>NC_089225.1:83853995-84461788 GCF_963924675.1 Phocoena phocoena | reverse complement strand
ACAGTACACGAGGATTACTTTCTTAGGAGCTTTACAGACTTTGACCTGAATTCAACACAGCAGAATGGGGATGGTAGATTATGGTCCATGCACGGGGCCGGTGGAGGATACCTTACCTGCAGCACACCATGTTGGAGATAAAATAAACGTAACTGCAAACACATGCCAATAACCCAATCTTCTAAGCTTCCCTAAAAGTACCTCCCTTTGGTATGTGTCTAAATCTACAAGTTACAAGGTGGCACATAACACACTTTGAGCACAATCAAATTGAGCGTGAAAATTTTAAAGCACAATCGAGTTGGGCCTGAAAAAGTCAAGTACAATTGAGTTTGCCTGAATGAATCAGGTGTAATTGAGCTGAGTAACTGGATTGCGTTCAGTACTGGCCCTTTGCCAAAATGAGGGGCACGTGGCTAAAGATACGTAACTCAATTGCGCTTGAAATTTGCACTGAATACCTTTTTCTTTTTTTTTTTTTGCGGTACGCGGGCCTCTCACCACTGTGGCCTCTCCCGTTGCGGAGCACAGGCTCCGGACGCGCAGGCTCAGCGGCCATGGCTCACGGGCCCAGTCGCTCCGCGGCATGTGGGATCTTCCTGGACCGGGTCACGAACCCATGTCCCCTGCATTGGCAGGCGGACTCTCAACCACTGCGCCACCAGGGAAGCCCTCACTGAATACTTTTCACAGAGCAGGAAATTGTTTGCAGAACAGAAAGATAAAGTTGAAAATGTGATTATTGAAGCTAGTCAGCTAGAGGCAGTAAGTTATCCTACAGGCCTTATTATACTCTACAACTAAACCACTATTCCAGTGGTTCTCAAATTTGAGGGAGCATCAGAACTATCTGGAGTGCTTGTTAAAATACATCTTTGAGCTCCGCCCCTAGAGTTTCTGATTTCTTAGCTCTGGAGGGAGCCTGAGAATTTGCATGTTTAACAAGTTCCCAGGTGATGCTATACTGCTGGGCTGAGACCATGTTTTGAGGACCATTGTTCTAACACGTTATTGTAGCCAAGGTTGAAACATTTTAAAAGTACTTTAAAATACTTTTAATACTTCAAAAATGCCTCTAATGTTTTAAAATAAAAAGTACTTATACTTATTGTTTTTATATGTCTTTACAAATAAACTGTACAACTAGACCATGCAAATGTCTTCTTCATGATAATTTAAACTACCTAAACTGTCATTTACATTTATTTTTAAAAAAATTAATAGATTTTTATTGGAGTATAACTGCTTCACAATACTGTGTTAGTTTCTGTGGTACAACAAAGTGAATCAGCCAGATGCATACATATATCCCCAGATCCCCCCTCCCTCTTGCTTCTCTCTCCCACCCTCCCTATCCCACCCCTCTAGGTGGTCACAAAGCACTGAGCTGATATCCCTGTGCTATGCAGCTGCTTCCCACTAGCTATCTATTGTACATTTGGTAGTGTACATATGTCGATGCTACTCTCACTTCGCCCCAGCTTCCCCCTCCCACCCTGTGTCCTTAAGTCCATTCTCTATGTCTACATCTTTACATTTAATACTAACTATCCTTATCCTCATTGTCTTGTGTGTAATTAAAGTTGCTAGTGCCCTGATATCTAAGGAAGTCTCTGCATATTTTTTGTTTTAAAATGATTGTAGCAGGATGGATAATGCATTCAATACAGATTAGATATAGATCACGGGTAATAGCTGTTCTAGCAATACCTTTTCCAGCTTTCTATATTGTCTACTTTAATAATGCATAGCTTTCACTTATTCAGTCAACAAATATATACTGAGCGCACAGTGTGCACCAGGCATGGGAAATAACAGGAGTCAATACTATTCGACACCTACCACGTGTTAGCATCCATGCCCAACTAATTCTCACAACAACCCTACAAGGTAGGTGGTATCATCATCCTTATTTGACAAGTGAAGAAACTGAGGCAGAGAGGTTGAGTAAGATTGTGAAGCAGGGATTCAGCCCATGAGACTCCCAAACCTGGACTCTTAATTGCTATTTGTCTACAGTTCTTAAGGTGACTCAGAAGCATGGTAAGTTTTGAATATAAATGGAAAACTAAGTGAGGCTCCATAACCCAGACTTGGGGGTTCAAGGAGGCTCTGTAAGTAAATGTCTTAAGGAGTTGTACAGTGAGAGGGAAGGGAGGGGGTGTCCTAAGGAGAACAAAGTCTCACAGCAATTGATTGACAAAGAGAGGGCACCGGTAATGTTTTAAACAAGAGAAAAAAAAGTTTGGAATGGCTAGAGAGCAGGGAGAAGGCAAAAATGCTGATGATCACTGGCCAAAGACCAGCTTGGAATCCACAAAAGGAACACAATTCTAGGTCAAAAATAATCGTTTTCTTCTCCAAACCTGCCTATGTATCTTCTATCTCTAGATAGAAGATCTCAAACTTGGGTTTGAGATCCAAACTCAAAACTTGGGTAGATTTGATATATCTCATTCCATTACCCTAACATCTATCACATGCCAAAGCCAAAGTTTTCTGTTTCCATAGCCCTCTCTGTTCCCAATGAGTGGGAAGCTCTAACCGTGCACTTAATCTCTCTTATTTAGATGAGCAATAACGATAACAAGTAACATTTGCTGAATCCCATTCTATGTGCCCTATACATGCATCTCATTTAATGCTAACAAACAGTCTCTAAGGTAGACAAAAATCTGATCCCCATGTTTGTGATGAGTGGGGGCATAGGGAAGTAACTTAATTGCGGCCATTCAGCCAATCAGTAGGAGAGCCAGGATTCAACCCAGGTCTGACTAAACCCAGCTCTTAAGCTCCCCGTCATTACAGTCTAGTGAACTGCAACAGATCCTAGCAGGTATCCTAATACCTTTTCACCCCTTACAAACAATACTACTCATGATAGCTCCTTGCTCAGTAATCTACCAGGATGGGCTACTTACTATCTCCTTGATGTATTTTGTATTTTCGAGCCTCTGAGTATCTGAAGATGCTATCTCCTTCCCCCCGTAGCTCTGCATTTTGAAATCCTACTCAATCATCAAGATTCTTCTCCAATATCATTAGGCTCTTAAAGGTTTTTTGGTCCCCAAATTTGAATTCCCGTAACACTTTATTTGCATAATTTGATCAACTCATCACTCTTTTTTCTTTATGGGCTAGAAGCTTCTTGAGGACAGGGACACATCTTGTTGATTCTGGAGGCCATGCTGCGTAGCCTTGACTACTGGTTGAACAGAAATGCAGTAAGAAGGAAACTGAAATTACTGTAGAGAGAGGCAGAAATGGAGATTGTATCTTAGCAAGGACTCCATCTGAAGTCATAGAACTGAGTTACTTGGAGAATCTATAAAATATAGCAATGCATTTTGGTTTTTGCATAATTATTTAAATTCTAAAACATAACTCTTGCACCCTTGGTTTAGGATGGTTCTGAAACCATCCTTCAATTTCTGCTACTTATCCACAAATAACCACTATAATATTCATTCCTCCTTAAGTACCTTGGTTAATTAAGCATGGAATCATTTTGAATCAAATAGCCAAAGGGAATAAAATGTCAGTTAAATGAGGTTCATCTAAGTTTTCAAGCTAAAATTCTTGCATGGTTCACGATGTTAAATAATTTGACATTTGAGGGGTGAATTTTTCACTTAGGAAGAAGATAGAGTAAACCGTGAAGGGGTTGGGGCCATGTGCCATTTGCTAAGGTAGTTACCGGGACTGGTGAAACAGTAGTGCTGGAATACACCGATCTCAGCAACTATTAAGGGAGCCTCCACATACGCACGCATCAGTTTTTTCTCAGCAAAAGCGATGTTCCTGAAGGAAGGTCAGATCAGCATGACACACATAGCTAACTTTGGGATCTCAATCATTCCAGGCAGGAGCAACTTGCTTGCTTGAAACGTAGGTATTGCCCCTTGCAGAGGCCAGTGTTTAATAGCGGGCAAACGTGGCAGGTAGAAATTATAAATACATTTGAAATTTTCTCAGCTTGTTTTACCCACCAGGGTTTGCTGTGATTTTCAGGATAATTTAAAGATAAGGCAGCAGCAGGTCAGAACATGAAACGTTAAACAGGTTAACAATGAAATGGCAGAATACTTCTTTTTTCCCCCGTAAACGAAAGAAGACAGCCACATACATGTACACGTACATGCACATACGTGGCCAATAATAAAGTGTTGCTTTCTCTGAAGTCCTTAAAAATACAGACCTGGAATACATAGAAAACCTTTAGTTTCTCAGAATCTTTTCTGAATGGAAAGAGAGCTTTATCTGACACTTTGCACAAGACAAAAATAATTTTAGGTATCAGGGATGGAAAAGAACTTGCAGACCATGTCTCTCACAGAACAGACCAAACAAACCACCGAATAAGTAGCATAGTTTTTGTTTCAAGTGCAGGTGCAGATACAGCAGCTTCACCTTCGGATTCTATTACCAACACTGATCTCAAAGTCCCTTTTGCAAAAATGTTCCTTATGTGAACACCTCTTTAATAAACGCTCACCCAGTAAGGGGATGAGAACATCAAAGGATCTTCTGGACTGGGATTCTGGAAAGATTACCTTTGAAGCACAGTTCTTTTGGTAAAAATACTAGAAAGAGCTAAATAGTAATGATGTTATTAAATGATGTTATTATATAAATTCCTTTCATTTGATTTTCAACCCAGACTGCCACAGATGGAAAGAAAGTTGGCTAAACGTGCTGCTATACTTGTGATACTAACCAAGTACTCAGGCAGGAAGACATGGACCAGCAAATACAAGCGTTCAGCACAGTTCTCTGATGTGGCAAGTCAGGAGAAATGACCAGGAAATGGATGCTGAGGCCTTTGGAATGACAGAGGGTCACATTCGAGAGACCATCCTATATTGGGCCTTCCTGTGGAACTGCTGACAACATGCTCCCTTGGCTGTGAGTGTTAAGACTTCACAGGAAGCTAATGATAACAAGGAAGTAAGGAAGATTTAACTGTCAGAAAATAGGCAGAGCAGTGCTGTTAAGAGGGTACAGAGCTCACGAAATAGCACAGCTTAACAAAAGGGAGAGGACAGTTTCTCCGAACAGGAAACCAATAAACAGTTTGTTTTCTTCAAAGGAGACAGAACGAGACAAAAGCAGGAAGTGCTGTCCTTCCTTCATCCTGCCAGATTTTCAATGGCAAGTCAAGTGTGTACATCAATCACAATAAGGGAGAAGAGACCAAAATGATACCACCTTCAATTTTTTGAAAGAAAAATACAAAGATGTATCACGTCGCACACTCTTCTTGATTCTGCGCTTTCAAATAGTCCAGTGTCACACTCTGAGTATTTCCCACTGAAATAGCCCGTGAATGCCAAGCATGACCTCTTTATAAACTTCCTGCAGAGTTCCTGCTGTTTAGCATTCAAGACAGGTATTTGGGCTGGAAAAATAATATTATTCCACATTTCTCCAAAACAAAGATTCCGGGTCCACATTACTTCAGTGCCCTTCAAGGCCCTTGCTTTGCTGTGGTTACAAAGAATATTCCACATATTTGGACAGTTAGAAGTCAAATATTTTTCAAAGAGACTATTTGCCAGAGAATTCTAAGAGAATGGACACTAACCACATGCCCTCCGAATTTTGTATAACACAGAAAATGATGAGAACAAAGAATTTATTTTCACTTATAATCTCATAGTCACACAATTAATTTAATATGCTCCCTGGTGGGCTTGGCCTATGACATCACTTTCTGGGACAGAAACCCAATTTCACTAAACTATATTAAATGAGAGTGAAATAACATATACAGACTGCCTGGCTTGTCAATTTGGTGGGTTACACAAATTTTGTCTGTAATTCTGTATTTGGGATACCAGAATACATATTAAAAGAATGAAAAAGAAAACAATCAATGTTCAAAATAGTGGTTAATCCCAGGTAAGCCTGCATAAATCTATTTACCCCAGAATACCTATACAGTATTGTGTTTACAATACTACAGAAGTGGTAATGTACTAGAAGAAACAAGTATAGCTAACATATTTAGTACCTACAATTGACCAGAAGCAACACTTAGAGCTTTGCATGCATTATCTCTTTTAATTGTCACAGAAATCTAATGATACAGATGAGGACTGAGCCTCGGAATGATTTTGTGATCTGCTCTGGATCACACAGTAGGTAGTAAAGACAGAAGTTGAGCTTCAGAGACAATAGTAAATGCTAAGAAACCTAGGCATCTAGTTCCTGCTGACTGTGGGCCCATGGACACATGGCCCATGGTTACTCAACCACCCTGAGCCTCTGTTTTCTCAGCTACAAAAGTAGAGCTGGACTCACAGATTCTTTCAGCTCCCTTTAGTCCAAAAATTCTATTATTCCATTTGCTAACTTCTAGATGTAATTGTCTTTGACTAAAAATGCTTCCAGAGTTTCAAACTTGAATAAGATCAGCATCCCTTTCCCCCTTACTGGGGGCAGGGGTGGGAGTTGGTGGGGATAAGGGGGGCTGGGAGAGCTTATAGGAAGAAGGAATTAGCTGTGCAGTTGGGAATTCTAGAGGACATATGGAAAAGGGGTATAACTAACTGTTAGATGGGGAACGAGGGACTCGTGAGTGTTTGAGTTCCTAGCTGGAGCTCTGCTATTGGGTTCCTCTGCGTGCCTAGGGGCTGCCTGGAATATTTCTCTCTTTATGCAGGATTTTACTCCTCCCAGGACCACAGTTCAAAAGAATACACAATCAAAACTTCTTTCTTAGTTCTCCTATCCCTGAAACAAGTACATAGTCCTACTGAGGTTTTCTAACCACTTTTATCACCAGCAACCAACGAATTAAATAAGAAGTGTAAGGGCTTCCTGCTATATATCCATGCTGCCCCCTTTTGTGTTGTTTCTTTTCACTTTGACCCTTGTAGAGAAAGACCAACGTCTTTGGATAAATAAAAGATTGAGGGAAAGAATCCATCTGAATTTAGAGAAAAAAAATCTAGACTTCGAGTTTTGACAGCATTTCTCTTTAGGAAGAGTCGGGAGCTTCAGTGAGGAGATGAGGCCGTAACTCAAGATTCTGCCTTCCAAAGCGCTGAGTGTGGAGGAGTCCACTAGCGGAAAGGAGGTGGGGAGTGCATCTCCCCTTTCCTATTTTACCATGGATCTTCTCAAAGCATAAAAGAGGACAAGAGGAAAAATGGATAAGATGATGGGAAAGATAACGAAGGATCGAAAGGAAACTCCATGGTACAGAAACATGGAAGGAAGGGGTTCCTTTGGCCAGTACTAAGGAGGGTTAATATATGAGAGGAGGTTCAGGAAGGCTGTATATTCAAATGTGGATATAAACACATGTAACAGAATATTAGACCCAGAGAAGGTATCTTAGAGGTTATCTAGTCTTACCACCTTACCAACAGGAGAATTGTTTCTGGAGCATCTTTGACAGATGGTGAGGCAGGTTCTGTTTCAGTATGCTAAATAACCTGTTTCCATCTTGGACAGCTCCAACAGTTAGAAAGTGCTTGTAACATTATCACTCCCAACTATTTGTTTTGGAACAGGCTCACACAGGACAGGAAATTAGTCTTAATTATTTTTGTATCCCCAGAACCTCCAAGTTAGTGCACAGCACATGCTCAGTAACGTGTTTGTTGGATTAATGCATAAATAAATGAATGGATATAAACTATCTGAAGAAACAGACTAAAATTTACTTTCCAATCCATACAATAACTCTTTATATATGTGATAGCAATTATCAGTACTAAACTTTTTTTTCCAAGTTAACTATACTCAATTTTCTCAACACTCACTATTCTGATGATCTCACTCGGGGAACCTATCGTATTACCCATATGTGCCTTTGTCCTTTCTTATATAGATTCAAAGGAAATAAAAAACAAAGGGTAATTAGCAGTCCTTTGACCACATCTATTCTACTTTATTATTAGCCATAAAAGTCCTTTGAAGTTTCTAAAGCCTCCTTAAATATTTCAATAATAAATATTATGTGTTCATTGTAAAAAAAAAAAAAAGAGAAAATAAAAATCTCTCATAATCCCAACAATCTGAGTGCATCTCCTTCCAGCTTTTTAAAAAAGATTTTTAATGTAATTTGTCATACTGCATATGTCATTTTATACCCAACTTTTTACTTAATAATATCCTATGAACATTTCTCATATTATTATTAATTCCTCACAGAAACCATTTTAAGTACTTACTATATTTCATTGGAAAGCGATCCAGTTATTTATTTAACCAGTACCTTCTTGCTGTACCATGCCCAATATATCACTATAATAAATAGGACCGGAGGAAAAAAATCAATATAGAAGAATTTTTTCCACATCTTTGATGATCAGTTTAGGACAAATTGCTAAAAGTATAGTTACTAGGTCGAAGGGTACACTTTTTTTTTTTAAAAGGGTACACATTTTTAAATTCTCTGTCTTGAGATGCCTTTCCTAGCCTTCAGTAGTAGGTTAAATTCCCTTGTTATATATTACTGTAGCACTCCACAGTTTGCTTTCATAATCTTCATCACCATTTTAAATACTTGGTTATATTTTAATTTCCCTTTGACTGCTAACTGCACTAAGGTAGGGCCATGAACATTTCTGCTGGTTGTGTTTTGCACAGGGCCCAGCCCATAGCACACACTCAATGTGCATTTTATTTTATCAAATACTGTTAATTGCCTCCTTGAAGGGTGTTTGAATTCGTACACTTGAAGCACTGTTTGCAGTTACCTACCTCACTGCGTCATCACATCATCATCACTGAAACAGTGATACCCCAAACAGGGGCAAAACACTGTAAGTGTGATTCACTTCTTCTTTTTTTTTTTTTAACAAATGAAGCCCGTGACTTAGAACTCATTTCTCAGCTATTATGAATTCACTGAGTGTATTATGTTCTGTATTGAAAATTCAGTAAGACTGTGATCTGAACATTACCAGCTCTCGGGGCAGAAAAGTTCCTTCCTGGCGGGCGATGACCAGTGATGCGGTCTCTCCCTGCTTGGTGCTCCTCAGCATGGCCACGAGCTCTTCCTGAGTTCGTCCAGTGACATCTCTGCCATTTACCTAATGCAGGCAACCGTATGAGCAGCCACAATTAAAACACTTGCCATCCCCTTCTTCCCTAGATGGTTTTTGAAAGCAAGCAGCAAATGGGCTCCCATGATCAATGAAGCTCTGCAAAGATGAAAACTGAATACATGAGCCCAAACCAACTATGCTATGATGCTAGCAATATACCAACCATCATTATTGTGGTGCTGGACAGTCTCAGACATTCAGTAATTGGCATCAGCAGTTTTCCCTAAGACATCACATTCTTAGCAAGGACAAATCAAACTGACAGATACCAGAGAATGATTCCTCAAGTAGGAGGGAAGCTGATTTCAAATGCTTAGCTGTTACCATTCTCTGCCGAATACAAATAGGAGAAATGGACCGTTATCACACAGTAGATTCTTGAGGCATAAGTTTTTTTGTTATAATTCTACAATTTTCCATGTTTAGAAAATTATAGTCATCAGGTTACCATAGATTATTGGAGATTGTAATTTGGAGCTACATTAGTCATTTGGCCCATTTTCTATCATGATCTAGAACTATATAAAAAGCTATAGTGCTACTTCCATGCCACGAGAAAGTTCAATGGAACCAGCCAGTTTCAACGAATATGATTTCTTGAAAGGTAAATTGACAGTATATATTTAGCCAAGAAGATGATGCTATCAAACAAAAATAAATGACAACAACAACAAAAAAGCCTCTTGCTTTGGGTATTCCAAATACTTATCTATATGCATAGACCAACCTGAGACAGGCTGACCCACTCTTGGAGAAGTTTAAGGAAACAGTTACAAGGGCTTGGGTGCAACTTTGAAATCCTTAGCCCTAATTGAATATATGATGAACTCGTGGATTTGACCCAAATTCCCCAGGGACTCTAAGAGGCGGAAGTAAGAAAGAGGAGATAGGGAAAACTTTTCAATATTATTTGGCCCCATATCATTGTCCTTATTGAGGACTTACACAGATAGGCTATTTATTAACCAGTTTTCTAATTAAAGTCCTTACCTTGTCTATAAGTACAGTTTTGAACATACTGAATTCAAAATTTAATACATTTTATATACTTATTTCAAGCACCAAGAAAGATTTTATTGAAGATATTCATTCTAATTCTTACCTCCAAAATTCTGTCTCCTGATTGTAGGCGGCCATCTTTTATTGCTGCTCCCTTTGGTAAAATGTTTTTTACAAAAATGGGACCAGGACCATGTATGGAAGAATCTCTGGTAACCACAGTGAAACCAAGTCCTTCAGGTCCTAGTATATAAGACCAGGAAAACACACGGTCACCTTCAGCAGGAGTAATATTATATTCAATTTTATAGTTAAATCCACCTAATTTAGACCAATGCAGAATAAGTGAAAAATTGACATTCCAGTAAATATTTTAAATATGCTTCAGTTTTTCTGGTTTTAAATACAGATTACAGAGCCTTACAGGCCATGATTGTATCACAGTGAATTTAGGGCCAGTGTAGATATATAACACTTTTGTTTACTAAGGTCCTAGAAGAAATACCACATGTTATCCATATACCTGGGAGACTGATTTCTCAGTAAACCATAACCTGACGTCATACTTTCCTGAGAAGCAAGAGGCCATCTGACATGTCAGGCTTTCAATCAACTAGCCAGCCTGTGGTTCCCCCTCCCCCTGAGTCTCCATTCCTTGTGTACTGCATCCCATTGTCCCATCACTCGTTCCTGTTACTCCTGTCCCGTTCTCTTGCATCTCCAGTTTCTCTCTTTGAGTTTATGTCTTTTTTCACTCTGTGTGAAGGCATGCTTAGATTTCTCTACCCTAAAGAATCCTTACATCAATCCTACTGCTTCTTCAATCTTCCATCACCAACTACCTACCCATGACCATGTCCAGTCATTTTTCCTATTCTGATCTTTCCCCTTTTCTAGCTTTCACACTTCTCACCAACCATTTTCTTGAAATTAACTCCCCCCTAGGTATTCATGTTTTTAGTTTCTGATTATTTTCCTGCCTCTCTGATCACAACATGTCTGTCACTCTTTCTCTTACCCATCGTTCTCCCACATAAACACAGATGTTCCCCAAGGATCTGGAACAATTTGTCCCCTAGACTTGCCTGGCATGCTCCTGGCTCCAACTACCATCTCCCTACAGATGACACTTACATCACTTTGTTTGTCTCTAATCTCTCTGGTGTCAGTCAGTCTCCAGGATATTACCATGCACGTTCTTTCACAAGCATTTTAAACTTCACTATGAACTTCCTTCTCCAACCCAGATCCTTGCCTTTTCTACTTAAAATTCTAATTTCTCGTAATGGTATCACCATTGCACAAGCCACCCGGCTGAAAACCTCAGCAATGACAGTAATTCCTCTCTCTTCCTGCCTACATCCAGTCAGCAATTTAGGCATACATATTATATTCAGACAGACACCGTGCACCCTTGACTGATCCCTTGTTGTATGCTCTCTTCTTTAGTATATCTTTTTCTGTCAGATTAATCTTCCCAAAACACAGGTGTGGGATGTAATATTATTTATTTTTGCATTCAAGGCTTTTTAATGGATTTTTAAGGTCACATTCCATGTCTGATTTATCTATTCTCAAAGCACTCAACCCCATGTCTTATACATAGCCGCACAATTTGTATGAAAAGCACAAGTGATGCATTTACATACAAAGCCTAATTGTGCCTCTTATCGATACATTTTCTTCCCTGTATAGAATTCTTATAGGAGGACAAAATTTTGACCAGAGGGTTTTTCAGAATAATCTCTATATCCCAATTAAAGGTACATGTAATTTGCTTTAGATATATGTGAATAAGTATTCTAAAACTACCTTGTGATCATTACATTTCCTATTAATTCAGATAAGAATCTATAAAATCTTGGTTTCTTTTGAATGGAGTCTTGAAAATCACAGTGGGTTGCAGAGGGTTGCAGTGGGGGAAGGGATTATCAAGAGAAGTTACAAAATTAAAAAAAGTGCAGAAATTCATGAATGTGTATGTGTGTATGTATAATATTGCATAAATATCTATGAACACACATGATCTAGTCTTATTGATCTGGGCTGCAAATGGATGAAAAAGTTGAAAAAGATGAAGAAAAAAGGTTATACATGCTTTTGAAATTAAGAATACTTGAAAAATTATTTGCGTTGTTGAATTAGTGAAATTAATAATTACTACATATTTGCTGAGGAATAATTTTTTGCTGGTATAAAACTATCTTAGAGAACCAGAAACAATATATTGGCTTTTCAGACTTGGACTAAAGGATGCTTCAAAAATCACTAATCTTGCTTAAAACAGACAACTGAATTTCAGTGCCTATTTAGTATTAAGTTGTGATACAATAACACTCTGTTCCTACCAAGTTTGTAATGGTTCCTTCTATTTCACAGCAGGTCTTTATAATTTTCTTGCTTCAAATAATTTACACTCTCCAGAAAAAAGAATAAGAAAGTACTATGATTTTGAGAAATTTAAGGTATGCAGTATACACTTAAATCTATTCTTTGATTCAATTAAATGAAGGAAGAATTAACAAAATTAGCCTTAATGCATTTCTCTTAACCAATTTTACATGTTACAATAATAGAACCCTATTAAGCATAATTTAATAATTACCTTTCTTTAGGTCAATCTTAATTTTCTTTGCATTTTTCTTGCTGCCAAACCCCATGAGCGGGGAGAGCGAGGGAGAGGACGGCTTTCTACCTAGTCTTGGTACTCGGGGGCTCTTGCTTTGCTGCAGGGAAGTTGATGCACCTTCTTCAGGACTGCTTGTTCCTGTGAGATTTACTGTCTTCATTCCTGATTTTCCATGGACAGGAGGTGGCACCTTTGTTCTCAAAACGCCATCATTGTTACCAAAAATGTTAAGAGGTCCAGTGACTGATTTTTCATACTGTTCCCGGTTTTGAGGTGGAAGCACATGAAGCAGCACACTTGGAGATTTCATTGCCTGACGGAAGACGTCCTGAGCCCTTGAAAGACAGTGAACATATAATGATACTGCTTCCTAGCATGCCATCCAAAGCGCCCATAAGCACAGGAGATACTATCACTATTACTACCAATATGACTTTGCTAACTAAATGCTAGTTACCATGTATGGCCTGCTCATTAGGTGCCACCACACTGGGCTACACGTGCATTATCAACATGCACGATTCTCTCATTTAACCTTTTTAACAACCATGTTAAGTAAGTATAATTAGCTCTCATTTTGCAAAATGAAGAAGTGGAGGCTCAGAGAGCTTAAGTAACTTGTCCAATGACCCACAGCTTCTAAGCATTTCTAAATCTCAAATTCTACCCAGAAGTATTTACTGAAGTAAATATAAAAGCAAGCTCTAATTTTAAATGGAACAAACATCTTTCATAGTCTCCATCAGATTATCATTTGGTTTCCTTTTAAGACTTTAATCTAAAGTACAGGTCTTTCCTAATGTGGGTTGTGTTGCAGGAGCCCAATTCTGACACAAACATTTCCTCACGGAGACGTTTGGTAGGTACGTAGGCTGTGTCAAATATCACAGTGGATTGGCAATCCAAAATGCACCCTCCCTGTTATTCTATTATAGAGTCCCTAATGTTTTTACTTTTTTGTCTTAGCGCTTTGTGCTTTTCCTCAAATTTCTTACTACTTTTTCTTTCCTTCTTCCTTATGTCTCCTTATACCTTATGACTAGGTAAAACAACTCTCTTTCCCAGCTTTCTTGCCAATGAGATGAAAGGTTAGAGAAAATCTGGCTCATCTGGGAGGCAGAAACTTTTTTGTTCTACTGTTTCTCTTTCCTACTTCTTAAAACTCAGAAGTGATGGAGGGAACTCCAGCAGCCATCTTGTGACCACGAGACAGCTTCAAGATAGCGTCCGCATAAGAAGGATGGCAAAGCAGAAAGATGGAGGATGCCTGACTCACTGATGATGGTGGACCCTCCATTCCAACTCTGGACTGCCATCTCCACACTTATTTGTCCTTAGAAAAGGTAAATTTTGTTTAAGCTACCTTTATTTCAGGTCTCTGTTATGAGCAGCCACACCAAATAATAATTAATCATAATTCCAACTGCTATCTGAGCTCCCTCTCACTTTACTCACGAAGAGCTTACAATGTTAGGGGAGGAGGGAGAAGACTTCACATAGATAGCCCAACTCCTCTGGTCGGCTCCTTGACTACGAGTCAATATCTACTTCACACTGAATTTTTATAAGCCTTGATTTCTACCTCTATAATATAGGGAGAATAATGTCTTCCTTGCATTCCTATTAAGTCCTGGTAACAAGCACAGTGATATATAAAAATAATATCATTATTGATAATACTTATAATTTTGCATATTATTCATTATTTTTAGAAATACACTCTTAAGGCTTCATTTTCTTCTACACTTAAGCAGCTACAGCACTGCCCCTCCACCCAACACAATATTGGCAACTAATGGTCACAGAGAAGATATATTATGAGTTGTTTTGGTTGAAACAAGAGAGGTTGGTGATCATTACTAAAGAGTATTCGTGATTATTCCCTTGTTCCACTGTAATGCCAATATACATATACAAAAGCATATGCAGACTGCTGCATACTTTAATTCTTAGGTACAAAGACCTATTCCTGTAACATTTTCACATGCAGAGAAATAATTTCTTGAGGGTGAGTATTTTAACTTTTTTTTTTTTTTGCGCTACGTGGGCCTCTCATTGCTGTGGCCTCTCCTGTCGCAGAGCACAGGCTCCGGATGCGCAGGCTCAGTGGCCATGGCTCACGGGCCCAGCTGCTCCGTGGCAGGTGGGATCTTCCCGGACCGGGGCACGAACCCGTGTCCCCTGCATCGGCAGGCGGACTCTCAACCACTGCACCACCAGGGAAGCCCTATTTTAACTTTTTTTTTTTCCCATTTGTTTCCATTATTCAGTGAGTCTTCACAGTCATCTCTCACAGATATTTAGTTTAAGGAAGACTACTGACACCAAGTAAGTTAATTAATAAGCTGAACTAATAGTCTGTGAAGAGTTCTTAAATACCAGTCTAACTGACCTGTATCCCAAGAAAAACAAACCCATCTATCGATGCCCCAGAAAGACAGCCAGGCAGAAGGTTTGCTCTGTTCTGCAGTTTGTCCTTCTCAGGGCTGTCAGGGACATTTGCAGCCCACCTCTGAGTACGCTAAAACACAGGACATATTTGAAAATAGATCTTCTGGGGTCAAAGGGAACTTATCAGAAGTTCTACCTACATTTTTGACCATAATGAGCTCAGTAATGATCATAAGCATTCTAGGAATCAATAAAGTAAATAAAACAATGAAAAACATGCTTACTGAGCAAAGGTTTTGTCTACGAGGTCCACGCTGTTGATTTTTACAATACATTCGTTTTCGTGAAACAGTCCTTCCCGCTTGGACCTGCTGTTTTCCTCAATTCCACGGATGAAGAGCCCTAAAATCCTAAAGGCAACATTTCGGTTGAAAGAGAATGACTGAATAACCTACAAGTTGTTTCTCCATTTGTAACTGTTCAGAAATAAACATTGGTTTCTATTTATGAAAGGAAGTATGCTTTATATTCAGGCAACTGTTATTTAAATCCTTAGTAAACAAACAAACAAAAAAACACACTCGCACACATGATTCACTAAGGAGAAGAAGCCCTTCAAGACACATATACGTAAACACCAGCCCAGAGCACAATGACCTACAATCCCATTTCTCATGCTTGTAGGTAACTTAGAAAAGGCTAGTGTTGCTCAGTAGCGTTCAGGACACAGAGGACTCGTGGTTTCGAGAGGGCTTCACAGAAGGGCTGACTGTAATAAGTAAGTTTGAGTTGGTGCCCAGGGGGCAGCTCGATGTTTGATAATGGGAGAGGATTAGGTATTCACAGTAGTTTTTTTGCAGTCTTCCCGCCTCTTCCAATAATATGCATATGAAGAAGTAAATGTTTAGCAGAGATCATATTACTGAGCTTAGAAGGAAGTTCGGTCCCATTTGTTAGTGCCACTGAATCAAGTGTGTGTTGAGTGTTCTCTATGCACTTCGGATGGAAGAATATGAGACAGGGCTGTAGGACCAGGACAATGGCTCAGCACAGGCTTGGAGTACAGGAGAAATGAAAAAACTGGAGCTATAAGCCTAGAGTCTTCATAGAAGGATTTGGGAAGAAAGTGAGTGGGATTTGGATAGGAGGAGAGAGAGAATACACACAGAGGCAGGAATGAACAGGTGTATGTAAACGGAGCAGGGTGGAAGCTCACACTGGACGTGGAGGCCAGTGCCACGTGAAGGGGCCTTGAACACCAGCTGATGGACATATGTGATGAGGCTGGAGTAATACTCATGCCACTCACTGCTTCTGAGCGAGACGGTGACCAGATGAAATCAGGGCTTTGGGAAGAGTTGTCTGAAACTTCAGCCAGGAAGAGTCTGGATTCAGAGAGGATCCCCTGAACCTCCTGGTGCTTTGGGGCTGTGGCTTAGAGTCAAGAGGGGATGGGGTTGGAGAAAAAGAAAAGGAGAAAGAAAGCTACAGCAACGAAAAGAATTTAACTGTGTGTGTATGCACTTGCACGCACCTACTACATATTGGTAGTATTTGAACTGCAAACTAAAAGAAATCAAACTTGTGTATACGTTAGCCATTTCTCATGCGAGGGACTTCCCTGTTCCTTGCGGCATGTCAGGGTCCCAGGTGTCTCAGGATAAAACAGACAGATACATCCTCCAAGAGGAGTCTGCTAGATGTGGAGAAACCACCACCTCCTCTTCCCTCATCCTCTTGTTTTCCTACTTTGTCACCCTCTTTCATATAGGGGCCTTAGGTGCTATTACGTAGTCCCTTTGCATTAAGTCTCAAGTCTAAATAAAACATGAGCACATTTTATGCACGCGTAATAGCGTCCGCCATTAAAAAGGGGAGTCTCTAATGAAAGTGGAGGAGAAAACCATCTTCCTGTTTGGAGCTGCCACAGAGTGGGACCTCGGCCTCCAGGGCCTCAGTTCATCTGATGAGCTCACGTCATCTCAAGACAGCTGGAGGAGAGGCACATGCAGGGCTATTTAGATCTCTAAATAAGTTAAATGAACACAGTACGCTGACGCAGGAGAGAGCAGAGCAAACAGTTTTGTCACCTACTGTGGGGAAAGCTCAGAGTCACAGGCCAAGTGTGCAGTGATGCTTCATTTCCTAGTTCTAGTAGGTGAGTAAATTAATCATCTTCTGGGTGGAAGAGAATAAGGGCCAAAGCTACTATTTGATAAAGGATCTGAGATTTAAATTAATATATTTAAAGTACTAATCCCACCTTAATCTCATAACATAATATTAAAAATTGAACTATTTGACATGTCACAAAAAAAAAAAAAAAGGAAAGAAATAGAATAAAATACTGTTTCTCTCCTAAACTGAACAACTCTCTAATAGTTCACAGTTTGGATTTTTGTTATGCTGGATTCACGATAACACGACCCATTAGGAGGCTCACATGTGGTTATAAACTAGTTTATGTAAGCGATATTTTTTTAACAAGCATTCAAGTCTTCCTTTAATTTAATTCAGTACATCATCAGTCATGTAATGTTACTCCCTAGGATTTAATTTCACATTTTGGGAGATGAATTAATTCTTTCAGGCCACTGGGTTGCAATTTAGCTGGCATATTACAGCTGGAGTATGCTATGTGAACCTCACTCAACTAAATAACCTAACTTTCCATGAAAAATTTATTGACAGAATAAGCCCAACTGTGAAACCCATGTGTCAGAGGTAATTTTGGTAAAATGTAAAACTAACCGATTTTATTAGTTTGTTCCCTGGCAACAAACCACTCCTGCCTTCTTTATTCTATGGAAGGGATGGATTCCTTCCAGTTTGATTTCATCCAGACCAGTATAAGAAGGCTCAGAAAAGAGTCCCTCTTTATTCTCTTTGCCCCAAATGGGTGAGCTGTGGATAGCTATCTCGTTTGGGACCAAGGCTCTCAGGATTTAAAAATTAATGCCGTCGATGAGTTATAGGCTGAGGTGAACCAGTTAATTTGCATTAAGAAGCAGTGATAAAGGAGGCCGAAACCCACAGCCCCGCAGAATAAGAGGGCTAACAATTGCTTCTTGCCCTTCTAATGATCATTTAGGCACAAACCTATGTCCTGCTGGCCTCCTCCTTTCTTCCCACTGTATCACACTGCCTAGGCCGCTCACCCGCTTAGAATTTTTACCTAAACATCTCCTCTGCTCACATGATATATCACTCTTCACCCATCCCTCCTTTCCTTCTGCCTCATATTCAGCTGTCTTTACTATGAAACAGGTATATTATGCTATCTTTATTTACTGACAATTAGATTTTATGCTTTAATTCTAAAATAAAACTATATATTTTTTTTTGAAAAAAATGAATGAAATTAAGTTGCTTTTTACTTTCAGGGACTCTTGTTTTGTTTTCTTTCTTCTTGCATTTTTGTTTTTATTGTGCGAGCCAATGGTCCTCCGTACAAGCAACATTCTCCACCCCAATGAAACCACTGAGGCCTTATTTAGTACAGCAGCCAGTGTGTTGTACTCGGGGTGTTCTAACTTTGATTAGGGATCTTAATTCTACAACAGGTGTGGCCCTATTTTTGTAAAAGAAAAAAATTAAAAAGAAATTGAAGGCAGAGTGAATTACAGTAGTCTTAGTAAATAATTAAATGTAAATTCTAATTTAAAATAATGACACAAACCAATAAATGGAAGGAAATGAAGAACTAAGTCTACCACTATGACCTTAACTCCCCCCATTCCCCGTGCTCACACAGGGCAACCATATGGCATAATGAAGTCAGACACTTGTCTGACACACTCTGTATGCAGTTGCTTCTAGACACATGGGTTGAGTTAAGTGTGCTGTTTCAGCCTGTACTCATTACTTCTTAACTTTTATTGGCTCATGTCTCCTCTTACATATTATTTTTTATGTTTTTTAATTAAATTTCCTTCCTATAATACCAGTGGATAGCAAAAAATACACACACACACACACACACACACACACACACACACACAGAAAACTATTTCACCAATTTACTGAACAGTTGACCATGAACTTATAAAAGTTCATTTCTAAACAAAGTTTTTCTATTTTAGCCAAAATAGTATTAATCCTAATAATTTACACATTTGTATGTTGTGTGTTTCACAAGGAGCATTTACATTTTTAATGTGGTTTAATCCCCACAACCTTGATGTGAAGTAGGTATTCACAAGAGGCAAATTTAGGGGACTCACTCAAGGTTATACAAAAGAGAACAGTGAGATTCAAGTCCAATTGTTCCAAATCCAAGTCCAATACTTCTTCCTATTTTATAAAGCTTATGCTAGAAATCAGAACTAGGAAGGATCAGGGGGTAAATCAATGCATTCTAGTGTGTTTTCCTCATCTGAAGTGAGAGAAGGTGATTTTTGGTCTATAGCGTCAACTTGTTTTCTGAACAACTGAAAATGATGTAGGGTGACTGTCATGTTTTATATTTCTTCATGTTTTGAAAATTGGGATGATCTTGTGGTCTGTTCCAGCTTCATTAAGCTAACGGGCCTAGTAATTTAGCCACACTGGTATTTCACAAAGCTCTACCAGTACACTTCTGACAAAAGCCATTAGAATTCCTCGTGACAACTGGGTAAATACTCTCCCTGTCTATCAAAAACAACCTCAGCTTGTCCTGTGCCATAACCCATAACATTTATAAACATGCTTATTAACACATACAGGAAATGAGACAATAAGAGCCACTAGCTTTTCAGTTCATTTCTTTTTAGGGGACATTCATTCCAGCAAGAGCTTGGCATCAGATGTTATTTGCTAAAGAAGGTGATGACTTAGCAATTACAGGTAGCAGATGTCTACCTACTGAAAATGATGCCAACCAAAATATCATGACTAAATCTGTTCTTCCTGCTGTATGGCAGACCAAATTGAATAAATATTCAGAACCAGTAAATAAATACTATATAAGCTTTGGGGAAAGTTTTGTTATAGAAAGAGCAAAGAGTGAGGTCAAGTCAAGATATCTGGATTTTGTATGACCTTGAGAAAAATCAACCGACTTTAAGTTTCTGACAGCCTTTGTCAGTGTCAATCTAGTGCAAAAGGTAGTCATCCTATTGAAAAGTATTATAATAACATAATATCTAATACTAGTTTTGTAAGGTTGTTATAATAGTACTAATATTAACTCTCAGGCACACACTTTAATTCCCATCAGTAAAACAAGTTTTACAGCCAGTTAAGTAGACACAAATTTCAAGAGATGGTGATGCAATCTAAATTACCATTTACCAGCGTGGATTTAGAAATATAATGTCTTTAAAATTTCAAAAGGATGCGATAAATTATTTTTAATTGGTTATATTTTATTTTAGAACAAAATAAATAGAATAATGGCATTTTGCTACTATATGTAAAATCAAAACATATTTAGCTTCTGACATAACTACTTATAATATTAGAATATTTATTATCCTAAGTTCTATAAACCTGAGGCATATCAAGAAATATCCATTTGGAATTATTATATTTCATTTAAGTGTATTTTTGAACATTAAAACATTCAGTTGCTATATTTCTCTAACAATATGTTAAAGCATTTCCACTATTTCTGTCTATGTGTCACTGATAAGAATACTTTAATAAAGTACTTCTTAATTAATTGTAAATGCAGAAGCCATGATTTCTTTTCCATCGTATCCTAGAAGTGATGTTATTTTGTTTCTAACACATAAGTGGCCAACAGAAGTATATCTTGAGGTGTCTATCTAAATAACAGAGACATACACTTAATCCTCCTCTAAAAAATGTTTGGGAAAATGAGCTCAGGTCAAGTTTTTCATTAGTATGAGCTTCTGATATAAGGAAAACATCTTACCTTCCACTCAGAGATGAAAAGAAAGGTACTACATGTATTCCCAAGGGGCCTCCTTCCCCAGAAATCTCCACTGTTCTTGTCATATTACTGGGACAGAAAAAAAAAATAAATAAATAAGAGCACAAATGAGTCCCTGCCAAAAAAACAAAAACAATCAGATGTGGCATATTAAAAAGAAAAACAAAACAAACTTAGGATTATAGCAACTACTGTAAATTCAACAGCAGAGATGAAATCAAAGGAGTACATGATTTGCTGGTATGTTCAGAAGACCCAGGAAATAAAATGTTTAAAAGACTATCTGATTTCTTATTTTTTTCCTAGAAGAGGAAAAAATGGAAATGACTACATACAAAAATAACTTCCTACTTAACTTAATCTGCATAAATCAACATATTTAAAAAGGATGTACACAAAAATGAAATTTCTCCCCATTGAGACACACTTGAAAATTACTGAATAGATGATACATTGAATTAAGCATATCTATGCTTAAAACATAAAGGAGGATTTTTCCTCCAGAACAGAGGAAAAATGAAATAAAACACATTTTTATTAGAAAAAGCACATAATTACATTTTAAACAACTGTGAAGCCAAAGTTGGTAATACATATGGGCATGTTCAAAGCATTATAAATCAAAACTAAAACTTGCCTTTCAATGAGGCATCAGTTGTATTCAATGGAACAATTCCAAATTGTCACCTCTCAGTTTTTTTTTTTAGACGTAGGAAAAGAAGTTGAAAAACCTGGAGAAAATGTATTACAGAAAGAAATGGAAAGCCTGACCTGTCTAACCTACTCCAGATTAAGGAAAGGATGAGCTAGAAACATTAATGGATAGTGTGTATGACTGAAATATACAAGGCACTGAGAGCTTTAGAGTAATGGAAAGTGGAACTAACAAGTTTTTATAAAGATGAAAAATAATATCAATGAACAATTATTGGCTCCTTTAATCCCAGAGAGAGAAAATAAAATTGTCAGAGGAAAAATGATAAAGTTGAAGCAAACATCCCCATTATGGAAACTGTAGGCAGGTCTCATATTGTTTCCTATTTACATGAAAATGACCTGAAACTAGATGTCAAATTAAGAGCTACAGCTGCTACAAATACATTTCTGCTCCAAACTGAAAATGGGAAAATTTTGGCTCCTTGCTGGAAAGTTGAGAACAGCATTAAGAAAGCAAAATGCCTAATGAATTCACTCTGCATGAAGTACTCCCTAAATTATCAGCAATCTAAAATAAATATATTAAATATATTCTCATCAGTGGATTAGGCTTATTTTTAATGTGTTTTCATTGCAAACCTATTATCATTAAGAACTGCAAAAAAGAGCATGTTAGTTTCCAACATTTATGGAAAGGGATGGAATTTCAAAACTGATAGTAAATTTCAAATGAGTTTTGCTCAGATACTGCTGATATATTTAAACTTTGTTCAGTCAAGCAGGTTATATCAGAAGCCTGGAATAAAAGTTAGAAATAAAATAAATCTTAGAGTGCTAAGATCAAAGGATAAAGTAGATTCTTCTCTATACTTTCTGTGTAAGCATAGGCACTATGAAATCCTAAATATAGGTATGCATTTTAAGTCCTGAATATAAAATATTTGGTGGGAAGAGAAAGTTGTGTAGCTTTCAATGGACCGCAAAGAAATAACTTTTACATAACAGATTTATAGTGCATTCGTAGGTATTTGAGGAAGACTAAACCCAAAGCATACACATTCTAGGGTTATGATATTATTGTAAAGACTTCTAAAAACAGAGATGAAAATTTTGTTTAACCACTGAAACTTTATTATCTCTACCTTTATAACATAATTTTATAGTTTTACACTTAGAGCATAACACAAATCTTTCCTAATAAATGTATTAAATCTCCACATGCTGAGAGCGTTCATATGTATTATACAGATGCTTTTGGACTATAAAGTGTTTAGTCTAGACAACAAGATTTCAGCTTAAAAAATTTTAGAATGGCTTTATGGATTCTTTTTTCTAGTTTGCAAGTATTTCTTTATCCCACTCAAAATCTCTCCTATAAAACATAATAAATTCTATGTATCATACTGACACCTACTCTTTAGTAATCATCAAACTTGTATTTTTACATTTACTTAAAAGTAAATCACAAAATTTCTTAAAGTAATCAATCTTATTTCAAAACACTAAAACTTTGTTGGAGGATGCAGTATTAAGGTTTATTTCAACTTTATAAGATTCCCTTTTTCAGTATTTCAGAATACACTTTTATGCTATCTTTATATGATAGTCACTATTTTTTGGCCAGAATGATATTTGACAAATGTTAAATTACTATCACAAAAATATCTATCCCAGAAAAAGCAGCATAAAAGACTTTCAATTTTGTTGACTGTTAAATGCAGATACTTAGAGAATTAGATCTATTAGATCTATAGACAAGCATTACAAGTTTTACACTGACTATGTTTTACCATGCTCTTTATAAATTGTTATCCATTATTTGTTTCAAGATGGAAAGAAAAGCATTTGAAAAAGGAAACTCACAGACCAGTCCATCTTTTTAAATTTATTTTAAAAGGGGAAAACACTACTCAGTGTTTTACATACTTGATGGAGTTCTGTGGAAATCCCTGTATATATACCCACATGGAAGATAAACACAGCAAGGAGGGCTAGACACAATTACTTGAAAACACATCTCATAAAATGAGATTTCACTAAGGTGTGAAAATATGCTATTAATGTTATTTGTTTAGGCAAACAGCACGGTAGAGTTCAAGGACCGGTGAGCAGGGTATGCACATTTATGTTTTGGAGGCAGACTGAGAATGGAAAATGTAGAGAATGAGGTGAGAAGGCTATTCTAGAAGTGGAAAGAAAAAGGGATTGGCAGCTACTTGTGAAAAACAGATAAAAAATGAATTGCGGGGCAAAGGAAAAGTATTTCACTTACAAAAAGAAAAGTCGGAAGATTTCACTAAGCTCAAAATAACTAATTCAACTTTCTAAGACGTACTAAAACAAAAGCAGATAGTCACCAAGCATTAGGTCCAATAGTATTAAGCAAGCTACATGTTCAAAGCTCCGACTGACAAAATTGATTCAAATAATCACTAGAACCAGCTGCTACCTACCTAAGACTTTAATACAAAACTATGGGTGAAAGTACAGAATCAGTGGTTTAAAATGAGCCTGCTGTGAACGGCTATCGCAAGAACTAGATGGAAAGTGCTTCATTTGGTTCCTTCCAGCAGAAAGACATGAAGCTTGAGGGAGAGAAGGGGCTGCAGACGGATGGTTGTAGGTCTGATTTCTCCACACAAGGCAAATGCACAGCATCTTTAAGATCAGTCAACCCAGTGATTGGCCACTAGTTTAGGGTACAGAAGAGACAGGTCTGAGGGCAGGGAAGAGGAGATACTTTGTTTCAGGAGGAAATAATGATTAACTTATGAAATTAGAGACAAGTGTATCCTAGTGGTGGCTCTGAGTCAGGTGCCTAAGTAAATCATTTAAACTAAGACCACAAGTAAGTTTCCTCATTTGGACAATGAGGGAATTAAGATAAATTCCTAATAGAATTTCTGGTTTTAAAGAAAAAAATAGAGAGTATTATATAAATACATCAAACACACAGTCTCTGGCATACACAAAGGACTCAATATCAGCTATTAGTAGTATTATTAGAACTTTCTGAAGGAACAAAGAAGCTTATGGGTTAAAAGGCAATAACCTATTTCAAACTTTCCAAATTTTCCTCAACTTGATTTCCTCAGTAAGAGTTTTTTTTTTTTTTCTTAATCCGTAAATACTGTAGGATTTTCTTCATAAATAGACTGCTGACAGAGAACACAGTGGGTAATAATGAGTGGAGAGAAGTTACTGGCGGGTGTTCTTTGGGGACTGATGTCCAAGACTGTCATATACAGCAATGTGAGAGATGGACCACAGAGAGAGACCTCCAAGAAGAGCTTGCCGATGACACCAAAGGCTACTTGACAGTGAAATGTCTTGGGTTTTTTCCCCCAGTTTTATTGAGATATAATTAACAGCACTGTATACGTTTAAGGTACACAGCATAATGATTTGACTTACATAAATAATGAAATGATTATCTCAGTAAGTTTACTGAACATCCATCATCTCATATAAATACAAAATTAAAGAAATAGAAAAAAATTTTTTTCTTGTGATGAGAACGCTTAGCATTTACTCTTTTAACAACTTATGAAATGTCTTGTTGATATGATTGTACTGAGTAAAAATCTAACAAAGAATTTGTTGTCAAAGGTGGTGGGATTCACTTAATGCAATTAATCGAGTAGTTCCAATGAAGAAGCTCTGCAAGGAAAAAACAAAGTCTAATGCTTGAGGAGTTCATAATCAGCAGGCAGATTAGGACAGGTGACAAAAAATAATACAAAGTAATAGTAGTAGTACTTGCAGGATATTCTCAATGAATGTACGCTGTCTGGGGGGAGGCAGCATGTTAACCATCTTCTGGGTTGGTTAACATGCTGCTTCTATATAACATGTACTCACATCAAATGTACAAAGTAAACATATCACTTCCATTACAGATAAGTAAACTGCTGCTTAGAGAGGTTAAATCATCTGTCCAACATCACACCATTTATAGAAGGTAAATTCAGGACACAAATTGGAATTTACTGCTTCTCAGAGCAGTAGTTTTCAACCATTTTGACATGTAAGTTTCAAAGCAGAGGTGCTTTCTGATGAGGTTCAGAGAAAAGGGAACAGGATCAGGAAGGAAAGCTGAAATCAGGAAAATCTTCTCAAAGGAAGTAGAATTTTAGATGGAACTGAGAAGGGTAAATGAATCTTCAACCAGAAAAGCTGGTGAGGGTGTGGAGAGACCATGCACAGGAGAGAAAACAGTTTGCACTGAGACACTGAATCAGGATGGTTTGTGGACACATGGATTGGCTGTGATACTAAAGAGAGAAGGAGGAGAGGGGAGGAGGGCGGAGGAAGGGAGGAGAACAGAGGGTAAGATAATGAGGAGATAAGGCTGACCCATCAGCTTGAGATCAAACCTCAGTATGATATGTCAAATTCCACAATGAAAAAAAGCACGCTTAATTTTTTAGAAGATGGAATCACTATAGGTTTTGGAAATGAGAGCACTAAGATCAATGCAGTGGTTTAGAAATATTTTACCTGGCAGAGATGTGGGATCAACTGGAAAAGGGAAAGACAAGGGAGAAACTGTTACTTGAGGTAGGAATTAGTAAATTACTGCAACAATGTAGCTGAGAGGTATTACGGATTGAGCAATGATTATAGGAATAAAGCATGAAAACATGGAGAAAGATTCAAGGTATTATGAAATGGACTCTGTCAATAATTTGCAAAATGAGAGGCCAAGGAGAAGATAGGATAAAATGTGATGACAGTTCTCATCCTGGGAAAAGAGGCATATCTGGAATAACGTGAGGTCAGGAATGAGCCAGAAATTAGGAATGAAGGGAAGGTCTTTTGAATACACTGCTTGCTAATTAAAGAGAAGCTTAAAGTGCAATACTTTTTTTTAACATCTTTACTGGAGTATAATAGCTTTACAATGTTGTGTTAGGTTCTGTGGTATACTAAAGTGAATCAGCTATATGTATATATATATATATATATATATATATATATATATATCCCCATATCCCCTCCCTCTTGAGTCTTCCTCCCACCCTCCCTGTCCCACCCCTCTAGGTGGTCACAAAGCACCGAGCTGATCTTCCTCTTCTGTGTGGCTGCTTCCCACTAGCTATCTATTTTACATTTGGTAGTGTATATATGTCCATGACTCTCTCACTTCGTCCCAGCTTACCCTTCTCCCTCCCTGTGTCCTCAACTCCATTCTCTACGTCTGGGTCCTGCCCCTAGGTTCATGAGAATCTTTTTTTTTTTTTTTTTTTTAGATTCCATATATGTGTTAGCACACAGTATTTATTTTCTCTTTCTGACTTACTTCACTCTGTACGACAGACTCTAGGTCCATCCAACTCATTACAAATAAGTCAGTTTTGTTTATTTTTATGGCTGAGTAATATTCCATTGTATATATGTGCCACATCTTCTTTATCCATTCATCTGTTGATGGACACTTAGGTGGCTTCCATGTCCTGGCTATTGTAAATAGAGCTGCAATGAACATTGTGGTACATGACCCTTCTTGAATTAAGGTTTTCTTAGGGTATATGTCCAGTAGTGGGATTTCTGGGTCATATGGTAGTTCTATTTTTAGTTTTCTAAGGAACCTCCATACCGTTCCCCATAGTGGCTGTATCAATTGACATTCCCACCAACAGTGCAAGAGAGTTCCCTTTTCTCCACACCCTCTCCAGCATTTATTGTTTGTAGATGTTTTGATGATGGTCATTCTGACCGGTGTGAGATGATACTTCATTGTAGTTTTGATTTGAATTCCTCTAATGATTGGCAATGTTGAGCATCCTTTCATGTGTTTCTTGGCAATTTGTATATCTTCTTTGGAGAAATGTCTATTTAGGTCTTCTGCCCATTTTAGAATTCGGTTGTTCGTTTTTTTGATATTGAGCTGCATGAGCTGCTTGTATATTTTGGAGATTAATCCTTTGTCAGTTGTTTCATTTGCAAATATTTTCTCCCATTCTGAGGGTTGGCTTTTCGTCTTGTTCATGCTTTCCTTTGCTGTGCAAAAGCTTTTAAATTTCATTAGGTCCCATTTGTTTATTTTTGTTTTTATTTCCATTACCCTAGGAGGTAGGTCAAAAAGGATCTTGCTGTGATTTAGGCCATAGAGTGTTCTCTCTATGTTTTCCTCTAAGAGTTTTATAGTGTCTGGCCTTACATGTAGGTCTTTAATCCGTTTTGAGTTTACTTTTGTGTATGGTGTTAGGCAGTGTTCTAATTTCATTCTTTTACATGTAGCTGTCCAGTTTTCCCAGCACCACGTATTGAAGTGGCTGTCTTTTCTCCATCGTATATTTTTGCCTCCCATATCAAAGATAAGGTGATCATATGTGCGTGGATTTATCTCTGGGCTTTCTAACCTATTCCATTTATCTTTATTTCTGTTTTTGTGCCAGTACCATACTGTCTTGATTACTGTAGCTATGTAATTGCCTCAAGATTGCTTTGGCTATTTGGGGTCTTCTGTGTTTCCATAAAAATTGTGAAAATTTTTGTTCTAGTTCTGTGGAGAATGCCATAGGTAGTCTGATATGGATGCACTGAATCTGTAGATTGCTCTGGGTACTATAGTCATTTTCCCAATGCTGACTCTTCCAATCCAAGAACATGGTATATCTCTCCATCTGTTTGTATCATCTTTAATTTCTTTCATCCGTGTCTTACAGTCTTCTGCATACAGGTCTTTTGTCTCCTTAGGTAGGTCATTCCTAGGTATTTATTCTTTTTGTTGCAATGGTAAATGGGAGTGTTTCCTTAATTTCTCTTTCAGATTTTTCATCGTTAGCGTATAGGAATGAAAGAGTTTTCTGTGCATTAATTTTGTATCCTGCTACTTTACCAAATCCACTGACTAGCTCTAGTAGTTTTCTGGTAGCATCTTTAGGATTCTCTACGTATAGTACCATGTCATCTGCAAACAGTGACAGCTTTATTTCTTCTTTTCCAATTTGGATTCCTTTTATTTCTTTTTCTTCTATGATAGCTGTGGCTAAAACTTCCAAAACTATGTTCAATGATAGTGGTGAGAGTGGGCAACCTTGTCTTGTTCCTGATCTTAGAAGAAATGGTTTCAGTTTTTCACCATTGAGAACGACGTTGGCTGTGGGTTTGTCATATACGGCCTTTATTAAGTTGAGCTAGGTCCCCTCTATGCCCACTATCTGGAGTTTTTATCATAAATGTGTGTTGAACTTTGTGGAAATCTTTTTCTGCATCTATTGAGATGATCATATGGTTTTTCTCCTTCAATTTCCTAATATGGTATATCACATTGATTGATTTGCATATATTGAAGAATCCTTGCATTCCTGGGATAAACCCCGCTTGATCATGGTGTATGATCCTTTTAAAGGGCTTTTGGATTCTGTTTGCTAGTATTCTGTTGAGGATTTTTGCATCTATGTTCATCAGTGATATTGGCCTGTAGTTTTCTTCTTTTGTGACATCTTTGTCTGGTTTTGGAATCTGGGAGATTCCAGAAAACTTGCAGAATGAGTTTGGGAGTGTTCTTCCCTCTGCTACATCTTGGAAGAGTTTGAGAAGGATAGGTGTTAGATCTTCTCTAAATGTTTGATAGAGTTTGCCTGTGAAGCCATATGGTCCTGAGCTTTTGTTTGTTGGAAGATTTTTAACCACAGTTTCAATTTCAGTGCTTGTGATTTGTCTGTTCATATTTTCTATTTCTTCCTGGTCCAGTCTTGGAAGGTTGTGCTTTCCTAAGAATTTGTCCATTTCTTCCAGGTTGTCCATTTTATTGGCATAGAGTTGCTTGTAGTAATCTCTCATGATCTTTTGTATTTCTGCAGTGTCAGTTGTTACTTCTCCTTTTTCATTTCTAAATCTGTTGATTTGGGTCTTCTCCCTTTTTTCTTGATGAGTCTGGCTAATGGTTTATCGATTTTATTTTCTCAAAGAACCAGCTTTTAGTTTTATTGATCTTTGCTATTGTTTCCTTCATCATTTATTTCTGATCTGATCTTTATGATTTCTTTTCTTCTGCTAACTTTGGGGTTTTTTTGTTCTTCTTTCTCTAATTGCTTTAGGTGTAAGGTTAGGTTGTTTATTTGAGATGTTTCTTGTTTCTTGAGATAGGATTGTATTGCTATAAACTTCCCTCTTGAAATGTTTTTGCTGTATCCCATAGATTTTGGGTCGTCGTGTTTTCACTGTCATTTGTTCCTAGGTATTTGTGGATTTCCTCTTTGATTTCTTCAGTGATCTCTTGGTTATTTAGTAGTGAATTGTTTAGCCTCCATGTGTTTGTGTTTTTTACAGTTTTTTCCCTGTAATTGATATCTAGTCTCACAGCACTGTGGTCAGAAAAGATACTTGATACCATTTCAATTTTCTAAAATTTACCAAGGCTTGATTTGTGACCCAAGATATGATCTATCCTGGAGAATACTTTATGAACACCTGAGAAGAAAGTGTATTCTTTTGGCTTTGGATGGAATGTCCTATAAATATCAGTTAAGTCCATCTTGTCTAATGTGTCATTTAAAGCTTGTGTTTCCCTATTAATTTTCATTTGGGATGATCTGTCCATTGGTGAAAGTGGGGTGTTAAAGTGCCCTATTATTATTGTGTTACTGTCGATTTCCCCTTGTATGGCTGTTAGCATTTGCCTTATGTATTGAGGTGCTCCTATGCTGGGTACATAAATATTTACAATGGTTATATATTCTTCTTGGATTGATCCCTTGATCATTATGCAGGGTCCTTCTTTGTCTCTTGTAATAGTCTTTAAAGTCTATCTTGTCTGATATGAGAATTGCTACTCCAGCTTTCTTTTGATTTCCATTTGCATGGAATATCCTTTTCCATCCCCTCACTTTCAGTCTGTATGTGTTCCTTGGTCTGAAGTGGGTCTCTTGTAGACAGCATATATACGGGTCTTGTTTTTGAATCCATTCAGCCAGTCTATGGTGTTTGTTTTGGTTGGAGCTTTTAATCCATTTACATTTAAGGTAATTGTAGACATGTATATTCCTATTACCATTTTCTTAATTGTTTTGGGTTTGTTATTGTAGGTCTTTTCCTTCTCTTGTGTTTCCTGCCTAAAGAAGTTCCTTTAGCATTTTCTGTAAATCTGGTTTGGCGGTGCAGAATTCTCTTAACTTTTGCTTGTCTGTAAAGGTTTTAATTTCTCTGTCAAATCTGAATGAGATCCTTGCTGGGTAGAGTAGTCCTGATTGTAGGTTTTTCCCTTTCATCATTCTAAATATGTCCTGCCACACCCTTCTGGCTTGCAGAGTTTCTGCTGAAAGATCAGCTGCTAACTTTATGGGGATTCCCTTGTGTGTTATTTGTTGTTTTTCCCATGCTGCTTTTAATATTTTTTCTTTGTATTTAATTTTTGATAGCTTGATTAATACGTGTCTTGGCGTGTTGCTCCTTGGATTTATCCTGTATGGAACTCTCTGAGCTTCCTGGACTTTAGTTTTCAACTATAATGTCTTCAAATATTTTCTTAGACCCTTTCTTCTTCTGGGACCCCTATAATTCGAATGTTGGTGTGTTCAATGTTGTCCCAGAGGTGTCTGAGACTGTCCTCAATTCTTTTCATTCTTTTTTCTTTATTTCACTCTGCAGTAGTTATTTTCACTATTTTATCTTGCAGGTCACTTATCCTTCTTCTGCCTCAGTTTTTCTGCTATTGATTCCTTCTAGAGAATTTTTAATTTCATTTATTGTGTTGTTCATCATTGTTTGTTTGCTCTTTAGTTCTTCTAGCTCCTTGTTAAACATTTCTTGTATTTTCTCCATTCTATTTCCAAGATTTTGGATCATCTCTACTATCATTACTGTGAATTCTTTTTCAGGTAGACTGCCTATTTCCTCTTCAATTGTTTGGTCTGGGGTGTTTTTACCTTGCTCCTTCATCTGCTGCATATTACTCTGTCTTCCATTTTGTTTCACTTACTGTGTTTGGGGTCTCCTTTTCACAGGCTGCAGGTTTATAGTTCCTGTTATTTTTGGTGTCTGCACCCACTGGGTGAGGTTGGTTCAGTTGCTTGTGTAGGCTTCCTGTTGGAGGGGACTGGTACCTGTGTTCTGGTGGGTGGGGCTGGATTTTTTTGTGTTTTGGTGGGCAGAGCTGCATCCGGTGGTGTGTTTTGAGGTGTCTGTGACCTTATTAGGATTTTAGGCAGCCTCTCTCTGCTAGTGGGTGGGGTTGTGTTCCTGTCTTGCTAGTTGTTTGGCATGGGGCGTCGAGCACTGGAGCTTGCTGGCTGTTGGGTGGAGCTGGGTATTGGCATTGAGATGGAGATCTCTGGGAGAGCTCTCGCCGATTGGTATTACATGGGGTCAGGAGGTCTCCGGTGGTCCAGTGTCCTGAACTCAGCTCTCCCACCTCAGAGGCTCAGGCCTAACATCAGGCCAGAGCACCAAGACCCTGTCAGCCGCACAGCAGTCCTCACAAGGAGCAGTGGGTCACCCTTGTGGATGAACGGGAGTGCACACCAAACGGTAATCTTATTTTTAAACAGGAAACATCCAATAGAACCCTCTTGCTTCACTGTCTTCTTAAGATCAAAGTACATTGAGCAGTACTTCGTAAGAGATACATGTAAGACTATTGTAAGACAGTCTTACAATATACTGTAAGACTATTATAAGATATATTGAAAGACTATTTGGAGAACTGTCTCTAAATATTATTTTTCTTTAAATATAAATGCTTGTGTTAATAATGGGTGAGCAGTTAATACTTATGCCTATGATTTATGATGCACTGTGTTTTATCCAGCATTTATCCAATGCTGCTATTATGTTCCAAGATCTGTGCTTGGTGTCGGGAATGCTTGGAGGATCCACAGTCTTGTTTGGGAGAATGACAAATAGTTACAATATAGTATGTGTGATAATGATAATTGCAATAGCAATTAATGTTTATCCAGCCTTTCGTTTACTATTGTGCTAGTGTAACTGCCTATTTTCCATAGGAAAAAAAGAATATTTTAAAGAGGTTTAATAAATAGTCCACAGTTACAAAGGTAGTGTTCAAACTCAGGACTTCAATAAATCCAAAAGTTTGGAACTAAAGAATGGTTTGATAAATGCTGTGGTTTAAAAAACTTTATCCTGGGACTTCCCTGGTGGCACAGTGGTTAAGAATCCGCCTGCCAGCGCAGGAGACACGGGTTCAAGTCCTGGTCCAGGAAGATACCACATGCCACGGAGCAACTAAATCCGTGCGCCACAATTACTGAGCCTGTGTTCTAGAGCCCGCGAGCCACAACTACTGAGCCCGCATGCCACAACTACTGAAGCCTGCGTGCCTAGAGCCCATGCTCTGCAACAAGACAAGCCAGCAAAATGAGAAGCCCACGCACCGCAACCGAGAGCAGCCCCTGCTCGCCACAACTAGAGAAAGCCCGCGCGCAGCAACAAAGACCCAACGTAGCCAAAAAATTTGTAAAATAAATAAATTTATTTTAAAAAAGAAAAAAAAATTGATCCAGTAGTGATATGTGGGATCAATGAGAATAAGGATAGATTGACACTTAAGAGCAGAGTTAGTAGGTTATTACAATAGTCTGACAGAGAGTAACAAAGGCTTGAACAATAGCTAGGGGAATTAAAACATCACAACAGGTTGAAGCCATTTTGAGATGGACTCTGCAGTAATTTACTTAGCTTCTATGTCATCTGCATGGAAGTGAGTCCAAAGTCCTATGCTTGGGCGAAGCTCTGTGGGGTATCAGACTATCATTGCCTTAGGAGAAAACTGATGATGTAACTCAGCTGTAAGTGGCTTCCTAATTTCCTTCCATTCTTTCTTCCTCATCCCATACCAGCTAGAACCAACGACCTGTCCTAGAATTTTAATCTCTAAGCTTCCTGCCACTCTGCCCACCTCCACCCCCAGCCCCAGCTTTGCATTCCGTACTGTTAAAATCCTCATCTTCCCCCCATCTGAGTGTCTGCAAGCAATGGAGTTTGCATTCACTCTACTTTCTGATCTTGGCCTCAAACTAATTTCAGATGATTTTTCCTACACTGGTGCTCACCATATCAGGTTTCTCAGCCCTGATTATGCATCATGAAATAAAACACCAAGGAATCAGTGAAGGTGCACACAACAGGTAACACTGGAGTCAAAGGGTTTGGAGACAAGAGTGGTGAATGTAGATTGGGTCTCTAGAAGTTAATCGCTCTGAGTTGCAACTCCTTAGCCTGCTAAAGGTGATAATAAAACTCACGCAAAAAGTCTCTTGTGATAATCAAATTATACAGATACACATATGTATTTGCATTAAAGAATATTATTTCTTAAAAGTCCTATAGTCCATTTCTCTGAATTCCTTGTATCTGGAGAAAGCTGAGCTAATTTGTTCATGCAGCCGTAAACCAAACAATTGTTAACTCTATAGCAACGTAATACTTAGCCAAGATGTTAGCAAACTTTTCAAAAAGCTAACATTAAAAAAAGTGAAATTAGGGCTTCCCTGGTGGCGCAGTGGTTGAGAGTCCGCCTGCTGATGCAGGGGACAGGGGTTCATGCCCCGGTCCGGGAAGATCCCACATGTTGCGGAGCAGCTGGGCCCGTGAGCCATGGCTGCTGAGCCTGCGTGTCCGGAGCCTGTGCTCCGCAACGGGAGAGGCCACAACAGTGAGAGGCCCGCGTACCACAAAAAAAAAAAAAAAAAAAAGTGAAATTAAAGGCAAACAGAGTAAGAGTATTACATTCATTATGCCTACCTCCAAAAACAATCTTATCAAGCTTCTAAAATGACAGTGCCCTGGAGATTTTCTGTACCAAAGTTTAAATATTGCACAGCTCATTAATCAAACAAACACAATCTAAATAAAGAGTAACTATGTCATATGGCCATAAATTATAAGCTTGAGGAAAATCCACACAGTAAAGCAGCATGATAAAAGGTGACCACACATTTTGTTTTTAAGCTAATTCCATGTAACATGCTTGGCACCTATTAATAACTGGACTGAATGAAAGGAGTATGTTGACTGCCTGAATGAATGACCATCAGTCTCAAAAGCATCACCTTTCAGGGCTAAAGCCAACAGCCTATTAAACATGAAATTACTTATGCAAATTTTGAAGCAACTTTAGAAATGATGATGATGATAATAATAATGATGATGTTGATGGTAGTGGTAGCAACAGGACTTACTCTGACTCAGGCACTGTTCAAATTACTTTACACATGATAACTAATTTTGTCTTCATACTAACCCTCTGAAGAAGGTTTTAATATTATTTCCATTTTACAGACCAGAAACTAAGGCAAAGATGGATGAGCAACTTGCCTAAGCTCCTAGAAGTAATAAGCAGCAGAGCTGGGATTTGAACCCAGGCAGTAGCCAGGGATGAACTGGAAATTAGCGCAGAGCAAAGCAAGTGCCCGTAAACATGACAGCAACTAACTTTGTATAAGAAGTTACTCACATTAAAAACATGAAAAATCCAGGTTGATAGGCTGGATTCATTTTATACACAGAGTGAAATATTGCAAGACTGTTAAAACACAAGGCACAGTAATATTCAAGGAGCGGACATCTAAGGAAAACACTGCACCACGATGAATGCTGAAATGTTCACTTTAAACTGTTGTTCAAAGAGAAGAAAAAAGCAATTAAGAAATCCAGGTTGCAGAAGAGTTGGAAGCATTGAGGCTCATTTGTATACATGTTTGTCAGGAAGTTCTCATATCATATAAAGAAAATGAGAGAAAAAAGTAATTTAGCAATTAATTTTAGAATTAGGTTTCACTCAAGTATTCTACTTATCTTGATGTTTCCTATAAAATAAAAACTATAAACTTAAAAAAAAAACAAACATTAAATTGAAATAAAATATTCTTATTCACATAAGTAGAATATACCTCAATGCATCCATTGTTTTCGGCGATGTCAAGAGTTCTGTCTGCACACCATTCATAACTTCATCTTCTAAGTCCTGTGTGGAATTCTGTAGTGAAACAAACCCATAAGCATGTGGAAGTTATGCACATAAAATTGAAGGTTTGAATAAAAAGTCTCAACAGGAGAGAGTAAATGGTTTTACTCTGGATATATACAGTGTGCTCCAATTTCTTTGAAGACTGGAAACAGGTGTTAATCTTTTCAGTGCCTTCAATGTTCTTTTCTCTTCTGTTTGGTTTCTGAAATACTCAAACGGGCCATTTACACAAGGCAGTATGTTAAGAGCTTTGGAATACATCATTTAGCTTCCTGCTACTCAACCATAAGCTTTTGGGACTGAGTGTTTTAAATCAGCAAGGAAAAGGGGTACCAATGGGAAGGTTCCATTGACAGGTAGTGATGTATTAGCTTTAATGTACTGTACTTGCTTGCATCTCCCTGGTGACACTAAAAATGTAAAGAAAGCAAAATTCATGAAAAAAAGGTTACCTGGCAAGGTCACTTCTATCAAAAGTGTGACAGGACTAGTGCAGGAAAAGAAATCTGGAGTTCTTACTTTGCCTTATGACTTTAATTCTGAGGATGATTTTCAGCACAGAGAACCTAAAATTAACCACTTAACTTCTAAAATGGTAAACACTCTTCTACTGCAGAGAGGTAAGAGGGCGAGAGAGGTCCTGCCCTCCAGGATGGTGGCAAAGTTGAACTGGGTGTTACATAGAGGAGAGATGGATTCTAGAAAGCCAGCCCGCTTGAGATTCTCATTTAGTAAGACATTAGTCCTCTGTTAGGCTTTGGAACTGAACGTTTTTTTCTTTTTTTAAACATCTTTATTGGAGTATAATTGCTTTACATTGGTGTGTTAGTTTCTGCTTTATAACAAAATGAATCAGCTATACATATACGTATATCCCCATATCTCCTCCCTCTTGTGTCTCCCTCCCACCCTCTCTAACCCACCCCTCTAGGTGGTCACAAAGCACTGAGCTGATCTCCCTGTGCTATGCGGCTGCTTCCCACTAGCTATCTATTTTACATTTGGTAGTGTATATGTGTCCATGACACTCTCTCGCTTCGTCCCAGCTTACCCTTCCCACTCCCCGTGTGGAATGAACTTTAACAGAGTAATTCTGCAGACACATCACTCTTCAGAAGCAGAGTCACAGATAGCGCTCATTACAAACTCAGGTTTCACTGGAACAAACTACATGGAGCATTCATGAATCTAAACGTACCATTTCAACCAAAAAATACAATAGATGAGTTAAAAGGCTGGACATAAAGGAATTAGGTTAATATTTTGAAGAAAACAAGACAGAGAGGCACAACTTAAGCAGTGTGTCATTGTGAACTGATTTAAAAAAATTATTTCATTTTTAGATTGAAGAGCAACATTTCACCTAGGGGTTGGTAGTTTTGGGAAGCACTTGATCTACACTAGATTTAAAAAATGTATTCGCTTTTTCGTCTTCATGAGGATAAAGAAAGAAAAAAAAAAATCCAAAAAGTTAGAGGATGCTTTTTAGTTTAAGGTACTAAATCTTAAAAGATTAATGTCTTTGAAAGCTTTCAAACATTCACCTTATTATGAAGGGCTGGATGTCTGCTTACACTGAAAGGTCACAGGGTTGGGCAGGTTACAAAAATACCTGAAGAGACAATTTAACAAAATATACATACTCGTGACTATTGCACATGACAGAACATTTGATGACTGCATTTAGGTCAAAATCAAAATCACTGACTTTCTCATCCCTCTCTCTCACAAGAGGGAGTTCCATGAAGGGTGAGGCTGTATCTAGTCCTCTCTACATTAAGCACACAACACACAGAATTGATTTAGTGAATGTTAATGAGTAAATAAGCTGAATGGCATTCTATTAGCTTCCTAATATCGTGCAATAAATTCAAAATTAAATGGCTAGAAAACATTATCTCCCAGAGTTTCTGTGAGAGATTTAGAAGTGGCTTGGCTGGGCAGCTGTAGGGTAGAATCTCTCATAAGGTTGCAGTCAAGGTGTCAGCAGGGCTGCAGCTGCAATCATCTAAAGGCTTGACTGGGGCTTTAAGATCCACTACTTTTTCTCTTATAAAAGCTTCATTAATATATGCTTCATATAACATTAAACCCACCCTTTGAAAAAGTACAGTGCAGTCCTTTTTCACTTATTCACAGAGTTCTGCAACCATCACCACTACGTAATTTTAGAACAATTTCAAAACCCCACAAAGAAACCCCATACTCATTAGCCAGCACTCCCCATGTTTTCTGCTTCCCACAGCCCATGGCAATCATTTACTTTCTGTCGCTAAGGATTTTTTTTTTAAATAAAATTTATTTATTTATTTGTTTGTTTATGGCTGGGTTGGTTCTTTGTTGCTGCACGCAGGCTTCCTCTAGTTGCTCTTGGTTGTGGTGCGCGGGCTTCTCACTGAAGTGGCTTCTCTTGTTGCGGTGCACGGGCTCTAGGCTCAGTAGTTGTGGCTCGCGGGCTCTAGAGCGCAGGCTCAGTAACTGTGGCGTGAGGGCTTAGTTGCTCCGCGGCATGTGGGATCTTCCAGGACCAGGGCTCGAACCCAGTCCCTGCATTGGCAGGTGGATTCTTAACCACTGCGCAACCAGGGAAGCCCTGTCGATGAGGATTTACCTATTCTGAACATTTTATATAAACAGAATCATAAGATATGTGGCTTCTATCACTTAACATGATGTGCTTAAGACCCTCCCATGTTGTGGCATGTATCAGTATTTCATTCCATTTTTTTGTCAAATAATATTCCACTGTATGGATGTACCACATTCTGTTTACCCATGCATCACTCTATGGGCATTTGGGTTGTTTTCCACTTTTGCTTATGATTATGAATTATGCTGCCACGAATATTTGAAAGTGTTCAATTGTGAAATAATGCTAAGAATGAGAAATTCTTGCATGGCCAGATGTTCTTCATTTCTCTCAGGTATACACCTAGGAGTGGAATTGTTGGGCCATATCTTAACTCTATGTTTAACATTTTGAGGGACTGCTATAGTATTTCCAAAACATCTGCACAATTTTGCATTCCCATCAGTAATATATGAGGGTTCCAATTTCTCAAAATCTTCACCAACACTTGTTATTTTCCTTTTTTCAAAAACAATTTAGCCATCATAGTGGGTGTGAAGTGGTTTTTGTTTTGCATATATCTAATGACTAATGATTTGCATTTCCCTAATGATTAATGATGCTGAGCAACTTGTCATGAGACTGTTGGACATTTGTATATCTTCTTTGAAGAAATGCCTAATTATTTGTATTTTTATTATTGAGTTGTAAGAGTTTCCTAAACATTCCATATACAAATTCCTTACGTATACGATTTCTAAATCTTCTCCCATTCTATGGGCTGTGTTTTCACTATCTTGATAGGCCCTTTGAAGCACAAAAGTTTCTAATTTTAATGAAGTTCTATTTATTTTTTCTTTAGTTCCTTGTGTTTCAGTGTTGTATCTAAGAAATACTGCCTAACACAAGGTCACAAGGATTTACTCCTATATGTTTTCCTAAGTGTTCTACAGTGTTAGCTCTTACATTTAGGCCTATCATCATTTCTAGTTAATTTTTGTACACTGTGTGAGGTAGGGGGTCCAACTTCATTCTTCACATGTGGAGATTTAGTTGTACCAGCACCATCTGTTGAAAAGACTATTCTTTCTGCACTGAGTTGTATTAACACCCTTACCAAAACTCAACTGACCAAAAATGCAAGGGTTTATTTCTGGACTCTCAATTTTATTCTATTGATCTATATTTGTATCCTTTTGCCAGTACTACACAGTCTTGATTACTGTAGCTTTGTACTAAGTTTTGGAATCAGGAGGTAAGAATTCTCCAATTATTTTTTTAAGTTTGTTCTGAGTATTCTGGGTTCTTTGCATTTTCATATGAATTTTAGAATCTGAGCATCAAGTTTCGCAAAAGTGCTAGCTGGATTTTGATAAGGATCACATTGAATCTGTTGCTTAATTTAGAGAGTATTACCATCTTAACAAAATAAGTCTAGTCTATGAACAGTTAACAGTGGCAGTTATTAAAACAAATATTCTTTTTTGGCTTTGTAATACTATATGGACATACATCCTCGGAATGTCAAAGAAAAAACTGGGATGTTTGTTATAAGGTTTTAACTGTATTTGTGACTCTGCTCCTTACCCCAGCTGTAATTTTCTTGTTGATCCCATGCCAAGGTAAGAAAATAACATATTTTCTGGTTCAAATCAACGCTCCGCAAGGTTCAAAGGAATTTTTTCTAGTTCTGGTTAGGTAGTAAGTAAAGGTTTTATTTATGTCAACAAAGTACCTAATGCTCTGAGTATGTGAAAATGTCAATTAGAATTTGAAAGCAATACTGGCCCAATTGCAATGTGATAATCTGCTCAAGGGTAATTCTGAACTGACTACACTTATATAGCAATCATGTCAATCACTACAGACTTAAAGAAAAAACACACATTCACAGACTTATGTGTCTAAGACAAAAGTTCTACTATTTTAAAAGCTGCATCAAAAACTCTGCTTGCGGGCTTCCCTGGTGGCGCAGTGGTTGAGAGTCCGCCTGCCGATGCAGGGGACGCGGGTTCGTGCCCCAGTCCGGGAAGATCCCACATGCCACGGAGAGGCTGGGTCCGTGAGCCATGGCCGCTGGGCCTGCGCGTCCGGAGCCTGTGCTCCGCAATGGGAGAGGCCACAGCAGTGAGAGGCCCGCGTACCACAAAAAAAAAAAAAAAACTCTGCTTGCCACAGCTATCAAAAAGGGTAGTTAAAAAAAACAAAATAAGCTTCCCTGGTGGCACAGTGGTTGAGAGTCCGCCTGCCGATGCAGGGGACACGGGTTCGTAACCCAAGTCCGGGAAGATCCCACATGCCGCAGAGCGGCTGGGCGCGTGAGCCATGGCCGCTGAGCCTGCGCGTCCAGAGCCTGTGCTATGCAACGGGAGAGGCCACAACAGTGAGAGGCCCACGTACCGCAAAAAAGAAAAAAAAAAAAAAAAAAGGGTAGTAACTATAGTTTATCATCTCAACTAATGGGCAGTGTTTGTCACTTGCCAAAATCATTTCTATATATTGAAGTAAAAGAATTCTTTGATACTCTCTAGAGATGGGGCAGGCAGACAGATGCTTAGGACATCCTACAAGGACACAAAGTCAACTCCCAACTGACTTCAACAATACTGTAGCAGTGCAGTGCTTCAAGACTTAGACAAAGACAGCTTATTTCTTGACAGGGTCCATAAAAATCACTTTTCCCAAAAATTACCAAATAAATGATATGCCATAATTTAAGAGCACTTAGGCTTTTCCTTCACCAAATAACAGGATGAAAAGAAGAGTCACAAAATCACACAAAGCTAAAAATAAAAATTATATATATTTTTTCTCATAGCTTATTTGAATAACTTTGAGCCAAATCTGTAAAATCATGACTTTTAAATTTGGGAATAAAGGGGTAAAAATCATCTCATTATGAAGAGCTAGGGTATAAACAACAGATGCTGAACAGTCACTATATTTCTTCAGTTTAGATTTGAGAAATATTAATTACGTGATTTCAAATCCTCAAATTTGTCTCCAGAAAATACTATGGTTTGGCAAGCTCTATGCTTAATCTTATTGGTAAAATTATTATAATTTCTATTTTTAATGTTAACTTAAAATAGATCTGATCAGTTGCATAGAATACAAGGGTATAAAGCTATGTTGAAATTTACTTTGTCTCTTCCTTTTGCTCACATTACAATACTTTGCTCCCTAATAAAGTTCAGCAGGAGGTCATGTCTTGCCAGCCAGGCAGAGACCTTTAAGAAGCTTGTCCTTTACCTCTTTGATTATCAGAGCAGGGAACGTATCATATGTAGCTCTCACAACAGACAAGTTTAATTACTACAATTTTTAAAACGTGAACATTTTTAGCAACACTTTCAGGATCATGGGAGCATTTCTGACAGCCAGAATGAGTTGGATTTAAACATCACTGTGCTATTTTTAGCTTTAAAATCAACACTTACATAAATACTCCCAAACCAATTAGCAGCAGCTGGAAAGTAAAGGTGTTCACATTTAGTTAGCAGGAGTGCTCACGACAGGCTGCATGGAAGGGGCCAAGTACCAGGCAGGGCAGCCCTCTCTCTCCAGTGTGATCCCGGTGTTGGCACCAGGCTGTCGTTTCAACGTTCACTGTGGGTATAAGTCACCGATTTCGTACAGGAAAGTGTATTCATGACGTAGCCTCATTAAGTTATACATCTCCAAATAAACTTAACACTCATGGTGAAACTTTTTGGAAGAAAACGTTACCCACATTCTCATCACTATTCCCTAGTCATGCACAGCTATAAAACGATATTAAAAACAGCTTTACTGCTCAGTTTTTCATCTCTCAGATGAGAACTGAAATAGGTGTTATCTGTAGATGGCTCGCTTTGACTTACAGGTGAAGATACATGGCCTTGATTCCCCACCCCAATGCATTTTAGCCACATTTGAAAACACTTGCCTACAAAATTTTAATTACAATTGAGTTATGGTTCCAAAACTCAGGTGTATTTTATAACAAGATTTGCATTCTGAAAAGCCAACTGCAAGTTTCCTTTGAAATTGCATATGAATTTTAGAATGAGAGTAACAGAAAAATTATACAGAGAAGACTTGAATGCTAGGTTATGTGCCTGGTGCTCATACATAAACATCATGTAAATTATAAAATAAAATTCTGGGCATAATTTCAGAATATTTGTTTTGACTTTTTAGAACACGAATATCTGTACTAAAGTAAAAACAAGTTGTATCTGATACGCACACATGAGATGAACATCCATTTTGGTAGTCAAGCACTGTTATTTAAGCTTGATCTAATATATTTTCTTTATACCTTGGGCAATGCCGTGCCATGGGAAATATCTCAGTTGGCTTCATAGATCCTACCCCAAGATGTTTCAGTCCTAGCAATTTGACATGTCCATAACTTATTTTATATAAATGATATGTTTATTCATCATATATATATATATAACACAAATGTAAATGTTATATATACAAAATGTATATTAGGTTGTATTGGGTTGGCCAAAAAAGTGCCTTTAGTTTTTAACTAAAAAGACATTTTTCATTTTCACCAAGAACTTTTTTGAACAACGTATCCACCCTTTTGTTCCACTACCTTCTGCCATTTTTCAGGCAACTTCATAATTCCGTCTTCCCAAAACTTGTTATCTTTTTGAGCAAAGAACTATTCCAAATGCCTTTTACAGTCTTCCAGGGGTTTGAAATTTTTTCCATTAAGAGAATTTTGTAAAGACTGAAATAAATGGAAATCCAAAGGTGCAATGTCTGGTGAATACAGCAGATGAATCAGAACTTCCCAGCCAAGCTGTAACAGTCTTTGTCTGGTCATCAGAGAAACATGTGGTCTTGTGTTATCCTGATGGAAGATTACGCATTTTCTGTTGACTAATTCTGGACACTTTTCATCAGGTGCTGCTTTCAGTTGGGCTAACTGGGAGCAGTACTTGTTGGAATTAATCATTTCGTTTTCCAGAAGGAGTTCATAATAGAGAACTCCCTTCCAATCCCACCATATACACATCAACTTCTTTGGATGAAGACCGGCCTTTGGAGTGGTTGGTGGTGGTTCATTTCACTTGCCCCACGATCTCTTCCATTCCACATTACTACAGTATCCACTTTTCATCGCCCATCACACTTTGTTTTACAAATGGAAGGTTTTCATTACATTTAAGTAGAGAATTGCTTGCAGAAATATGGTCTAGAAGGTTTTTTTTGCTTAACTTATGTGGAAACCAAACATCAAAGCAATGAACATAGCCAAGCTGGTGCAAATGATTTTCAAGGCTTGATTCAGATATTTTGACTATGTCGGCTATCTCCCCTCCCACGTGATATAACATTAATTGCTCTCAATTAATGTCTCGATTTGATCGCTCTCAACTTCAACTGGGCTACCCGACCATGGAGCATCATTCAGCTAGAAATCTCCAGCACAAAACTTTGCAAACCACTTTGACACGTTCGATCAGTCATAGCACCTTCTCCATACACCGCACAAATCTTTTTTTTGCATGTCTACCTTTCTTGAAATAATAAAGCGTAATATGCCAAAAATGTTGCTTTTTTTTCTATCTTCAATATTAAAATGGCTGCACAAAAATGGACCAATTTTGATATGTCTTTTTTTAACTGCATGCTAATATGACAGCTGTCACATACAATCTAACAAAACTGTTTTGAGTGAAATTAAAGACAACTAAGTGCTACTAGAGCCATCTTATGGAAAAAGCCGAATGAACCTTTTGGCTAACCCAATGTATCCATATATCTAGAAATTGGCACTGCCTTATAATAAATAGTGCACATCCTCAGATATCCTGAGCAATACTAAGCAAGCCCTAGAAAGAATGGTGCTGACAAGCTAGTCTAGTCCACTCATTTTATAGCTAAGGAAACCGAGACACAGAAGGGTGAGGTAACAAGTCTTTTAAATTATTGTGATAGCGACAAAGCCAGAATCCAGGATTCTTGATTCTCAATATAGTGTTCTTCCTGTGTACCATGGTAAATAGTTGCTGACTTAATGAATGCTGATTTCATGCTGAACACTTTATGAATTCTTTTTTCTTTCAATGACAGTAACAAAAACTCTAATGATGTCTTGGATATACTTTACCCATATTTCAAAGATCTCACAACATTTCACATACAACTAGATACATATTCATGACAATCCTAAATAATTTCTAGGCATTCATATTCCAATTTTATACATGGGCATATTCAAGTAAAAGAAAAAAAGCTTAATGCCTTGTTCAAAGTGAAACTAAGGGACAAAGAAAGGACCAAGGATCCATGTGTCCTAAGACTGAGGTTTGTATGCAAGCATGTTAAACATATTTACCTTGTGATGTCTCTTAGCTACTCATTTTAGACAAATGGTGCGAGCGAGAAATATTACATTGTGAAGCATTAAAAAGGATTTATATGAAAAACTATCAAGTATGTCATTATTCTAGAGATTGAGCTCTAATAATTTTATTTATTTATTTTAACATCTTTATTGGAGTATAATTGCTTTAAATGGTGTGTTAGTTTCTGCTTTATAACAAAGTGAATCAGTTACACATATACATATGTTCCCATATCTCTTCCCTCTTGTGTCTCCCTCCCACCCTCCCTATCCCACCCCTCTAGGTGGTCACAAAGCACCGAGTTGATCTCCTTGTGCTATGCGGCTGCTTCCCACTAGCTATCTATTTTACGTTTGGTAGTGTATATATGTCCATGCCACTCTCTCACTTTGTCCCAGCTTGCCCTTCCCCCTCCCCGTATCCTCAAGTCCTTTCTCTAGTAGGTCTGTGTCTTTATTCCCGTCTTGCCCCTCTAGGTTCTTCATGACTTTTGTTTTAGATTCCATATATGTGTGTTAGCATACGGTATTTGTTTTTCTCTTTCTGACTTACTTCACTCTGTATGACAGACTCTAGATCCATCCACTTTGCTACAGATAACTCAATTTCGTTTCTTTTTATGGCTGAGTAATATTCCATTGTATATATGTGCCACACCTGCTTTATCCATTCATCTGCTGATGGACACTTAGGTGGCTTCCATATTCTGGCTATAGGAAATAGAGCTGCAATGAACATTTTGGTACATGACTCTTTTTGAACTATGGTTTTCTCAGGGTATATGCCCAGGAGTGGGATTGCTGGGTCGTATGGTAGTTCTATTTTTAGCTTTTTAAGGAACCTCCATACTGTTCTCCATAGTGGCTGTATCAATTTACATTCCCACCAACATGGCAAGAGAGTTCCCTTTTCTCCACACCCTCTCCAGCATTTATTGTTTGTAGATTTTTTGATGATGGCCATTCTGACCAGTGTGAGATGATATCTCATTGTAGTTTTTTTTTTTCTCCAAGGTAACAGTAGTGTTTTGTTTTTTTTTAATTGCAAACATGTCTATAAACCTAATAGATTTTTTCTTTTTTTTAAACAGCAGGTTCTTATTAGTCATCAATTTTATACACATCAGTGTATACATGTCAACCATTATAGTTTTGACTTGCATTTCTTTAATGATTAATGATGTTGAGCATTCTTTCATGTGTTTGCAGGCAATGTGTATATCTTCTTTCGAGAAATGTCTATTTAGGTCTTGTGCCAATTTTTGGATTGGGTTGTTTGTTTTGTTGATATTGAGCTGCATGAGCTGCTTGTATATTTTGGAGATTAATCCTTTGTCAGTTGCTTCATTTGCAAACATTTTCTCCCATTCTGAGGGTTGGCTTTTCGTCTTGTTTATGGTTTCCTTTGCTGTGCAAAAGCTTTTGAATTTCATTAGGTCCCATTTGTTTATTTTTGTTTTTTATTTCCATTTCTCTAGGAGGTCGGTCAAAAAGGATCTTGCTGTCATTTATGTCATAGAGTGTTCTGCCTATGTTTTCCTCTAAGAGTTTTATAGTGTCTGGCCTTACATTTAGGTCTTTAATCCATTTTGAGTTTACTTTTGTGTATGGTGTTAGACAGTGTTCTAATTTCATTCTTTTACATGTAGCTGTCCAGTTTTCCCAGCACCACGTATTGAAGTGGCTGTCTTTTCTCCACTGTAGACTTTTGCCTCCTATATCAAAGATAAGGTGATCATATGTGTGCAGATTTATCTCTGGGCTTTCTATCCTGTTCCATTGATCTATATTTCTGTTTTTGTGCCGGCACCATATTGTCTTGACTACTGTAGCTTTGTAGTATAGTCTGAAGTCAAGTAGCCTGATTCCTCCAGGTCCACTTTTCTTTCTCAAGATTGCTTTGGCTCTTTGGGGTCTTCTGTGTTTCCATACAAATTGTGAAATTTTTTGTTCTAGTTCCTTGAAAAATGCCAGTGGTAGTTTGAAATGAATCACACTGAATCTGTAGACTGCCCTGGGTAGTAGAGTCATTTTCACAATGTTGATTCTTCCAATCCAAGAACATGGTATATCTCTCCATCTATTTCTATAATCTTTAATTCCTTTCATCAGTGTCTTATAATTTTCTGAATACAGGTCTTTTCTCTCCTTAGGTAGGTTCATTCCTAGATATTTTATTGTGTTTGTTGCAGTGGTAAATGGGAGTGTTTTCTTAATTTCACGTTCAGATTTTTCATCATTAGCGTATAGTAATGCAAGAGATTTCTGTGCATTAATTTTGTATCCTGCTAGTTTACCAAATTCATTGATTAGCTCTAGTAGTTTTCTGGTAGCATCTTTAGAATTCTCTATGTATAGTATCATGTCACCTGCAAACAGTGACAGCTTTACTTCTTCTTTTCCAGTTTGGATTCCTTTTATTTCTTTTTCTTCTCTGATTGCTGTGGCTAAAACTTCTAAAACTATTCTGAGTAATAGTGGTGAGACTGGGCAACCTTGTCTTGTTCCTGTTCTTAGTGGAAATGGTTTCAGTTTTTCACCACTGAGGACAATGTTGGCTATGGGTTTGTCATATATGGCTTTCATTATGTTGAGGAAAGTCCCCCCTATGCCTACTTTCTGGAGGGTTTTTTATCATAAATGGGTGTTGAATTTTGTCAAAAGCTTTCTCTGCATCTATTGAGATGATCATATGGTTTTTCGCCTTCAGTTTGTTAATATGTTGTATCACATTGACTGATTTGCGTATATTGAAGAATCCTTACAATCCTGGGATAAACCCCACTTGATCATGGTGTATGATCCTTTTAATGTGCTGCTGGATTCTATTTGCTAGTATTCTGTTGAGGAATTTTGCATCTGTGTTCATCAGTGATATTGGCCTGTAGTTTTCTTCTTTTGTGACATCTTTGTCTGGTTTCGGTATCAGGGTGATGGTGGCCTCGTAGAATGAGTTTGGGAGTTTTTCCCCCAAACTATATGCTATATTCTGGAAGAGTTTGAGGAGGATAGGTAGGTGTTAGCTCTTCTCTAAATGTTTGATAGAATTAGCCTGTGAAGCCAACTGGTCCTGGGCTTTTGTTTGTTGGAAGATTTTTAATCTCAGTTTCAATTTCATTGCTTGTGATTCGTCTGTTCATATTTTCTATTTCTTTCTGGTTCAGTCTTGGAAGGTTCTGCATTTCTAAGAATTTGCCCATTTCTTCCAGGTTGTCCACTTTATTGGCATAGAGTTGCTTGTAGTAATCTCTCATAATCCTTTGTATTTCTGCAGTGTCAGTTGTTACTTCTTTTTCATTTCTAATTCTATTGATTTGTCTTCTCCCTTTTTTTTTTGATAAGTCTGGCTAATGGTTTATTGATTTTGTTTATTTTCTCAAAGAACCAGCTTTTAGTTTTATTGATCTCTGCTATTGTTCCCTTCATCATTTATTTCTGATCTGATCTTTATGATTTCTTTCCCTCTGTTAACTTTGCGTTTTTTTTGTTTTTCTAACTGCTCTAGGTGTAAGGTTAGGTTGTTTAAGTTGTTTCTTATTTCTTAAGGTAGGGTTGTATTGCTATAAACCTCCCTCTTAGAACTGCTTTTGCTGCATCCTATAGGTTTTGGGTCACTGTGTTTTCATTGTCATTTGTTTCTAAGTGTTTTTTGATTTCCCCTTTGAGTTCTTCAGTGATCTCTTGGTTTTCACTGTCATTTGTTTCTAAGTGTTTTTTGATTTCCTCTTTGATTTCTTCCGTGATCTCTTGGTTATTAAGTAGTGAATTGTTTAGCCTCCATGTGTATTTTTTTACAGATTTTTTCCTCTAATTCATATCTAGTCTCAGAGCATTGTGGTCGGAAAAGATACTTGATACGATTTCAATTTTCTTAAAGTTACCAAGGCTTGTTTTGTGACCCAAGATATGATCTATCCTGGAGAATGTTCTATGAGCACTTGAGAAGAATGTGTATTCTGTTGTTTTGGGATGGAATGTGCTATAAATATCAACTAAGTCCATCTTGTTTAAGGTATCATTTAAAGCTTGTGTTTCCTTATTTATTTTCATTTTGGATGATATGTCCATTGGTGAAACTGGGGTGTTAAAGTCCCCTACTATGATTGTGTTATTGTCAATTTCCCCCTTTATGGCTGTTAGTATTTGCTTTATGTATTGAGGTGCTCCTATGTTGGGTGCATATATATTTGTAATTGTTATATCTTCTTCTTGGAATGATCCCTTGATCATTATATAGTGTCCTTCTTTGTCTCTTGTAATAGTCTTTGTCTTAAAGTCTATTTTGTTTGATATGAGAATTGCTATCCCAGCTTTCTTTTGTTTTCCATTTGCAGGGAATATCTTTTTCCATCCCCTCACTTTCAGTCTGTATGTGTCCCTAGGTCTGAAGTGGGTCTCTTGTAGACAGCATATATATGGGTCTTGTTTTGGTATCCATTCAGCCAGTCTATGTCTTTCGGTGGGAGCATTTAACCCATTTACATTTAAGGTAAATATCAATATGTATGTTCTATATTACCATTTTCTTAATTGTTTTGCATTTGTTATTGTAGGTCTTTTCTTTCTCTTGTGTTTCCTGCCTAAAGAAGTTCCTTTAACATTTGTTGTAAAGCTGGTTTGGTGGTGCTGAATTCTGTTAGCTTTTGCTTATCTGTAAAGGTTTTAATTTCTCTGTCAAATCTGAATGGGATCCTTGCTGGGTAGAGTAATCTTGGTTGTAGGTTTTTCTCCTTCATCAGTTTAAATATGTCCTGCCACACCCTTCTGGCTTGCAGAGTTTCTGCTGAAAGATCAGCTGTTAATCTTATGGGGATTCCCTTGTATGTTAATTGTTGCTTTCCCTTGCTGCTTTTAATATTTTTTCTTTGTATTTAATTTTTGATAGTTTGATTAATATGTGTCTTGGCATGTTTCTCCTTGCATTTACCCTGTATGGGACTCTCTGTGCTTCCTGGACTTGATTAACTATTTCCCTTCCCATATTAGGGAAGTTTTCAACTATAATCTCTTCAACTATTTTCTCAGTCCCTTTCGTTTTCTCTTCTTCTTCTGGGACCCCTATATTTCGAATGCTGGTTCATTTAACGTTGTCCCCAGAGGTCTCTGAGACCGTCCTCAATTCTTATCAATCTTTTTTCTTTATTCTGCTCTGCAGTAGTTATTTCCACTATTTTATCTTCCAGGTCACTTATCCATTCTTCTGCCTCAGTTATTCTGGTATTGATCCCTTCTAGAGAATTCTTAATTTCATTTATTGTGTTGTTCATCACTGTTTGTTTGCTCTTTAGTTCTTCTAGTTCCTTGTTAAACGTTCCTTGTATTTTCTCCATTCTATTTCCAAGATTTTGGGTCATCTTTACTATCATTACTCTGAATTCTTTTTCAGGTGGACTGCCTATTTCCTCTTCATTTGTTTAGTCTGATGGGTTTTTCCCTTGCTCCTTCATCTGCTGTGTGTTTCTCTGTCTTCTCATTTTGCTTAACTTACTGTGTTTGGGGTCTCCTTTTCACAGTCTGCAGGTTCGAAGTTTCCGTTGTTTTTGGTGTCTGTCCCCAGTGGCTAAGGTTGGTTCAGTGGGTTGTGTAGGCTTCCTGGTGGAGGGGACTAGTGCCTGTGTTCTGGTGGATGCAGGGTACATCACGTTGACTGTGGACATTTAATCTGCTGCTCCTGAGGCTGCTGGGAGAGATTTCCCTTTCTCTTCTTTGTTCGCACAGCTCCTGGGGTTCAGCTTTGGATTTGGCCCTGCCTCTGCGTGCAGGTCGCCTGAGGGCGTCTGTTCTTCACTCGGACAGGACGGGGTTAAAGGAGCAGCTGATTCGGGGGTTCTGGCTCACTCAGGCCGGGGGGAGGGAGGGGTGCGGATGCAGGGTGAGCCTGCGGTGGCAGAGGCCACCATGACGTTGCAACAGCCTGAGGCCGTCGTGCGTTCTCCCGGGGAAGTTGTCCGTGGATCATGGGACCCTGGCAGTGGCGGGCTGCATAGGCTCCTGGGAGGGGAGGTGTGGACAGTGACCTGTGCTCGCATACAGGCTTCTTGGTGGCAGCAGCAGCAGCCTTGGCGTCTCATGCCCGTCTCTGGGGTCCGCGCTGTTAGCCGCGGCCCGTGCCCGTCTCTGGAGCTCCTTTAAGCAGTGCTCTTAATCCCCTCTCCTTGCACACCAGGAAACAAAGAGGGAAGAAAAAGTCTCTTGCCTCTTCGGCAGCTCCAGACATTTTCCCGGACTCCCTCTTGGCCAGCTGTGGCACACTAGCCCCTTTAGGCTGTGTTCACACCATCTCCAGTCCTCTCCCTGGGATCAGACCTCCGGAGCCCGAGCCTCAGCTCCCAGCCCTGCCCGCCCCAGCAAGTGAGCAGACAAGCCTCTCGGGCTGGTGAGTGCCGGTCGGCCCTGATCCTCTGTGCAGGAATCTCTCTGCTTTGCCCCCCGCACCCCTGTTGCTTTGCTCTCCTCCGTGGCACCGAAGCTTCCCCCTCCGCCACCCGCAGTCTCCGCTCGCGAAAGGCCTTCCTCGTGTGTGGAAACCTTTCCTCCTTCACAGCTCCTTCCCACTGTTGCAGGTTCCGTCCCTATTCTTTTGTCTCTGTTTTTTCTTTTTGCTTTTCCCTACCCAGGTATGTGGGGGGTTTCTTGCCTTTTGGGAAGTCTGAGGTCTTCTGCCAGCGTTCAGTAGGTGTTCTGTAGGAGTTGTTCCACGTGTAGATGTATTTCTGATGTATGTGTGGGGAGGAAGGTGATCTCCGCGTCCTACTCTTCTGTCATCTTGATGCCCTTCTAATAATAATTTTACTTTTTAAATAAAAAGTTATTTTTTGAGAATACAATTTATTAGATCTACTAACTAATCTCAAAACGTTGGCTTGTGGGGTATATGTGCACACATATATATAAACACGCACTGCTAAGCGACAGGGTAAGTTACCTTAATGCTCCTAGGGTAAAACTGGACAGAGTTTAAACAATTCTGGATTTTGTAAAATACACTGAAAGTCAACAATATTCCAGCCGGCTGTCTTACAGAGATCGTGCCATTGTGAATGATGCACTTCACAGGTTAAATCCCACTGACTCTTGACACATCCAGAGTTGGCCACAACTTCTCATCTGGCACGTGTTCAGGAGACGCTGCTTGGTTTTAATAGGTTTAACAAAAATAAGACAGACCAAGGTATAGTCGTAAAATTAAACTCTGGTCTAAGACAAAGGAGACACAGGTTCCAATAGAAGTTCTCTCATAGCTTTGCCTGTTGATGTCACCTAATCTCCTGACCCTCTCTTCCATTATCTGTAAAATAAGGACAAGAAGATTTCTAAGGTCTTTTCCAGGTACAAAATATCCTAGATATCCCAGAACTTAGTGAAGAGACACCAAATAGTAAGGCAGGTAAGTCCCCATTGAAGAAAATAAAAGTTTTTCAACAGATAAATTAAGGGTGATTATTCATTTGAACACTTTTTTTTTTTTGAAAGCTTCCCTTGAAAAGCAAACTCTCACAAAGACATATAATTATATACTTTCTTCACATACTGATTCTAAATAACTTTTGGGGAACCAAAATATGACATGAGGTAAAGTCTACTTGAAATAAAACTAGAACCCTGCCTCCATACCTCATTCTTTTTCTTTTTCTTCTTCTGTGGTATCTTCTTGGATATTTCCTTTCCTCCTTACTGTTAGTAATTAGCAGAGTTAAGAGTTCATTGTTAAGATTTGCCAGTATTCTGATTTAGATTTGAGAAGACAATCTTTTTGGATAAATTTTTTTAAAAATGCATACTCATTACACATTTTACCTGCTGGGATTTTTTTGTTTGTGTTATTTGTTGTTTGTTTTTTTAGAAAATTATAAGGCGACCAAGCTTGACTAAACCTGATATCAGGAAGTTAAAATATAACTGTAAGTTTAAAAAAAAAAAAAAAAAAAGCTGGGGGGAGGGGGGAAATTCCGTTCTGTTTGTGAGATCTGAGTTGAACAGACGCACTGACTAGTCTTATTTAGGTACCAAAAATGAAAACCACTATTGATGCCACGATCAGCACTGCATGGGCTGTTGATCTTTCAACCTAACACCAACACCTGTGGGTGTGCTGCTTCCCAAGCAAATATGTTCAATGAAAAGGCTGCTTTAAACACCTTAGAACTGTGAAAGTTCAGAAGTTCAACAAGGCGATCCTGCAGCTGCTGTTTTAAGGTTCAATGTTTCTTACTCACACTCAAATAACACATTTCAAAAAGTGCTAAAAAGAAAAGTGGAAAACACATTTTTTTTTCAAATGCAAGACTGATACAAACATGTTTATAATGACTGCTTCAGTTTATAAATGGATTACTTCCCTCACCCAGTTACATCTAATTTTCCCTAGTTTTCTGTATTACTGAATCTGTCAAAACCACTTGAGTACATCAAGATAGTGCTGTCTACCAGTGAAAGGGTGAAGATACTGAACAATACAGCACACTCTCCCATAAGGGTCTGCTTCAGGTCATGCTCCCATCATAAAACATGTGATCAAAGGTATTATAAACACCTGCTTCTCTTCCATTTAATCTCTCTATTTAAACTGTAGCATCTTCTCAGATATTTAGAATACAAGTCTGTCCAAATGGACAGTTGGATGGCACTAGAGCTTCACATGTAACTACAAACCATCACCTAAGGCTGGCAAATATAAAAAGACTTGAGGAAGTTGGGATAATTTAGCAATTGCAAAACAAATTTCTAGCTTAACTGTTTTTCTTGCTTGCTGAAATATATTTCCATCAGGTTTGATTCTCGAAAGGTACCTTATGCACTGAAGCAAAGCTACACAGATTCCAAGCTTGGCTGGGAGAGTGTAAAGATAAAAGAAAATGCTATTAAAGGAATAGTTTTCATTTGCACATGCATTTCACTCATGCCAGTACAGGCATACTCCTCTGCTGGTCTGCACTATGAAAGTCTTCCCTGTGACAACAGGCTGCAGAAAATGTTGAATCCATAGCCATGTCCATAGGGACTTGTTTTAGGGGGAGAGAAAAAAAACACAGGGATTTAGGTACATGCTCTGTTTAGTAGAAACTTTCCAAAAATTTCTCAAAATGTAGGAAGTCAAAGGTCTGTGTTGAAAAATCCTTTACAATTATCAGATGGAGAACTAAGTCTGCAACTCCTCTTTGTCCATGAATAAGGCATGTTCAAGGACTTTGTTTTTAAGTCTTTCGTGCTGCTTACATTCGGTACACATTCACTCTCTTCTCATCCAGCTCTGGGCTTGGCAGTGGCAGGGCAGGGGTGTGTGGAAAGTAGAATTCAAAGATGAATATAGCACTATCTTTGCATTCAAAGCTGAGAGCTAGCTGGAACCATTGCCAGAGCCATCTCTGGCGAGATAATTTAAAGCAGAATTGAAAGCTAATCTTTATTTATTGATTGAAATAATTGAAGCAAAAGAGAATGCACCAATTTGTACCTGGCTGGTTATGTTTCTTTATATATGCTTTTATATTTTATTTAACATAATGTAATTTAAAATGACTTTCATTATTTATAAAATGGATCTAAACCAATATTTAAAACCATCTAGGTCCCAGAGTGGCTGCAAGCTTGAGTTTGTCAGGCTTTGGCCAGCTAGGAGAAGGAGACCTGTCCTACTGAAACCTCCAGACTGGAGATTACTGATCATGGTGGGGACCTTCCACCAGAGACAGGACTGGGAGCAAGACCCCATCATGGCAGCAAAGCCGTTTTGAAACTTTTGCTCAATAACTTTTGCTCAATATCTTTTCTTCCAGCTATCTCACTTCTTTAGATCCAAACTTAGGTCAAGGTAAGAATTCTCTTGGGCCAGTTGTCTTCTTCCATTGTTTTTCCCTCTTTGGGCACCTCTTCATCCTTCAGTGGCACATCACATCCCAAATGCCTCCAGACCTTCCTCCTCCACTATTTTCAGGAGGGCCCTGAAGCAGCATGAAGAAAATGAGCATGTTCTACTTCAGAGGGTTGCTGAGGAAGTGGTGTCACTGGGCAACGTCAGTTTTCATTTAAATCCAGGTGGTGGAGTGAATACTACAAGAAATTCCTCAGCTCATGAAAGAGTTGCAGGGCAGGATGCTCCCCTTTGTTCCAGGCACTGTGCCACACACTAGGGATAAAATCATATATATTCGTCACCTTAATGAGCTTATGCTGTGGAGGGAAGAGCAAAGAGGCTGGAGAGGAGATGGTAGTGACTGGCCTCTGCACTGTTCCCTTTATAAGCTCCATAATTCAACTCCACTGCGCACCAGTCAGATCCCCACTGAACTGCTAGTCTTCCTCCAACCTCAGCCCCTTTCCATGTACAACGGCAGGTATAAGCAAACAGACTAAGAGAAATTAGACATTCTCCATCTAAAGCAGTGTTTTTAATATATTTTTTTTAATCACAGTCTCACCTACAAAACTAATGACAGTATTGGTGCCCTTCCCAATACAGGTATACATATGCATATACACACAGAATCCTGCACAAAATTTCAGGCTTTCCAAACTCCCCAAGCTTGACTATGATCTCAAGGTTAAGAACTTATATTTAGCTGTTAATGCAAGCCCATATCTCTGACAGAATCATAAGAGATTTGTACTACAGAAATGATACACATGTTTTCACAGATATATCCTTAAGCACTGACTGCTACAAGGGACAATATCTGAATAGGGCTGGAGGTGGCTGCTACAGATAAAAAGCCTGTAGCAGGGGGGCGGGGGGTATCTCACTGACCACACTGCTCACCTACTTTCCTGAGATCCTCCAGGGAGGGGAGAGGTACAGTACAAACATCCCTTCAAAATCTGTCAGCAAATGTTGCGATCTTTTCTGAAGACTCCTTGACAAGCTAAGTCATTCCTGCACATGAACTTCCCAGTGTGAGTGATTCATATGGTGCTGCGGCAAAATTACAAATGATCACATGCTCTGGACCTTTGGCTTACATGCAGTATATATGAATTTCAAATACTGAATCTGTGAGTGCTAAAGGTCTGATATTCTTGACGACTACTAGTTCATTTGTTCACTATTCTGGGATTGACAAATTTCAGACAATCCTATTCTGGGATTGACAAATTAATTGACTTAAATCTCTTCCTCCAACCCCTGATCCAGAAAATTACTAGAAGTATGTGGCAAAGGTATACTCTAATTAGTTTTCTTAATTCACATCTTAAAACTGCTCCTAGGGCTTCCCTGGTGGCGCAGTAGTTGAGAGTCCGCCTGCCGATGCAGGGGACACGGGTTCATGCCCTGGCCCGGGAAGATCCCACATGCTGCAGAGCGGCTGGGCCCGTGAGCCATGGCCGCTGAGCCTGCGCGTCTGGAGCCTGTGCTCCGCAACGGGAGAGGCCACAGCAGTGAGAGGCCTGCGTACCGCAAAAACAAACAAACAAAAAAACTGCTATTAGACAGTGATGAGTTAATCCAAATGTCATCTCTGGATTAATCTTTGAAACCCATTCAGATTTACCAAATGGGCAGAGTTACTGGGGCGATTCTGTAGGACAAGAAATTTAAAGCAATGAAAACTGCTAGAGGAGGAATTGTCAGATCCTTTAAAAGTTCTGATACCTCTTACAGAAGAGCCACAAACCAGCTTCATAAGGACTTCCCCCACATCACCGGGCAATTCTTTTCAGCATAGCGCGTGCATCACTACCACCTCTCCCACCTTCATGTTCACCAGGCTTCAAGAACACAGTATGCCTGCTCAGGAAACAATGTCTGATGAATGTCACCTGAAATGCTCATGAAATTGACATGGCTCCCACCTTACAAAGTTGGAAGAAAGCAGGTCATGCCAGTTCACCTTAGGTCTCTGCTTGATTTTTATCAGCTTATAGTAGATGTTCATATTTAGTGAATGAATGAATCACTGAACAAGCCAATCCACCTACCCTGTTTTCTGATTGTGAATCAGACTGTACTCCTGTATTCCCTCCCAAAGAAACATGGGCCAGTGCACTTCTTCATAATTGCATGCAGAAATAACAAGCCAAGGAAAAACTGTATCTTTCTAGTCACTCAGCAAAATGTCAATTTATAAATAGTTGTAAATATTTGAATGTTCCCTGAACTATATTTTTCTAAGTGATAAGTATAACAGAAAAGAATGGTTTAAAAAAGAACAAGCAGTTATTTTTCAAATCTATTACAGATCACTTACTCAATTCTATATACACAACAAAACAGAATCCCAAACAAGAAAGAAGTCTTTCTAATCAAAGATTCCCTGGACCTGAACAAAATAGAGATTTTCTTCTAATCCAATTTCTGTTAAGATGTCTGTCACAACACCATCAACCCAGTCCTCAGCCATGCCTAATCAGTGACAAAGGCTCACACTTTTAATGAACAACCGGGGTTGCATAGAGAAGTGCACGCTTCCTGACAGGGCTCTCTATTCTCTTCATATTGCAAGGGAAATACTTCTCCTGTGGCTGAGGACACTCAGGTGATGTGCCTCTACAAAATATGGCAAATGACCTATCCATTTGTGAAGCAATCCCAGCATATTAAAATTACATTTAACAGCTCTTCAGAAGGGAATGGCAACAGGAAACAAAAATAATAGTCTATATAATCATATATATCGGTTACTTTTCTGTGGGTGACCTCCTAAGGAATAATCAAATCACAAATATGACAGTAAAGAAAAAGCTTGGTGTTAACTCATTCTTAAAGACTGAAATACATGCATGCAGAAAGAATAATGGTTAGGATGCCCAATGGATGAAAAAGAGTATGAACAAAATAATGGACTCAGTCTTACCCTCTGCTCCAGTAAATGGGGAATCCATGAGATGTTAGGTTCATATTTGTTATCTCACCAAAAACAGAAATGTAGAGCAATTTGGTGGCTGGTATTCAGCAGTGGGCTGAAGTACCATGGACAATGAAAGGAGCCAGGCATGCAACTTGTGCTTCCTTTGCTCTTGCGAGCCAGGTGGTCAGGTGTGCTCATCAAGACAATTTGGAGCTGGTAGAGAAGAAGGGTCATAAGTTTTGCACCATTCTGTGTACTCTGCACTATGAAGTCTGTAGTTATTCATATAAATCTATATTATTGCCACTAAGGGTACCAGAATATGCCACTCCAAAATATGCCACTTTGGCAAAAGGACTATTTAGAGTTAAATGCAGCTCAGAACCAGCAGACACAGTAAAAAAACTCTTTACCTCACCTTAAATGCCAGAAATCACAAATAAATAAATAAATAAAATTACAGGCCAACGTCACTGATGAATATAGATGCAAAAATTCTTTTTTTTTTTTTAATAGTCTGTGCCTACAAGGCACCTTCAGTTTATTAATTAATTAATTTATTTTTGCTGTGTTGGGTCTTCGTTTCTGTGCGAGGGCTTTCTCTAGTTGTGGCAAGCGGGTGCCACTCTTCATCGCAGTGCACAGGCCTCTCACTATCGCGGCCTTTCTTGTTGCGGAGCACAGGCTCCAGACGCGCAGGCTCAGTAGTTGTGGCTCACGGGCCCAGCCGCTCTGCGGCATGTGGGATCCTCCCAGACCAGGGCTCGAACCCGTGTCCCCTGCATCAGCAGGCAGATTCTCAACCACTGCGCCACCAGGGAAGTCCGATGCAAAAATTCTTTACAAAATATTAGCAAACCAAATCCAACAATTCATTAAAGGATCATATACCATGATCAGGTGGTAAGACTTCTTGTCTTAATTGATTTCCTCCCTTAAGCCCAAACTGTCAAATTTTAATCTTTCCCTCTACAGGAAATGACTCTGCACAATTGTCTCATACATCGCTGGCTGAGTATGTTTCTATCATTAGTCTTAGGTTTCATTAGGGCTCTAATGATGACTTCTCAGTGTGTGGGTCTATTACTGGAAGACTGATAAGTACTTGCCCAAGAGTTAGAGTCTTGTTGCAAAAACTTGGTAGTCATTTGGTTTGCAGTTGCAAACTCTTTAAAGCCTGATGCTCTTTACTTGATCGGTCTCTTAGAATCACATTCATTTGAACACTTCTGCATGAAAAGAGCTCTCAATATATAATTGCTCTGGACTCAAACAGTTGGCCTAACCCTATTGTCTCCTATAATCCCAGTGTCATATTTGAAGTCATTCTTTAACAATTTCTTATGCATGGCCTCTATCCTTTGTTGAAACCGTATCCACATGGAATGAGACTATACCTATTTTGCTTATTCCAACCTGAGTAGCTGCTGTGATAAGCATCACTTTAAACCTGGTAGAACTTTTTGTTTGTTTGTGTGCTTTTTAATGATGTTATCATTAGTAATATTATTTTTCCATCTGAAACATCTAATATTAACACCGAGGAAATGGTGACATTCATTTCAGGTTGATGGCTTTTCAAAATACTACTTTTTCCTCTATCTACTATTGGATAAAGCAATGGTTCAATAGATTCTTTATCTCTTTCATTCCTCAAGTAATCTCATTACAAATGATGTTTTATGAAGTGAAGAGAACCTGCTAAAACAGGACCATTTTTGTCCATAGTACTGAAGACAGAAAGAAAAAGAGGAGAAAATTTACTCATAAAATGGTATGGTCAATGAGTTCTTTAAAAAACTAGCTATGGGGATGCCAGGCTTATAAAAAGCCAAGTCCCATGCCCCACTTCAGACTAAGAACCACTATTATTTAATTAGCATAAGAAGAAAGGAAGCAGCCAATTTATAGAAGGTACATTATATGGACAAAGAAAGATGACAGTTTTAATCAATGAAGGAACAAGTATGTGTTGTTTTTTTAGCTGAAATTTAAAAGAAACCAAAAAGAGGGCTCAAAATATTATGTCCCAAACATAGAGAATATTTTCCATCTTCAGTTTGGATGCACTTTTAAGTTCAGACAATTTTTATTATTAATACTCTCCTCATCAAAGAAGAGTTAAAAATACATGAAAAAAATAAAAAGGCTTGATTAATTTTGACAGTAACTGCATTAAAATGAACTGTTAAATAAACTTCTAAGACTCTAAGCAAAGAAAGCTAGAGGAGGGCTGCTAACAATGCCCGTATCTAAAATCTAAATCTCAATTATCTGCTGTATTTACAACTTCATGCTTTACAATGTGCCGGAAGGGATGGCTTAGTGGTCTAAGCATCTGGTTTTGAATTGCTGTGTTCCCTGAATCACATCACTTAATTCATCCCCTAGTCCCTGCAGGGGCTGGATACGCAGACAAGTCTCACCACTTGTGGGTTTATTCATCCAGGGCCTTTCACACTGGTGGTAGACCTAGGGGCTGGTCCGAAATCGTCCCTTCTTTTTTCTAATTGCAACAGACCCTATTTTAAATAAAAGATGGTTTCTCTCTCCATACTTTAGAAACGTCCTCAAAGATCCCCTCCAATGTAGTGAAATATATAAAGTAGCAAGGGATTAATTACTTTTAAAACATGAGAAACACAGCTGATCGTCAAAATACAGTTAGAGCAACTACAGTTCTCAAAACTGGAACAAAACTGCTGTAAAGGCAACTCAAACCATGCAGAACTAGGTGCAAATGGATGTCTTGGTCTCTGAGGAAATACAAAGAGAAGCCTCTGTGATTGCTCCCATGTAAACTGTGTGTTTACTTCCTGTCTCTCATATTCTGTGCTCATTTTTGTGGAAAATTAAGAGTCCACAAGAGAGCCCACATAGAATGCTCCTGTCATGCAAACATGTCTGCACTATGTGACTTTCCAAAGAGCTGTACTTCAATACCTATTTGGTAAAATGCATTATTTCTGTAATACTTACTGTCGCCTGGGGGAAAACACCAGTAGGTGTTGAAGTCTTCACTAAAATAGCAAATTAACTGAGGTTAGAAATGCCATAATTAATTAGACCAGCTCCTCTTCACTTGAAGTCCAGAATCTACCGAGTGATAGTAACCTGCACTTACTAATAAAGCCACATGGCTAATAAAGGAGTATGTTCTGTGTTGACAAGAGCATCACCGTAAGTTGTACAGGTATTAAACTTGACCTTCCACTGTTTCTCAGAATTCCACATTCTTTTCTGCAATGAGCCATTCTGACCAAATATAGTTCAAACAGAAAATGGAAAAATAAACGCAATATCAAAGTATCAGTAAAGGTTTTAGACAATAATTTGATAGAAAACACCTCAAATAAATGTACATGATGCTTCACATGAGGTTTAAGACAAGAAGCTCAAAGAAGGTGAAAATATCAATGACTAGTGTTTAAAATATGTAAATGTCAAGGGAAGAAATGAATGATAAATGCAGACACTTGTAATATAAAGTGAAAAACATCATGTCATGGATAATTTACAATATACATGGAATAATCCTTTGTAATGGCAATAAGTTTTTTTAATACAAAAATAGACTCAATTTGTGGTTAAAATACTTTTTCTGAATAAAGGTATATAATTTTAGAAGAAATGTTTTAAAGATTTTTCATTTTTTTAAATGAAAGAAAAATTAAAAGCAGAGATTCTTGATTTAAAAATAAAATCCAAATATAACCTTTCATAAAAGATATATCTAAAACATGACAACACCGAAAGGTTTAAAAGACAGAAATACATATTAATAGATACTGAGTAAAAAAAAAAAAGCAACTTGTACAACTGTCTTAAATACAAAATAGACTAAGCTAAGAAAAATTATTAGGGAATTAAAAGGCCATTACTTATGTAATGACAAAAAGAACAATCCAGAGAAAGATATATACCAACCTATGTACTCAACAACACAGTCTCTTTATATAATAGATGGATACCATTAAAAAGAGAGACTGACAAATCCACCATCATAATGAGCGATTTTAGTTCACTTTTCTCAATAACTGATGGCTATTGCAGACTAAAGGATATATGGTACTTAAATATCACAACTGGAAAGTTTGGTATAATGTTCAAATGTACATGAATTGGCATCTGACAATTTTTTTTTTTTTTTTTTAGGGAAACAAGGACATATAAGAACAGATAAGAAAAGCAACATATAAAGGAAAAAAATCTGACCATGTATTATGATATAAAACAACCTGAAAACACCATAAAGAGATTATAAAAACACACCTATTCTCTGACCACAGTGCAATTAATAAGTTAAAATAGTAACAACAACCAAAACAAAACAAAACAAAAACAAAAAACAAACAAAAACCCCATACCCACATATTAGGAAAACTTTTTAAAAAGCATGTATCTAAAGAACTCATAAATCAAAGAACAAATCACAATGGAAGTTTCATGTACAGCTATATGATTTCTAAAAATTACATAACTTCTAAAAACTTGAACATTTATATTAACAAAGAAAGCCTGCAACTAATGGTAAAAATATCACATGAAAAGGTAATGGAGGATTTTACAGAGTAGAGAGCAGGACCTGAACAACCTAGACACCATGTTCCCCGTGATGTGATTCAAATAGGTAGTGAGTTCACAGCCCCATCTGTGGAGTACTGTTGCCAGAAGAACTGACCCTGAATCCAATCAAGTCATCGCATTTAAACTACAGAAAATTCAAGGGATGAAAAAACAACCTAAATGATCCTACAAGGCAGCAATATGCTCATTCCAGAATGTAGGAATCTGTACAGTAAAAAAATGACCTGGTTTCTCACAAAATTCAAAGAACCGAAAAAAGGAAATGAGATGAATGACAGTTACAAAATAAGAACCCTAAGATTCATAATAAACAAATGCAATGTATGGGCACAATATAGATTCTACTGCAAACAAATTGACTAAAAAAACTGTTTTAGCTATCTGAATAAGTTTCAATATGGACAGGGTTATCAGGTGATATTAAAAGAACTATTTATTAATTTTGTTAGGTGTGGTGACAGAATGGTGATTATGCTTAAGAGTTCCTATGTGTTAGAGACGCACACTGGAATATTCCCATATGAAATGGCACGATGTCTGGAAGTTTCTTTGCTGTGTTAAAGTAAAATTAATAAGAGGGAGAATAGACTAAATGAGATAATATATTACTGATTATGGAAACTGGCTGACAGGTATACTGGGGTTCATTATACCAACCTATCTTTATGCATGTTTAAAAATTTTAATAAAGAGGTTAAAATGTTTTTAAATAGTGAAAAAAGAGCCTGAAAATTAAAGAATAAGCCTAAAGAAAGAAAAAAGAGCCATAAAAAATATAAAAACAAATTTAAGAAGAAGAAAGCCACAGCTAAAAGCATCAGAGCCAAAAATTGATTCTTCAAAAAAAAAAGAAAAAGGAAATAGAAAAGCTAGTGGTAAGACTGAGCAAGAGACAAATGAAGGAGAGGAAGCACAATAAACAGCATGAACGAAAGCAGTGGCTTCATAACAAACCTGTTGAGGTTTTTAAAACCATAATTTGCCCTTTTCCTATCATGGTGAAATCAGCCTATATTTGCCCATTTCATACCATTCCTACCTAGTTTTGGTATTAAGGACATACTAACATCATAATGAGTAGGGAAGTACTTCCTCTTCTTTTTTCTATTCTTTGGAACCATTTTTGTACTCTTGAGGTTATCTGCCCTTCGAGGATCTTGGAGAATATTCCTATACCACAGTCTGAAATATCCCCCTTCCCCTTTAAAAAAAAAATCGGGGTATTTTACCTCTTACTTTATAATTTACTTTACGCTTATATATCTAATTTGGGACTTAAACTTTTCTTGAAAAAGCTTTAGTAATATATTGTCCATTAAAGCAAAGTTTTCAAATTATTGGTCTGCAGTTGTTTATAATAATCTTTCCTAAAATAAATGATCTATGCCTCCATTTTAAAAGCTAAAGAAGAGTAAAGTAAGTATAAGAAAGAGAAGACTATAAATGAGAGTGGAAACTAATGAAATAGACATATGATAGAGAAAAATCAATTAAATAAAAAGCTGATCCTTTGAAAAGATGAATAAAATGAACGTACCTCTAGCCAGATGACCTAGAAATAAGTGAGAAGACATAGATTGCCAATGTCAGGTATGAAAGCGGGAACACCACTACAGATCCCATAGATAGTAAAAGAAAAATAAAGGGACAATATTACGGCAATATAACCGTCTACTTTGATGAAAGTGATAACTTCCTTTAATGATGTAAATTACCAATATTGACTCAGTAAGAAAGATGGAACTCAGAGGGCTCTATATCATATAAAGAAATTCAATCTATAATTATAAGCCTTCCCACAAAGATAACTCCAGGCCCAGATGACTACATATCAAACATTTTAAAAAGAAATAATACCAATCCTATAAAGTCTCTTTGAGAAAGAGAGAAGCAGGGAATGCGTCCTAATTCATTTCATAGCATTTTTCTAAAACCAAGATCATATAAAGACATTTTCCAAAAAAAGAAACCAGAGACCAATATCCCTCATGAACAGAGATGCAAAAATATTTAATAAAATATTAGCAAATTAAATCCAGCAATATATACAAAAGATAATGTACCTTGATCAAATGAGGTTATCCTGGGAATGCAAGCTTGATTTAACATTCACAAATCCATCAACGTAATTCACCATGTTAACAGAACAAAAGAGATATTAAAAAAAGAGTTTTGGGATTAAAAACTCTCAGAATATTAGGAACAGAAGGAAACTTCTTCAACCTTAAAGGGTATCAATGAAAAATTTAGATGTAACATTGTATTTAATGTCAAAAGACTGAATGCTTTCTACTTAAGATTGGGAAGATGGCAGGACTATCTGTTCTCACTTCTATTTAACATTGTAGCCACTGTAGTCAGGCTAGAAAGGGAATAAAAGCATAGATACTGAAGAGTAAGTAAAATCATTTTTCTTAAAAAAAAAAAAAAGATGATGCTGGGTCAAATCTGTGTAAATATATGCAAAGACTGAAAATGGACCTCTGATTTACACCACAGGTAAAGTAAATTTCAGGTAGATTATATATAAATTTTAAAATGAATGATAAAAGTAATAAAGCTTATCAAAAGTAACAAAGAATATGTTCATGATTTGGGGATAGGGAAAGACATATTAAACATGACACAAAAGCAATACCCATGAAGGAAAATACTGATAAATTGGACCACATTAAAAAAAATCTTCATCAAGACATTACAGAGTGAAAAAAGCCAGCTACAGATATCTGCAACACATGTTTTCAATAAAAGGGTACTTAAAGAGAATACATAAAGTATACCTACAAATCAATGAAAGGAGGGAGATAGAGGTAATCCAACAGAAATATGGGCAAGAGACCTAGATAAGCACTTCACAGAAGATGATAAAACTTTGACTAATAAACATATGAAAAGGTGTTCAACCTCATTAATCAAGGAAATACTAATTAAACCTTAATTTGATACCACTACATACCCATCAGAATGGCTAAAATGAAAAAGCCAAACAGTATCAAATACTGGTAAGGCTATGGAATCCTACTCTCTTACACTGCCTCTTACAGGTGCCAGTGTAATTTTGAACAGCCATTTGAAACACTGGTAATATGAAGACAGCCTCTAACTCCTAGGTGTAGAGACTCAACAAAACGTGTACATGTGTTCACCAAAAGACAAGTATGAGAATGCTCATAGCAGACGTACTAGTAATAGTCTCAAAGTTGAAATTCCAAATATCCATCAACAGGAGAATGGATAAAGAATTGTTAGATAAAAATAATAATGAGCTCATAAATAGAATGATGAATCAGGGAAATTTAAATAAGAAAAAGGCTTCTAACTGCTTCATTTATCAAAACAAGGATTAAGAACATTGCCTAGGGTAGATAAATCAAGAAACAGATGTTTAAGTATATTATTTAAAACTATAAAGGCAACTCTTTGTTGAAAGATAACCTGAAAATTGTATGTAAGAGTCAGGAAGTAGAGGAGGTGAATGAGAGGTAGTAAGTAAATGTAAATGTATGAAATCCTTCATCTATGATAGCAGGTAGTCAAGAGCAGACATTATATAACATTGACCACTCAAGAGGGGGAATACATATAATATTTAATTTAAACATTTGCCTTGGGGATTGGGACTGAATGGGAGGCAGGGAGGCCAATATTTCATTTTACTTTTTCTTTTTCTGTATCAAGTTTTAAGCATACACATATATTACTTCTATAATATAAATACCAAGAAACATACATAAAATAAGTAGAAGGCTCTGAGCAAAGGCTTGAGGAGCTCTAGTTCTCTACTACAGCTCAGCAAGTTTAGGTTACTGGCAAATGGTTGCAGCAAGGTGTGAGCATACAAAACCTTAGAATCCTAGAATATAAACTAAGGCAATTGCCTATAATTTTATTATTTGATGAGAAACTCTATAGCATATTAATTTTCACTTTAGCATAATCCTATTAAATGTTTTTGCTTTGAACTTTGAATTTATGATTTATATTTTCAACACATACTAACCTATGTATAATTAGAAGAATATATTACTAATTTATAAAGATTGACTCACAAGGTGTTCATATAATGGGTTTAGCTCTTTGAGGCAAAATAATTTTTAAAAATCATGATTATCTTTTGGAATATATTATATCATGTAAGAATAGATTTATGTAATTTAATGAACCTACTCGTTCTGGTTACTATTATTGCATAACAAATTATCCCCAGATTGAATGCTATAAAACAATATGTACACTTGTTTACATATTATGTTTCACAGATCTGTGGATCAGGAATTCTGAAGGGCTAAGCTGGGCAGCTCTCACATGGGGTCTCCTGTAAGGCTGCTGTCAGATGTAGGCTGGGGGGCCAGTCAAGGCTGCACAAGTCTGGACATTCAAGATGGCGCACTCACTTGGCTGGCAGTTGATGTGAGCTGGGCACTGGAAGCGCTGCTATGAGTGTCAACCAGAGTGCCTAGACATGGCCTTTCCAGCTTAGGTGGTGTGGATAAAGAATATTGCCTGCCATATCAGTAAACAAAGGATGCTGCAGCCACCACCCTAAGGGTGCACCCTGACGGGATCCAGGATGGAGAAAAGCAGGATACTGGCCCTAGATAGGTAAGGTGCATACCAAAGGGATGATTTCAATGAGTCCAGACTCTTACATCTTCTCATACATAAAAAAGTGCTAAATACATTAACTTAAGATGTCTGGTTGTATAAACAGTAATCTTTTTTTTTTGAATTTTATTTTTTTATACAGTAGGTTCTTATTAGTTATCCATTTCATACATACTAATGTATATATGTCAATCCCATTCTCCCAATTCATCACAACAGTAATCTTTTGATATTCTTTTATTATTATTATTATTATTTTTTTTGGCAAAAACTCCTACATATCCTGGCTCCTCCCTTACCTCTTCGGAACAGTCTCTCAGAGCTATCTGAGAGGCTGTCTCCCAGGCTTAAGCCCTCAGTTATGTCTGCTGAATAAAACATAATTCTCAACTTTTAGGTTGTGCATTTTTTTCAGTCAAGAGCAGACTTGGAGTAATAGAACTTCTCACATGGCAGCCTGCTTCCTCTAGAGTGGGTTTCCCCAGGGAATCAGGTGGAAGCTGCGTGGCCTTTTCTGACCTAGCCTCAGAAGGCACACAGAGTCTGCCAATGCTCTTAGCTACAGCTGAGTCAGTAGCATCACTCCAGATTCATGGAGAGGGCACAGACCCCTGCTCTGGATGGGAGGGGTGTCAAAGACTTGATAAACACGTTTAACAATCACCACACTACTCTATGGGTTAAAAAGGTAAATTTAAATAAAGTATTACAATTTTAAATTAATGGAGTCACATTTACTTTGAATTTCTATCTTAGCAGAATACTTCTGTGAACGATATAGATTAAATAACATTCACTGGATGAAGGAGTAGAATTACTAAGAAAAAAAAGTGGATACTTGACACACCTTTAGACAAGAAATACTCTCACCTGAAAACATAAAAGAAAAATTGTGCAATCAATAAAAAATACTGAGAATGATGCGGCAGTAGCGACTGAACTTAAAAATACTAAATTGCTCTGTACCATTGAATAAAAAGAGCAAAGCTAAATTATGAACACTAGGTCAGAGTTTTCCATGCATTAACTTATTTACTAAAATCCTCATGGCTCCTAATTAGTTTAAGTTGAACATTTAACCATAGAAAAAGCACCTTTTCCTAAATAAACTAGACTTCACTCAATTATCAATACCTAAAATGCCTTTTTGGAAAGCCATGTCTGTTATACATATATTAACTGATTCTCTGGGGTTAAAATCTCAATGAAGTCATTCTCGACTGTTAAGTGAAGGATCAGAGGGTAGAATTTTAATGATTAGGTGAGCTTAATTTGTGACAAATGTAAATAACGACTTTCCATTAAAGGAGACATGGAAGGAAATTATATGTCCTACTAGTTATGTACTTCCCCACCCCCACCCCTAAAATTCCTATGGCCAACTGTCTCTTTGTTTAAATCAGAACATAGGGAGCTGTGAAGGTGGTTAGTAACAGTGTGGGTATTCAGCAGAACAATTTCTTTTAAGCAAATGTTATTACTTAATGTTCCTGTTTTCTGTAAACAAAGAATTCCCAAGGGAATTCTCAAGCTTCTTTATGACTATTATTTCTCACTCGCCTCTAGCAATCATCCCATAGAAGATCTTAGAGCTGGTTTCAATTTATTTGGAAATCATTTAACATTTAATTAAGAAAAAGATTTAGGGGTGAGAGGGGATGTCTCCTCATTCTTGGCTTCTTCAAGTAAGAGAAATCACTTACACAACTAGAGAACGGTAAACAAAGGAACTTCATTGGTTGCCTCTAATGTCAAGACTGCATACATCAAGCCAAACAGCTAGCAAGATATTAAGAGAGTATTATGCAAGAAGGTATGGAATGAATTGTTACTTATCTTTAGAAATAAGACCCTAGTTCTTAAAAAAAAGGGGGAGGGGGGAGAAGAAAAACAAAAATTCAGTCTTGAGACATGGAATTTTGGAATTCAAAAGGAGGTTGCCTAACATTCTAAACTGAAAAACAAGCAAAACAAGACCAAAAATAAGTATTGCAATTTGCTCCAGGCCCCAAATGAAGCCAAACCCCAGGCTCCTAGGCCCTTTCAAGCACAAGGATTTTAGACATTTCTCAGAAATAACAATATCCCTTCTTCCCTTTGTTCCTACTCATCTGTCAACTAAATCTAGACATTTAAAAACAAATAAAAACTTGGTAATTAAGTCATGTGCAATTGGTGGGCTAGATTTAGAGTTTACTTTTGTTGCTGTTTGTAAGATATAATAAGATTGGTATTTCTAGTATTCCTTACAATGTCTTCTGTGGGTTATTAGTACACAGCACTTGCAAAAAGGGTTCTGTGGTAATATAAACTTGGCAAACACTAAATTAAACAAAATTCCTTATATAATACTTCTCAGAAATTTTAATTTGCTATATTTTGAGTCCCCATGGAGAGAAAATAGTATATATAATGTCCCAGTCTTATTTGATTTGGGATGATCTAGAAGGCTAGAAATCTGTATAACACAATTTGGGAAAACCTAAACTACATATATTAAATTTGAAGTATGTTAACAATTACTGAACCGAAAACTGTATGGAATCCAATCTACAGTTGTCCTAGATTATTGTCCTAAATATGTAAAGGGTAGGTTAACATAAGATACAATTTATTAGCCAGTTGTTTTAGATGTTCTTGAAGTCAACAGCCAGTTAATTGGAATTGTTAATGCACAGGTGACCAATGCTTTTGACTGACTTCCTTTATTTTGTTAGTTGCATGAATCTATTCATATACGACAAGAATTAGACATCTAAGGTGGTCATTAACCAGATAACTTTACATCTACACTGCAGAACAGGGTACTCAAAATCTAATTTGAAAGTCATATTTTTAGTTTTTAGCTTCCTCATTTCCCTTTTTAAAATATTATAAGAGGGCTTCCCTGGTGGCGCAGTGGTTGGGAGTCTGCCTGCCGATGCAGAGGACGCGGGTTCGTGCCCCGGTCCGGGAGGATCCCACATGCCGCGGAGCGGCTGGGCCCGTGAGCCATGGCCACTGGGCCTGCGCGTCCAGAGCCTGTGCTCCGCAAAGGGAGAGGCCGCAACAGTGAGAGGCCCGCGTACCCACAAAAAAAAAAAAAAAAAGTTATAAGACAATTACAAACAGAACCAACCAGTGTCACAAAATTAGGTAAAATTGAAGGTTTTTAAAAAAATTTTCTCATAAAACACAGGACACTTTAAAAACTTAATTACTGTGTTGTTCACTGTTAATTACATAAAAATTGAAAAATTTTATATAACAAAATATATAACTTCATAGCTTAAAAAAATTATAAGCAGCTGTTCTTTGTTGGCATGGTGTATCTTAATAATATTTACTGTAGATGAATATTAGCTTTTACTTTTTTTAAGTATGAGGACTGCAGTCATGGTTAAAATTTGATCCATAGTTTGACACCATTCAAAGCAAAAGTGTGTCTATTTATTTTAAAAGTTCAACTGTAGAGGTCAAGTACAATGTTACTTTTGGATAGCCTCTTGGGTATTTCACCATTATGTCAGAAAAACTGTCTATCCAGGTGAGGCAGCTAAGGCAAACATCTATTAATTTATTTCTTATAAAGAAATAGTAAATATAGAAATAATTTTGCAACCTAAGAAAGGTAAAATCTCTCATTTTCTTGGAGACAGGATGAACTTTAAACTCCATAGGCATACGAATGTTTCTTAATACATGTTTTGGGATTTTTCTTTCTTTTTTTTAGGATACATTAAAATGTTATTGAGCTAATTTAGAATTGATGTATATAAATTTTAAACATTGTTTTCATCCAGGAGGGTCCAGTCATTTTATTCAATAATTCAACTTTGCATCATAATCAGTGAGAAGAAAACTTTACAAATATGTGAACCAAAGCTTACTAGTACAGAATTTCCAAATTTACAATAGCAACAGAAAACCAACAAAAGATAAAATTCATTTTCTGATTTCCCTGAAGCTCTTGAACATTCCTTCACAGTGAAATTTGGTGTAAAATACCTATAGGCTAGAAGAGATTGTCTCATTACAATATATAATGTGCAATGCCCCATTTAAAGCCACATCAAATTATAAGTAGCAATGTTTTAAAAGCCCATCCCCTATAGTTCTCTTTATTTCAGAGTCATAATGGAAAAATTATTTATTCATGAGTTTGATTTATAAAATTGTACCCATTGCAATTTTTGCCTGTGGGCATCAGAACAAAGTTTAAAACATTCAGTGAGCTACAGAACACTTAACAATTATAAAAGCAGTCAGCGGCACCATAAATCACAATTATTCCGAAACAATACACCAAAAATGCAATTTAAACTGATAATGTATCATTTAATTATAGTTTGATGTAGAGCAACATTTGTCTAAATGACCTGGAAAAATATGGCGTATTGGAAGATTGTTATTATTAAGGAATAAATTGGAGAGCTGGCTTTTGTGTGTGTGTGTGTGTGTGTGTGTGTGGTGGTGGGGGGGTGCGTGTGTATGAAACAAAAGGGCTGTCTCTTTGGGTGTTACCATTTACAGCTTAAAGAAAAGCTCTGAACATTTGTAGATTTTGTGATGTACAATGAGTAAGGGGACACTACTAGGTAACAGCTGTTGCTCAGTTTTAATAAACCTCTTTGACACATCAGACAGCCATAATTACTAAGAGCTCACCTAATCGCCGTATTTTCACCAGAATTGATATAGAGGGCAGAACAGCACCATTTCCTGTGAAGATAAGTTGCTGATCATCCTGGATGGAAGAGGTGACAACATGATATTTTTTCTTAAATACGTACGTAAATCAATATTAATCTCTGCTTTCAGATTCCTCAAGATAGAAATTCCCTCACAAATCAGCAACTTTTAAGAGTTCAGATGAGTAGTAAACCCTTGATATATGCAAATATGTTACACAATATACTTAATTCTTGGCATGAAAGTCAATTAAGTAAAAGTCCTTTCAAAAAATATTTCTTTGTAATTAATAAATCTGTTTTTATTTAAACAGACAACTTGCAGATTAGTAACTTTATTTCAGAAAGCATCATATAAGTCAAGCGTTTTTGGTACCAATGTTCTGAATACAATCTAAGCTTATAAATGAGAAGCCCCATGGATAAATGGATCTACTGAGGAAAAAGAAGTCCACATTTAAATGAAAGAAACAATGGGTATTTAAAGCAAACAAGCTCCTAAAATGTCCACCAAGATTAGCCACGCGACAGCCTTTCAGTTTGTCTGATGAGATTGAAATGCATTTTCTACAGACCCTATTCATAAAATAAAGAGGAATATCTGCAGGTTAGTTAGATCACTTGCATATTTGGCTATCATGAGAATCATATGTTATAGCTTCAATATGTTGTTTATAACCAGTGAAACTAAAGAGCATTAGGGGTAAGTGTTCACATTCCTTACTTGGAAGTGTTTCAGGTTTTGTATTCAAACATATCTTTCCACTAGTAGCTACAGATGTCATACATGTGCCTACGGCTTTTAAATGGTTTCCTGTTTTAATAGTTGGTGTGAATCTAAACAAAGTATGGACTATCCTTGCCCTTTTAGGGAAAAGGGAAAAAAGCAACAAAGAAACCTAATCAGGTCTAAAAATGAGTTTATCCTATTTTGTACAAAGAAAACAGAAAGAGTCTGGGGAAGATAAACTAATTTCTACCAGTTTCTGCCTACCACATATACACTAACTCAATTTAGATTGATCTGATAATGTCTACAGAATTACTACCAAGACACAAGGTTACTATATACATTTGGGGGATGTTTCCCCCGCTCAAAAATAGCATGAGATGAAATGTTGTCTAAGTGTCTTTTAATTTTTTATTTTAGTTTTATCTTAATCTCTTACTTCAAAGCAAATAACACAAGTTTTTTGACATCTTTTCAAAATTTACGACAGTAGGACAATGCCAGAACCCATCTTTTTTACACAGAACAACACAACTTAAAATCATAAGATGATGATTTTTTAGGAGAACACATCCTGATTTACTTAAAAACATGTATACACAGGAGGGGAATGAAACAGTAGCTTTATTTCACACTTTAAAGTTGTTTTTAAAAGCAGCCAATTTTCATGTATAAAAATAACCATTTATTCAACTCTGGGGCAATGAGAGATAGTTGGAATAGTATCCAAGAAAACTAAATCTTAATTTTTGATTTTCAACTAATTAGCTTCTTGCTAATAATATCTGTGTTAAATTTCAAGGACAAAGTCTAAAATATTCAGAAGATATAACTTCACATTTATAAAAGTGTTCAGGACTTGGTAAAAGCATTTAATTCCTCTGAAACTTACTATCTGCGATTCAATATTTCCTAAGAAGTTACTATATACCATTTATTAACCAAATCAAAGAATAGGACAACATTTCTATCCTCAGTGAACTAAGTTTAATTCCATACATAAAATTCTAATTTTAATATATCTGATTTGATATTGTTTTTCAAGACTATATCATCAATGTTATCAAATATAATTAATATAATTAAACTAAGAAATGTGGTCATAGCAAGTAATGTTATTTTTTAAACAGTAAATAAATACAGTTACAGAGAAGAATGTTATTTTCTTCATATGTTCAATTCTATTTAAAATATTTTTTTAATGAGAAAATGTTATTTAGAATGTAAAATATCTAGACTGTAAACTATATTATAGTTGTGAGCCAGTGATAGGAAACAGAATTTGGATATCTCTTCTTATCCCTTAATAAGTAGCCTGGATTATTTTACTTATTAAATTCAAACGAAGTTTACAAAAATATAGGCATTTTAAAATATAGAATTCTTGAACATATCATTCAATGTGCATGACTTACTAATGGTAGAAACAGTCTTCAAACTATATCTTATTTATAAAAAAATAAAAGTGCAAAGTTTATTATTATGCATGAGGATATGTTCATAAGAAGAAATATAAAAAAGAGCTCACTCAACTTATGTCTAAAATTTTAATAAAGGTCAAGAGTATGGATACCCTGGGGAATTCCCTGGCAGGCCCATGGTTAGGACTCCACGCTTCCAAAGCAGGGGCACAGGTTTGATCCCTGGTCAGGGAATGATGATCCCACAAGCCATGTGACACACACACACACACACACACACACACACACAGAGTATGGATGGCTTACACAATGAAAAATATTTTGCTTGAAGGTCTAATATTCCATTAATAATGCACAGTACTCATTCCACAGTAAAGAAGAAACTGGATTATTTTTCATTTCTCTCAATTAAAAAATATTATTAGTGCCTTCCAGTGAAAAAAAGTAACAAAACAGTAAGGATTTGATAGCGCCTCTTCTTAAAACACACAGAAAAAAAGACTAAATATAAAAAAGAATAAATCCTAAAAGGTAAGCTTGACTCAACAAGATAAACACCATAGTATCCCTGAAACTGAATAAAAACAAAGTGGCAAGTGGGGCGCACGCCATGGACTTGCTGGACTCTTAGAAGAAAATGTTGAGAGATCCCAACGATTGTCTAAAAAGCATGCATGAAGAAAATGGAGCAAATGGTGAAGAATCACTACAGTTTGAGATAATAGTTGATACATTTTCTGAATAGAAGGAAAACATTAGTCCTCAGAGGTTGACATTGTACTTAAAGTGAATAAGAAAACATACTGAAAATAGAAAAACACCAAGAACAAAGAGAAAGTGCATACCACCCACCAAAGAATGACAATTAAACTTTTATCAGCAACAATAGTTGCCAGCAGACAATGAATACGAACTCTAAAGCTTTAAAGAAAAATAACTGCAACCTAGAATTTTATACCCAACTAAGTTATTATCCAAGAGTTATGGCAAATTAAAGGTATCTTGAAAATTCAAAGTTTATGTTTCACATATCCTCTCATAGAAATAGTCATAAAGTACTTCAGCATTAAAAAAAAAAATAAAAGCAAATTCATGAGGAAGTATGAATCAGACAAGCGTAACAACTGCTGAAACAGGTTGCTAAATCTAATGAACTATTGACTTTAAAATGTTAATGACCAGTGTTTTGAGCTTAAAGATAAAACTTAAATCTATAGACAAAAATAACAAGAATCATGAGGGTACTATCAGTAAATGGAGTGTGTAAAAGTGACAATCGTGTTTACAAGACACATTCTGAATAACAAAAATTCATCTTAAAGAACACTATGTGTATGTATGTGAGTACCTCTCTATATACACATGCATATGATAAACTACAGAATGAAATATTTTATTTCAAATGATTTTAGATCAACACACTTCAATAGTACATCTTTTGCTGTTACTGGAATTTTTTTTTAAATTGTAGGATAAATCAAATGAGTAATTATGTTAAAGTTAACAGCAACTAAGACTTTCAGAATGAAAAAGAAGCAATTAGAAAATCAAAGAAATTAAACTCAATGATTAAATTAGAGATATTGATTTGAACTCAAGATTTTAAAAACATATTTCTCATATCTTCTAACTCTGGCCAGAAAATGATGTAGAAGTAATGTACTCTCAGGAAAAAGTACATACGTAGGACCTGGATTTTGGTCCCTGTCCATACCATTCTCTACAGATCTTTGGAGAGAAGACTTGGGCCAAGTCTGGTGCAAGAAATGTATAAGGTTATCTTGGGAAATCTGGCTGTTCCAAAAAGCAAGGAAGCTTGATGTCAAAACCCAGAAGTTAGCCTGAAGGGACTTCCCACTCACCAAAGCTGAGGTAGCAGAAAGAACGATTGTAATTGATTGAAATACACTATCTATGAAATTCTGAGTCCCTAAGTGATATTCAAGAAAGACAAAGCCAGAGAAAACGTCTTTGTCATCATTTGGCACTTCTATGAATCAAATTATTTACTTTGAAAATTAGTCATTTAAAGCACAAAATAAGCATTTTTCTACATTAATAGTATGAACTGTATTTCAGGGTAATAAGATATCCCCATCTGAAAGCTGGGGAAATCACTATATTATAAAAGAATGCCAGCAAGTGTAGGAAAAAAATGAAAACATTTAAAAAGCATCACATTGTACTACTTAAAGAACTTACTGTTTCAGGACAAAATCATCAAGTATTGTAAAAACTATTGACAGTAACTGGACATAGTACCCAAGTTAGTCCATAAATGATTATTTCTGGTTGCAAGTGAAACAAATTCATGTTTGCAGTGAGGGATGAGGTTATCACCTTAATCCAATAACCAAATTTAGGTCACTAATGGTGAAAAACAAAACAAAATAGATATTGTGTGTTTTTTGACCTGATACATAAGAAGTACTTGTCACCTATGATGTAATCTTGCTAAAAACGTTTAACTTAAATTTAATCAAGCCTTTGGATCCAACTTCCAGTTATTAGAACCTACAGGGACTAGAGAAGTCCAATTACTTCACAAGGAAGCAATCACGTCCATAAAAAATGACCTACTAAAGGACAACTGGTTGGTTTTTCTGCAAGTCAGTATAACAAATAATTAGAGATTATTCTAAATTATAGAGATAGTCAACATGCTCAGCAATCAGATGTGTGGTCTTGGATTAAATCATAACTTAAAAGAATATTTGGAGGACCATTAAAGAAATTTTAACATGGATTAGGTTTATGATATTAAAATGATTAATTTCACGAGGATGATCATGCTATATTTATAATGTAGGAAAAGATTTCTGCTTTTTAGGATACACGTGTAAGTTGTTGGAGATTGTATGTCATGGTTTCAGTTTTACAAGCAGATGCTTTAGCAGTCACCACCTCCTGGGCAATAGGGCTCAGGCTGATTTCACAACCTCACACAGAACGGGTTAAGGAACAGGGTTGAGGAAAGGTAAGTAGGGATGGGTGGGGATGGAGGATAGCAGGAAGACAAGAGATAGCACAGGTTCCTTGATCATTCCACTGACCCCAAGGAAGGTTGAGCAGAGACCAGGGTGTTCTGCTGGACATGCCATGGGTAGGCATCACAGAACATCCCCTATTACTCTTACTTTTTACAGGATGAGTATGAGAGTAGCCTTGTCCGTGGCAGAAATAAATAAGGGGCTTGGTACCAGGCAGCGCAGCGTGTGGATACCAGCTGTTAACTGAGGTGCTCTGTAGAGGCTAGCTGCCTTGAACCTAGAGATCTTGACACATGTGGGAATTTGCTGTAGCTTCTGCTGGTGCTAGGGAGCCACTGGCCTCACTGAAGATGAGTTCAAGCACAGCCCTTTCCTCTCAGGGTAAGGGTGAGGGCCCTGGTCCTAGCCAGCTTATTTTTCAGGTAACCCAGGGCAAGCCCCCACTGTCATTTCAGCTAATTCTGCCTGTTGTATCACAGTGCTTAAAATCTACTTCAAAATTCTTTAGCATGAGATATTAAAATTTACACATTAAAATTTATGAGTAATGAGTAAAGAACACAAAAAACGTATAGATTTGAAACGAAGAAAAGAGAGGGGGACTATTAGTCTAATGGTAGTCAGAAATAAGACCAAACAGATTCCAAATCTCAATAATTGGAAATGTATTGGACTAACCTATCTAAATGCACACATTAGATTTTAAGACGCCCCTTATGCCCCCCACCCCCGCCGCCATCTACATGTCTAAGGTAAAAACCACACAGAGATTGAAAATAAAGGAATGGAAAATATATCAGGAAGACTGGAACCAAAATAAGCTGGTGGTTGTAAATATATCACATAAAATAGGATTTAATGTAAAATTACTAATGTGGATAAAGAGAGAAACTTCAAACAAAAGGAAGAAACTCATCAACAAGATGTAACAATCATGAATTGTAAAGAGCCTCAGCATACATAAGACAGAATCTCACAAAGTTAGAAGTACAATGTGACAAATCTATAACCACACTGGGAAATTTTAGCACACTTCTATCAGAAGCTGGCAGGGGGAAAATACAACAACGAACATATACAGGGTATTTGAACAACAAAGCAAACAATCTTGAGGTAATAGAGAAACAAGGAGGTGATATGCATTTTAATAACATGTTAAATTTTTACAAAAATTAACCATACACTAGATTACAAAATATCACCACAAAATTCAAGAAATCAGTACCATATAAATCTCTTTATAAACACCGTGATTAAATTAGCAATGGGTCTAGAGTGATATGTTCATCAACTTTAAAATTACATATCTCAAAGAGTACAGAGGAAATCACAATGGAAATCAAAGTGTTCTGAAATGAATGATGAATGAAGGTACTGTGAATCAAAAATTAAAGGGAGGCTGCTACATTCGTAGCTGTACTTTGAGAAGAAGCAAATTCATATTGTAAGTGCATTTATTTAAAGCAAGAAAGTGAAATAGATAACCATATAAAAAACTAGGAAAGAACTTAAGAGTTATTGTTTCTCTACTTTTACTTTCCTTAAAACTAAAGCAGAATAAAGGAAATAAGAGCAGAAGTTAATAAAACAGAAAAAGAATAGATGGACAAAACCAAAAGTTGTTTCTTGGAAATAATTTTAAAAATAATAATACAGACAGATCTCCATAAGATTGATCAAGGAATAAAAATAGAAAATGTAAAAATTAACAATATTAGAGATGATGGAAAACATAACTACACAAAGAGCAGAGATTATTTTAAAATTCTAAGACTACGTCAATAAATTTGGAAACCTAAGACAATGTCGATAATATTCTGGAAATTTTTAAAATTGGAAACCTGCCAGAATACATGTAGACAAAACAAAAAATCTGAAGAAGCCACCTCCTTCTACGCCCCACACTACCCACAAACAGACAACACACACATACGCAGTCGCAGACTGAACAGATGATTTACAAAAACATAATTCCAATAGTAAACACAAATTGTTTCAGATAATGGGGGGAAAACACAGTGAAAGCTTGTCTACTCATTTAGTGAAGCTTACATAAGGTATGGAAGGCATAGTGCCAAAACCAAACAATGCAAAAAATAAAGAACTATCTCAGTTACATAGATGATAACATCCTAAATAAAACATTAGCAAGGTGAATTCAGCAATATAGAAAACACAACACATCATAGCCAATGAGGCTTTATCATGAGGCTGCACTGACGGAATACATTACTTTCAGGGAATAAAGGAAAAAAATTATCATCTGAAAAAAACAGAAATAACACTTGATAATCAACATTCATTAATTATTTTAAGTGGCACTTACAATACCAAAAAAAATAAAATAAAAATAGATCCCTACTCACACCACTTAAAATCTTACAGATGAATTAAAGGTTTAAATGTGAAAACTTAAAAATTCTCAGAAAAAGTAATATTGAAAATATCATTGTGAGTCAGGGAAAAAAATTATTTCTTAAACACACAGAGCACAACACTAAAACTAATAAATATATTAAAATTTAAAGCTTGTCTATAATTTAAAAAATCAAGGTAAAAAGACAGGTCACAGACTGGGAAAGATATTTCTAATGCCTAAAATCAAAAAAAGCCCAGTATTCAGAATAAGAAAACAGAATAGAAAAAAATGAATGCAAAGAAATATTTGGTGACCAGAGAGGGGAGTATTGGTTTGCCACTAAGATCATTGCATCTTATTTCCCTTCCAGTTAGAACTGCCAGTTTTGCTCAGGTAAGTAACTTCAAGCACTGCATGGGGTTTAGAGAAAGCCAACCCCAAGCCAGTTACAACTCTTTCAGTGTCTTCTTGGCTACTTAAGAGAGATAATGAAAAAGTGAAAATAAAAGACACACTCCTTGAAATCAGATAATTTAAGAACTAAAGAAAAGTTGTAAAAGTAAACAAAAAAAAGAGGGGGGGTGGTAGAAAAACGTTCCCTCATTACAAATTCTTAAACTGAGAATTAAGATCAGGTAATCTCCTCATGTATTATACCAATTTATGTTCCTACCAGTGTTATACGAGACTTCCCATTTTAATAATTTCTCATTTTACATTTAATCTTTCTCATTTTACAGTTGAGAAAATGGTTCCCAGGAAGTTAAGTACCTTCTCCAAGGCCACGCAATTCAGTCTCTCAGCTGAGACCAGAAGGTGGGTCTCCCAATTCCTCGTCCACAACACATCTGCTGCTATTGTGTAACGTGAACTTGTATTATTAATTCAGGTAGAAAAGCCACAATTATTGACTTCACCGATTCCTCCATCAGCATAGCCTTCCATGAGTCAGAAAACCCACCTTAAAACTGCTTTCCCAGAAACCACTTTCTCTTCATGCTTGATGTTAACCATGCAACCAAATATCAGAAATCCTGCCAGACAGAGAAATGCTAAAAGGGCAGAAGCTATTCTGTTCAACACATCAGATTAGATTAGTGCCTCAGCCAAAAGGCAGCAGAAAAATGTGCACAGGATCTTTGGGGGAAACGTTATCTGCTCTTACATTTGGTGAACGTCAGTTAGTTACTTGAGATACATTAACTTTTCCAGACCCAAAGGAGTCGATGTCCTAAATTATTGCTTCTGTGACCTGAGACAAAACTCTTCTTTTTAGGGAGATAGGTGTTTTCTTTTTTTTCCCCCTGTCTGCTGTTCAATGAGGCTGATGATACTAATTATGATTTATTAAATGGGGACAACAAAAATACACGCTTGTGTCTTAAATAAGGTATCACGTAAGGGTGTCTTTATGGTCCCATCAAATTACCCTATTTAAAAAAATTCCTTTGTGTTTCACCACTTCTTTCTTCTCCAACGGAACGTCTGTCCCGCTTTCTTCTTCTCCCGCCTTTTTTTTCTTGGTTTTGACAACTTCACAATTTTATGCAAAATGTTACAGTTAATTTGTTTCTTCCAAATCCAGTGTGTACTAATTTGTCAAATATATTGTGATCTTTTCATTCTATCCGCCTCATATTTGAATAAGTCATGAAAATTATGCTTCCAAAGGGTTTCTTTCATGTCTGAACCAGCTGAAATAGCTAACCACATCTCCCGGTGCTCAAGCATCTTGCCCTCCACAGGCCAGGTCCAGTCTCTCTTTTTAACATATTTCACAGAATTCTCCCATCACACCGGAGACTGAACATCATAAATAGTACTCATTTATGATGCAGATTCCCCGGACTCTACTCTCAAAATTCTGATTCAACAGACTGGGAGACAGCTCAGGAATAGGTGTTTCTGCAAACTTCTCAGGCGTTTCTGATGTAAGTTGTTTTTGGATTACTCTGAGAAACAGTGCATTCAGAATTCTTCTACTCCGCCCAGTAAGGTCTGCTTCTGTCCAAACACTACTGACATATCCTTTTTAACATGAACTTGCTCACTGAACTCTCTATGGCTATCTAATACTCATCCTTCAAGACCCACATCAAGCCATCTTTCTTCTTGACGCTTCCTTGACCACTCGTGCACAGAGCTCTTCCTGAACTTACAGTAGTGTCATTATTGATTGTTTACACCTGGCCTTGGCTCTGAGTCTGCATGGATGGGAATGTCTGCCCGGTCCTCCCCGTGCTAGAAACTGCTCTTCCCTCAATGGACCATGCAGCAAATGTCATGTGGCTATAGACCACTCCTGCCACCCGCCACAGCCATGAGTAGCCACGGCTGATTTAAAGTAGCCATAGCTGAAAGCTGCCAGACTTCTTTCCTGGAGCCCAGGAAAAGAATTAGTACCTCTCTGGAGATGGTAAAACTGGAATTTGTTAGCAGCCATGTTCCCCTCTGTTGAGGAAGCTGGTCTGCAGATAAACATGATGAAATCTATGAAATAATAAAGCAGAGACAATTAGTTGAGTCTCTGATTCCAGTTTTTCCTGAAGCCCAGCTGCATCTCTCCCTTCCCAAGACACAGATAGTCAACATGCTCATAGATTACGTGCAGAATTCTCAGAAAAGCAAAATACCATTCATTTTTTGACAGAGCCATTCTACACTGTACAAAAGTTCCTTGAAATCAAGAGTCCTTAAATGGTTCCTGGCATATAAAATTTAACTCTGTGTGTGCTCTCCCTAATGTCATAAGTTCTGTAAGAGCTGTTTCCACTTCTTTGCCTCCAATCTCCTACTCAACCAACAGTATAGCCATTTCCACCCCACTTTCCTCTACTGGAACTGCTCTTAATAAGATCATCAAGGACTTCAAGGTATGAACTCTTATTTCTTTGATTTCTAAACACCTCTGTTTGTATCTTTGCCCACAAACGGATTCTACGTTCCGTGTGTTTGATGGTAGAACATTCTTCTGCCTCACTACACAAAAGTGGACCCTGGGAATTCTTAACATCTCTTGTATGTTCTACCCCCTTATCCAAGATCTGTGGATTTTATTTCCTAAATATTCCTGCCACTTGTTAGCTTTATGACTGAGCAACTTGACCTTTACTTAGTCTCTATGTGCCTCATTTCCTTATCAATAAAGTGGGGATATAAATGGTAGCCATCATTGTTATGAGGATTAGAGAGAATAATATATTTACAGCACTTAGAACACTGACTGGCACAAAGGAAGTGTGGTGGTGGATGTTTTGTAATTATCACCGAGTCAATCAATCACTGAGTCCCTGTCTATAAAGGAATCATGGTGTAATTCAGATCTTTGCCAGTTCTGTCCTCAATCATACTATAACAAACTCCTAAGTATTTTCTTATCTCTACTCTGACTTTTACAAAGTTGAACCTGTAAGCCCTCTATTTCAAACTCTTCAGTGGTCCCGTGTAACACATAAAAGTCAAGCTCCTTCATATGACATATATAGTCTTTCATGATTTGGCCACTTATTTCTCCAAACTCTCTGAACAAGACTAAAGTGTTTGCAATTCCTCCGGAAAACCTCAGGAAGACTATTTCTCACATCTCTATCTTTATTTTTGTAACCCTCTGGCTAAAACATAGTTTTCCATGATTTGGCCTGGTTGCCTCCTAGTCATCCTTTAAGACACAGCATTTCTGTGAAACTTGCACCCTTCATGAACTACTTTCAAATTCTCCTCTTAGTTTTCCATAGATTTCCCTTGTCCACAGGAAAATCATTGCACCTGAATTGTGTCATAATTTCCATTTATATGTCTGTGCCCCTCAATGGATGAGGGAGAGAGAGACACATAAAAGGGAGCTCCCTGGGGAGAGGCCCATGTTTTACTCACCTTTTAATCCTTAGCACAAACCATGGTACCAATGCTTGTTAAATGAAGGAAGACATTACGAACACTTTTACAGAGTCAGCCCAAACTTAGGAATGAAAGATCCCAGCAAGTTCGCATAGTCAAAAGTGGGAAAGTATTATGAGAACTTGACAAAGCCTTAATCTTCCATAATGGTCTCCAAGTGTAATATCAGTTGGGAACCATGCAATGAGCTGAAACTAGACAATTTTTTTCTCCGAATTAGGCCAGAAGAATTTTATCCTGAAACTGATGCCTAGATGCATTGCTTTAAAATATTTAGTTTTATATGTTATCTCTGGCCCGCTAATTTGAAAACTAGCCAGAACTATAAAACCAAAATTCAGTTTGGCAATTCCTAAGGTAAATTGCTTTAGGTTACGTGGTGCAGTAACTCAGTTTAACTATATGTGGTAGACACAAGGCAAAACAAAATTTTACACCCAAAGGCTGTCTATCACATGGGTGCAGTCACACAAGAAATGGCTATAGAGTACCTTTACAACTTGCACAAAGTCTCCAATTTCTACTTTACCTATTCATCAAAACAGATTGAGAAGTCCAAAAAAACTCAAATTTTGACATTAAATGGTTATTTTGGTAGGTTCTATCATTAATCCCCCCAATATACACAGATAATTAAATTAAATTACATATTTTCAAATTGTTAAGAAAGCGCTGATCAGCCGCTAAACTTAAATGATTATAATCATTTCCAAACAAACTCCCTCCTCCACCATTGCCAGCATGTTTAAAATGAAAGAAGCTGGAAAGTGACTTGGAGGGACTGGGTTTGAACTATATTAAAAATGCAGAAATGGCATAACGTTCTCAGAGGTCTATGTGTACTCTGTTTTAGGTTGTAACGTAGAGATAGCTAAATGCTTTTCATGCTGAATGAAGTCCATTTGTTCAGCATTTAACAGTGAATGTAGAAAAGAACAACAAAAAATACTATCTACATCACCTTTTAAAATACTGTATTCTTTCAATACTGCCTTTAAAATACTCTCTCTATAAAAACATCAATCTGGCAGAATCTGAGAATTTGTTCATTTTTCTTTCTTTCCTTCCAGTTGTTTGTCCACTATTTTTATCACTCATTCATTTATTCAGTCAACTATTAAATACCTACCATATGCTAAGTGCTAGGCTACCAAGACAAAAAGCACATTCTCTGCCCTCAGAGCACCTCCACTCCAAAGGAAGGAGGGAAACATACAAATAAAAATGATAAGTGGTCATGATACTGTTCATGGCAGGAGTATGATCCATTCTCAGGCAGGCAAGGGGACAACAGAACTAGAAGGAAAGAGTTGGCTCAATTCCAGGCACAGCATACTGTGCCTGCGTCAGGGAACCAGTGTGTGATGTGAGGGGCACCGATACTGTGCTCTCCAGGTATCTTGTCTCTGGCCTCTGATATTTCAGTCCTGTATTAAATACTGCTCATCCAAAAACATTTTCGTCATGATCTCAACAAACGCAAAGTCATACGTTAACAAAATTGCTGAAACGGCACCAAACTTCTGCCAGGGAGTAGGGTTTTGAAAAGAGATTTAAAGAGGAAGTGATGTCCTAGCCTGGCCTTAGCAGATGAGAAGGTGTCCGCCATTCAGGGAAGTGAGAAAGGTGATTCAGGGGGGCAGAAGAGCAAGCTAGGGAAACACCAAAGGGCAGGGCTTTCAGAAAAGTACAGGAGGTGAATGACACGTTTGAACCATTAGAAATTGCCCTGTTTATTAATAACCCTCCTTTCCTGTTTCTTTCTGGGTTTTCAGTTTAAACAAAATGTTTACAAGGAAGAAAACCATTTCACATCAAGAGAGGAAAACTAGGGATGAATTCATTGATGCAGTTCCAATACTGCTTTAAGAATTGGTCTTTGGAGGGTTTTTCTTCTTCTTCTTCTTTTCTTTTCTTTTTTTTTCCTTCCCCCCAACCCAAATGAAAAGAAATTGGAAGGGTCTCTATAAACAAAAGACACCCAACATACATTTAACATTTACATACATTTAATGTTCAATTTTGGAAACCGTATTTTTTTCTAGCTGTGTGCTAAATGACTTCCTTAAATTAAAGCTAAACCTGATAAAGGTCAGCTTTCAAAAAACTGACTCTCAGAATTGCTTGTAGAGTCCACTTCACCCTACCACCCTTTCCTCCTTCATGTATGACTCAAATCCAACACATATACTTATTTAACAAACACATATAGTACTTACTATATATTATTGTAAGAATTTTTACAAATAACCGGTTGTTTATTTCTCAACATGACCCTGTAAGGTAGGTACTGTTATCACTATTTTATAGATGAGAAAAGTGAGACCAAAACAAGGGACGTACTTGACAAAAATCACCCCTTTACTCAGTGGTGGAACTAGATTTGAATGAGGCAGTCAAGCTTATGAGTCCATGTTCTAAACCACTTCAGCCTGCTGCCTCTCAGAATTCTCAGCTCCCACCTACCTCTCTAGTACCTTATGAAATAATCTGAGTTCATAGGGAGGGTGGGAGGGAGGGAGACGCAAGAGGGAAGAGATATGGGAACATATGTATATATATAACTGATTCAATCTGTCGTAAAGCAGAAACTAACACATCATTGTAAAGCAATTATACTCCAAAAAAGATGTTAAAAAAATAAAATAAAATAAAAAAATGAAATAATCTGAGTTCAAAGGATGAATCTCCAAGCTGAATTTCATGGGAAATTATTCATGAATATTGTTTCCTCTATTCCACCTACACCTTTTAGAGCCCTTCCAGGCAGATCTGTTTGTTACCCACTCCAGGGATGGTGTCCAGCTTCTAGGAAAAGTACCTTTCTCTCATGGAACTCAGAGATTGTTACGGCAGTAGATTATAATAATGTCTGATGCACAATTTCACATGGTCAAGCTCCAATCACAAAAGTCCTTTGTGGTTTCCCATTCATTACTGTGTTTCTCAACTCAAACAGATGCAATTCTAGTTTCCAGATCCTGCACGGGTTCTCCATACATGACCAGAGTGAAACTATAATAATTTAATTGGACCTAATATTGGATTCACATTCATGATATTGGTTAAGAAGCTAAAAATAAAAGCTGTGGCTAGCTCTAGCTTTTGTGTGCATGCATGTTAATTTAAATCATTTCCCTTTAATTATATTTAACACACATCAGAAATTTGGTAATTATAAAAGACCTTTAATTATCAACATTCATTATTATCGCTATTATTAACATATATTAAGATCCACAGTCTGCTAAATGCTATACTCAAGACAAAAGGCATTAACCTTGCAATTCCACTGTGTGCAAGAGAAAAGACAATCTTCTTCTTCCAGATGGAGAACAAAATTATACTTGCCTACCTTGACAAAGAGCCAACGGATGAGTCAGGGATAAAACCTAGCTGTCTCAACCACTAGACAATTGGATAAACAAAGAATGGCTATAAAACTCTGCTGCTAAAGCACACCTGAATCTACACTTCCATAAATATTTTTAATGCCTGCATCAGATGTGTGTGTGTGTGTGTGTGTGTGTGTGTGTGTGTGTGTGTGGTGGCACATCTTTCTGCTGCATAGGGATATCTAAATTGTATAAACAGTCAAGTTACTTGAGACCAACTTTACAGTATAAATTGTGGCATCAAATAGAACAATATCATTTTTGGTGGAAAAATAACACGCGAGTATAAAACGATTAAACAACATATATATATATATATATATATATATATATATTTTAGGAAGCACCTCATAAACTGGCTTTGAAGGCAGTTTCAACGGAAGATTGCCCAGAGCAGTTGAACAATGGCAGCATCTGTGGGACAAAGGTATAGACTCTAGGGTGCTACTTCCCAGGTTAACTATTGATTTGAGTGGTAGAATGAAAATAGGTTATACTTTGGATTACAACATACCTGAAGTAAAATTTCTAGCACTGCTACTTATTAGCTACATAATTTGGGGCAAATGAGTTAACTTGTGTGAGACCTAGCTTCTTCATCTATGAAACAGAGTAAGTAAAGTCAAACTTGCAGATTTTTATGGGATGAAATAACATATTTAAATATATATAATGAAGTGTCCACATCTGACATGAACTTAGAACTGAGCAAAGAAAGGCCCTCCCTCCCTGGCATCCCGGGTAGTATTACGTGGCCATCTGCTGGCAGACCTAGCATGCAGATTAACGCTACTAAAACTGCAACTAAATTGCTTTGTAATTTGAATAGGCTATTATGTGATAGGAAAATGTACTCCATTCTGTCCTTTATATAAACCTTTCATAAGTGCCCCCTGTTCTTTAGGAAAGATATCACGTTCTGGGTATGTGAAAGAAAATTCGATCCACTCACAAGGAGTTCAGAGTCTAGTAAGGGAATTATAAAATGTGGAAAATTATAACACGAGGTAGGAAGAATTATAATAAAGATATGACAGTGTGCCATGGGCAGGACATGGTTAATTCTGCCCATAACAGAGAGAGGTTAGGGAAGGATTAGTGAAAGAAAGACCGCTGCACTAGGTTTTGAAAGAAAATTGCACATTCACTAAGGGGAAAGGGGATGAATGACATTTGTCGTTTGCCTGGCAGAAGAAACAGCTGGGCAAAGACACACAGGATCATTCTGTGCACATGTGAGAAACTGCAGGCAGCATGCTAGAGATGAGGCTAAACATATAGGCTGAGGTTGGGCTGTAAAAAGTAATGCCAAGAAACCAAAAATAAACCCTTGCTCACACGGTCAATGATTTTCAACAAGGATGAAGGGAAAGAATAGTATTTTCAACAAATGGTGCTGAGAAAAGTGGATATTCACATGCAAAAGAATGAAGTTGAACCTTTACCCAATACCACATATAAAATTTAACTCAAAATGGATCACAGACCTAAACATAAGAGTTAAAACTATAAAACTCTTAGAAGAAAACATAGGGCAAAAACTTCACAGCACCGAAGTTGGCAATGATTTCTTGGATACAGCAACAAAGAAACAGGCAACAACAACAACAAAGTATATAAACTGGACTTCATGAAAAATGAATATCTTTGGGGTATCAAAGGACACTGTCAACAGAGTGAAGAGGCAACCTACATAATGGGAGAAAATATTTGCACATCATCTATCCAAATAAGGGATTAATATCCAGACTACATAGAGAACTCCCAAAAGTCAACAACAACAAAAACAAACAACCTAATTCAAAAATGGACAAAGGATTTGAATGGACATTTCTCCAAGAAAGACACATGAATGACTAACAGGCATATGAAAAGATGCTCAACATCACTAATCATTAGGGAAATGCAAATCAAGACCACAAGATGACACCTCATATCCATAAGGATGGCTATTTTAAAAAAGCAGAAAATAACAGGTGTTGGTGAGGATGTAGAAAGACTGGAACCCTTGCGCACTGTTGGTGAGAATATAAAATGGTACAACTATGGAAAACAGTATGGTGGGTCCTCAAAAAATTAAAAATTTAATAACCATATGATCCAGAATTTCCACTTCTGGGTATATACTCAAAATAAGTGAAAGCAGGGTCTGAAAACAATATCTGTACACTCAACATCCGTAGCAGTATTATTCACAATAGCTAAAAGATGGAGGCAACACAAGTCTCTATTAATGAATGAACAGATAAGCAAAATGTTTCATATACATATTATTCACCCTAAAAAGGAAGGAAATTCTGGCACAGGCTACATGAATAAACCTTGAGGGAACAATGCTAAATGAATTAAGCCAGTCACAAAAACCAAATACTTTATGATTTCACTAATATGAGATATCGAGAGTAGTCAAAATCATAGATACAGAAAGTAGAATGGTGATTGCCAGGGGTTAGGGAGAGGGGGAAATGGGGCTTGATTGTTTAATAAGTATAGATTTCAGCTTTGCTAGATGAAAGGAGCTCTGGAGAGGCACGGTGTCCTGGTTGCATAATAATATGAATGTATTTAGTGAAACCTAACCATACATTTTAAAATGGTTAAGATGTTAAATATTATGTTATACGTATTTTACTACAATAAAAAAAAAGGCATACCAAGAAATTTAAAATATATCCTGGGAAATGGTCAGTTGCTTCAGGGCAGGAGAAGGACATGGTCGAATTTTGTAAATATATTCAGATATTTATAGGTATACAATAATTTTATTCACGAAATACTGAGGAATCATCTTATACCAGTAAAACCTCATTGGACAATTTACACAACCTTTAACCAAACAATACTTACCTTTAATAAGACTATTCAAATAACATTTTGACAAGATAAATGTATGAACTTTTGATAGGTGTTCTAAACCTGTGGTATAACACTACAGCAATACCAACTGCTTTGGATGCCTAATTAACTTTGGATTTTCATAGAACATAGCTGAGTGTCAAACATATTTTATTTAAAAATTAAGAAACGTGATTGACACAGTGACTGAAATTAAAGGCAAAGAAAAGGAGACAATACAATTTCTTTAAGCAAGTCCATCAATTCTGACTTGGGACGCTTAAGAACCTGCCTCTTCCTTTTAAAGGGGGATAATCCTTTATGAGTTTTACAACAAATGCCGCTTACCCGTTCTTTGCTTGAAAGGTAGGGAGTTCTGTAGAGAAAGGGGGCTGGAAAGTCAGTTGGAAAACATCAGGGCTACGTCAGTCAGAAAACTGTCAGCCAGTTGCAGGTTAAAAAAGATTTGCTAAAAGTAGTGATGTTTTCACTGGTTCAAGTCTGTCAGAAGGCTTTAGATTCTCCAGCGCCTCACACCAGCAACTTCAAAACTAACTCACTCCAGATGTCCCTATGATCATCTAATCAGACATCAAAAGCTGTATGGTGACAAGCTCACATGCTGCTTTCGAGGACGCTACATGTTTCCACAAGCGTGAAACACACACAGTAGTTACTTTTAAAATGAGATTCATCTAAATCAGAATTCCATTTTAAAGTACAGAGCTATTAGGAAAGGGGCCACCCTCTTGAAAAAGAGAAAAGTCTTTTAAATGTCTGTACAGTGTCATTCGATGACTAGATTTTGAAAGAAGAAAACAAAATGAAACCTTTACTTCAGAAGAGTTTAGGTTGTGAGGGAAAACAAAATCTCCCATCACAAGAGATTTCTAAGAATTGTACCATGCTCAGAGGGGGGGAAAAATCATTTTCCTCTCAATACTGATTGTCTTGTTTCTTCTCAAGGTGAACTTTCATTAACTCTTTCCTTGCCATCAATATTCAGTAAACGTCCACAACACAGAAGGTGCCCAGAGCAGATCAGAACTTACAGAAGACATGATCTATACCCTTGAGCTTTCACTTTAAAGTAACATGATCTACTTGCACTTTAGTCTACAGGTTTAAGCAGTGCTCTCCTCCAAAGAATTTAAGTGTGCATATGTAGATGTATGTATGTTTTTACACTGCTGCCTTTGTGTATTTAGCTTTTTAAAAAATATATATTTCTTGATATCATTACCTTGAGCAATAAAGTTTGGCGTTTTGCATAGAAATATAGCCTCATTTCATGAGCACTAACAAATATTGAGACCTTAAAAGGAAATTTAAAGATGAATTCATACCATACCAATCAAGTTAATAATTTACATCGGGAACCCTGAAGTTGCTAGTTCAGGTGTCTGAGTCCTTAAGAACAACAGGAGTTCATATAGAATTTCTATTTATTATTTCCTATTAGTGACACAAAATTTCTGTGGAAATCATCCATGATGTAAATGATTTTCTCAGGGTCACAGAGTTACTGATGCAATCAGGTAGAGTAAAGCTACCTTAAACAGCACCTTTACCAAACAACACTGTCAAATCACATCTGCCCATGCTATTAACATGAGATGCTTATTAGTGTTTTACTAAGAAACACCTTGTAAATGTTCCCATGCTCTTGAATTAATTCACATAGGAGGATTTTTATTTTCATTTTCTTCCAAGTCACTTGAAACCAGAAGAACTTCTTAAAGAAGACGGAATATAAGGAAAAATTTGAAGGGGAAATCTTCAGACATGATGGCTATAAGAGAGGAATCTTGTGCAGAAATTTCTAGTCTAATCAAGGATTTTCTAAGTTCTTTGAACATAGTTATTAGAAAATTACAAAGCTGTAACTACTGAGATTACTAACTTTTTGATGATAGAACTCACAGTTTTATTACAAAAAGGTAGAACTCAGATAATTGACTCCATTGACTGCCTATTAAATTATTTTCTTTGTTCACATTTCACGGACACTAACAAAATTAGGCTTTATAATGTTTGTCTCTAGAATTATCAAGGTTTGTTCTTTCCCTATAATTCTATTTTCTCAGAATCAACTTCTATGATGGAGTCATTGCTAGAATTGTAAGAAGATAAATCAGGCCTCACTTGAAACTGCTGACTTCAGCCACCCATCCACATCATAAACTCCAAGTGGAGAACCTGTGTTTAAATCTCTCTCTCCCCTTGACAACACTAAAAAACACAGGTAACACACTGTCCTAAAGCAGAAAATCCTAACCTAAAGCTATTTAGGGAGAAAAACAGTATGTATACAGGTAATTTCACAATTTTTACATTTTAATTCATATATACATATGTGTGTGCATATATCCGTATATATGTATACACATACATACGCACACATTCACACATCTTTACAAAACAGTTAAAAGTTGCTGAATTGAATTCATTTTGCCCAGCTCAGAAGTAAAAGTTTTAATCATCTAAATCATATTTATGTGTCAGGCACTGTGTCTGGGGGTTTGCATACAAAAATGAATACATCAGCTCATGCCTCTAAGGAGCCCCGTCTTGTAACAGACATGTAAACAAGCAGTTATATTTGAGTGAGATAAGAGCTAGAGATAGTACACATGGTAATTCCCATGACAGGCTGAGCAGAGTATAGACTAAAGGCAAAGGACATTAATTTTAATGGTTAAAAATATATTATTTGATGATTTGATACTCGCTGGTGGATTGCTAGGCTTAATTGCTTTAGCTCTGGTCTTCATAACCGGGTTGTAAGTTTCCTGAGGACAGGGACCATGCCTTATACTTTCCGGATGGCACATGGCAGAGGTCATGGACATCTAAGGGATTAATCAATTTATGGTGGCATAAAAGCAAACTCATTCAATTTTCATTACGTGCAGATCAATCTAAACAGCAAACGACGACATGTCATGGTTACCTCTTTAATTTCTGAAGCTGGCCTCTGAATAGTGATCCCTCTTTTTAGACTTTCAGTTCTGGACTAGACCCAAGAAGAACGATGGGAGAGCACTCACCTAAACAGGGGTCACAATCCCCAGGTTCCTTCATTAGTCATGGCACAGACATTCAGACTGTCAAAATTTGTTTCACCAACTTCTGCAAGGTTTGGTGAAAAACTCTTTCACAGAATAAACTGGGCTTCTAGATTTTCCCCAGCTGAATGTGAGTCTTACAAACGTAACTGTTTCAGAAATTAAGCTGCCTAAAGTTGCCAAACTAAGTAAACATTTGGCCCCATGAAATACTGGATGGCAGCTTTATCTCTTAAAAACAAAGCCATATGAAAACCATCGTTGCAATGTGTCTCCAAGCTCTGGCTTATCAGCACACAGCGTGAACAGCTGGAGTTACAAACACCAGGACTATTATTAAATCACTGTGTCAAGAGGGGGGAAAAAAAAAGAAAAACCTTTTGTAGGCTTCAGTATCTCTAAATAATGAGATTATATATTACATGCTATTTCTCCCTCCGTTTCATTCTTCAGTATCCATCTCTCCTCAATGACAATGAATAGAGCCTTCCTTCTAATTTATATCAGAGTCTACAATGATTATTTTGTTCCCCTATTTCTATAGCTGCTTAATTGTATATCTAACGGATAGAAAAGCATGATTTGGTCATTCCGAATTTTCATTAAGTTCCTATGTTGGATTTTGACAGTCAGCAACCCACAACCAAAAGTCCTCTGACATGTCAGTGACAATTTGATGATTTTAATCCGAAAAGCCAAGCTATTTAACTTTCTCTGTAATATTTCAGCAATTCCTTTCACGGATTTGAAAGTGTTTAATCCAGGAGCAACACTGGCTATAATAACTTCAATATACGTGACATCCAAGGGGAAATTCTTCAATCAATACATATATGCAAGACACAAAGAGAATGCTTCTACTCACTGGAAAGATTTTCTCTCACTGGAAGCTACCTGCCATTATCTTTGCTGATGAAATAACAAAAACTCCACAAAACTGATACTGGATACTGTATTCTCACTTTTCATTCCTATTGAAAACACAGGACCACTGGAAAAAGTTCTTCTCCCCAGGGTGTCTTCCCAAGGGGTTGGCGCCCCTTTCCCCCAATCTTACTGCTGCTACGAACTGTGTTGTTACTGACCAAAGAGTTATTTTGGACCTCTCAATGCAACAATTCAAAAACTTCCATTCATCTGTACATCTTGGATTTACATACTATGTGTTGGAAAGGAAAGGTAATACTATGATGAAACAACCTTAATTATTTAATACACATTTGGAGGACAGCCGCAATTTCCACTTTACTTCCTTATCACTCATCATACTCTGAGAATTGGTGGCTTTCCCATATTATTTCATCCTAAATCCCCCAAAAAAGTGGTTCTTGATCTTTTGTATTCCTTTTAACATTTGATAAGTGATAGAGCCCCTTCAGGAAGTGCGCGTGCGTGCGTACGCGCACACACACACACACACACACGCACGCACACACCATGCCATGGCATAAAACTTCAGAGAGTTAACAGACCCTCTGAAACCCACCCATGGAGTACCAATTTAACAACTTCAAAAACTGCCATGTTATTTTTTGAAATGAAATGTATATATTATAGACACAGACTTAAAAAAACAGAGCAGTATTGTCTTAATTTATTTTGGTGAATCAAGACAAGTAATAGTTTTAGAACAAACAAAGAGAACAACCACAGCATTGTAACTTTCAGGAATCTACTTTTTAATTTACTCACCCTGCAGGATCATTTTGCCTTAGGGGTTAAACGTGAAACTATAAACAGTCATTAAAACACAAAACAACCATGGTAGTTAACCGGATATTAAGGGGAAAAAAAAAAAATCACATCTGTTTTAGAGTTCCCTTCCATCAGCAAATTCAGGAACATCAATTTCAAGAACCTGGTTTTATGGCTTGCCCTTAAGTCAAGAACACCAGGTTACAATCAAGGCAAGGAAGGTAAGACTGCCCATAAGGGAGGCTCTCACTACAATATCTTGCCCCCAGGATTCTCTTTCTTTGATTCAAAAGCGGTCAGTAGAATTGACTTTTCTACTCCTTGAAAAATAGTCATTACTATTTGCACATCAATAATCGTGCTATTCTGATTAACTGGATAGGTTTGTGAAAAGAGGAAGAAAGGAAACAAATTCCTGTGCTGTTTATCTGGTGGTACTCTAAGTGACAAGTGCTGAGATTTAGTGGCTTTGCAGTATACACAGGATTAGAAGCTTGCAGAGGATCTGATTTTTCTAATTTAAACCCTTTTTTAAAACTCCAACTTGTTTGATGGTGTACATCTTAAATAACTAATACGTAATAACTTCACCAGCCAGAAAACAAGTGCAACTTTTCCAACATTTCAAAAACATATCTCCAGACATCAGAGAAAACTCTCCTCCCTATAGCAAGCCTAATGAAGTACAACTAAAAATAACAATCATCAACTGTGGTTTTAAAGGCAATATTTCAATATAATCAAATGTGTCAAATATTCATCCGTACAGCTTCTTATGCTGTGGGTTGTAAGTAAGTTTCATTTCTTGGGAATGATTGAATATAACCCACTTGGGGCTCTGCCATCTGTGAATTACTTACATACGAACACTCTGTTTAAGAGATGGAAATTTTGTTGTCATTGCCTTTCTTCTTGGATATTGAAATGAAATGCAATTGAACAGAGCTTTTTAAGCAATTATTTTTCATATTCGTTGCTACATGGGTACATTATCACATGTTCCCCACGTTCGTCATCGCTTATCAAATCATAGGAATCAAGTATAGTGCCGCTGAAGTGGAGGAGAATCTGAGAGATGGAGAAGAATCCATATTCTCAGATTCTGTACTACCTGGGCTCAGGTCATTGCCACACAGAACGCTCTCTGCAGTGTGCTCCCATGGAAGAGTTGTGGTTCTTATGTCCCCATGGTTTCCTTGAAAGGCTACTCCTCTGATCACTGAACAAACAATACAAGTGACTATAGGGCTATGTGTAGGGTGCCACATAATTTATCATCCATACATGGACACCTCTGAGAGTTAGCGGGGAAACTATTAATAAATACGCCAGAACAACAGGCATGAACTAGGATTGCCCCAGGCAAACCTAATCATACTGTTATCCCAGAGATATTGTGCAACTCAAAGAACTTTCTCCCAAGGGTCTCAAACCATTTCATTAGTGCTATTTCCAATTTTACTTCGGTCTAGAGCTACTCTGTCCAATAGAAATAGAATGTGAACCACAGATGTAATTTTTAATTTTTTAGTAGCCATTTTTTAAAGTAAAAAGAAATAGGTGAAAATTTAAATATATTTTATTCTATCCAGTTTACCATAGTATCATTTCAATGTGTAGTCAATACAAAATTATTAACGAGATCTTTTACTTTTTTCATATTTCAATCTTTGAAATCTAGTGTGCATGCCACACTTAAAATACATTTCTGTACTCAATAGTGACATGTAGCCAGTGGCTATGATACTGGACAATCAGGTCTGACCAGCCCACGAGTTAGGATGTGCAGGGATAAAGGAACAGAGTTATAATACATACATACACACGCACACACACACACACAACACACACACACAAACACACACACACGCAAACTGCATTTTCCTTCTAGGTAAAAAACAGATACACCTAAATGTCTTCACTTACTAACTTTACACTTGCCTGGGGTGATCCAGACCTTAGGGCAGATAAAACACTCACCTGGCAGATTCTTTGGGGGAGCAGAGAGAATATCTGAGTTAGAAAAGTTGGGTAATTGCTGAGGATTTCTAGGACTTTTTCCAGACTAATATTAGTCTTGCGTCCAACACACGTACACTGAGCGCCTTGCGTGTACTTAGGACTAGAGAAAGAAAGATAAATAAGGTACAATGCCTGCTCCTTGTAACGTTAAGGATTAAACTTTGCATGAAGATTATTTTACAATTGAGATAAGAGAAGCCTAGGATGTGCCATTATTCTGTGGCAAGGCAAGGACCAGATTCTCTTCTTTGAGTCTCAGGTCTGAACTTCATCATCCACAGAGAACTCTGGGAGGGAAGGAGGAAATGTGCTTTCCCTTCTGCTGTTGATACATAGGGACTGACCCATGTTTGATAACTTGCATAGGTTAGGTAAAAGGATTTTCGGTGCCAGCATTTCTTCTTGAATTAGAATTTGTGTTTTTGCTAGTAATAATATACCTCCCTCTCCAAACACCCCAACTTGGAATTCAACAATATCATATTTTGGTAAGGATACAGAATCTAGCAGAAAGATAGTAGTCCTCATTTCCTCTAGGCAAGCTATATTGTTGTATTTTCAATTGGTCTCAACACAGAGCCTAAGTGATAGAAACACAGACCTAATATTGGTGGGGTTTCTGCATGTAAATCATGGTAACACAGATCACACTTTTGTTTCAGGGTGTATTCATGTCGTAAAAATAAGCAGTAAATTATACTTTCTTCTCTTTTATGTAATTCTTCTTGTTTTTATAGTTCTTCTCTTCCTCCAATCCTATATATTCAGGCTTAACATGGTCTCAATCAGTGGGCGTTAAACACACACACACACAGCATACCACATACTGGTTCTGTTTGTACTCATCATTAGAACAGAACACACACACCTGATTTTTACTAAAGTAATGTTCCATTAAATATGTTTCTTTAAAAGGATGGGAAGTGAGAAAACATTACATCTAAACTACTTTCAGGACACTCCCTTGCTTACCAAAAGAAACATGCCCAAATATTGCTGCAAACCTATGAGTAATTACCCCGTGATTTATTATGGTGACTCCTATCTCACACACATTAACACTGGTTCTTGATAAGAATATTTTATACCAAACTGGGAGAATCCATTTAGCTCATTTAGCATCTCTACATACCAAAAATGTTGCTTTTTTTCTGAAGGCACTATACACAGTGAGACTTAAAATGGAGAAGAGACTTGCTTTTAGGAGACTTTTAAATATGCTTACATTATTGAAGATCACCTATTGCAGTGATACGCAGCCATTATCCAAAATCTAACTCTCAGGCTATTTCAGAGGATGAACCAAAATTACAATTCTTCAAAGCAACTCAGGACTTAGCAGAAAAATCCCACAGCTCCATATGGAAGGAGAGCATTGTCTCTTCAGGAAACTATTCTCCACTTAACTTCTCAATTCTAAGTAGAGCATTTATAGGTATACCTAGGTATAAGCACTTTTGGTATATAATTTTATTTTTCCTTAATTTGAATGTTGAGCTCTAGAAACCCAGTCCCGGTACCACATGTCTACGACACTGGTAGCCTGAAACTCTACCACCATTCACCACGGTATGACTTATGACTTCACAAAGCACTGTATTGTATTAACGTACTGAAGACAGATAAACTGTCTCTGGGAGCATTATGAAGGAGAAGGATGGGAAACCCAACGGTATAGTGCGCTGGTTAAGAGCATAGGTTCTGGCGCCAAACCACCTGGGTTAAATTCTTGGCTGTGCCACTTACGAGCTGTGACCTCTGACAAATCACTAAACCTCCTTCTGCCTCAATTTCATTATCAGTGAAATGGAGACAAAAACATGTTTGTACTTTGATGTGGAAGCATAGATGACTTCATGTAAAGCCCTTTTAACAGTGCTAGGCGCATAACTGGTGCTCTGTAAATAATAGCTATCACTATAACTATATACTAGCAATAGCTCATGCTACTTATTATTATAACTAACACTATATATCCTATCAAAAGCTCTAATTATCCACTTACTTAAGACGGCAAAGTCCCAGTTAGTTTATGGGTAAGGCGCTTTGATCTTTCATTAGGAATGCAAACGGCAGGATACCTACTGGAATAACAGGTTTCAGACTCTGGCCACTGGGGTGTGAAGCGCTTGGCTTGGCATCAGCAGGTGGGCTTGGCGCTGGGTCACTGCTTCTCCTCACCAGCAGCGGAGTGCCTGTAGGACAAAACAAGAGGTGAGAGGTCAAGAATGCCCTGGAGGGGAAGAGAGGGCATGGTACAATGCAATTTAATTAAAAAGGTTTACAACATGCTTTTATGTAAAAACATTCTATTTCTAAGGATGCCTATAAATTAATCCATTTCATGATCTTTTGTCATCTATTTATAGAATGACACATGGAAACAGAATCTTTCAGCTCTCAGCTTTCCCCACTTGCATTTCAAAACAAGCCATTCTACTTAACAGAAAACTGTTAGGCAATGCAAAAGTTGACAGTGTACAATTGAAAACTGGTCTAGAAAATGTATTTGAGTATTAAAACGAATGATTATCCAGCAGACAAGTGAAGAGGTTCACACAGTCAGTGCAATTTGCTATTCAGGAGAGCTAGAAGTATAGTTATTACTGCCATTTGGAGCTTCCCAACTCTTTTGAATGATGATATACACTGAAATAAATTATTTGCTGGGGTTATAGCAATAATGTCTATTTAAGAACACAAAGAGATGGTTTCATTCTCCTCCTTGTCTCCTAAAGTAGATAAAACTGATAAAGAAAATAAGTTAGTTCTTTTAAAAATATATCCTGATTTCTTTTTAATAATGAAAGCTTCCACTATTAAATATTTGAGTCAGTTATTAAATTCTGAAAGCAGATCATACTATTAGAAAGTTCAAATGAAATTCAACCTTAGCAGAGACAGTGGCCCAGCTACTCAGCCTGCAATTAGGCCGGAAAGAATTTGTTTCATACACAATTGGTCACTATAGAAGAAACTCTCAAAAAATCTGTTTGTGACTTAACAATCACTCTCTTCTAAAAATTAACTTTCTATTTGTGTGCCTTTGGGGGAAAAAGAAACAGTAGAAATGCAATCCTCTGTTTATCAATATTCTGAAAGTAATTCCCCAACTCCCGAGCTATTGCAGTTTAAAATAACATTTTTCATACCTCATTTTATATGGTACAGTTATAAAAAGTGAATCCATTTTAAAGTTATTTACAAATCTGATTTTTCTATGTGCTACAACATCCTTATTCTGTGAACAAAACATAGAATTGCTAATACTTTTCACCCTTATTCAGTTAGAAATTGATTCTTAAAAAATAACTTATAATAAGAAATGAATGTGCTACTGAGGAGGAAACACTATGCCAAAAGGTATTATAAAGCCCAAGTTCACATTCCATTATTTATTTTTTATTAATAGACACTTCACTACATTGTTCCCCACCTCCATCTAAATTTTTTTAAGTATAGCTGATTAACAATATCATGCTGGTTTCAAGTGTACAGAAGAGTGATTCAGCGTTTTTGCAGATTCTATTCCATTATAGGTTATTACAAGCTACTGGGTATAATTCCCTGTTCTATACAGTATATTCTTGTTGCTTATCTATTAAATATATATTAGTGTGAAAAATATATATATATATATATTAGTGTGTATCTGTTAATCCCGTACCCCTTATTTGCTCCTCCCCACTTCCCTCTCTGCTTTGGTAACCACAAGTTTGTTTTCTATATCCATGAGTCTGTTTCTCTGTTGCATATACATTCAGTTGTATTATTTTAAAACATTTCTTAAGCAAGTGACATACCAATAGTTCTAAGGTTGGCAATTATTCTCTGAAAGAAATATTAAAAACAGAAAAATAAGAGGAGTAAAAGTAAGAGAAAGTACCATAAAACCTTAGACAATAGAGTCCCAGTTCCACACCAATATGTTTTTCCCTCCTTCAGGTGATCTAAAGACTAAGAGCCTCTCAGGTTAAGCCCCTGAATTACCATTAACACAAAGTGAACCAGTCAGTCTAAACACAATATCCTCAGAAACAACCCATTATCTTTAAAATTAAAAAGAGAATGGGGCCAACTCCATGAAACTCTGGTTTGTTTCCAGAGTTTTGACCCAGACTAGTACACTGCAACAGTCAATAATATCAAATTGGAAAAAGACAAACAAATAAAAAACATGTTAAACCTGTATGGGATACCGAGGTCACAAAATACGTTGATTTAGAGGCACAGAAATAAATATTTCAGTGACTGACAATTTCAGTTACGTTGTTTTTTCAGCTGAGTCATATACATCTATACATATACATATATATACACACATATACTGAATGTGTGTGTGTGTTGGTGAGGGGAAAGAGAGGGAAGGAGGGAGAAAGAAAGACATTATTCTTGGGTAACAAATATATTTTTCTCAAATAAGCCACACTATATAGTTTTCCTTCAACTCTAAAGACATGACTGACTCTTTACTTACTGTCAGTATCTGCTGTTTTAATAACAAAACATTAAATTATTTAAAACATAATTTTATAATAGCATGTATTTGCATTTCTATAATCAATCAATATGCCACAGTATTATAGGGTGTCTCCCAGAAGATGACAGTTCAGTTTTGTATCAGTGGACCAACTATTTGGAACATTAACAAACAAACAAACTGTAAAGCAGCTAGATCTTTTTTTTTTTTTTAACTTTTTATTTTATATTGGAGTGTGGCCGATTAAAACAATGTTGTGATTGTTTCAGGTGCAGAGCAAAGCGATTCAGCCATACACATACATGTATCCATTCTCCCCCAAACTCCCCTCCCATCCAGGCTGCCACATAACATTGAGCAGAGTTCCCTGTGCTGTACAGTAGGCCCTTGTTGGTTATCCATTTTAAATACAGCAGTGCGTACATGTCAATCCCAAACTCCCTAACTATCCCTTCCCCTGACCCTTCTCCTCCAGTAACCATAAATTCATTCTATAAGTCTGTGAGTCTGTTTCTGTTTTGTAAATAAGTTCATTTGTATCATTTATTTTTAGATTCCTCATATAAGGGATATCATACGATATTTCTCTTTCTCTGTCTGACTTACTTCACCCAGTATGATAATCTCTAGGTCCATCCATGTTGCTGCAAATGGCATTATTTCATTTTTTTAATGGCTGAGTAATATTCCATTTGTATAGGTGTCCCACATCTTCTTTATCCATTCCTCTGGTGATGAACATTTAGGTTGTGTCCATATCTTGGCTATTGTAAAGAGTACTGGAATGAACACTGGGGTGCATGTATCCTTTCAGACCATTTTTTACTATATGCCCAGGAGTGAGATTGTGGGATCATATGGTAGCTCTATTTTTAGTTTTTCAAGGACCTCCATACTGTTCTCCATAGTGGCTGCACCAATTTACATTCCCACCAACAGTGTAGGGGGGTTCCCTTTTCTCTACGCCCTCTCCAGCATTTACTGTTTGTGGACTTTTTTTTGTGTGTGTGTGTGGTACGCAGGCCGCTCACTGTTGTGGCCTCTCCCGTTGCAGAGCACAGGCTCCGGACACGCAGGCTCAGCGGCCATGGTTCACGGGCCCAGCCACTCTGCGGCATGTGGGATCTTCCCGGACCGGGGCACGAACCTGTGTCCCCTGCATCGGCAGGCGTGCTCTCAACCACTGCGCCACCAGGGAAGCCCAAAATCTAATTTTTAAATTCCAAGCCCCATTTGAAGGTGAGACTGAGTTATACTTTAAAGACAAGGAAAGATACATCCTACTGTATAAGAGAAAGTAATCAGAAGTACTGAAGATGATTTGGGCAAATCCTTGGATATATACATATAATAGGGTAAAAGGCACATCTGGCTGAAATGAGAGGGAGACAACTACATTTGGTTTTTGGAAACTCCTGGGGGTGGGGGACAAGGGGGTGTACATAAAATATAACCTCTGCACTGAAGGAGTTTATAACCTAACAGTAAAGATCAGACACTAAGAACTACAGTGTCGGGACAGTGGAGAGGACCTGGGCTTTGGAATCAAATAGACTGAATTTCACCTCTCCTTGCTCCGTGACACTGGACTGCTTTGTGATACAGTCTCATCATTTATAGCCTGATGATAACATCACATCACAGAATTGATGGAAAGCTGAAATAAAATAAGATATGCATGAAACATGGTACTGTCCAATATCTAATTTTCACACAGGAACCACTTCCTCCCCACATATACACACATACACAAGAAAAAGGAGGTTATAGCACTTGCTAATGCTGTGAGCAGTGTTACCTTATCTGCTCAAAAAAGCTGAACTCCTGAAAGTCAAGTGAATTTTCTTGGAATACTATGTAAATGAAAATAGTAAAACATAATTCTGTGTAAAATCAGGTGTAGCCTTACTATACAAATCTAAGCTTCTAAGAAAAACATGATGAGGTAGAAAGGAAGTGCAAAAATGGGAAAAAAAGCACTACCCATTGGTATTTTTCAGCTGAGAAAAGACTCATTAGATTTTAGAAGCAAAAGCCCTCAATTCAGCTCAAGGAACAGTATTATCCCTTGATATCATAGTTTCAAAGTCACTGGTTGCAGAGCCCAAATGAAATAAGAAATATTAAGACTAAAGCATAAAGTCTTATACAACTGCATTATGTTTTCCCACTCAGTTAAATATTTGAGGCCCCACTATGCATCAGCCTATACAAGGGGTGGACAATATTACGGTGAATAATCATGGTGCTTATTCTAAGCGTATCTTTTAAAGAAGGAGATGGGACAAGAACACTTCAGTATACAGAAAAGTAGGTCCCATGTAGTGTTCCAGGGGAGTGAGGTATGGCTTATTGGAGAACCCAATAACGAAGGGAGCCCAGAGGAGGGTCACCTAATCCAGTTTGGGGAAAAGAATTTTTAAAGAGGCACCAGCTAGTTAAAAGCCTCAGATTGGCACATCAATGAATCATGCAAGATATAAAGGCCAACACAAATTTAAGGTGTTACCTACATAAACAAAGGTTGCTGTCTCTTTGGTATAAATAGTGCACACACACACCCCTGGAGGGATTGCTTTCTCCATTTAGAGGATGTGCTTGGGAAGAAATCAGCTCAAATGCCAGATGATGTGTTATATATGAAATTCTGTTTGGGGGGTTTTGAAAGATGCCTCAGAAAGACAGGCAGTTATAGAGACTGAAACCAAGATCCAGAAGAATCATCCATATCATGATGCAGTGGGCAGAGAGAACAAACAATGGATTTAAACGCGAGTCCCGTGTCAAATGTCACAAAGGCACAAGTTCTAAGTTGCAGGGTGAACAGGAGCAGGGATTTATTTAAGAATGGTTAATGATTCTCCCGAGCAAAATCAAACGGGCAGCTTGTCATCAACACTGATGCTATTTCATCCTAGGGTGATGGACACCGGGAAAGCTTTAGGGGGTCCCAGTTAAGACGCTGACAAGGCATTCTGTGAGAACTGGGAGGCCCCAAGCACGAAGAGGCTGGGAGAGCGATGTGAAGAAAGAGGGACTCAGCAGTCACAGGCAAAAATGGAGTAAGAAACTAGAGAAGGACACAGGAGAACTCAGCAATGACTAAGTTCATTGACTAAGTTCAATGACATACAAAGCAAATGAGGGGGAGCGTCCGAAAGAAACCTAAAACCATTCTTACATTTCTTGCTCGAGGAAGAACAAGCAATAGGGAGGTTTTAGCAACTGTTATGGTTTGTTTCAGAAAAACAACAACAACAGCAAAAAACAAAAAACCATGAATCTTCGCCCACTGAAGGTTAGAATGATTTGCTTTTAATCTTAAGATGTCTGGGTATGCATGAGAAATTAAAGCCTAGATTTTCGGGCCTTCATAAAGGGGAGTATGAAGCTCATACTGGAAATCATATTGGCTTTCAGAATGAGTGATGGGGACAAACACAAGGTAAACAAAGGAAAACAGGAACAATCAGCACTGGCCTACAAATGGCACTGCATGCAAACTAACGAGAAAACCAGAATTTTTATTCCCAAAGAATCTTCAGAGGATTTTCGGAGTGTATCTAGAATGACATGTGGTTAACAGAGCCACAGAGGTGAGCCTAGAGAGGTGGGGCGGAAGGGAGGAGAAAGGAACTGGAGTTAACACGATAAACTATTTTTGTGCAAAGAGGGCTAAAGGTTGGTCTTTGTAGAGGTTCAGTTTTCCTTTGCTCTGAAGGATTACTTCTGTGCTATTGAATTAGCAGGTCACCAAAACACCCAGTTTGAAGAAAGAAAACATACTCTCCTTCCAATGCTACTTACACTTAGGATAGATAACAGAACAAATATCGATGGGGGAAAAGGCTGTTGAAATACACCTCAACTGGTAAATATTTCACTTGATGAAAATGCATCGCAGATGGTTAACATATTTAGGGACTTAAAAAGAGATAAATAACAAAAGAAATGCTCTGCCGGGTAAGCAATATTAGTAGTATATTAATAATATTAACAGGATGCATTAGCTGTATCTCGGTTTCACACAGTACATTTCCATAACAGACTTTGTACCTAGTCAGTACCTGGAAGAATGCCTTTTAATTATCTTGCACTTCAACACTTGTTGAACGCATCTGGCATTACAGTATGGAGATGTCCTTCAGATATACGGTGCAAAAAGAGCAAGTGTGAGGAAACCTGCCTTCTAAAGGTAATCCTGGCATTACGTGCCCCCCAGGAGACAGCTGAGTTGTACCGCAGAGTCCAAGTCCTCTGCGTTAACTAAGGAAGCATGTTGGATAAGCAATACCAAAGGCCCTTCCAGATCTCAAAAGAGACAGTTCTGTGAGTTATAGAGCCAATAAGGAAATTGAAGTCCAGAGAAATTAAGTTCCTAAGTCTTTTGGACTTAATTTCTACTCCAGTTTTATCCACGTGACACTTTTCCATTGGAGGTCACAACTTTACGTGGGTGAGCGCATGGAAGTAAGGGGGATGATGTCTCTTCAATGCGGTAGCAATTCTTTTCATCGAAAAAGGTCAGCAGATGGAAAGACTCGGATAGGAAGATAAAATGAAAGGGTGCTGGGAACTGAGTAACTAAAAGGCGAATACCAACCCATAGTCACATGGGCATATCTGGCAAGATGCTTGACTCCAGTAGTCAAGGCCTACCAGCACCTCTCTCAGAGGGCATGGTCTCTCTTATAAATGATTTAAATATCCTTTTCCTATTAACCCTCAAATACATCAATTAAAAAAAAAGAGAGATTAGTGAAAGTGGTACATCATTTGCTTTTGGAGACAACTAGGTTGTGTGTGTGTGTGTGTGTGTTGTGTGTGTGTGTGTGTGTGTGTGTGTGTGTGTGTGTGTTTCGTGGGCATGAGATAGGGCTTTTCCACTAATGCCTAACAAACTCCCCTTCACTGAAACCTGGAGACCTATAAAACAAATTGGTAATGATATCAATAGCAACGCAATTTATGGTAAAGTACCGGAGAAGACATCACTTTCACTACAGGAGTGCCTGACCAGGTCTGGTGCCTGGCCTGTGATGAATGCAGCAGCTGTGACATGCTTTCCGACACCGTGATGGAAAAACCACATGAGAGAAACCAAGTCACATTTTAGCAGAATTTTAGCTGTCCAAATACTTCACTCTTAAATATCACTCCATTAGAAAAGAGACTCCCAGTATTGCCATTAAAGGAGCAAAGAAGTTCAAGTTGACTAAGTGTTGTTTTTCTTTCATTTTGGATTGCGAAACCCCAGAAAAGCCTGTTCAACACACGATGGAACACACACAAGCAATTCACACAACAGTCTAGCAACACAATAATTATGAATGAGCTGACACATGATAAGATATCTTTTAGTATTTGGAAAGCTGCTTAAATTGGAGTGCCACTGCTATAAAAACAATGAGGGGGTTTGTAACTGACTTTTACCGGGACTTATGCTTTTCTCTGAAGACTGTTATGCCTCCAGTTGGAAATATATTGTTGCCGCATTCCTGAGGGTATATGCTTTCTCTCCTATTGAAGTGTTCACATTTTATCCAGTTGATATATACAAATCTACAGTTTTTCCTATTGTTTAAACCACATCGCAGTATCAATTTTCTCATGCTATTGAAAGTCAGTTAATGCCAAGTCTTAGACATGCACTACGTCTCAAGTGTTATATTAAGAACAATGACAAGCAATAAAAGGACAAAGCACACTGTATTTTGGCAACGCCCATGGAAGAAATTCAAAAGTGGTCATTTTAGGTTAAGAGTAAATTCAAACGATTTAAATAAAAGAACAATGCCAAGTTACAGTGAAGGTTCAACGAAGCAAAGGCTCTGGTCTCTGAAAGGTATACACTCTAGAAAAAGCACAAAACATTAACAAACAAATAAAGATACCTGAATTAATGACTCCAACTAAAGGCTCCAGGATCATAGAGGTGAATGGAAGGGATGTGAGACATGCAACATGAACCACCCATTTCTTGTTCTGGCATTCAAGGACCTAATGGGTTTCCCCCAGTCTACCTCCCAGATTACATCTTGCACTGCATTCATTGCCATGCGGTATCTGCCAAACGGGACTACGTGTCATTGCCTACAAACGTTTTGCAGACTCTGACCTCAGCGTGCATACTGTTTCTACCCCCTAAATTATCATTCTCTACTACTGCAATCAGTTGTAATCCTGTCCATCCTTGAAGGTATAAAGATCTCTACTTCCTTGTAACATCCAGATACAGATTTGCTGGGGGGGCTAATGAAGCCTAACTTCAGGGGCCCTCACAAGCTCCCAGGTAGAACCTTAGCAACATGAGCACATGATTAGATGACTTTGTAAATTTTACCTAAGTAAATAACTTAATTGCAATAGGTTAATTCTCTTATCTCTTTCAACTCTGATGTCCCCTCCAGCACACTGTCCCTTCTGTTGGGTGAACCTAGAGTGGTCAAGAACATTTCCAGATTCAGTTAAGTGAGTTGAAGATACAATTCATTTGAATAAAGTGGACTATATATATTTGCGTGGTTTATAGACACTTCTATGTATAGTTCTATGCCGGTCCTCTTGGAGGAATATAGGTATATCCCTCTTACCCACTATGTTGGTTTATCCAGCTTCACGATACAAAAGTACAAGGCCAGGTGACATAATGAAATGACTGGGCTCTCTTTGCACCCAGCATTGGAAGAGTGTGGGTGCTGGAAGATAAGACTTGAAATGTATAAAGCCAGGAGCTAGTCTAAGGAAAATTCACTCACTCCATGTACAAAATTATATGTAATTCAGTAATCAGATAATTCAGTTCTCACTGATACCTTGACAAATGGGAAGTCCTCTTCTATATGGAATATATTCAAAAACGTAGCATAGTAGTAAAATTCCTATGTTAGTAAGACACAAACCTGTAGCCATTTCACAGATTACAAGAATGTATGTGTGCAGCCCCATGTTTACATATCACGTATACTATTTAAACAAAAAACATTTTTATTACCATACTACAGCCAAGACTGAATTATCTGTTTTATTCAGTGTATAAAAAAATCTTACATATGAAGATTATTAAAGATTATGCAGTCAAAACTGTAGAAAAAAGCAAGTTATTTTAAGCATTAATTAAGATACAGTCAATTAATATATCATTAATAAAATATTTTTTCATATTTTCAGACATCTTTAGTATATTAGCTTTATTAATTTTTTAAAAAATGTTGGAATTTTTTCTCATTTTGAATTAGCAGTCATTTATACTTTTGTACGTAAAATCTATGTTCCTTTTCTTAAATAGTAATCTCCCCAAGTTTCATACCTGAGAGCCCTACAAAATGTGGATCTGCTTCTGTGCTTTTTTAGGGTATATCACATCCTGTTTTGTCTTATCTGTAAAGGTGTATTTTTTCTTGTCTCCCCTTAATTTATTCATTGAATGCTTAAACTATACTAGGCAGTCTTCTAGGCATTCTGGATACAACAACACACAAAGGTCTTAATCTTGTAGTGCTTGTAAATAGCTGAAAGGAAGGCAGATAATAAACACGTACACAAATAAATGTGGGCATTTAAGACAGATAGGGATAAAGCAAGTTCTTAAACAGGAATATGAGAGAGAGAGAGAAAGTGATGGTGGGGGGAGAGTAAGGTAGGGCAACATTACATTGTAAGCTTTGAGAGCAAGCAATTCGCCCCAATCACTTAGGATCCCTAGCAGAGTGGGTACTTAACAGATGCCTGCTGAATTGAACTAAACACAGTAAGAGGAACAAAGATCAACCTCTAAATTCAGAAATCTTTGGATTCTGAAATGTCTCAGACAAGGGAATTTTTTTGGGTCGTGAAAAGGGTCTATGCCCCCAATAAGTAAATAAATTGCTACTGTCACGTTTGTTTCACTCCACCTAACACTTTTTTTCTTCAGCATCAACATTTATTTTAAAACAAACACTATCACACTAATGCAGCATATGTTATCACCCTTGCAACTTAATGATTAATGAGCATAAAAGTGACATCAACACCAATGTTAAATAATTCCAGTAGAGGCTCTAAAATATTAACTACAATCTTATCAGTTACTGTAGCTTACAAAGGGATCTATTGCCTGTTGATCTTTCAGTTTTCTCTAGTTTACAGTCTTAACATCCTTTATATTTATGAATAATCTATATTCATAAGATTTATGGCAACCTATGGAAGAAGTAGAAGGAAAATAGTCGAGTTTACTTGAAAAGATTCTTTGGGAGAGTTGATTTCTAAACAGAATTTTGAAATGTGTAACATATATGAATTGATAAACTGGTATAAAATGATGACTCAGATATTTATAGTAGGCAGAGGGGCATATGATTTTAGAGGCCAGAGATGGACATCCTTGCACAGGTACTGATAATATTTGCTCAGCTAGAAAACAGGCATGATCCAAGTAAGTGGAGGTGAAAGTGACTGAGTGATCTGGTTAGAAGAACATTACTAGAAGGTCTTAAAATGGGAGAGTTTTACTTTAATCTCATTTGAATAACACTGTGGCTTCCAAAGGGAGACCATCTACAGCATTTTTTTTCAAGTGTTGAAGAACTGATTAAAATACATTTTGGAAAGACATTGTAGATTATAAATATATGAAACATGTTGACTAAAAGATTAAGCGGAGTTATCTTTTCCAAATGGTTTCTTTAGTAATTCCCCTGTAAAAACCATAAAGTGTATTTGGATATGTGTCCAGTGGAGGAGGTTTGGACTTGGGAGGACTGTTTGATTCAGCATGGAGCTCATTTGGGATGGTTCATTAGGGCAGTGATGTTGGTCTGTAGGAAGTGTTTATGGAACCTTTCTTTTGTCCTAGATTTTAGGCCACAGCTCCCACTGAGTTGAAAACAGCCTCTGAAAAACTACTTCACTAGTTCCTTACAAGATGAGAAAGGGGAAAATCAAGCAATGCCTTCAGGCCATTGAGCTGCAGTTGCAAACAATTACTGGCAACATCAAAGTACCAAATTCAAATAACCAAGTCCTTCATGATAGATGAGAAACATCCATAAGTCAAGTTAAGGCATCCTGGGCACAAATCTATATGATTTATCAGCTGCATTTGAAACCTTTGATCATTACATTTTATTGGAGTATTCAAAGTCCCTGGAAGGACTGGAAAAAGTCGGGCATTATGGAGCCACTGTTATCTCTTAGGAACACTCAAAAGATGGTTTTATGCCAATGCCTCTATGCCCCAAATGCTGTCTTCTGTGTTGTAGCAAAGGGACCTAATGCCTCTCAGGGCCTTAATTCCTCTGATGGGGAAGGCATGGTTTCTACTTAATAGCACTTAAGATTCTAAACAAGTCAATCAACTGAAGCTCAATCCAGAAAACATAGAAACTGGGCTCCCCTGACAGGGAACATGTCTAATAAAAGTGCCAGAGGAAAATCTGACTTTCTCCTGTCTTGTCTTGCATGGGGACTTTTCCAACATTTGTGACTGTGGTTTGAGACCTCCCTTGCTGACACACAGCTACTCCTGGAGCCCAGGGATCAGCAGTGACCTCAGGTACCTTTTACCTATGCATCCGGTAGGCAAGGGGTCATATTCTACTCAAGATGTGGAACTGGCCCCAGCTGTCCAAACCTTTGTGACTTCACATTAGATAATGGAAATCTAATCCACCCAGGTGTTTCATATGGCTGCGGTCTTGTTACTAAATAGGTCCATTACACCAGCAGACTTATTCACCCAGTGGCATAGTGAGGCAATGATCCACGGATCATTATTGACTTTTCTGTGTAACTCCTAACATCAGATTCAACATGCATCAAAATTCAAAGGCCGGGTTTCCCTGGTGGCGCAGTGGTTGAGAGTCTGCCTGCCAATGCGGGGGATACAGGTGCGTGCCCCAGTCCGGGAGGATCCCACATGCCACGGAGCGGCTGGGCCCGTGGGCCATGGCCGCTGAGCCTGCGCGTCCGGAGCCTGTGCTCCACAACGGGAGAGGCCACAACAGTGAGAGGCCCATGTACCCAAAAAAAAAAAAAAAAAAAAAAAAAAATCAAAGGCCACAGGTACAAAACTAGATTATGTTTCTATGATTCTTCAAGAGAAGGGGCAAACTATTCTTGCTAACAGCATTAAAGCTCTAGCTTTCAAGGGAAAGATGTTTGAACACAGAGGGCCTGCTATCCTAAGAATGGGAAATACAGAGTTCAGTTCGAACTTAAAATATTTTCTACAAATGGAATTTTGAGAGTCACAGTAATGACTGGGTTTCAGTCAATTAAAAGAATAGGCCAGGAACTTTCCTCGTGGTGCAGTGGTTAAGAATCCACCTGCCCATGCAGGGGACACAGGTTCGATCCCTGGTCTGGGAAGATCTCACATGCCGCAGAGCAATTAAGCCCATGCCACAACTACTGAGCCTGCGCTCTAGAGCCCATGAGCCACAACTACTGAGCCCGCATGCCTAGAGCCTGTGCTCCATAACAAGAGAAGCCACTGCAATGAGAAGCCCGCACACTACAATGAAGAGTAGCCCCTGCTCGCTTCAACTAGAGAAAGCCCATGTGCAGCAATGAAGACCCAACACAGCCAAAAATAAATAAATTTTAAAAAAATTTTAAAAGAAGAATAGGCCAAAGATTGAATATCTATGACGATTATAAGTGACAGAACAAGTAAGTTTTTAACACTTTTTTTTTTGCACAAGTCCTAGGAATAAACCAAATTATGCCAGAATGTGAAATGTTTATTAACTTGAAGGTGATACCTGTTTTACCCAGCTTATGTCACAAGCCCATTATATCCATAAGTACTGCATTATATTCGGTTAGTATTTATTATAACTGAAGAGCATCAAATAGACAATAATGATAAGAAGTCACAGAATAGCAAATTAAAGCATAATCTACCAAGATCGGAGGGAATCTGATAACAAAACTTAACATAGACCTCCAACCTATGAAAAGCATTAACTTACAGGTGCTGATAAGAGGCCAGTATCTAAATCAGCCAGTATTTGAACTTGTCAAATGGCTCCTGAGACAAGCCTCCATTAATTTGAGAGGAAGGGTCATAATCTCATCTTCAGGTCTTCTCAGGGCAAGCAAACCAATACACAGTGCTCTTTTCCAAAAACGCTGACACAGAAAAGGAGCAACTGCCCTTAGAAGCTATACATGAAAGGACACTATCAGAACTGTCTTTGTACTGTGCCTGTCTAGGTCATCCAATACTATGTTATGTAGCTAGATTAGAAAACATACACATGTATACACACGCAGGTTGCTTCCACAGATGAGGTATTTGGGCCTCAAAATGAAATAGGATGACTGCTCAGCTATGCTGGTGGCATTGCCAAATCATTTAATGTGTTTCTTCCATGTACACAGCTATACAGGATGTATGATGGGTATCTTTCCAGTTTGTGACTGTCTTTGGCTGTATTCTTGAAGACTATCCAACATTTTTACAAAAGGCCTGTGATACTCCTTGTCCATAGCTCCTGGGCATTTTCAAAAGTAGCTTTTAAATGGCCTTTGAATAGAAAACCCATCAATTTCAGACTAGACTTACACAGCACAATAAAAAGACTTATTACCCAGCAAATGTTGGATTCTTAGCAAAGCATATGAGAACACATTTTAGCAAGGGGTAAGGAAACACACTCTCCCTCTGAATGGGAACAGCAGCAAAGTCACATCACAAAAGATAATACATACTAAGATGGGAGGAATCTGTGATCACAAAGTAATCTACCACAGCCTATATACTAATTTCATAAGCCTTTATGTTCAGAATACAGATTTCATAAACCCTTATGTTTAGAATAGATTTCGTTTCCTATCTAAAACAAACATATGGTATCAAACAGTCTTTTAACGCTCAGATTTAAATTAGTTTTAAAGAGATAAAAAGACTGAAATAGTTCTGCTATTTGAGCACACTTAACGATGGCAATATTTATATAAACATATTGGCAAAGGAAATGGTAAGTTCCCTACATCTCAGTGGGCCCATGGTTTCATTTTAGAAGCAACACATTTACCTAAACCGTTCACAACGTTGTGTACAAATATGGTGGACTAACTGACTATGAGACCTACGTCTGCTAACTTTCCATCATTCAAAACAATTTAATTCTATATGACAATGGCTCTCCCACAGTACACAGACTGTTTGTCAATGACAGCATTCTTTATTTGTGTACCACATGGTCACTGCTAGTTTTGGGCAAATATTCAACAAAGAGCCAGTAGAGTTCAGGTTGCTTTCTCTGAAATCCATCTCAGGAAAATCTCTTGATCCTTGAAAGCAGGATTTTCTTACTATGTAGGATACAACTCATTCACGAGTCTTAAAATCAATTTAAGGGGTCATAATCAGCATTTCAAATCATGGATGGTATAGAAAATAACAGATTGTGTTACACATAGTAAAGCTATGCTTTGTTTTATAGAAGAGTTATACCACATGTGTTTGCTGGGTTGCAATGTAAAATGCTTTTTTTTTTTGCTTTGAGTCATGGTCAAAATTACTTGAAAGAAAAAAACCTCAAAATCGGACTGACTTGGGAAGTCTCTGGGGGATTACAAACTCCTTAAGGAAACACATCTAGCCCAGGAGTGAGTCTGATAACCTACTTCTAGAGTCCATCTGGTTTTGGAGGTTTATATCCTGTTTAACATTTATTTTCTATAGGCATTTACTGGAAACTTGCTAAGTTCTAAATCCTGTGGAAACAAAGATGACTATGACATAGTCCTTGACTCCCAAAGGTTCTGGAGAGACTGACTTGTACACAATAATGCATGAGGCAATGTCACTAAAGATATCCAAGCAGTCACTGCAAAGTGCTGTAGGAGCCAAGAGGGAGAACCATAATAATTGCTGCTGGAGAGGTCTTCCCAGGAGATGCGACATTTTAGTAAGTAATCTCTTAGTGGGTATTCACCCACCCATCCACGAATGCATGCATCTCCTACTATGTTCAAGGCACTGAAGTAGAAGTTGGGAAAAAACTTAGAGAAATAAGACAAGGGCACCGCCTGAGATGAGCTCCCAGCCCATAGGAAAGGAGACTCACAGGACAGGGTAAGAAGAGTAAGAGAGGTGGTGGGGACCAGGCAGGGACGCTGCAGAGCAGGAGGGGTTACCTCTGCCTCTGGAAGAAGAGAACGCCCCGGACAGGAGGCGCTGTGAGCGGTGGTGGAGGACGGTAGATAGTGGAGGAATGCTCTGATACCTGAAGAAAAGCTGGTTCATACTTTAGACACAGCAAAACAAGGAGAACCAAGTACACACGTATGCGTGAACATTTTTTTTTTTTCTTGCGGTACGCGGGCCTCTCGCTGTTGTGGCCTCTCCCATTGCGGAGCACAGGCTCCGGACGCGCAGGCTCAGTGGCCACGGCTCGCCACTGAGCCAGCCGCTCCGCGGCATGTGGGATCTTCCCGGACCGGGTCACGAACCCGTGTCCCTTTGTATCGGCAGGCGGACTCTCACTGCGCCACCAGGGAAGCCCCTGCCTGAACATTTTTAAAGCTAAATACCAAACCCCTAGGCAGAAGCTGGGATAGGGTCTAGTACTCTGCCACTGGAGGCTGGGCTTCAGTCAAAGAGGCGGCAACAGGGACACAAAGTAAATCAGATTTTAGCACTATCCTGCTTCCAGCCCTCATTTCTCCATTAGAATAAAATTATCTCCTTCCCAAGACCTATAAGACTCTAGGTGATCTGGCCTTTTCTCTCACCGGACTCCCCTTCTCCTTGCTCACTACACTCCAGCCACCTGGCCTCCTTTATGGCTCTGCATCTTCCCTGATGCATCCAGACTGCCCTAGAGCCTTTGCGCTAGCTGATCCCTCTGTTCTGAACACTCCCTCTCCTCTAAGAGCAGTCCTCTCAGAGTTCCTTTAATTTAATTTTCTTTGTTGCAATGACATTATCATTTGTTTACATGTATAATTACTGACTCAGCCAGGATGGATGCTTTTTGAGAGCAGAGGCTTGTACAGCTTTTTACCGCTGTATGCCCAGACTCTAGCATACTGTGGGTACTGCATGGACACCTGTTAAATTAAGTCAATAATCCAGAGTTGGGACAGGTGTCGGTTGAGAAATCATGCAGGGATATAGGTGAGCCCGAACCAGGATACACAGAATTAAACGAAGTATCAGAAATTCCAGTTGCTGATTCAACTCATAAGGTCAGATACAAAGCATATGTGTGTCGAGGGACGGGAGAGAGGGCACCCTTGGTTCTCAGAGGCGGGCTGGTATTAAACCCAGAGACACTCTTGGCTTTTTACACGTCTGCTCAACAACAATCCAGACCACGGATCCAGTTGCATGGATACAGAAAAACCAATACCATGACATCTCGTTGCTGATTCTCAAGTGTGTGCATAGTTAAACCAAGGCAGGGAATCTGGAAACCAGGCTTCCCGAGAGAACACTGTGGCACAAATTCTCTCAACAGTCCCAGAGTATCACTTCAGAAAAAAACAACAGAGCATTTATTCCAATTTCTTCTCCAAGGGACTGGTGGGAGACAACTCCTTCAGGATAATAAAAGCCACCCATGATGTTAGCAGCAAGCTTTCTAGCCCAAGGAAAGGGCACTGGGCATATGTCAAACGGGCAGCTCTGCAGGAGAAATGCTGACATTTCTGGCAATGACAGCAGTCCAAAAGGAAAACACAGCCCCAGTAAGCCCGTCTAATGGTCGCTGTGCGTCATCCTGATTATGAGCCACAAGCATGCAATCACTGGCACACAGGAACTCCTGACAAATGGCCGTGAGCAGTTTGCCTTTGCTATCTAAGTGTCGCAGACTGAACACGCTCTTGCCCGACCTAACTCGGCATTAATAACTGAATCACAGCCTGTGGAAGCTCAATATTCCGCTGCTGGGGAGAAGATAAACAGCAGCAAAACAAAGATGCAGCCCTTTTTAGTGCTGCTGGTTCAACCAAATGCATTTAATCTTTCTCCTGCATCTAAAATGTCTGTCATTTTCTCTTGGTGGAATCAATGATATTTAAACACTCCCGCAGAAAGCCAGTTTCTTGAAGTCTTCTCCACATCCCAAGTGGCAAACAGAATAAAAAGCCTTGGCCACACAGCATCACAGGATGCAAATCATCAGGTTGCTGGAGGCCATGCTGTCCGTGGTTCTACCACCAGAGAGGACCACATGACCATTAGTGATAGCACCTACCTATAGCCCTGAGATATACAACTAATTTCTCTGGTATAAGATATGCAAAATCTGCCCCAGAAACAAATGATATACTTCATTAACTATCATGGTATGAACATATTATATATCTATAGGGAAATTACCCATATTAAATGGTTTCTTCTCACCTTGGTCTAGCGTAACAAGGAATCAATTAAGATGTCTTATCAGAAAGAGTTGATCAGATGTCCACTTCACCACCACCTCCATTACCACAGCTAGTACGTGCTACCATCTGTGGGAAAAATAATCATAGCTAAACCTCATCAAGAGCTTACCAAGCATCAGGCACAATTCTAAGTGCTTTGCTAGTCTCCACAGCTATTCAAGCAATGCAAAGCTTGAGGATGTCTTCTACCTCACTGCATAGCTAAGGAAACAGAGAAGGTTGGTCCTGTTCACACACCTAATATATGGTAAAATGAGATTCAAACCCAAGCAGATGCCTTTGAAAGCCTGCACTCCTATCCCCACGCACAGTGCAGCCTGCCAAGGAGGCTCCTGTGAAAAAATCAAAGCAGATTCTGCCAGACCAAAGTCCTAGAGATGCTAATGTAAATCCACACTTGCTTTCTTAAGGAAAGACATTCAGTCTAACTAATCACCTGAATGGTTGAGTCCATTAATATAAGTGTTAAAGGAGGAAAACCTAAAACCCTCAATTATATTTAATTCAAGTTGCCGAAGAAGTATCACTCTATAGAATGCCCTTTCACAAATTTTTCTGGTTGCAGTACAGCATGGAGCGTCTAGATACATAGCTGGAGTGCCAGAATTAGGGTGCTTGGGAACTGGGAACATGGTCAGGCTCATCGTAATCCCAGTCCAAAATGAAAAAGGTCACTGCTACTAAAGATAAATACACGAAAATGAAAATAAGGCAGATGAACTGGGGAAGGTATAGGTACCAAGAAAGATGCAAACTCAGTGATCATGGTTACCAGAGGCAACTTTCCTCAGCTTTCCCTTTCTTCCATTCCCTTTGCTGGGAGGCCAAAGGTGGGGACCTATCTAAGCAGCATTGCTACCGTGTACAATTATTATTGTAATCGACATTGTGCTGTGTTAATGAGTGCCAACCATGTGCCAGATGGTGTTGAAAACAAAGCCTTCTCTGCAATCCCTCCCAGTGGGATCACCACCTCTCTTCTCTGTGAAAGCGATCACAAATGTGGTAATGAGCTAACTCCGATGCAACCGAACTTCTAATCCCCCCGACACTTTCTGATTGGGCACTGCACCAAGACTTGGCATAGAAAAGGCACCTGGAGTGCTGTCGGATGATCTCTTCAGGGATAATGGACCGGGGAACCGAGCCTGTAATGATTTCATATCAGTTTGTTCAAGTTCAGTTGCTATTAATTGGGTTCAAGTTCAGCTCCAGTTCACACAATCTAAATAAATAGCTGTTGAAACCAGCTTAGTGCCTGGCACAGTATGTATCTTTGTAACTAACAAGAAGCAAGCAAAAGAGAAAGATGCAGAGGGACGCCTTGCATGGATGTTGTCTGGTGTATTCAGTCTGCCTGGCAGACTTGTGAAGTAAAGGGGCGGGGGGACAACTGTGTTCTGGCTTGTTACAATTGTGCATGGCTATGTTGCTCAACACATGACAATATTCTGAAGAACTGAGCCTGCAAACCATTTTAAATGCAGTCAAACTTGCACATAATTCTTGAGAACTACAGGCAAAACGCTGACTCAAAGTCAACGTGGTCTAAAATCTGGTCTTCCTCTGTACTTTCCATCCACCCTGGTAATTCTAAGATGTTAATTCTATTGTCATCTAAGTAAAGTTTAAAAAGAAATGCTTTAAGACAAAATCATTGTTAAACAGAGAAAAGGAGCAATATCTCGGAGGAAAAAAATCTATTTAAAAATAGGGCTTTGCATATTTTATGGGAAAAATCAATCCAAAATCTATTTTGTGCTAGCCCATTAAGATTCACTCTAAGTCGGTTTCACTAGAATGAAAATTAAAATACATTTCTGAAGTTCACTTGTAGGAAATTTTGAATGGAGGCATTTTCCAATTCAATGTTGGCTGGCAAATTCTGATTTCTGTTAGAATTCAGGCATAGATACTGTGTATAAAAGTGAACTGGGGGGGGTTTGAGAAGAGACTGGCATGGTTATTTAACAAAGTAATAGAATTATATATTGAAGACAATATGTTCAGGTAATATTAGATAGGATATATAATAACCACTTTTTGTCACACAGGAATATACCATTTAAAATTTAACTCTTTTAATTCGACTGTAGTCATTAGGCTTATTTTATTATATACTTATATTGTTCATCTAAACAATAAAATGAGCAGGTGATTACTAAAGACAGCACATTATGGAAATAAGGATAATACAAATAAAGGTTTGAATTTATATGAAAAGGTAACTTCTGATATTTTGAATTTTCTTTTTTGTTTTATTTTCTCAAAATGAAAGCAAAAGGAGTTTGATCAGGTAAAAGAATTTGGCACTCTAACAATGCACCTTAGGTAAAATATACAAAAAAAAAAGTGTGCTATGGAATCAAAAGGACCCTAATTCCTGTGTTTCTACCATTTACCTCATGTATGAGTAGGTCAAGTCCCTTAACTTCCTTGAGTCTCAGTTTCCTCATATTTAAAGTAAGGATTAGAGCTTCCCTGGTGGCGCAGTGGTTGAGAGTCCGTGGAGCGGCTGGGCCCGTGAGCCATGGCCGCTGAGCCTGCGCGTCCGGAGCCTGTGCTCCTCAACGGGAGAGGCCACAACGGTGAGAGGCCCGCGTACCGCAAAAAAAAAAATAGAAAAAGAAAAAAATAAAGTAAGGGTTAAAAGTAAAGGCACAGGGTCAATGAAAAGAATGAGCAAGTAAATGTATATTAATGTCTGGCATAATGCCTATAATAGGTGTTCAGTAAATGTGTTCCTTCCTGCTTGTCACATAGCAACCGTACATACTCTGGTTCCACTTTGTCGTCAGTCCTTCCAAAGTTACCACTTCCAGAGGCAGTCTAAGCAGATGTGGAAAAATTAACCCTAAAATGTGAGTCACAATTTATGGCCCCAGTACTCGGTCAGAATCAGAAAAATCTATGGTATGTCATTTGCTTACCATTTATAGTAAATTTTATTGTGTCATAAAAAGTCTAAATAATTATTTTATCCAACACTCCATCTACTCAGAATCTGTTCCCTAATCCTCAGGGGAGTTTTAAAAATGGGATTCAGCTAGTGTCAATGTATTTTTAGTGAACTATTCAAGTAGTTCTTTTCAGGACACCTTTCCAGTTGTATACCTGCCTATACAGGTTAATGAAATCATTCACATTTCCTTTATTTGCTATATTATAAATTTGTAGTTTTGAGGCAACCTACAGGTAATCGTGCTTTCTCTGTCCCTCTGTCACCCATCACCTTTCCCTGAACTCTGCCGTCCTTTCAGCTGAGGTGCTCTGAAGCAAGGTCGCTTGGGGAGTCCCTTCCTGGTCAAATTTCCAGTTCAAGTTGTCTTGGGTCTCTGAGGGAAGGCTTCTAGCCGGACCTCACTTCGGGCTGACGACTCCCATCTGTTTCCTATTAGCCTGCCTGTGTTAACCTTCGCCTTGTTTGCTTGACTTTGCCCATCTCTAATTTCACAACGGGAGCTCAAGGACAAAAGTGGAGTACAATGTTCCAAAAGACTAACCTTGGGGACAACTCAACAATAGAATCTCTAAACTGAAATGCCCCACTGCCATGGCCCTAGGGTTTTAACATTCGGAGAGAAACATCACCTTAAGTCGCTATTACCCACCTAGATTTTGGTGGGTACAGACAGAAGTTTGGTGGGTACAACACAGACAGAAGTTTCAAAAATAATTTCATACACAGAACAAGTCCCCCAAATATAACAAGCCCTGATGGCATTCCCCAAATCCTTTATGAATTAGCAACTCCTTAAAGAAATGTTATAATTATAAATGTAATCTGACCTGGAAACAAACCTTTTATCCAGAAGTATAAAATAAACTCTTCCCCTTGTGCTGTGTGAATGAATTTCTAAGAAGGGCACCTTTTTTTTTTCCTCAAGGCCAGGGAGAATCTGTCTGCATTCATGAAATTCTAAGAAGAGTTTAGATGGAAATGGAAGAGTAACACTTTGATTTAATTCAACAAATGCTAGGTGCGCTAAGCACCTATATTATTACTAAGCACCCATATTTCTGGGTTTATAGGCAATACTAAGTAGTATAAACCCATTATTTCCCTTTAAGGAACACACTGGGATATGTGAAACCTCACATAAAATAATCAAACAATGCAAGACAATTTTATCATTAAGTACGAAGCTGAGTGATGCAAACCTCTTAAGTGCAGTACAAGGGCTAAAAAGGAACACAAATGGTGTTCAAAAGACCAGGAGAGTTTGTAATGAGCAGGTGGGCCAGGTGTTAATCCTAGTATTAAGGGTGGAATTAGAATGGATAGAGAAAATAGGGGAAGTCATTCTAAGAGAAGGCAAATGCAAAATCGATGACAGAGCGGCAGACACGAGCACCCTGAGTTGAGGTAGGTGGGTAGGAGAAGTAAACACACCCAAACGCTTTTGATTAAATTCAACAAGCAAATTTATGCTGGGAATATTGTGTGAGAGAATGAGCCACACACAAATTCACCCCTGGCTTTCCCTGAAGGGCCATAACTTCACCACCACTGAGGCTTGGGCCATGGCCATAATCCAGAAAAATTGTCTCTATGGAGCACTGCCTACCAGGCCCTATCTCTTGGCCAGTTCTCTAAGCAACTCTGACTCTGTCTCCATCTCTGAAATTCTTTTCTCTCTCTGTACTTTCTCCCAGTTTCTGTCTTTGTCACTCTGACACTTTTTTTTATTTCAAGAACTATCCATTCTACCTTGAGGAAAATGCAAATCAAAACCTTCATGGAGGGCTTCCCTGGTGGCACAGTGGTTGAGAGTCCGCCTGCCGATGCAGGGGACATGGGTTTGTGCCCCGGTCCAGGAGGATCCCACATGCTGTGGAGCGGCTGGGCCCGTGAGCCATGGCCGCTGGGCCTGCACGTCCGGAGCCTGTGCTCCGCAATGGGGGAGGCCACAACAGTGAGAGGCCCGCGTACAGCAAAAAGAAAAAAAAAAAAAAAACCTTCATGGAAATGGAAATGCAAGTGAAAACCATACTATTTCACATCCACTAGGATAACTATCATCAAGAAGTCAGAAAATAACAAGCCTTTGTGAGGATGTGGAAAAACCGGATCCCTTATGCACTGCTGGTAGGAATGCAAAAGTGGTATGGTATCCATGGAAAACAGCCTGGCAGTTCCTTAGTGGAATTCTGCCCCTAGGTATATACACAAAAGAAATAAAAACATATGTCCACACAAAAGCTCGTACATAAATGTTCATAATAGCACTATTCACAATAGCTAAAGAATGGAAACAACAGAAATGTCCATAAACTGATGAATGGATAAATAAAATGTGGCATGTACAAAAAATGGAATATTATTTGGCAATAAATATAAATGAAGTACTGACACTTGCTACAATACAGATGTACTTTGAAAGTATTATGCTAAGTGAAAGGAGCCAGTCACAAAAGGATCACTTATTGTATGATTCAATTGACATGAAATGCCCAGAATAGGCAAATCTACAGAGATAGAAAGTAGATAAGTGATTGTCTGAGGCTGAAAATGGGTTGCGGAGTGGGGGGAGGATTGGGGGTGTTATTAAGGGGTGCAGGGTTTCTTTTCAGCGTGGTGAAAATGTTCTAAAATTGACTGTGATGACAGTTGCATAATTCTGTGAATACACTAAAAAACCATTGAACTGTACATTTTAGATGGATGAACTGTATGTTATGAATTACATCTCAATAAGCTGTTAAATAAAAAGGAACCATCCATTCTGACGACTTCAGGTAAAAATCACTGTTTTTTATATGAGTTATGAAGGTCCTAGCTTCTTAGAGTTGAGGTGGGTATTGCAAGTGTGAACTACTGATGGAAATTTCTTTAAAAACTGAACTAATTGGACAAGCAAAATATTGCATGAAACACAGTAAGCAAAACAGAAAAAAAACAGTATTTTAACCTACATGTGCATGTTTTTAGCTATACAGCTAAGTCAAATTGGTAACCTGTAATTTTCATTGTAAGCTTGGGTCAACAACAGTGAGGTTCTTCCAATGAGGCAAGTTCTAGGTATGTAATACATTTATTTAAGTGTGCGTATTACTTTTATTACACCTTCCAGAAGCATTTAAAGTCAAATGTTTCAGGAATCTTTGCAGAACTGTTTGGTTTGACAAGAGACCAGCTGAATACAGTTAATTTTGTCCAATAGTCTTAGTTTGCAAATGAGAAAACTAAGGCTCAGAATAGGTGCCTCAGTCATCTGGCTAATAAGCTTCAGAATGTTGGTCTCCCAACTTCTATCCTTCTTTCCAGATTTAATGATCACATCGCATATTCTGGAAATTGAAGCATTATGCTGTGGATCAATAAGTAGATCTGTGTGCACAGATACATCACACCTAAGAGAGTGAAGGCCTAAGAATTCCAAATCACTCCCTTTTTCACTCCCAGTGCTTAGCAGGGTGCCCGGCAACAGCATATACTTATTAAACATTTAAGGAATGAATGAATACCTGAGGAATGAACTTCATCTTCCAGTAGTACCAAAGAGCATAGATTTCCAAACTAGAGACACAGTCTCTTACCTCTAACCACCTGAATATCACCTTTGCTTAGACAAATTGCGTTGTAAATTACACTTATCTTTTCCCTCCTGTCAGCTCCCCTTTTGACTTTACTGTTTCTAGCAATGGTACCATTTTTCTGCTAGTCACCCAGTGACAAGGCCAGGCTTTAGAGAGCGTCTACACAGGACAATTCAGTAGAGTCTAGGACCACTTCATTTAGTCAACTGCGGTTAAGAAGAAATTAAGAAAGTCATTAAGCAAGACATTGATTGAGGAGGGTGATGATCGAGAGGAGGGATTGGGTGAGCATGAGAGTCCCTTGATGAGACCAGTAAGCAAAGTCAGGCAAAATGGTGAAATGTCATTCAAGATAGTGATCCAAGCTAGGGCAGATGTTCACAGAAGTAGAAAACAACGAGTGCATATGAGGCAGCGGTAAGACGATGTCGGAATTTAACATTTACTGTTTATAGTTTTTGTGGGGTTTTTTGTTTTGTTTTGCTTTCGTTTTCGTACAAACAACTTATACTAGATGAGTTTAGCCATCTGCCAAAATGTCCTTGGCCGAGGGTGGGACAACCAAGATGTATCTTCGGAAGCAAGGGCTGAAAAGTGACAAATTAAAAAAAAATAAAATTTTAGTTCATTCAATAATATTTTTTTCTTGGCTGGACATGATATTTATCACAACAGTAACTACGATATTTGCATTTGTTAGTGAGGGTGTAATGCTCTGTCTGTGCGATGGAAATGGTCCAGCTCACTTAAGTTTCACCATCTTACACTACATATGGTAAGCCAGCTACTCTACACATTTACATTCCTTTGACAAACACTGCAAAGGTAGATACGATTACCCTGTCTGACAGAGAAAGAACCCAAGACACAGAGAAGATACATAATCTGGCAAATATCCCAAAGGTCATATGTGGCAGAGCCGGAGTCAGAACCCAGCTAACGCAACTCCCAAGTCTGCGCTCCTTCCTCTACATCATGACAGCTTCCAAACACAACTTCCCTCTAAACAGGAAAGTGGGGAGTGGCAGGTAGCAGGGGCTGGAGAGGAAAAAATTCACAGACTGTCCGCACAGCTCTTAGGAGACAGGATGCTCTGCTTCTAAACATATAATCATGGATACTTAGATAGAAAAATCCTCCAGCTGAGAAGGGTAATTCATCACGCTACCCAACCTTAATGGAAATATTCCTTATGAATAATCAATCCCTGAGATAGCCTCATCCACCAGAGAGGGCAGAAATTGAGACACAGATGTAGAGAACAAACGTATGGACACTAAGGGGGGAAAGCGGCGGGGGGGGTGGTGTGATGAATTCAGAGATTGGGATTTACATGTGTACACTGATGTGTATAAAATTGATGACTAATAAGAACCTGCTGTATAAAAAATAAATTAAAAAAGAAGAAGAGAAAAAAAAAAGAATCAATTCCCTCTTTTAATTCTTTTTGCACTGAGTCACCTGTGCCCTATGATTTCATCCCCTGAGGAGACTTCCCTGAGCAGGTTACCAGCCTCAGTTCTTGAGACAGGTATTTTCCCTACAGTAAAGTGATCAACTGTTGTAAGGTTCACAAATCCATCTCTCATGAGTTTTGGCCCTTGGAGCCTGTTCACCTTTGAGAAAATAAAATTGTACGTGTGGTCCCTCAAAGTAGAGGGGCTCATTTATACAGAACTTTACAGCAGTCAAAGGGCTTTCACACGTACTCTATGCCACGATGTGGTTAATGTCTCTAGAATACAATCTTCTTCCATTTCCACTAACACCATTCTAGGTTCGATTATATTTAGAGCAGGGAATTCCAGACAGTGTATATTCTGTGATCAGCCCAAATTGATAAGTCTTGGTTTAGATCCTTCTCATTTCTTGACTTGGATTATGGGAGAAATGCCCAGTTGGTTTTTCCACTCTGGTTTCTTTTAGCATGAAAGTTAACAAACAGACATGGAATCAAATCCTGTCCGCCACACTTAGGAAATTTTTCTGGCTTTGAGCAAGCAGTGAAACATCTCTAAAACTCAGTTTCCTCATATATAAATGGAAGTAATGATGAAATTTATCTGTAAGAATGGAGAAGAGAAGACGTTCACACAAACTGCTTAAAATAGTGTCTAACCCACAGTATTTATACAATGCACTTAGCTATATGGTCACTATTCCGTCAACCTTGCATACTTTTACAACCCCCATTCATTTACAGCTTCAGCTCTGCCTCTGTAGTGTGACACCTAATGCATTGTACAACATGATGGCAAATACCTTCAGGTCTATCTCATAATGTGGGCAAGGATGATGCAAGCACCCTCTCAGTTACTACAATTTTTTCACCCCCTTTAAACTTTCGCTTAGATTATAATGTACAAGAGACTACCTGTATCATTTCTTTCTACCCCTTACTACTTTCTGATCCCCATCTTATGTCCCAACATCTCCATGAGTTATTTCTGTACTTCTCTCACCCCCAGTAAACTCTTGTTTCTCTAGACTCTTACGATGCTTTGGGGGAACTATTTGGAAGTTACTCATATAAACGTTTTATTTAACTTTCATACATCCATCTTATTGTCCCACCTAAACTGTTTTAACTTTTCAAGAGTAGAGTGTTTGGCCATGTAGGAAGGCAGGCGGTCAGGAGTTCACCTAGACAGGAAGCACATTCTACATGCCCAGAAGGACAGTGGTCCACATTCAGCGAAGCCTGAGAGAGTAAATAACAAAAAACAGGCAGGTGCCATGGGACTAGATCGATGCCTTGCAGACCATGATTGATGGGACCCTGTGTTTCCAGAAGGAGCATTGGCACCTAGAGGAGGTTCCTGTGCTTTTTGTTCCAACGGCAATCAGAGGACAATTTTCATATCCTTTACATGTTAGAGTTCTGCATAAAATTTCCTTGGAAAGAAATAATCCCATAGGTTAAATAGCAGCTGAAAACCAGTAGACTAAATAACCGTTCATGTCTCCAGTAGTTCCTGAGTGCCTGTCTGGGCCGGATCCTCATCTGAGGAATGACAGTTGGGTATGTGGACAACATGCTTGGAGGCCAGTGTGTCTGTAGCATGAAGATCAAGAGGGTAAAGGGCATGAGAGGACCCCACAGAGGTAGGCCAGGGTCAGAACGAATAGGTCTGGCAGAGGGTAAGGGTTCAAATTTCACTCTATGTGCCAGCAAGCTACCGTGGTTTTCAGCACCATAATCTGATTTATAGAATGCTTTATATTCTGCATTTATATTTCATATTTTAAAATATACTTTAAGCTGCTTTGGGGAGAATGGATTGTAAAGAGAGAAAGAGGAGATTATGATAGTTCTGCTAGAGAGACGATTGGTGGTGGTTTGGCCTAGGCAGAGAAAGAAACAGTTTTGAGACATTTTAAAGATAAAACCAAATTTTCATTTCCAGACAAATTAACAAGTGTTAACCGTTGTGGCTGGGGGAATGAAGGCAGGCAAGACTCTAGGTCTCAGAGGTCAGCAAGAAGCTTAAACAAGGCTCGCAATCAGGAAAATAAACCCGTTCTCTCATTCATTCACCTCTCACTTACTGAATGGCCAAGTGCCAGGTATTGTGCTGAATGCCGGACCTCCAACGTCAAATAAGGCGAATTGTTCAAAACCAGGTAAGACATCCCGCTTCCTAAGAAGAAGGTGTTTCCAACAGCAGGAATAAATGCAGAGGACAGAGCACCTTCCAACTTCCTTTATTTCGTCCTTCAATTTGTTCATTCATTACCCGGGGCTGAATCATACCAAGATAAATAAGACCCACTGCGTATCCTCCAGGAACTGTTTGCATCTTGCTGAGGAGAAACACGTGTAAACATGTCAGTTGATGTGAGGTGCTAAAAGAAAAATATGTTCATGGGTCATAGAGAAAGTGACCTCTGCAACCTAGAGTGTAGGCCTACATACATACAGACCCTAAGACAGGAGCACTCCTTTGGCCTCAAATGTATTGAAATTAAATTTCACTTCTTTACGGACATCTTCTCTGACGCTAATTACACTGGGGTTCTCTGAAAACTGCCATCTCTGCAGCACTTCTCAGAGTCTGAAGTTATATGCTTGTTAATTGTCTGTCTTCCCCACTAGACTACAAGCTGTGCGAAGGCGGGATTCTCTACAGCTAGCACAGTGCATGGCACAGAGGAGATGCCCAGTTAATGTTTGTTGGGCAAGTGATTTTTAAAATCCAAGATAACAGTGGGCACGTTCAATTAGAGCATGCTAAATATCCTTACAGGTAAACTTTATCGCCAAAGCTTAGAGGTGACTGCTGATGAACATCACTGCGGCACCTTCTCCTCAGCCTGCAGGCTGGAGCATCCTAGCTGTGAATTAGGTATCACTCCTTTTGTTGCAACCAACCCTTCATGCTCCGTACCTGAGAACCATAGATAAGAAGGTAGTTCTACCCTGTGGACTTCGGTAACTGTACACGTGATAGTCAGATATCAGGATCACAAAGGCAGAATGACAGAAATCTACTTGCACCTGCAGAGAGGTTAAAACAGCTGTGGTTGAAGTCCAGCTGTTGGGAAATTTCTGGTTTTTGCAGACTTATTTGAAAAGGGCACAAGGAGTCAGGATGAAGCTATTTTTATTTAGTGTACGGTTCAACTCTTATTTTCATTTAATTCAAAGTAGCAGCATGCCAATATGAATATGGTGTGCCTTTCCAAAGAATTCTCCAAGTTCCAGGGGTGAAGTTGGTTAGCAGGACAGTTTAGATAACTAAGTCTGCCACTGGGCTGTTGACAAGGTGAATTGACGGACACACAGACAAGAATGGAAAGATTAAAAGATACATGAAATGCCCTCTCTGTCTACAGATTTCACAGTAGGGTGACTCCTTGGTCCCCAAGTTGCTGCATTGCTTCCTTCCGTCGACTGTGGAAGAGTGATTATGACAGTACAGGTCACGCTGCCCCCTGGCCCCCTGTGGTACCTCAGCAGCTGCTCCCGTAAAGTGGTTTTCAACCTCTGATGCTGACCATGGTCCTGTGGATGCCAGTTCACAGCACTGTCAATCACCTCTCAAGAACACTTCTACTTTTTGCTCCATCAGTTCCTATGCATGCCTTAAGTCTTGCAGCAAGATTAGATCTCTGAATCCTCTCAGCCTGCCCGGCCCCCCTCTCCAGTATTAGGCAACTCATTTCAGGTCTTCTCCCAAGGTAAGTTCCACTCCACCAGTAGGACTTCCTCCTCCCACCCCCACGGGGTCATCTGCCAATGACCGGAGATAACCTGGTGGTCACTAACGTCGGGGTAGATATGGGGGTGCCGCTGGAGTCTAGTGGGTAGAGACCATGGATACTGCTCAACAACCTACAATGTACAATGCACAGTACAGCCTCTCCTCAACAAAGACTCATCCAGGGCAAAATGTCAGTCATGAGTGCTGAGGATGAGAAACTCTGCACGACAGCACAGGACAGACGAAGCAGCGAGAGAAGAGATTCCCTACTCCCCCAAATTAAATAGTCTCATTGGAGATAAGGACATTTAGACACAAGACAGTCCAAGAAAAAAATTTTTGAACATCTAAAAATATTCTGTATAATTAAACTACAGTTATAAATTATGAATACTAGAAGAAGACAGATGAACAAAAGACCGTAGAAAGTAAGAATTGGCATTTGAAGTACAGACAACACAAACAATCCGGGATGATGGCTTTGTGTCTGCCTGGGGAGTTTTTGGATGGGAGGCTGTCGCCTGACTGAGGGAAAGCACATTTGGTTCTAAACTCATAGCTGGAATCAAGAAGGGAGAGGAAGGGGCCTAGCCTGCCTGGGTAGGGACAGTGTATGAGCAAGAGTCAGGGTTTCAGAAAATACTACCTAGATTTTAGGTCCATCAGCAAAAAGATTATGATCTTAAATACAACTTATTCTTCTGCTTATGCTAGACAAGTAAAAGTTACTAATTTTAGAAATGCTATATTTTAGAAGTACTTTTACTTGAGAGTTCAGGACAGTTTCTCACGTGTCTAATTTCTAGCAGTGTAATAAATTACCCACGGAATGACTTCACTGGTTTCACCTTGTGGTATCGTAAGAAATATTTCCAACTTGTTTATAGTTTTCTTTCCATGATCTTAACACTATAAGGAACAGGCAGGTTTTAACACTTAAAACTGAAGATAAATACAGATATACTTCAGTTGTATGCGCAGTTAAAACATTATCTTTTATGTAGTTGCCTAGGTTAAGCTATCAAGCGTTTGTTGTGATGGACATTTTAAAGAATGGTCCAAAACAAATCCCAAATCCTTGGAATTCTAAGCTGACTCTCCAGATGTTATACTACTGACCATTTCTATCTACCCTTCTTTCCTGGGAACTACACTCTAAAACAGCCAGAAATCAAGGGAGTCACGGAAAACAAAATCCATTCTATGCTCATCTCAAAAGCTTTGGGCAGGATAAGCTGATTTAGTCTGTTAACATTTTGAATTCTTCCTCTAAAAGTAAACTTTGTAGGAGACACTAATCATCAAGGTATGTATTGAAATTATACAAGTAGAAAAAATGGAAATGCATACTATATGGTAGGCTAAGTATAGGAATTCATCCAGGCTAAAACTTTATCACAAAGACAATGAAATAGTTAAAAAAAAAAAAAAAAAAAAGATTAAGGCCACAAAGTCAAAGAATGCTGAAGAGAAAATGAGACCTGCTGAGGAATACCAACAAAATGTTGGAAGATGAGAAGTGGAGACATAAGTAATTACTTTACCAGATGGAGAAAGTTGAAGCTTAAGATATCTCTGGGGTGGGGAAGCCAATTGAAGCTTCGGCAACCTCGCAAAGGTCAAAGACTGGGGAACCAGGTTCCTCTTAGGTCTGGTGCGGGACTGATGGCGATAGGACTGATAGAAAACCTATAAAATGCCCAGTTAGGTCTTGCCCCATCTCCTTCCATCAGTCTGGATGCTCCAGAGACTGCCCTGCCCCCTCTCCTTCCCTAATCCGTGCACACATCGGTAGTTATACTTTTTGGAGAGGCTGACCAAACAGGAGTCACACAGTAACTACAGGAGTAGTTGTACCAGGAGATGCCAGGAGTAACTACAGAGGGAGGGTATGAACACTGCACTGATAACCAAAGAACTAAATAAAAGTCTGAATACTAAACAGTAAGATCCCTTTCCCGTTTCCCAAGCCAGGTTCCTCCAACCCTGACATCTAGGCTTAATGCTCCAGGTAAAGAGCCTGGAGGAATCTTCTCTGGAGAAACTGAGAAAAGAGATTTAGAGTAGCCTGCTTCCATAATGGCCCCTAGCGACTCTGCTTCCTGGATTCACACACCCTTGCAGTCCCTTCTCATAATGTACCAGAATTAGTCTATGCGATCAATAAAATATGGCAGCAGTACTGGAATGTCATTTCTTGAATCACTCATTCTGGGGGAATTCAGCAGCCGCACCCAGAGCAGCCTCATCAACACACCCAAGTGGTGAAGGACGGCCATGTATCACGTGAGTACAATCTCGTAAGTGAACTTAGGGGTGAATTCGCTGACCCAGTCAAGCATTGAGTTGACTGCTACTCCAGCTGACAGCTTGGCTACAACCTCTTAGAAGACCCTGAACCAGCGTCACCCAGCTAAATTGTCCCTGCATTCCTGACACTGAGAATCTATGGGAGATAATAAGTGTTTGTCTTTTTAAGCTTCTAAGTTTGGAGTGATGTGTCATAACTAACACAAGATCTACGGAGAAAGACATTCAAGAGCCCCAGTGAAAAAGCAGGATCTCTGTCCAATCAGCTTAAGGGTGCTACCAGCCTGGAGATGCACCTACCACCACCATACCCCATACACAGAGAGCCTGCAATCGCAGCCTTCTTAAATATGAACCGACAACAGAGGATAATAATTGAGAAAAACCTCCAAAACAAATGACCAAAACAATCAGAAAGAAGGAATTCAGAAGTAACACATGAGCGGAATTGAAGAATTAATATTGAATGCCAAAGACAAAAGTAAGACACTATATTCAAAACATAAAAATAGCGTGATATAAAAAGGAGCATTCAGAAAACAAGACAGAGCTCTTAGAAATTAAGAGTACAATAGTGGAAATTTTAAAATATATATATAAATACAAAGGTGGTAGAAGAGAAATTTGAGGAAATCTCCCCCAAAGTAGTACAGAGACAGACAGAAATGGAAATAAGAGAGAACACATGACAAGTCAGAGAATCAATCCAGGACTTTTAGCCTCCAACTAATACAGAATTCCAGAAAGAAAAAAAATAGAAAGGGACATTAGTTGTCAAATAAGTAACACAAGACAGTTTCCAGAATTGAGATATCTGACTTTCTAGATTAAAAAGTCCTACTGAGGGCCCAACTCACTGAAAATATACAGACTTGATCATGAATATCAATGAATTTTCAGAACACTAGAGATAAAGAGAATCCCCAAATTTTCCAAATAGAAAAAAACACTCCATGTACAAAATCTGGAATAAGAATAGCACCATCCTTCTCTACAGCAACATTGACGGCTGGAAGACAAAAAAGCAATGGCTTCAAAATTCAGAAGCAAAAAGACTTCCAGCCTAGAGTTATGTATGTGGTCAAACTACAAATCAAGTGTGATGGTAGAATGAAGGCATTTTTTCAAAAATATGAGGCCTCAAAAAATGTTTGCTCTCAGGTAATCTTTCTTAGAAAGTAACTGAGGTGTGCTTTATGAAAATGAGGGGATAAACCCCCAATGGGAAAATATGAAATCCCAGTAAAGGGGGATTCAACCCAGCAGACAGGTAAAGGGAATTCTCATATTACAGCTGGGAATAGGCCTTTAGAGAACCTAATACAACTGAAGGAAGAGAATCCAAAGAGGATGCCAGAAGGAATAACTCCAAGAGAAAACAAACCAGTAGACTGACATGCTTGATTATATTATGGGCATTTTTACATTTCTGCTGGAAGTTTTTAATTGAAATTTTTGATTGGTGTGTATTAATCACTCAACTTTCGAGAACCAGTATAATGAAGGAAATGGGATCACAATGCATCACATGCTCTGTAGCATATACACACAGACACACATGCACTATTATATATATATACGTTATATATGTACATATATACATATTTTTACATATATGTTTTATACACACACACACCCAGAGAAAATAATAATATAAGTACAAAGTACAGATTGAACTCAAATTTTTTACAACTATTTTGGAAAAATGGGGGGGAGAAAGCTAAAGGTGGTTAGTATAAAAGAGTTTAAATCCTCATTTTCCATAAATTAGGAAGACAAAGATAATATCCCAAATTGAAAACTAAGTAACAAAAAGAGTACAAGCCTTTTACTTAGAAATAGATCAGCACTAGAGAAAAACAAGCAAAAGAATTGAGTATAGTTGTCTAGTGAGTACGAATTAGGTCCAGGGACTACACTTATTCATTAAACCTTTGATACAATACTGGCCTTTTTAAGCTTTATACATATTTATTGATAACGTTTTAAAAACTAAGGGCTTCCCTGGTGGCGCAGTGGTTGAGAGTCCGCCTGCCGATGCAGGGGACAGGGGTTCGTGCCCCGATCCGGGAGGATCCCACATGCCGCGGAGCGGCTGGGCCCGTGAGCCATGGCCGCTGAGCCTGCGCGTCCGGAGCCTGTGCTCCGCAACGGGAGAGGCCACAGCGGTGAGAGGCCCGCGTACCGAAAAAAAAACCTAAGATAATAAGGAATGGGTTAAGAGACACAAGCCAAACAAAAAGAAAGTAGAAATGATGATACTCAAATGAGTAAAGATGAATATAAGGTTAAAAGTACTAAATATGATGAAGTAGGATATTAGATAATAATAAAAGGTCTACTTCCTTCCCTTCCCCCCAAAAACCCAGACATACTGATCTTACACTTATATGTACCAAAACATCACTTTTTTTAAGCACATGAGAGGAGTTTTATTTTATTTTTTTAAATAAATAAAAAGGAAAGTAGAAGATGCTGTAGTGCATTCTCATGCTACAGATGATCCTTTTTTTTTTTTTTTTTAAGGCATAAGATCTGGCTTCAAACCTGGTGGCACTTTCATTTTCAACTTGTTGCATGTCTGTCTGGTAAGTTGAGCACTGAGTAATACATAATCTTAGTAAAGGAATGCCACGGCTGTTTCAAGGGCATAAGTCTTCTTTTTGTTTGTTTCACTGAAGGAAAAAGACCATTCTCGTGAAAACAAGTTCTTCCAATAAGAACGTTTCTAGGCGTTCTTTAATATGAGTATTTGATGAGAGTGGTGAATTCCTCCCTCCCTACCTTCAGAATAAACTTGTCCTTTTTCTTTAAACTAAAGAAATGTGCTTCTTTCTGTCATCTCCACTGATGTTCAACTTTACTATTAATATTTTTAGAAACATATTTTTGAAGAGCCCGTTTCCTCCCCTTTGCCCTCCACTTGTTTGCTTTACTACTGTGTTTTCCAATGCTGAACAATAAATGGAAATCAGCTTTACTCATCCTTAGACTAAATAAACTGAGAGGTAAAAGAGAAATATAAAAGCTAACAATCCTTTAAGTATAAAACAGGGCAAATCAATCTTTCTCAAGCAAATCAATTTAATACATAGTAGAAATGAAATAAGTCGGAAGAAGTTAGAATTTCTTGGTGCAATAATATACCACATACATGATTCCTGTGATGCCTGTAAACATTAGTTCCTGTTTTAGAGCTGACAATCATTTGTATCAGAGAGGTTAAGTGATTTTTCCAAGATGAAACAGCTTCTAAGTAGGTCACAGAGCTACTGTTACAGTCAAGAATCAAATACATAAAAGAAGTCTCAGGAAAAAATACTACCATCCAAGCTGCATTATGACTAATTGGGATAAAATAGGGACTCAGAAGGAAAAAAAAATAAGTGACGTAAAAGACAGTCCTTGACATACAGCAAGGGTACCAATATTTATTGAGTGAATTTATTTATATAAAACAAATTAAATAGATTTATATGACACCTTATTTTTATACTGTGGGATTAGTTCTACTTTGACATAACGTTTGAAAATGAAATAGAGGCATTTGGGATATGCATTGTAATTAAAATAACATAAAATTGGCACCATCTAGATATTTAACACTGTGGTATGAATACAGACTGGAATGTTCTATGCCAGCTAGTCCCAAAAGTTTTACATAAGAATAAATTGTTATTGCAAAAGTCTTAGAATATATTTACTGGGGATGAGGGAGTATATTACCAATAAAGTACATGTATTATGATCTCATTTCTATTAAAAAGTAGAGTTTAGAAGTATATACACCAAAATATGAAAATGGTGTGTTTATGTTTAGTTGTGGGTGGTGGGATTAGAGTAACTTCTACTTTCTTCCTTTTGGTTACCAAGATCTTAAAATTCTCCTACAATGAGCATACATTACTACCACATAACCCGTTAATTTTTAAACAAGTGATTTACAGGTACAGAATTTGAACCCAGATTTTTAGGTCCAAGTTAAATACTACAGTTCACCACCGGCTCCAGGCACTGTGCTAAGCTCTTCACATTCAGAATCACGCCTGCCCTTCATGAAGACCTGTAAGGTAGGGATCATTTGTTCCCATTTCACAGGGAAACTGAGACAACAGAAGTGTTCTCTCTCACCCTGGAAAACTTAATTTCAGTGACCTAGTAGAGCAACCTTGTCCTAAGCAGGCAATTTTAACCAGCAATGCCAATAACAATCTGAAAATGAATACCTCCTTGAAAAAGGAAGGAAGGAAAGAAGGGAAGAGAGTAAAACCAGCTTGACCTTTAAAGGAACAGAAGAACTTAAAACAGAGGGTTGGTTTTGCAGTATGGAAGTGAGGCTTAATAGAATTACACTGACTCTCCCACTAATTCTCAACAGAAATTCTGCTTCAGGAAGCAGGGGAGCACAGCAGAGAGGCTGCTGGAATATACGGAGGGGGAGAGGCTGCAAGCCTTAAGTAAACGTGATAGGAATCTTGAGAGCACATCAGGTTGAACCAATGAATAGCACATCGCTCATTCTGGCTGAGATGCTTTATGTCTAATTTCTGGTTTTCATCCTAATAGCCATCCTCGTGTATTTGAAGTGATAATAAAGAGAAATGCAATATTTAGTTGCCCAATGTATCTTAATTTAATTTATGAAAATATTATCGATACGACATTGCCTTGGCAACTTAACGTTTTTCACAATGGACATGCATTGCCATCGTTTCATTTCATTTCCTTCTGCCTTCATAATATTACCTGAGCATTGTCAGAAAGTTCTCAGGACAGCAATGCAAATCAAAGCTTCATTACAAAGCCCAGTGAAATAGCATTATTGCAAGAACATTTCATGAAAGGTAACTACTGTGCATGCTTAGGGCCTGAATTGAAATCATAAAATATAGATTGCACTTATTTTTGTAACGAAACCTTATTTTTTAAAAAATAACACCTGGTCTTCCAAATCCTCATGCTTCAATTCATTCACTCAGAGGGAGAGGAACTCTTTCAGAAGCGGAACAGGCTGGAAAATACAGAATATTTTTCATCATCCACACTGACAATGCACTGAATGATTAAATATTCTCTTCCATGGCTCCTTCCACGAGACAAGAACAAAAGAGCCCTCAGGGCTGAAGACCTAGAGGGGGTAATTTTACGAAGCAATATAGTGACACCCCAAGTTTTAATAATTCAGCCACTCTTCCACTGCCTTGCTAACCTAGCCCATCTCCTCAATTACAATGACTATGAAATTGCCTGAAACTCTCCTTAACTCTAGACTCCAGTCTAGACTCATAAAATGAAATGGGTTTCATACTTTCCCCCAGGACCCTGTTTTGAGAATTCACTTTGACATATACCAAGTGTCTACAACAAGCCAGTTCCCCAGCTAGATGCCATGGAAGACCCCAAAGCAAGCCCTATTGCGGCCCCTTCATGGAGGCTATGCAGACGTGCTGAAGCAGGCAAATGATTATATTTATTAAACAAAACATTAAAACAGTCAAACTCACTGAAGCAAAGAGTAGATGGTAGTTGCCAGGGGATGGGGAGGGGAAACGGGGAGTTGATGTAGAATTGGGTATAAAATTAGAGTTACAAAGATGAATAAATTCTGGAGAACTGCTGTACAACAGAGCGCCTAGAGTTAACAATACCGTATTGTGCATTTCAAAACGTAAGAGGCTAAATCTCATGTTAGTGCTCTTACCACAAAATAAATAAATAAATGAAAATAAAGCAAGGGACACAATAAATATTGGAAGTCATGAATATATTCATTGCCCCGATGGTGGCGTCAGTATCCTGGGTATATACATATGTCCAAACTCACCGATATATACACATTAAATATGTGTACTTTTTGTATATTAAGTATGTCTCAATAAAGGTGAAAGAAAATCCCACAAACAACAAAAAAGATTTCATCCATGCCACAAATATTTATTGCTTGCCAGCTATGTGCAGGCACCATTCTAGGTCTAGACATGTAACAGAGGATGAAAGTTCTTTGAGAGCTTACGTTATAGACAACAAGCATAAAAGTAAGTTGCTTACAATGTCAGATGCTGGGAAAAAAACAGAGTATAGTGGGGGCTGGGAGCAGGTTGTAATTTTAAATAGGGTAGTCAGCTTGGACCTCACTGAGAAGGTGATTTTTGAGCAAAGGGTTAAAGGAGGTGAGAAAGCTACGTAGATATTTAGCGGGTGACACTATCAGGGCAAAGCCCGAAAGTGGGAGCATATCAGGAATTTGTAACAGCAACGAGACCAGTAAGACTAGCACACGGGGGCACAGAGGGAAGTAGTAGGGCCTGAGATCAGAGAAGTAATAGGGGCTAGACCATGAAGGCATTGCAATCTACTGTGGCAGGCAGAATAATGGCCCTTTCCCACCAAGACATTCATGTCCTAATCCCTGCAACCTGTGAACACGTTACGTTAGATGGCAAGGGGAAATTAAGGTCACTGATAGATTTAACATTGATGATCTGCTGAGAATCTTACCAGAGGGAAAGCATCCTGGATTACCCGGATAGGTCCAAAGTAATTGAACGGGTCCCTCATATACAAAAGAGAGAGGAAGTAGAGTCAATGTCAGAGTGATAGAACATGAGAGAGACTCCACAGGCCACTGTTGGCTTTAAGGATGGACAGGGACGAGATGCCAAAGAACGCAGGAGGTCCCTCTCTACAAGCTGGACAAGACAAGAAAACAGGTTCTTTCCTAGACTCTCTCCAGAAAGGAAATCAGTCCTGTCAACCCCCTTGATTTGGGCCCAATAAAATTCTAGAACTATAAGACAATACCTTTGTACTGTTGTCAGCTACCATGTGGTAATTTCTTACAGCATCAATAGAAAAATAGTCAGTCTACCCACTGTAAGGAATTTGATTTTTACTCTGAATGAAACAGGGAGCCACTGGATGATCTGGAACACAAGAAAGACTTGAACTGATTTATATTTAAAAATTTACTCTTGTTGCAACAATAGACTTTGGAGCGGCAAGGGCAGAGGCAGGAGAGCAGGTAGAAGGCTTTCAGAGGGAGAGAGGATGGAGACTCGGACAAGAGCTGTTGAGGTAGAGGTGGCTGGAGATAAGAAGGGGTTATATGATTAGAATGAGGAAATGACATTGCCATGGGATCGCAGAGAGGACTCAAAGACCCCTCCCTGGGAGAGGAAGCATTTGATTTGGACCCAGAAAGACCGAATGCTTTCCTCCAGGTAAAAATGTCAGTGGGGGGAGGAAGCCTGGTAGGGGTGAGCATAGGAAATCTTTCATATTGAAGAAAGAATATTAAGGGCACAGGGCTGGAAAGTTCAGCATGGGGACCATTCAGTGATGTGGTCTGTCTGAAATGTCAGAACCAGACTATGATTTGTTAAGGGTTTGGATTTTATTCTTTAAATGTAGTTTACAGTCAGTAAGAGGGTAGGAACAGGACTGCTTGAGAGAAGGCCAGGACTTACTTATGACGTGTTTGGCTGGTAGGCTAGGAACACACACTTTCACCTTATAAACGCTGTCTACCTCATGACTGTTGACAAGCTTTAAGGGAATTGATGGGCGGTTGAGTTTTTAAACTACTCTTGTGAGTAATATGACTGTTACTAGTAGCTACTTATCCTAGGGAATGGAGTAAATATACTTTGTTTAGGGAGACTTTCTTGACATTTCTTGTGAAATTTAATCCCTAAAGGAGCCCAAATAAATTTTAATGTACTTCTGCTTCTCCCTTTCTTCCTTTCAATACTGTTTATGAGATATATTAGGCGAAGCATCCTCCCTAGTTTAGTCCTCAAGACTAAAAAGCTTCTCCCATCCTGGAGCCGCTCTCACGTACTTTATTTTAACAAGCTCCACATTAGCCTAAAGCAACTTTCAGGCAATGTTAGTCTTGGGTTTTAGCCTTGTGGTGCTTGCCCAGAGTCAGTTCTCTCCTTCCGAGCACCTTGGGGCGGGGGAACCCTTTATACTACCCCACTGACGTTTTCATTGATGAGTTCTGATCAACAGCAGAGGTGTATAGCAGAAGCGGTACATGCCACTTCTGAGCCAGGCTTAGGAGCCCAGTGATGCAGGGTGACAGACACTGTCATCTGTAGCTGTGTTATCGGGAATACCGGTATTCCCGATAACACAGCTACAGATGACAGTGTCTGTCACCCTGCATCACTGGTGCTCCTAAGAGCCACTCAGACCTACAGTGGACTTTGTATGGAAAGGAAATAATTCTGCTGTATTCAGCCACCAAGATATGGGGGTGGGGTGGCTTAGCCTATTCAGACACAAATGACTATAAATCAGTAACAGAAGAAAGAAATTTAAAACAGAATCAGTATTCCTGGGGTTTGATCTCACAGTTATAAGTCCTGGATACTCTTGTAAACTGGTGTTTAAATATCAAAGCAATAAATATGAAAATACAGAAGTCCCTGTGATAGCAAGGTATTAATATCACTAAGAAATTTTACATATGTGGTTATAAAAATGCATGTTTAATTGAATCAGTAAATCAAATGTAAGTGGACATTGGCCATTCTGCCTATTTCCTTAAACGTTTTCATATCCTTACTGGGAAAATAGGAGTCACTTTATATTTTACCGTGCTATATACTCAGGCATATATGGTACCTAATATAACAAACATGGAATTTTTAGGGAAATCTAATAAAAACCAGAACAAAGAAGGAAAAGTTATTTGTCTGACTTGAGGTACCAGCAGAAACCTTATCTAGTCCCCCAATCGCTATAGGCACTCAATAAATATCAGGGACAGATTTGATATGTGACACCGGAGCAGGCTCACTCAGTATAAAACACAAGGCCACGGCCGCACTGAAAGTGTAATTTAACAAGCTTCACAGAGCAAATCAAGCTGTGCAGCGCTGGCCCCATTAGGGTAGGAAAGGGCTTGTGGTTAATGTTGTACTGTCCAGAACTTCAGCATGTGGCATCTGCTCTGGCCAGTCTGTGATTTATACGATCACGTTTCAGTAGTACAACAGAGCTGCCTTCCCAATTTACCCCCACTGATGCACAGTTTTTCTACAAAGGCAAAAGGAACAAGGGAAAAGTGTACTTTGACTTTAGCAGTGCTTATATTTCTCATTGGTAACAATTCTGCAAACTCCCAGACTGAAAGAACTTGAAATGTATACCACCCTTGTATCATGGAAGTATACAGACTATTTTTCTGAACACTATTCCACTGAGATAAACCTTAGAAGTTTCTGTGGTCCTGAATGCACGTCAAACATTTTCCTTATTGCTCTGAAAGCTCAGGTAAATGTATCACGACTGCTTGCCTCCTAAGAAGGACTGAATTCACTGAAGTAAATTGGGTAGTTCTCAATACCACTCCACCCTTATCACCTGCAGTACTATTCTTCAACTGAGAGCACTCTAGTTCCAATGGTCTCCTTGTGAATATTATAGCAATTAAGGAGACCACTTTAATGCACAGGGGAAAGGAGGACGATTACCCATGGGATTGGGACTCTGGAATTAAGTTTAAACATCGCAGGGGAAATGTTCTCATCTCCAGTGGATAGAAGAGATTTGGTGCACTTGACATTATTACCAGGTGAGATTGAAAAAGAACATGTTCAAAGTTCAAAACTCAACTTTAAATAGTTTCTAGGCACGTTCTATAGCAAGCTGCTGAGTCTAGTACACAATGTTTCATGAATTAATTTCAGAAAGTATGGAACCATGGAAATTCTATGAAAATGTTTAAAAAATATTCTTATGACAGTGTCATATTTTGAAATATATTTCCACTTAACAGGGCAACATCAGCTTTTCCTTCCATCTCCTACCCTTTCTAGTACTTCTCAAGAAATGAAGTAAATAATGGCAAAGATAATGAACTATAGAACCACCACATTTTAGAGTTGGGAAGAATTCTGTAGACCACCTGGTAATGAAGAATTCTCTGTACCTCATCCAATCCATGAATGAGATACTTGTCTGTCTCTGAAAGACAATTACACTTCCAGTTGTACTCCATATTAGACTTAAATCTCAAACCAAGCACATCTCTACCCCGGATCAAAAATTCCCAACCAAACTAGTCTCAGTGCAAGAATGAGCCTGTCATACAGAGTGAATTAAGTCAGAAAGAGAAAAACAAATACCAAATGCTAACGCATATATATGAAATCTAGAAAAACGGTACTGATGAACCTAATGGCAGGGCAGGAATAAACATGCAGACGTTGAGAACGGACTTGAGAACAGAGAGGGGAAAGGGGAGGCTGGGACACAGTGAGAGTAGCATGGACATATATACACTACCAAATGTAAAACAGATAGCTAGTGGGAAGCTGCTGCATAGCACAGGGAGATCAGCTTGGTGCTTTGGGATGACCTAGAGGGGTGGGATAGGGAGGTTGGTAGGGAGGCTCAAGAGGGAGGGGACGTGGGAATATATGTATGCATATAGCTGATTCACTTTGTTGTACAACAGAAACTAACACAACATTGTAAAGCAATTATACTCCAATAAAGATGTATTAAAAAAAAGAATGGAAATTACAGAACAATCTCACTCAAGAACATAGATACAAAAGCCCTATAGAAAACGAAATCCAGCAATGTATAATAATAGTAACACTTTATTCCCGATTTAGAATTACCACAGGAATACAAATTTGATTTAAATTTGAAAAATCAATTTAAAGGGTTCACTGTATTAACAGATTAAAGGAGAAAATATTTAATTACCTCAGTGGATATAGAACAAAAGTGTTTACTAAAAGTTAACATTCATTCATGCCAAAAACTTTTAGTAAACTAGGAGTTGAAGGAAACTTCCTTAACCTGAAAAAAATTCTTTCCTTTATTCTCTAATCCTTATACTTTTCTTTCTTACTTTACTATGTTAAGACCTCTAGCACAGTGTTGAACAGAAGTGGCAATAGCGGGTGATCTTATTCATAATCTTAATAAGAAAATAAGAATTCACTTAACTACTTTTCACTTGTGATTATAATATATACGTGTGCACGTACACAAATAACACATGTGTGCATATATATACAAATATAAAAACAATACTAAAATACTAAATAATACAAATGTATATTTGTGTTATAAATGTTATGACAGAGATGCTTATACATATAAATCATATAACAAATTATATAAAATAAATACCTAAATACATAAATGTCAAATCATACATACATATATTTATACATATATGTACTAAATGAATAGCAAAATCACAATCAAGAGTGAAAAGTTAAGCAAATTCTTATTAGGATTATAAATAAAATCACCTGCTCTCACTACGTCTATTCAACAATGGAGGTCTTAACATAGCAAAGCAAGAAAGGATTAATAAAGGAATAAGAAAATTTGAAAGGAAGAAATAAAAGTCATTACTCATAAGACTATTTGTGTGAAATACCTAAAAGAAACTGTATTTAAATTATAAGAGTTCACAAAACTCCTCAGAAAATTTTCTGGCTCAAAAAAAAAATTCAACTGAATTTATATTCCAGCAACAAACAGAAACAAAACATTTTAATAATATTCTTTGTAATGGCATCAATAATTCAGGTATGTAGAAATAAATCCAAAGAGGTACAAGAATTTTATGAGGAGATCATCAAACTTTATTGAAGGGCAATAAAGAAAATAAAAATAAATGGAGATATAGCATAGTCACTGATTTTAAGACTACAGGATGTAATATCCCCTTAAATTGATCTATGGATTCAATTCAACCTCAAACAAACTGCATTAGGTTTTTGTTTTTGAAACTTGACAGGCCAATCTTAAAATTTAAATGGAAGAACAGAGGGTCAAGAACAGTCCAGCCATTCCTGAAGAAGATGAACAACATGGGAGGCTTGTCTTGCAGAGATCTTGGAATATGATAAAGGTATAGTAATTAAGCATGCAGAGTATTAGCACAGGAATGGATAGAATGACAAATGAAATAGTTTAGAGCATCCAGGGCACACAACAGAAAAACAAAGAAATCTGAATTTTGATAGAACTAGCCGTGAGGAAAAGACAGACTTTGTAGTAAATAGTCTGACGACTGTATGGAGGAAAATCTGTAACTCTTAACTCACACCATACATAAAAAAAAGAAAAAAAAATATGCAAAGTTAAAAATTTAAACAAAATTATAAACCTTTCATATAACAAAGGAGAAGAATCTCTATGACCTTGCAGTAGGGGACGATTTCTTAAATAAAATACAAATTATCCAAACATAAAAGGTTGATAAATTTGATTATATTAAAATCAAGAACACCTGTTCATCAAAAGACATATAGGTATAAAAAGATAAGTAATCAAATGGGAGAAGATATCTGTACAATACAAATTATTTGTATTCTGAATATGTAAAGGAATTTCTATAAATCAATAAGAAAAAGTAAAAACCCAGTGGAAAACTGGGCAAAATTCTTTTTTTTTTTTTTTTTTTTTTTTTTGCGGTACGCGGGCTTCTCACTGTTGTGGCCTCTCCTGTTGCGGAGCACAGGCTCCGGACAAGCAGGCTCAGCGGCCACGGCTCATGGGCCCAGCCGCTCCGCGGCACGTGGGATCCTCCCGGACCGGGGCACGAACCCATGTCCCCTGCATCGGCAGGCGGACTCTCAACCACTGCGCCACCAGAGAAGCCCTGGGCAAAATTCTTGAAGAGGAACATCACCAAATGTTCCATCACTAAGTGGTAAACTATTATATTAAAACATGCTTAAGCTCAACACGATGAACTATTTCATAAAATTGGCACAATTTTAAAATTTGGCAATATTAAATTTTGCTGACGTGGAATAACTTGAATTTGTTTATACTTAGTACCAGAGAAAAATGGTAAAACTGCTGTGTGAAATAATGTCATCATCTAATATACTTGAAAACTAGCATAAATGAACAATTTAACTTCTAGGTATATTTTCTAGATGAAACTCTTACACATGCTCATCAGACTACATGGAGAAGAAGGTTTATACTCATGCTGCATGTAAAAACCTGAAAATAACACAAACGTCCATTAAAAGAAAACTGGAAAACTATACAGGAGTGAAAATGAATGGGTTACAAGTACATTTAACAAAATGGCTGCTTTTCAGGAATGAAATACTAAGAGGGAAAAGCAAAGTGTGGGTAAATTTTTACAGTATAATTCCATTTATAAAGTTAAAAATCTTAGGAAACTAAACAATACAATTCTTAGAGATATAAAAACATGTGGTCAAATTATAAAACAAAGCAAATCTTTGAGATAAAAGTGAAATATATGGGATTGGCAAGAGGTTCACAGGGAACTTTAAAGATAAATGGTAATGTCCATTTTTTCAAACCAGGTGTTAGGTTCATGGGGTGCTCACTTCATTTCTACTCTTCATACCTAACGCACAGTTTTTTTTAAAGTTTTGTTTTTTTGTTTTTTGTTTTTAATCTTCTCAAGACTTGATAAACAAAGTATCTTTCAATGTCATCTAAGAAATTGTCTGGGCCACTTACCTTGGCTCTCTAGGCCCTTCCAGACCAGGCCTCCTCTTAGTTTCTAGCCATCTCTCTCCATACTTCTCTCCCCATCTTACATTCCTATGGCAGTCACACTTGGTGTTTTTTATTTCCTTGAACACACAATACTATTCACTTAGTCTGGAATATTCTTTCCAATTTCACTAGCTTAGTCAATGCCTTACTTCCTCTGAGAAACCTTCCCAGAATCTCCCCTCACCAGCTCTTTTCTTAGGTTAAGGGAACCTGTGCCGAGTTCCCACAACAGCCTGTATTCACCTTCTCATTACACTTAAGTTCTTTATTGCTATTGTTGTCTGTCTTCCTGTAGTAGGCTATATGAGTGGTGACAGCAAATACCATTGCTATCTTGCCCATTGTTAAGTCTACCATATAACCCAGTGCCTGGAATCAGGCAGCACCTGAAAAATATTCCTTGATGAATAAATGAATAGATGAATTAATTCCTTTTTGTAGACACCCATTCTTTCTACTACTGTATAGACCTAATAGTTAAAAAATTATTCCTTTTATAGAATCTGCCTCTGTCTCCCTGCAACTTCACTCAGGTCACACTTATGCCTGAACTGCCTTCACAGAGCAAGGTACATGACAGGTGATTAAATTTGGTAGGAGAAATGGCCTCAAATGAAGAGTCAAGAGACTTAGCTTATGGTACAGACGGAAAAGCTGTCCATCGACAGATGAATGGATAAAGAGAATGTACACACACATGCACACGCACATACAAAATGGACTACTACTAAGCCATAAAGAAGAATGAAATAATGCCGCTTGCAGCAACATGGCTGGACCTAGAGATTATCATACTAAGTGAAATAAGTCACAGAAAGACAAATACCATATGATATCACTTATATGTGTAATCTAAAATATGTCACAAATGAACTTATTTACAAAACAGAAACAAACTCACCGACATAGAAATCAGATTTATGGTTACCAAAGGGAAAAGGGGGCTAGGGATAAATTAGGAGTTTGGGATTAACAGATACAAACTACCACATATAAAAAAGATAAACAAGGTCCTACTGTATATCACATGGAACTATATTCAATATCCTGTAATAATGTATACTGAGAAAGAATATGTATACATATATATTTGTGTATATATGCATATATATGTGTGTGTATGTATATGTATGTACGCATGTGTGTGTGTGTATATATATATATATATATATATATATATATATAACTGAATCACTTTGAAGTATACCAGAAACTAATACAACATTGTAAATCTAGTATATTTAAATTAAAAAAAATAAAAGATCTCAGGACCAGATGACCTCACTGGTGAATTTTACTAAAAATTTATAAAAGATTTAATACCAATCCTTCTCAAACTCTTCCAAAAAAAGAAGAGGAGAGAACACCCCAAACTCATTTTACAAGGCCAGTATTATCCTGCTACCAAAACCAGGAAAGGACACTACTTGAAAAGAAAACTATAGGCCAATATCCCTAATGAATACAGGTGCAAAAATTCTCAATAAACTACTAGCAAACAGCAGCACATTAAAAGAATCACTGACCATGATCAAGTGGGATTTATCCGTGGGATGCAAGGATGGTTCAACATACACAAAATAAATGTGATACATCACATTAATAGAATGAAAGAATCATATGATCATCTAAATAGATGCAGAAAAAGCATTTGACAAAATTCAACATCAAAATTCACTCATAATAAAAAATCTGCAATTAGGCATACTAGTAACATATTTCAACATAATAAAGTCCATAGCTAACATCATACTCAGTGTTAAGTAATAAATTTTAATGGACTTAAGGTTTTTCTCTTTCTCTCTCTCTCTCTCACCGCACAACCCCAGAATTTCTCCTAACAACTTCTTTACCTGAACTCTGTTTTACCTTTCCACTTCAACAAACCCTCTTCTTTCTTTCCAGCCTTTTAAACATCATTTTTTGGATTCAGTTTATCAGCTGGATTAACACAGGGACAAATAAATGAACTCCCCAGAAACAAGCTAAAAATGGAATGAAACCACCTCCCTGTGGGAATCATAAATAATGATTCTAACTTTTCCTGGCACATGTGTAACATTTTTGTTGAATGAAAAGTAGTGAAATACGATTAAGATTCCAACTTGAAAAGACTGAATGAGAAGGCCTCCAGAGAGAGCAGAGAGCAGAAGCAAGAACTACAATCCTGTAGCCTGTGGAACAAAAACCACACTGACAGAAAGATAGACAAAATGAACAGGCAGAGGACTATGTACCAGATAAAGGAACAAGATGAAACCCCAGAAAAACAACTAAACAAAGAGGAGATGAGCAATCTTCCAGAAAAAGAATTCAGAATAATGATAGTGAAGATGATCCAGGACCTCAGAAAAAAAATAGAGGCAAAGACTGAGAAGATGCAAGAAGTGTTTAACAAAGACCTAGAAGAATTAAAGAACAAACCCCTACAAGAATTAGAGAACAAACAAACAGAGAGGAAAAATACAACAACTGAAATGAAAAATACATTAGAAGGAATTAATAGCACAATAACTGAGGCAGAAGAACGGATAAGTGACCAGGAAGAAAGAAGGGTGGAATTCACTGCTGCAGAAAAGAATAAAGAAAAAACAATGAAAAGAAATTAAGACAGCCTAAGAGACCTCTGGGACAACATTAAACACACCAACTTTTGCATTATAGGGGTCCCAGAAGGAGAGGAGAGAGAGGAAAGAATGGAGAAAATATTTGAGGAGATTATACTTGAAAACTTCCCTAACATGGGAAAGGAAATAGCCACCCAACTCCAGGAAGCTCAGAGAGTCCCAGGCAGGATAAATCAAGGAAAAGCAAGCCAAGACACACAGTAATCAAACTGACAAAAATTAAAGACAAAGAAAAAATTATTAAAAGCAACAAGGGAAAAACAACAAATAACATACAAGGGAACTCCCATAAGGTTAACAGTTGATTCCCCAGCAGAAACACTACAAGCCAGAAGGGAGTGGCATGATATACTTAAAGTGATGAAAGGGAAGAACCTACAACCAAGATTACTTTACCTGGCAAGGATCTCGTTCAGATTCGACAGAGAAATTAAAACCTTTACAATCAAGCAAAAGTTAATAGAATTCAGCACCACCAAACGAGCTCTCCAACAAATGCTAAAGGAACTTCTCTAAGTGGGAAACACAAGAGAAGAAAAGGACCTACAAAAACAAACACAAAACAATTACGAAAATGGTAACAGGAACATACATATCAATAATTACCTTAAATGTGAATGGATGAAATGCTCCAACCAAAAGATACAGGCTCACTGAATGGATACAAAAACAAGACACATTTATATGCTGTCTACAAAATACCCACTTCAGAACTAGGGACCCATACAGCCTGAAAGTAAAGGGACTGAAAAAGATATTCCATACAAATGGAAATCAAAAGAAAGCTGGAGTAGCAATACTCAGGTCAGATAAAATAGACTTTAAAATAAAGAATGTTACAAGTGACAAGGAAGGACACTACATAATGATCAAGGGATCAATCCAAGAAGAAGATATAACAATTATAAATATATATACACTCAACATAGGAGCAACTCAATACATAAGGAAAATGCTAACAGTTACAAAAGAGGAAATGGACAGTAACACAGTAACAGTGAGGGACTTTAACACCTCACACCAATGGACCGATCATCCAGATAGACAGTTAATAAGCAAACACAAGCTTTAAATGACACAATAGACCAGAAAGATTTAATTGATATTTATAGGACATTCCATCCGAAAACAGCAGATTACACTTTCTTCTCAAGTGCACACGGAACATTCTCCAGGATAGATCACATCATGGGTCACAAATCAAGCCTCTGTAAATTTAAGAAAATTGAAATCACGTCTAGCACCTTTTCTGACCACAATGCTATGAGATTAGAAATAAATTACAGGGAAGAAAACGTAAAAAACACAAACACATGGAGGCTAAACAATTCATTACTAAATAACCAAGAGATCACTGAAGAAATCAAAGAGGAAATCAAAAAATACCTAGAGACAAATGAAAACAAAAACACGAGGATCCAAAACCTACAGGACACACCAAAGCAATTAATTCTAAGAGGGAAGTTTAGAGCAATATAATCCCACCTCAAGAAACAAGAAAATTCAAAATAAAAAATCTAACCTTATACCTCAAGGAACTAGAGAAAGAAGAACAAACAAAACCCAAAGTTAGTAGAAGGAAAGAAATAAAGATCAGTGCAGAAATAAAATGAAATAGAAACAAAGAAAAAACTAGCAACGATCAATAAAACTAAAAGCTGGTTCTTTGAGAAGATAAACAAAATTGATAAACCGTTATCCAGACTCATCAAGAAAGAGAGGGAGAGGACTCAAATCAACAAAATTAGAAATAAAAATGGAGAAGTTACAATGGACACTGCAGAAATACAAGCTTCATAGGAAACTACTACAAGCAACTCTATGCCAATAAAATGGACAACCTAGAAGAAATGGACAAATTCTTAGAAAGGTATAACCATCCAAGACTGAACCAGGAAGAAATAGAAAATATGAACAGACCAATCACACGCAATAAATTGAAACTGTGATTAAAAATCTTCCAACAAACAGAAGTCCAGGACCAGATGGCTTCCCAGGTGAATGTTATCAAACATTTAGAGAAGAGCTAACACCCATCCTTCTCAAATTCTTCCAAAAAACTGCAGAGGAAGAAACACTCCCAAACTCATTCTATGAGGCCACCATCACCCTGATATCAAAACCAGACAAAGATACTACAAAAAAAGAAAGTTACAGACCAATATCACAGATATTCACCTGCATCTATATACAGATGAATATAGATGCAAATATCCAACAAAATACTAGCAAACAGAATCCAACAACACATTAAAAGGATCATACACCATAAGCAAGTGGGAATTATCCCAGGGATGCAATGATTATTCAATATATGCAAATCAATCAATGTGATACACCATATTAACAAATTGAAGAATAAACACCATATGATCATCTCAATAGATGCAGAAAAAGCTTTTGACAAAATGCAACACCGATTTATGATAAAAGCTCTCCAGAAAGTGGGCACAGAGGGAACCTACCTCAACATAATAAAGGCCATATATGACAAACCCACAGCAAACGTCATTCTCAATGGTGAAACAGTGAAAGCATTTCCTCTAAGATCAGGAACAAGACAAGGTTGTCCACTCTCACCACACTTATTCAAAATAGTTTTGGAAGTCCTAGCTATGGCAATCAGAGAAGAAAAAGAAATAAAAGGAATACAAATTGGAAGACAAAATAAAACTGTCACTATTTGCAGATGACATGATACCATGCGTAGATAATCCTAAAGATACCACCAGAAAACTACTAGAGCTAATCAATGAATTTGGTAAAGTTGCAGGACACAAAATCAATGGACAGAAATCTCTTGCATTCCTATACACTAACAATGAAAGATCAGAAAGAGAAATTATGGAAACAATCCCATTCACCACTGCAACAAAAAGATTAAAATACCTAGGAATAAACCTACCTAAGGAGGTAAAAAGACCTATACTCAGAAAACTATAAGACACTGATGAAAGAAATCAAACATGACACAAACAGATGGAGAGATATACCATGTTCTTGGATTGGAAGAATCAATATCGTGAAAAGCAATCTACAGATTCAATGCAATCCCCATCAAATTACCAGTGGCAGTTTTTACAGAACTAGCAAAAAAACCTTAAAATTTGTATGGAGACACAAAAGACCCTGAATAGCCAAAGCAATCTTGAGGGAAAATAAATGGAGCTGGAGGAATCAGACTCCCTGACTCAGAGTATATTACAAAGCCACAGTAATCAGGACAGTATGGTACTGCCACAAAAACAAAAATATAGACCAATGGAACAGGTTAGAAAGCCCAGAGATAAACCCACACACCTATGTCAACTAATCTATGACCAAGGAGGCAAGGACATACAATGGAGAAAAGACAGCCTCTTCAATAAGTGGTGCTGGAAAAAACTGGACAACTACATGTAAGAGAATGAAATTAGAACACTCCCTAACACCATATACAAAAATAAACTCAAAATGTATAAAAAACCTAAATGTAAGACTGGACACTAAAACTCTTAGAGGAAAACATAGGAAGAACACTCTGATATAAATCACAGCAATATCTTTTTTGACCCACCTCCTAGAGTAATGGAAATAAAACCAAAAATAAACAAATGGGACCTAATGAAACTTAAAAGCTTTTGCACAGCAAAGGAAAGTATAAACAAGATGAAAAGACAACCCTCAGAATGGGAGAAAATATTTGCAAATGAATCAACGGAAAAAGGATTAATCTCCAAAATATATAAACAGCTCATGCAGCTCAATATTAAAAAAACAAACAACCCAATCAAAAAATGGGCTGAAGACCTAAATAGACATTTCTCCAAAGAAGACATACAGATGGCCAAGAGACACTTGAAAAGCTGCTCAACATCACTAATTATTAGAGAAATGCAAATCAAAACTACAATGAGGTATCACCTCACACCGGTTAGAATGAACATTATCAGAAAAACTACAAACAACAAATGCTGGAGAGGCTGTGGTGAAAAGGGAACCCTCTTGCACTGTTGGTGGGAATGCAAATTGATACAATCACTATGGAGAACAGTATGGAGGTTCCTTATAAAACTAAAAATAGGGCTTCCCTGGTGGCGCAGTGGTTGAGAGTCCGCCTGCCGATGCAGGGGACATGGGTTCATGCCCCGGTCCGGGAAGATCCCACATGCCGTGGAGCGGCTGGGCCCGTGAGCCACGGCTGCTGAGCCTGCGTGTCCAGAGCCTGTGCTCTGCAACGGAAGAGGCCACAACAGTGAGAGGCCCACATACCACAAAAAAAAAAAAAAAAAAACAACTAAAAATAGAATTACCATATGATCCAGCAATCCCACTACTGGGCATATACCCAGAGAAAACCATAATTCAAAAAGACACATGCACCCCAATGTTCATTGCAGCACTATTTACAATAGCCAGGTCATGGAAGCAACCTAAATGCCCATCGACAGACGAATGGATAAAGAAGATGTGGGGAAGATGGCGGAAGAGTAAGACGCGGAGATCGCCTTCCTCCCCACGGATACACCAGAAATACATCCACACGTGGAACAACTCCTACAGAACTCCTACTGAAGGCTGGCAGAAGACCTCAGACCTCCCAAAAGGCAAGAAACTCCCCACGTACCTGGGTAGGGCAAAAGAAAAAACAGAGACAAAAGAATAAGGACGGCACCTGCACCAGTGGGAGGGAGCTGTGAAGGAGGAAAAGTTTCCACACACTAGGAAGCCCCTCCGCGGGCGGAGACTGCGGGAGGCAGAGGGGGGAGTTTCGGGACCGCGGAGTAGTGCACAGCGACGGGTGCGGAGGGCAAAGCGGGGAGATTCCTGCACAGACGATCGGGGCCAACCAGCACTCACCAACCCGAGAGGCTTGTCTGCTCACCCGCCGGGGCGGGCGGGGCTGCGAGCTGAGGCTCGGGTTTTGGTTTTGGACGGAGCTCAGGGAGAGGACTGGGGTTGGTGGCTTGAACATAGCCTGAAGGGGTTAGTGCACCACGACTAGCCGGGAGGGAGTTCGGGGAAAAGCCTGCACCTGCCGAAGAGGCAAGAGACTTTTTCTTCCCTCTTTGTTTTCTGGTGCGCGAGGAGAGGGGTTTAAGAGCGCTCCTTAAAGGATCTCCAGAGACGGGCGCGAGCCGCGGCTAAAAGCGCGAACCCCAGAGACGGGCGGGAGACGCTAAGACTGCTGCTGCCGCCACCAAGGGGCCTGTGTGCGAGCACAGGTCACTCTCCACACCCCTCTTCCGCGGAGCCTGTGCAGCCCGCCACTGCCAGGTTCCCGGGATCCAGGGACAACTTCCCCGGGACAACGCACGGCGGACCTCAGGTTGGTGCAACGTCACGCCGGCCTCTGCCGCAACGTCACGCCGCCTCTGCCGCCGCAGGCCGGCCCCGCACGCAGTGCCCCTCCTTCCCCCATCCCCCAACCCCCGGCCTGAGTGAGCCGGAGCCCCCGAATCAGCGGCTCCTTTAACCCCGTCCTGTATGAGCGAAAAAACAGACGCCCTCCAGCGACCTACACGCAGAGGCAGGGCCAAATCCAAAGCTGAGCTCCTGTGAGCTGTGAGAACAAAGAAGAGAAAGGGAAATCTCTCCCAGCAGCCTCAGAAGCAGCGGATTAAAGCTCCACAATCAACTTGATATACCCTGCATCTGTGGAATACCTGAATAGACAAGGAATGATCCCAAATTGAAGAGGGGGAATTTAGGAGCGAGATCTATGATTTTTTTTCCCTTTTCCTCTTTTTGTGAATGTGTACGTGTATGCTTCTGTGTGAGATCTTGTCTGTATACTCTTGCTTCCACCATTTGTCCTAGGGCTCTATCCGTCCATGATTTTTTTTAAAAAATTCTTTTTCTTAATAATTAAGTTTAATTGTAATAACTTTATTATAGTTTACCTTCGTTCTTTCTTTCTTTCCTTCCGTCCTTCCCTCCTTTAGACAACGAATCACCCCAAATTGAGGAGGTGGTCTCTGAGAGCAAGATTTATGATTTTTCCCCCTTTACCTCTTTTTGTGAAGGTGTATGTGTATGCTTCTGTGTAAGATTTTCTCTGTATAGCTTTGCTTCCAACATTTGTCCTAAGGTTCTATCCGTCCCTTTTTTTTTTTTCTAAATATTTTTTAATTCAATAACTATATTATACTTTATTTTATTTTTACTGTATCTTCTTTCTTTCTGTCTTTTTTCCTTCTTTCCCTCCTTCCTTCCTCCCTCCCTCCCTCCCTCCTTTCTTTCCTTCTTTGCTTCTTCCTTCCTTCCTTTCCTCCTTTCCTTCTTTCTTTACTCATACTTCTACATTCTCTCTACTTTTTCTCCCTTTTATTCTGAGCTGTGTGGATGAAAGGCTCTTGGTGCTCCAGCCAGGAGTCAGGGCTCTGCCTCTGAGGTAGGAGAGCCAACTTCAGGACACTGGTCAACAAGAGACCTCCCAGCTCCACATAATATTAAACGGTGGAAATCTCCCAGAGACCTCCATCTTAACACCAGCACCCAGCTTCACTCAACGACCAGCAAGCCACAGTGCTGGACAACCTATGCCAAACAACTAGCAAAACAGGAACACAACCCCACCCATTAGCAGAGAGGCTGCCTAAAATCATAATAAGGCCACAGACACCCCAAAACACACCACCAGACGTGAACCTGCCCACTAGAGAGACAAGATCCAGCCTCATCCAGCACAACACAGGCACTAGTCCCCTCCACCATGAAACCTACACAACCCACTGAAACAACCTTAGCCACTGGAGACAGACATCAGAAACAACGGGAACTACGAAAGTGCAGCCTGCAAAAAGGAGACCCCAAACACAGTAAGATAAGCAAAATGAGAAGACAGAAAAACACACAGCAGATGAAGGAGCAAGATAAAAACCCACCAGACCTAACAAATGAAGAGGAAATAGGCAATCTACCTGAAAAAGAATTCAGAATAATGATAGTAAGGATGATCCGAAATCTTGGAAGTAGAATGGACAAAATGCAAGAAACAGTTAACAAGGACCTACAAGAACTAAAGATGAAACAAGCAACGATGAACAACGCAATAAATGAAATTAAAAGCACTCTAGATAGGATCAATAGCAGAATAACTGAGGCAGAAGAACGGATAAGTGACCTGGAAGATACAGTAGTGGAAATAACTACTGCAGAGCAGAATAAAGAAAAAAGAATGAAAAGAACCGAGGACAGTCTCAGAGACCTCTGGGACAACATGAAACGCACCAACATTCGAATTATAGGGGTTCCAGAAGAAGAAGAAAGAAAGAAAGGGACTGAGAAAATATTTGAAGAGATTATAGTTGAAAACTTCCCTAATATGGGAAAGGAAATAGTTAATCAAGTCCAGGAAGCACAGAGAGTCCCATACAGGATAAATACAAGGAGAAACACGCCAAGACACATATTAATCAAACTGTCAAAAATTAAATACAAAGAAAGCATATTAAAAGCAGCAAGGGAAAAACAACAAATAACACACAAGGGAATCCCCATAAGGTTAACAGCTGATCTCTCAGCAGAAACCCTACAAGCCAGAAGGGAGTGGCAGGACATACTGAGAGTGATGAAGGAGAAAAGCCTGCAACCAAGACTACTCTACCCAGCAAGGATCTCATTCACATTTGATGGAGAAATTAAAACCTTTACAGACAAGCAAAAGCTGAGAGAGTTCAGCACCACCAAACCAGCTTTACAACAAATGCTAAAGGAACTTCTCTAGACAAGAAACACAAGAGAAGGAAACGACCTATAGTAGCGAACCCAAAACAATATAGAAAATGGGAATAGGAACATACATATCGATAATTACCTTAAATGTAAATGGACTAAATGCTCCCACCAAAAGACACAGATTGGCTGAATGGATACAAAAACAAGACCCTTATATATGCTGTCTACAAGAGACCCACTTCAGACCTAGAGACACATACAGACTGAAAGTAAGGGGATGGAAAAAGATATTCCATGCAAATGGAAACCAAAAGAAAGCTGGAGTAGCAATTCTCATATCAGACAAAATAGACTTTAAAATAAGGACTATTAAAAGGGACAAAGAAGGACACTACATAATGATCAAGGGATCGATCCAAGAAGATATAACAATTGTAAATATTTATGCACCCAACATAGGAGCACCTCAATACATAAGGCAAATACTAACAACAATAAAAGGGGAGATCGACAGTAACACATTCATAGTAGGGGACTTTAACACCCCACTTTCACCCATGGACAGATCATCCAAAATGAAAATAAATAAGGAAACACAAGCTTTAAATGATACATTAAACAAGATGGACTTAATTGATATTTATAGGACACTCCATCCAAAAACAACAGAATACAGATTTTTCTCAAGTGCTCATGGAACATTCTCCAGGATAGATCATATGTTGGGTCACAAATCAAGCCTTGGTAAATTTAAGAAAACTGAAATTGTATCAAGTATCTTTTCTGACCACAACGCCATGAGACTAGATATCAATTACAGGAAAAGATCTGTAAAAAATACAAACACATGGAGGCTAAACAATACACTACTTAATAATGAAGTGATCACTGAAGAAATCAAAGAGGAAATAAAAAAAATACCTAGAAACAAATGACAATGGAGACACAACGACCCAAAACCTATGGGATGCAGCAAAAGCAGTTCTAAGGGGGAAGTTTATAGCAATACAAGCCCACCTTAAGAAGCAGGAAACATCTCGAATAAACAACCTAACCTTGCACCTCAAGCAATTAGAGAAAGAAGAACAAAAAAAACCCAAAGCTAGCAGAAGGAAAGAAATCATAAAAATCAGATCAGAAATAAATGAAAAAGAAATGAAGGAAACGATACCAAAGATCAATAAAACTAAAAGCTGGTTCTTTGAGAAGATAAACAAAATAGATAAACCACTAGCCAGACTCATCAAGAAAAAAAGGGAGAAGACTCAAATCAATAGAATTAGAAATGAAAAAGGAGAAGTAACAACTGACACTGCAGAAATAAAAAAAATCATGAGAGATTACTACAAGCAACCCTATGCCAATAAAATGGACAATCTGGAAGAAATGGACAAATTCTTAGAAATGCACAACCTGCCAAGACTGAATCAGGAAGAAATAGAAAATATGAACAGACCAATCACAAGCACTGAAATTGAAACTGTGATTAAAAACCTTCCAACAAACAAAAGCCCAGGACCAGATGGCTTCACAGGTGAATTCTATCAAACGTTTAGAGAAGAGCTAACACCTATCCTTCTCAAACTCTTCCAAAATATAGCAGAGGGAGGAACACTCCCAAATTCCTTCTACGAGGCCACCATCACCTTGATACCAAAACCAGACAAGGATGTCACAGAGAAAGAAAACTACAGGCCAATATCACTGATGAACATAGATGCAAAAATCCTCAACAAAATACTAGCAAACAGAATCCAACAGCACATTAAAAGGATCATACACCATGATCAAGTGGGGTTTATTCCAGGAATGCAAGGATTCTTCAATATACGCAAATCTATCAATGTGATAAACCATATTAACAAATTGAAGGAGAAAAACCATATGATCATCTCAATAGATGCAGAGAAAGCTTTCGACAAAATTCAACACCCATTTATGATAAAACCCTCCAGAAAGTAGGCATAGAGGGAACTTTCCTCAACATAATAAAGGCCATATATGACAAGCCCACAGCAAACATCATCCTCAATAGTGAAAAACTGAAAGCATTTCCACTAAGATCAGGAACAAGACAAGGTTGCCCACTCTCACCACTCTTATTCAACATAGTTTTGGAAGTTTTAGCCACAGCAATCAGAGAAGAAAAGGAAATAAAAGGAATACAAATTGGACAAGAAGAAGTAAAGCTGTCACTGTTTGCAGATGACATGATACTATACATAGACAATCCTAAAGATGCTACCAGAAAACTACTAGAGCTAATCAATGAATTTGGTAAAGTAGCAGGATACAAAATTAATGCACAGAAATCTCTGGCATTCCTATATACTAATGATGAAAAATCTGAAAGTGAAATCAAGAAAACACTCCCATTTACCATTGCAACAAAGAGAATAAAATATCTAGGAATAAACCTACCTAAGGAGACGAAAGACCTGTATGCAGAAAATTATAAGACACTGATGAAAGAAATTAAAGATGATACAAATAGATGGAGAGATATACCATGTTCTTGGATGGGAAGAATCAACATTGTGAAAATGACTCTACTACCCAAAGCAATCTACAGATTCAATGCAATCCCTATCAAACTACCACTGGCATTTTTCACAGAACTAGAACAAAAAATTTCGCAATTTGTATGGAAACACAAAAGACCCCGAAGAGCCAAAGCAATCTTGAGAACGAAAAAAGGAGCTGGAGGAATCAGGCTCCCTGACTTCAGACTATATTACAAAGCAACAGTAATCAAGACAGTATGGTACTGGCACAAAAACAGAAAGATAGATCAGTGGAACAGGATAGAAAGCCCAGAGATAAACCCACGCACATATGGACACCTTATCTTTGATAAAGGAGGCAGGAATGTACAGTGGAGAAAGGACAGCCTCTTCAATAAATGGTGCTGGGAAACTGGACAGGTACATGTAAAAGTATGAGATTAGATCACTCCCTAACACCATACACAAAAATAAGCTCAAAATGGATTAAAGACCTAAGTGTAAGGCCAGAAACTATCAAACTCTTAGAAGAAAACATAGGAAGAACACTCTATGACATAAATCACAGCAAGATCCTTTCTGACCCACCTCCTAGAGTAATGGAAATAAAAACAAAAATAAACAAATGGGACCTAATGAAACTTCAAAGCTTTTGCACAGCAAAGGACACCATAACCAAGACCAAAAGACAACCCTCAGAATGGGAGAAAACATTTGCAAATGAAGCAACTGACAAAGGATTAATCTCCAAAATTTACAAGCAGCTCATGCAGCTCAATAACAAAAAAACAAACAACCCCATCCAAAAATGGGCAGAAGACCTAAATAGACATTTCTCCAAAGAAGATATACAGAATGCCAACAAACACATGAAAGAATGCTCAACATCATTAATCATTAGAGAAATGCAAATCAAAACTACAATGAGATATCATCTCACACCAGTCAGAATCGCCATCATCAAAAAATCTATAAACAATAAATGCTGGAGAGGGTGTGGAGAAAAGGGGACACTCTTGCACTGCTGGTGGGAATGTGAATTGGTTCAGCCACTATGGAGAACAGTATGGAGGTTCCTTAAAAACTACAAATAGAATTACCATATGACCCAGCAATCCCACTACTGGGCATATACCCTGAGAAAACCAAAATTCAAAAAGAGTCATGTACCAAAATGTTCATTGCAGCTCTATTTACAATAGCCCGGAGGTGGAAACAACCTAAGCGCCCATCATCGGATGAATGGATAAAGAAGATGTGGCACATATACACAATGGAATATTACTCAGCCTTAAAAAGAAATGAAATTGAGCTATTTGTAATGAGATGGATAGACCTAGAGTCTGTCATACAGAGTGAAGTAAGTCAGAAAGAAAAAGACAAATACCCTATGCTAACACATATATATGGAATTTAAGGGAAAAAAATGTCATGAAGAACCTAGGGGTAAGACAGGAATAAAGACGCAGACCTACTGGAGAACGGACTTGACGATATGGGGAGGGGGAAGGGTGAGTTTTGACAGGGCGAGAGAGAGTCATGGACATATACACACTAACAAACGTAGTAAGGTAGATAGCTGGGGGGAAGCAGCCGCAAGGCACAGGGATATTAGCTCGGTGCTTTGTGACAGCCTGGAAGGGTGGGATGGGGAGAGTGGGAGGGAGGGAGACGCAAGAGGGATGACATATGGGAACATATGTATATGTATAGCTGATTCACTTTGTTATAAAGCAGAAACTAACACACCATTGTAAAGCAATTATACCCCAATAAAGATGTTTAAAAAAAAAAAAAAGAAGATGTGGTACATATATACAATGGAATATTACTCAGACATAAAAAGGAACAAAATTGGGTCATTTGTAGAGATGTGCATAGACCTAGAGACTGCCATACAGAGTGAAGTAAGTCAGAAAGAGAAAAACAAATACACTAGATTAATTCATATATGGCGAATCTAGAAAAATTGTACAGATGAACCAGTTTGCAAGGCAGAAATAGAGATACAGATGTAGAGAACAAACGTATGGACACCAAGGGGTGAAAGCGTAGGGTTGGGAAGTGGGAGGGGTGGGATGAACTGGGAGATTGGGATTGACATATATACACTAATATGTATAAAATAGATAACTAATAAGAACCTGCTGTATAAAAAATAAATTATGGGGCTTCCCTGGTGGTGCAGTGGTAGAGAGTCCGCTTGCCGATGCAGGGGACGCGGGTTCGTGCCCCGGTCCGGGAGGATCCCACATGCCGCGGAGCGGCTGGGCCCGTGAGCCATGGTCACTGAGCCTGCGCGTCCGGAGCCTGTGCTCCACAATGGGAGAGGCCACAACAGTGAGAGGCCCGCGTACCACAAAAAAAAAAATAAATAAATAAAATAAAATAAAAATAAATTAATAAACACCAAAAGAAAAAAAAGAAAATATATTTAGAGGTTAATTTATTTATTCAATTTGTTCATGCATTCATATAGTGAATATTCATTGCCTGACCACTACAGACATTGTTTCAAGGGTTAAAGATACAGCAGTGAACAAAATACACAATGCCCCAGAATTCATGTGATATACCTTCCAGAAAGAGAGGAAGACAAATGCATGAATATGTGTCACCTATATAATCCTTGCCCCAAAACTGCAGAAAAATCTTTTCTTTGACAATGATAATACCCTGGATGAAGTATTCTAGATGAAAGTACATATTTTATCAATGTGTATTCCAGTCTGGGGATACTCTCAGAATTCAAGGGAAAATATCTTCCAATGACTTTATACCCAGAGAAAATATTAGTCTTTTGAATTTACATGTCACCCCAGGGCCACATTTTAAAAACATACTTATTTGAAAACTATTTGCCTTCATTTTACTAGTAAGTGCTTTTATTTTTTTTTTCTTTTTGGACATTTCAACTGGGTACTTCATAGTCTACATTTCTTCAAAGTCAAAGCTATTCTCTTGTTGCAAGGAAAGGCACCTTTGGCAGTTGGATTAAGTCTTACAATAGGACACAAGAGTGCCATTTAGTACACCAAGCCAGTACTGTTTAGCAGCCTTATAACGGAGTCCCTAACACACCTGGGAAATTTGATTCAGCACCTGCACTATTGTTTTAGAATTTCTTCCCAAAGGACACATTTTCTGCAGGTAATGAGAAAAATACCTTGAAGACAGAGAGAGCTTTCAAATTTTGAGGAACTGCACTGAGGGAGATACGCAACAAATGACTGTTGAGAATCTTATCCCTTGAGTAAAAATTCTGCTCCTGCGTTTTATGGCAGGAAGTAAAATGTTGGCAGAGAGATGGAAGAAGGCTGTCCATCAAGTGTCTGTCAATTTAGCCACCGAAAAGGTCATCCCAATGACAATTATTCTTCCAGCTGCTATCATATTAGGAATTTTTTACCAAAGAGGTTTTTTAAACTCCACAGAACATCTGAAAAACTGAACAATCTTACCTAGGAACTCTAAAAAAATCACTTCAGAATGCTAAGAAGGATACATAATAATATTAACTGCACACTTTAGAAATATAAACATGCTAAAGATAGTAACTAATTGCTGGATGATCTCCTTTTACTCTGAAACAGCTATCCGAGACCCACAAAAAAGGAATGCCGCCATTCCAGGGGTTGCCACGCTAGTCTTTACATTTAGTTTGATGTATTACAAAACTAGATTTAAGAGCTCAAAGAAAGGTTAATATGATTTACACCAGAGAAAGTGATGATTATTACAAATTAATAATTGCCGATGCTGAATAAATCACAATTTAGGGCTGAATTGGGCTATCCATAACACTTCAAAGTTCCATCAACGTGTTTTAAAGAACAATGATTCAGAAGCTTATTCTGAGACCATTATTCCCTGCATACTTTGCTGACTTATGTATCTGAAGCCTCTGAGGTCCTTTCAGTCAGTAATGGCACCGGACACGGCTTAGTGAAGTAAAGGAATCCAGGAACATTTGATTTGCCAACAGCGGCCACTATCAAAGTCAGCAAGAGATACAACAGATCTGGCACATCCATGAAGGTCTTCAGGATACAGCCCCAGCTACGCCCTTTTCAATACAATCCAGTTATTTCTCCTCCACGCATCCTTTGTCTATTGCATGTACGCCTCCCAAACTCTTCCCAGATATTCCCCCCAAATGAAGCCAGTTTGGTACATGGGGCTCCATCAGTTGTTTCCACTTCCTTCGAGTGGTTTTTTACATTTAATTACCGTGGTATGAGAGAGGTCTTCTGTTACTGATGTAAGACAGGGTGGTAGATGCTCAGTACAGTTTCAGCAAGACTTTCTGTCATTTAGTCAGACTCCAGCCACGTTCACGTCCATGGTGCATGACAAGAATGCCACCATTGTGAAATCTCCTCGTTTCTTATATCTTGGTGAACTGTGCACGCTCCCTTGAGCTCAATGACTTCCCATGTTCCATTTAAATTAATCAACTGTGAAGTCTTTCTTTCCAATACATGATACCAATAGTGTCTACTCAACCACTTAGGCATTTAGGCTTGGTGTCCAAATTATCGTTCTTCAGAAAGATGAGCATTATGAATTGCCTAATTTTGCTATATGGGCTTTGATGTGTAATTGTTACAGGAAGGAAAGTCGAGAGGGATGACAAGAGGGAAGGAAGAAAGGAGAGGAGGACAGAAAGAGGATGGAAGGGATGGAGAGAGGAAAAAAAAAGGAAGGCTTGAAAGAAAGAGAGAAGGAGAAAGGGAAATTAGAGAGGGAGGGAGACTAAAGCAGAGTGTTCTTAATCTGGGAGCCTACAATATCAACCTTGGTTTTGGGGGCAATGCCTAAAACCGTTACTAGATGTTTCAAATACTATAGACAAGGTTTTGTTGGTGTTGGAGCTGTATAGGATTGTCTGCTTAAACACTTGGTGAATTAAGACACTACACACAGTCCTCTGGGGTGAGGATGGAACAAAGGTGGAAGCATTCTTTCCCCCCCATGGTTAGTCCACACCTCCTAGACATCACTTCTACCAGCTCGGTAGTTACACAGGGCTCTCAGTTTATGGATCCACACCACTAAACCCCTCATCTAAGTGTATAACTGGATAGAAGGAAAATAGTCTTACACCTGCAATGCAGAAATGACCCTTCTCTAACCACCATATCCGAGTTCTCAAAAGAAAGCCCAAACTCCAGGCCCACTCCATTTTCTGCTACTCAAACACTTCCCAGAAAAACTGACACCTTACATATAAAGTAACATCACTTTCTGACTTACCTGTTACACACATTTATCTTTTATATTAATGTTATATTAAATACAGAAAGGGAACTTCTACTTCTCCTAGGGGCCTGGGCTATGACTGGTCTAAATTTGAAGCTCCATGAAATCATTTTGCCACTTCTTCCCTTGAGTCTCACCCAGTTTTAATTCCATTCCATCCTCCACATGAAACTCCAACATTTTTAGTGATAAAGTAGCAGCATTTATATATCAAAAAATATGTGAAAACTATTTTAATTATTCTCAGTGATGAATGAGAAGATTGAAAAATCTTGACTGATATTAATATATATCAACAAAGATCTATTAATACTTGTCCAGTAATGTGAGTCAAGATCTTTGAAAAGGAAAAGTATCTTTTATTAACTCTTTTGCTAGTTTGGCCATTACACTGTAAATACAATGAAAATTTCCTCAGATCTAGAAAAAAGTTTTTTAAATAGTTTTGATTTAGATGCTTAACAGGTAAAAAAACAATTGAATATTTTCTCCACACAGGCTGAATTTTTCTTCTCCAAATTACCAGCTATATTCATTGGTTGAGTTGAATAATATCAGACTTTGACTTTCTTATATTTTTACTTTCCTTAAAAAGAACTATCTTCCTCGCCATCTTTCTTTTCCCCCTCCAACCATACAAAACACACACACACACACACACACACACACACACACACACACTTTTGGATGTATTCTTTACCAAAACCTCAGTCTGAAACTTCATGAGTTTTAACCCATGATACACACTCAGTTGATTAGGATCATGGTACAGAGTTAGCAAGTATATTTGCTCAAGTTTCAATAACACCAATATTATTTCAGAATGAAACTACCAAACAAAGACATTCTTATATAATGTCTAAAAATCATCAGACCCAACAACCAGCTGGACTGCCTGCAAAAATGCACTGCCTTATCAGAATTTCTCAGTATCAACCCCTCCAGCTTCAAGACACTGCGTTAAACCTCAAGTGACAACTTGAGGAAAATACTCAAGCTGTGTCTACCTACACTAAGTCAGGTGGAAAATAGAGGCAGTTGTCCAGATAATCCAAGCAAAACAAGACAAAAAGTACCCCCACTGTTTTATACTTCAGGTGAAGTATTTTTAGTTGTGCTAGATTTAGATAATTGCATGGGAATCATTACAGATGCACACAATTTGAAAGTCTCCCCTTAAGTAAAATCAAACACACACACAAACAAAAACACAAGCCCTACAGAGTACATTACAATTCATAAAACAAACTAATGCTCATTAGATACAATGACTAATTTCTTTCCAGGTCTAAATATTTAAGCCCTGAGTAAATATACACAGTCTATTTAATACTGACTCGTTATACATCATCTACAGGCAATGATATAGTTCTTCCCCCAGTTCAACAGGTTTAATTAGAAAACTGTTTTTCTTCCTTTTGTTATATACTTAATTCAAATCCTCAAGCTTGACTTTCAATACTGTGAGTGGTGAAGTGACTTGGTATTGGCGCGGAATATGAACCAGAACTCTCATGGTTCAGGAAAGCAGTTTAGGGGGCAGCTGAGACATGTCGCCAAGTCCCTGCCCTGGTGTGCCTAACAGGTGGACCTAGGGGGACTTTGCAACTGTTCTCAGAGGTGGCCATGGTCAGAGTCATTCCTGAGTCTCCCAGCTTGGTCTGTGAGTTGGAAAAAAGAGAGCGAGCAGCCCCTCCAAGCAGCTGACAAGTATATTGCAAGCAACTCCTTACCAATAAGAAGTACTTAATTTTGAAAATGATTTATCTTTAAAAAATATAGAGTGGTTTCAAGTTTCTCTAATAATGTCCCTCACATTCCTTTCCTACTACTTGTATCCTAATGTGCCCCCACCCACACCAAATTTAAAATGTTTTATATGGGGCTTCCCTGGTGGTGCAGTGGTTGAGAGTCCGCCTGCTGATGCAGGGGACACGGGTTCGTGCCCCGGTCCGGGAAGATCCCACATGCCGTGGAGCGGCTGGGCCCATGAGCCATGGCCGCTGAGCCTGCGCGTCTGGAGCCTGTGCTCCGCAACGGGAGAGGCCACAACAGTGAGAGGCCCGCGTACCGCAAAAAAAAAAAAAAAAAAAAAAGTTTTATACGTACGTGTGTGTGTGTGTGTGTACAAGTTTCAGGTGTACAACATAGTTCAACATCTGTATACACTACAAAGGGACCAGCACCACAGGTCTAGTTGTTTACCCCCTTCACCCATTTTGCTCGCCTCCCCCAAAACCCCTGGTAACCACTAATCTGTTCTCTGTATCTATGAGTTTGTTTTTATTTTTTATTTATTTTTTGTTAGCTTCCATATGAGTGAAATCATATGGTCTTTGTCTTTCTCCATCCAACTTATTTCACTCAGCATAATATCCTCAGGTATTACGCTATCCATGTTGTCCTAAGGATTTCCTTCATTTTATGGCTAACATTCCATTATATATATGTATAATCTCCCACGTCTTCTTTATCCATTCACCTGTTTGTGAGCACTTAGGTTGTTTCTACATCTTGACTATTGCAAACAATGAGCACAGAGGTGCGTGTATCTTTTCAAATTCATGTTTATGTGTTCTTTGGTTAAATACTAGAAGTGGAATAGCTGGGTCATATGGTAGTTCTATTCTCTTTTTTTTTTGAGTAATCTCCATACTGTTTTCCGTAGTGGCTGCACCAATTTGTAGTCCTACCAACAGTGCCCACATCCTCTCCAACTTTGTCATTCCCTGTCTATTTGATAACAGCCATTCTAACAGTTATGAGGTGACATCTCACTGTGATTTTGATTTGTATTTCCCTGATGAATAGTGATGTTGAACATCTTTTCACATACCTGTTGGCCATCTGTACGTCTTATTTCAAAAAACGTCTATACAGATCCCCGGCCCATCTTTTAACTGGGTTGTTTTGTTGTTGTTCATGTTTTATAAAAACAATTCAACCATCACAATAATTCAAACAATGCAGAAAGAAATACAAGTTTCCTTTCTCCCCTTCACCGTCGGGTACAATTTCCCAGAAGCTACTATCTTATATTCTTTTATGACACTTCTATTTTTCACTCTTTTGGTGTCTAACTGCATATATACATGCAGCATTGATTCCCTGTTGTGAAGGATAAGGACTTTTCCTCATCTACAGTACCCTTCCCTCTTTTCCTCTAAACAATCTTCACTACTCTTACTTCCTCACCCGCTTCAAGTTTTCACTTTGGTGCAACTCTGTTTAACGCCGGATGCACATTCTCACTGAACACCCTCAGTTCTCCTTATTCTGCTTTAGCAATCTTCCAAAACTAGAATCACTTTCTAACATACTATATAAATAATTCAGCTATTATGTTTGTCTTCTCCCAGTAGTATGAAAACTACATGCGAGCAGGAAATTTTTGTATTTTTGTTGTCTTTTACTGCTATATTCCCAGCACCTACAAAAATGCCTGGCATATAGTTGTGTCCAATAAATATTTGCCGAATGGATGAATTTCCGATAGCCATTTTTATTTGTAGTATCTACACTTGCCTGCCCCATCAAGTTTAGCCTGAATCTCTCACCATCCCACAGTGGAAGACAAGGATACTAACAGGCCTACACATTCTACAATATTTTGTGGGTTTCTTCTATAGTGTTTATCTGTTTTGGTTGCAACAGGTAAATCAACTGTTGTAAAACATTCCATTGTCTGAATACACCAGGATTTATTTACCATTTTATCACATGAGTTGTTTTCATTTGGGGACTAGTAGGAATAGGTATGCTGTGATGTCTCTTGGTGAATATATGTGTTCTTTTCTGCTGAGAAATTACCTAGTTTAACCAGAATGAGAATTGCAGAGTATAGGCAATGTTCAGGTTCAACTTTAGTGGATACTGCTCAACAGTTTTCCAAAAACGTTGAACCAACTTAACCTCGAGTTAGCAGTGTCTGTCTAGTTACTGTACAGCCTCACCAACATTTGATACTGTCTTTCTTATTTTAGTAATTTCTGGTAGATCTGTATTCTTGCATTAAAGATTTTTTTAAACCACCTTTTTATTTTGGATTTTCAACTTATAAAAAGTTGTAAAGATCGTACAGAGAATATCCAGTTTCTATGTTAATGTCTTACATAACTATGATACCTATGTCAAAACTAATAAGTTAGCATTACTGCATGACTGTTAACTAAGCTACAGACTTCATTTGGATTTCACCAATTTTCCCACTAATGTCTTTTTCTGTTCCAGGGTCATTTCAGGACACCACATTTTTTCTAGTCATCAAGTCTCCTCTGGTCTGGGAATTTTTCTCAGCCTTCCTTTGTTGTTCATGACTTTGGCAGTTGTGAAAAGAACTGGTCGAGCATTTTGTTGAAAGCCCCCAATTTAGGCTTGTCCAATGTGTTTCTCAAGATCAGGCTGGAGTTATGGATTTTCGGGAAGGGCAGCACCACAGTGAAATGCTCTGCTCATCACAGCGTATCAGGGGACATGACCTCAGCTGACTTCTCCCTGGTGATGGTCATCTTGATTAGTTGGTTCAGGTAGTGTTGGCCAGGTTTTACTGTACACTTATTACTTTTGTTTCCATATGCTATTTTTGGAAGTGAGTCACCAAGCCCAGCCCACACACAAAGGGGAGTACCTACATGTATTATCTACAGAACTCTTCTGTTAAGAAAGATTTGTTCCTTCCCACCACTACCACCGTTAGCTGTTCAATCATTTATTTCTACCACTATAGACTCATGTAAATTTACTTTATATTTTAGGTTATAAGCCAATACTATGCTATTTACTTTGATGTCAAGTTTGCAATGCGGTTTTAATGTCCTTTCCGTGAAGATTAATGAAGTTGAACATCTTTTTAATATATTTACTGGCTATTTTGTGAAGTGTCAGATTAGAGTTCTTTTCCATTTTTCTATTGAGTTGTCTGCTTTTCTCTCATTTGGGGGAGTTCTTTATATACTCTGGGCATGGCCCTCTGTTGGTTATACGTATTACAAATATCTTCTCAGAGTCTATAGCTTTTCTTTCTCACTCTTTTAATTGTATCTTTCTATCAACAGAAGTTCTTTGACATAATCCAATTTATCCAAATTATTCCTATGAGTAGCACTTATGCCCAATTTTACAAATAAGCCTAACTCCAAAGCTATGCATATAGTCCCATTTCTTATATGTTGCCTTCCATAGTTTATGTATGTTTATTTTATTTTTTGTTTTGGTGTGGTTTTTATTTTTTCTATTTCTTCATCTTTAGATCTACAATCTGTCTAGCATCGATTTTTGTATAAGGTGTGTGGTTGGGATTTTTTTTTTTCTATAGATACTGAAATGACTTGGCACCATCCCTTCCCCACTGCACAGCAGTATCAAATCTAACAGAAAGCAAATGGCTGTATCTGTGAAGGTCTGTTGCTGGAAATGTCTATCCTATGCCATTCATCTGTCCTTGTGCCAAAATCACACTGAATCAACTACTATAATTTTATAAATCTTGATAATTGGTACGGTAGTCCTCCAGCTTTTTTGTTCTTCTCCAAGACTGTCTAGTTAATTCTATCCTAGTGCCATATTTTGAGTCGTTGTGCCCTTAAATGTCTGGTCCCTGGTGGTTGCCCATTTATATTTCTGAATGAAATACTCAATCGCTTAAGGACAACAAGTAGCTTCGGTTTTTCCTGCCAATACCTGGGTCTTCCCTGAACAAAGTTCTCCTCTGAATTAGGCAGGTGACATGGTAAAGCACATTTGCTCACAGGTATCACTGTAACAAACATGCACAAGAAGCAGGGAGCAAGGCTGTCCACCTCCACCCCAAGCCACCCCTCTGTGCCAAAAGGAGGAAGGGTTTCCTGAGAGCACCCCAAAGTCTGAGCCACCTGTTCATCTGCTTCTATTCACTTTCCATTTTCCCCCTTCCCACTTCCAGTGTTTTATTACCCTAGCCCCCCCCCCACCTTTACTGTTACTTAAACTGTCATTTCTATAAAAGTTTGGGAAGGAAGAGACACACAAAAAATATATTCAGTGCACCTTTTTGTGAACTGAAAGCCGCTGTGCTTTAACTGATTGAGTTAAAAAGGTAGTTGAATTATAGTCAGCACAACAGAAATATTACTTAAAGGTAGACGCTACATTTCGGTGTGTGGCAGACAGAAATATCACCCATGTTATGTCTCAATTTAAAAGAAAAGGATGAGGGAATTATGGCACTGAATTGTGAACACCTTGAAGAAAAAAGTAGATTTTAATGATTTCTAGATTCCAGTAGATGAGTTCTACGCCAAACATATAATCAACTGTTCCTTAATTTTAAAGCATTATTCACCTTATAAAAAGTCACCTCAGAGACACACAGACTAAGTATCTGTGTTGCGTGATCTCCATGCTGCTCTCGGGAGCCACTCTCCAGTTTCTTAAGCCCTGTTCTGGTCCCAGGAGGCTGACTTCCACTCAGTAACTCAGCACATCACACAGACCAGATTCCCTTTGGCTACCTGTAGGGTTTGGCCATAAGGAAGCAACAGCAGGAAATAAGAGTGTAGGAAGAGATGGATGTGAGGATGTTTACGCCCATCTCTGCCAGCTCCACCTTTGAACATGGTAACTGGACAAGCTTAGGTCACAGGTTCTGATCCTGTAATTCCTCTCTCCCACATCTGCAGTTCTTACTAGATTGGTAAGAACTGTCTCTCTTTTCAAGCCTGGGCTAGTAAGAGATCTCATTTTTTTCAGAACTTGAGTGCCTCACTTTCATAAATAATCCCATTATTAAATTCTCTTCAATTACATCTTTGAGCATGCCATCTGCTTCCTGCTGGCACCCCAACTCATACAGTATTCTAGACCAGTTGGATGAGGGTAACAACATCAAAAATGTATTCTTATTCCCTTGTGTAAAGGTATTGTCAAATATGAACAGCATGCACTTATCAATTCTAAAAGAAAATCCTTATGAACAATATGCTAAATCAGGGTGAGGACATAAAAGTAAGTACTTGAGTTAAATAAGGATAAAAAGAATCAAAGCAATTACCCTTCTACAAATCTCTAAAAACAAGCGCAAAGGTATTATTTGAAGACTTTGCAGCAATTAAATTACTCTGATTAATGTCCCTGGGTATTGTTTTGGCTGCAACAAACCATTTTACCATGTATCTTGTAAGCCTGAAGAGAGGAAAAATCCATTTAATGTTGTGACTTAGAAGAAGGCATAAGATGACCAGAATCTACATTTATGAAAAAGAGAGAATATATTGTTATGGGCTGAAAGTTAAAAATGTGAAAAAGGGAGAAGAAAGGTTAGATCAAAATATCAATTATATAAACACAAGGAGATTGTATAATTTTCTTCCAAATGATCAGTAATAAATGCAATGATGAAAACAGCAATAGTGACTAGTACTTATTTACCTCTTATTATATGGCAGGCACTATTCTATTTTATATTTACATACATACGAGTGCTTTTTTTTTGTTTTTTTTTTTTTTGCGGTACGCAGGCCTCTCACTGTTGTGACCTCTCCTGCTGTGGAGCACAGGCTCCGGATGCGCAGGCTCAGCGGCCATGGCTCACAGGCGCAGCCGCTCCGCGGCATGTGGGATCTTCTCGGACCGCGGCACGAACCCGTGTCCCCTGCATCGGCAGGCGGACTCTCAACCACTGTGCCACCAGGGAAGCCCCATACGAGTGCTTTTGATGCTCACAACAACTCCATTTGATCGTTACTAATACTATCCATCTTACAGATGAGAAAACTGAGGCAAGGTGATGGTAAATACTTGCCTATGATCACCCAGCTTGTAAAGGACAGAGTTGTATCTGACTTACGCAGTCTTGCTCCATGACTTGGTACTCTTAATTTCTATACTATACTGTTATAAAGTAAATATGTAATATATAATGTATATCCTTCTCCATCCCTTGCTTTTTTTTCTGGAAATAATGCATTGCCCTCTTGCTTCTTTAAGATATTAAGTCAAATATGTTCAGGTTACATTTTGGATACAGAGAAAACAACTAATTTTTAAGAAGATATGAATTACAGACAAGAATTCTGCTTAACCTCACATAACTTTTCACCTTATAAAGACAGAATATTATATCAAATTGAGGACAACTACCCAACAAATGCTAAAACACTATCTTTTAAAACAGGGCATTAAGAAGGCAGTTGAGGAAGGTCTTTTAAAGAAAAATTAATTTTTGAGTAAGTTTTCAAAAAGATCTGAAAAGGAAAAAAAACCCCACAGAACTCATTCTGTAAACTTCTTTAAGGAAATCTTCCAACGTGGTCAAAATGCTCCTTCTCAGTGCAGCCCACAGTGTAGAAGAATTCACATGACAATCACGTTTAGACAATCCGAGCAGTCACCTGGAGAACGGTATCGTGAGTCAGAAGAACAGAGGGACTGAAAATAGCACTTGCTTAAACTTTCTGTATAGTGTACATAAATTAGGCTGAGGTATAGCCTATAGATTTGGAGAAGAAAAGATCACTGTTGAGGTCCAATCGGTAATTTATATGGTCCTCAGTGAAAAAGAAAGGGTGGGTCAGTGAACTCTACCTCCTGGTTAGAGCATATCTAATTCTTCTGAACAGTGCATTAGCTCAACTCACCAGGGAAGAAGTCTGGTCTCTAACTTCACTACTTAGGATTAAATGAGTACATTTGACGAGAGCATCTTTGGTGAAAAGGCTAGACAGATGAATGGATAGATAAATAAATATTCACCCATCAACCCATTAGGTCCTTGGAGACCTCACTTGGGCAGCTCAGGATGTTGGTGGTAGTGGAAAGACTAGGGATCCTAGTTATTTCTGGTTACCTAATAGGAGGTAAAACTAGCACTGCCCAAAACAGAGTCAATAAAAACTGTAGCAACACAAACTGGAACTATTTACATGAGCCTCTCTATCAACCAAAGACCCAAAGAAAAGACAATTAACCAAGCTATAAGGAGATGTCCCACATGACAAATGGCACACACAGAAGCTTTTGTGCACGTCTAAATTTATTTATGTGGTAAGATCTTTCTTTAACTGTAAGGGTTTCTAATTGCATGCTCTGTATTATTATAACAACAGTTGTAAATTATAAAAATGGAAACCTAACCAAGTTAAGAGACTCACTTAGTAATTTATCTTAAGTCAACTAGATTGTAAGCTGCTTGAGAATGAGTTCATGACTTGTATTATTTTATATTACTCTGGTAGCCTAGCTAATACTTTTCATCTACTGGGCCAGTAATAAATAACTCTCGAGTAACTGAAGTCAGCGATAGTCACACCACCGGCGCACTGGCCCCGACAGACTGATCAGACAGACTGATTTCCACTGCTATATTCTTGTGCACAATCGGCTGAAAAGAGCAGATGTCAGCTGTGCAAATGCTGAACTCTCTGCCATAAGGGCAGTTAACTGTAACATCAGACTAGAGTCATGAGGTCAAAGGACATTATTCCTGAACTGTGACTAAAATAAGAACTTTGCCTCATGCTTTCAGATCTCTGGGACAGAAAGTCTATTTGTTTTAAAAACACAAGGAGAGTTTAATTGATCATCACAATTATGCAGAACCAGATGACACAAAGCCATTCGGCTTGCTGTTATCCATGCCATTTTTCAGAACATATAGCGCAAAAGGATATGGAAACACCATTCTTAGCAACAGTTTCAAGAAACATGACATTGAAGTAATGGCTTCTTTAGTCAATATTATCTTAAAACACCAAATACTAGTGTTATGGTTTTAAATAGGTTGTGGTAAGGCAAAATCCCTACTCCCACTTATTTTCCTTGATCGTGGCATATTCCATACACATGCATTAAGTAATCATAGTCAAGTCTTCCATATAAACAAAAAGAAAATAGGCAAGACGTACCACATAATTTCCTGTACTTCAATTTTACACACAGAAAAAATATATATAAAGCCCCAAATTTCTTCCATCTGTAAAGGAGTTTCAGGAATTTAACAAAGAGTCATATTTATACTAAAAAGTAATCAGAACTATTCTGGTATTTTTAAAAGGTCGCCTGTATTTTCTGATAGCTATCAAGATTTTCTCATTAAGCCTACGAACAAACAAAATGAATATCATTTTGTATGTACCATATGATGGATGCATTGTTTCAATGATAAATTGACAGGGTGTGGCACTGATATCTGGGAGGCTGTCTTATTTTTATCTGGTAAACATAAAAAAAAGGGTTAACACAAGAGAGAGAGCTTTTCTTAAGGCAATTGCTAAGCAAAGGCTGCCACCTTTCCTTATCACCTTGGGATGTGAGAATGAACAGATCAAGCTGTTTCAGTATTTTTTACTTTCATTGGGCCAAATCAAGATCTTAGTAAAATTTCAAAATGGGTATAGAGCAAGGAAATAACCCAATGTGTGTACACTGGGTCGTAATTCATCATATGGCTTTATCAGATAACGCAAATGAGAAAATCCTGAGCCAGTCATAAAAGCATGTCCAACTCTGAGTGACTTGTCCTTAAGATGGATCTTCTGTAAATAATTAAATTAGTGGATTTTTCTTTTTGCCCTGCCCATCTGGGCGGAAAGAGAAAAAAAAAAAAAAATGAACAAACCCATGTGTGCGCATACACACACACACACACACACACACACACACACACACATATACACAAAGAAAAAGTCCCAAAGGCTTAACCTTACATTTAACTTGTTAGTGCAAAAGAGGTATTACCATATTTTGAATTGTTACCAAGATTCTTGAATTTCAAATTGCAAAAGAAAATCAGCATGTTTATTATAAATAATCTGTTTAGGTGTCATTAGAAATTTATGAGAAATATAATCTATTTTATGGCTACAAAGATTTATATTTATAAAAATTTGAATATTAAGAAAAATTTAATACAGATAAATAACTTGAAAGTATTCTGTAACAGACATGTAAAACCCAACTAGGTTCTAAAAAGCAGCAGTTGTATTTAGAGAATGAGGGCCATTCTACCTGGCCCTGTTGACTGCCTCAGAGAACCTGAATAGCAGAGATGTGGGAAGTGGTTACAAGGAAGGTCAATGGGAGTTGTAATGATGGGTGGGGAAGGGAGGAAGGAAACACTACGTGTGTGTATGTTGGGTAGGGGAGAGGAGGATGACAGTTTCTTCTATTAAAAGGACAAACCAAAAATTATCAGTGGTCCAGGGAACGACAAGGAGGTGAGTATGACAGCATGGCTGAAAATATTTTCACTAGCTAGGGACTAGGCCTCTGCAAACAGAGCTTCACTGGGCTTACTATTAAAAGCAATCTGCAAAAGAGGCTTGAAAACCCAGGGGTCTAATATCAAGTGAGCAGTAGGAAGGTGACCTTTCATTCCGTTTGTTTATGAGAGGATTTGCAGACTGTCTCAGTGTGGGTCCAGCATCAGCAAGAGGCCAAAGGGGGCTGGTGAACTCAATGGGTTTTTTTTTTTTTTTTGGTTTGTTTTTTGAGGTCGTATAATCAACTTAGAAAATACAGCTGGAAAAGAACAAGAAGGAAAGCTTGGTTTTTATACACTGTCTTACATTTCTGGGGTAAATGGCTAAATGCAAATTTCCTTTAATACTTTTTATTAGAGTACAGCCAACTTAGTACCAATTTAGGTACTGAATTTAGCCATTAGATATAGTACACAAAATTAAAGAGACAAAAGGAAAACTGAGCAGGTGTAAAAAAGAATTGAATTAAGATTACAATGCAAAGATAAACTGGATAGGAAATAGAAAAATGAAAATAGTTCTGTTAGGATGACGTTAATTTTTTTATTTTTCCTTTGCTTAACATTTGATAATTTAATAAATCTCACTGAAAAGACCCTTATAAGAAGATAGAATATCTTCAAGCAAAACTCATCATGCTATTTTTACAAAATGTTATCTGAACTGATTGCTTGTCTATGAAGTGTGTTTATGCTGACCATTCATCTGCAATTACTCGGGACGCAATCCCGGGTATATTGAAAGTGCCGTATTTGAACTATCATTCACATTTGTACTTCACTAACACAAACACAAATTATTCCTGTGTAGTAATTACCTTTTAATATTTGTCAGGAGTTGCTTGTCTTTAGATATTCATTTTAGTCTTTCATTTAATCAAGTACCTCAGGCCCTTTTCCAGAGTATTAAATTTTTTAAAAAATATTCGATGTACAACCTGACTTTCCCTGTACCACCTCCCTCCCCAGCAACTTTTCACCTACTCTGAAAACAAACTAAAATAAAACCCACAACAACAGCAAAAGAATAATGGTGCCAGAAATGGGTTAGAACACTGTGACGCCTTTAGTCCTGATTTAGTTACCGTCATACCAGAAGAGCATGCACACACTTTATAGACTACATGGCTATGACTGATCGACGATAGCCTGGCAAGGTTACCACAGCTAATTACAACATCATTCATCTAAGCCTACACGGGAGAAAATACCAGGCTCCCAAGGAAGACAAAAGAAGAGAAAGGAAAACGATTCTATAGCTGTTAACTTTTAAATAATCAGACTCAATAGGAAACAAATAGGATGAAACTCTGACCAAGTGATGACTTATGGATTCATCCAAGCAAATGACCTCAGTTCCCTGGTCATTTCAACTTGGGGTTTCACTGCCCACAGCAGAGAGCTTCCAGTAACAAGGAACCCTCACAGGCTCGGGTGCTTTGTAGTCAGAATTCAAAGGCTCTGCCAGAAGCCTGGCCCAGCCCTGAGCTTTCGTTCTGCTATGTGTGTGGTGTGACTGTGTTTGTCTAGGATCAGATGCCAATACTTAAACTCACATTATGGGCACAGCAGCTACTTACACACTGAAGCCTAATTAAAGGAATAAACTTCCCCCTGCTTTATTTTTTTCCCAAAGATCAGCGCCATAAAGGGATTTGGTTTCTTTAAAAATTCAGACAAACGATCCCACATGTTGCCCTTATTCAGTAAATTAGTCAAAATCAGATAGAAAATGGTCACAATTTCCAACGCTAATCTATGGCTATGCCATATGATCTGGGAACTACTGAAAATAAAGAGAGGAGAACTCAATGTTTTGAAAATAATTATATTATAACAAACATACAATCATAATTTTCCTTTCAGTTTTGAAGAAGCACAAACACACATGGAAACAATAAAGCATCTGAGGCACCTTTCGGCTTTCAAGTCTCAAAAACAAGAATCACTTTCAAACAGAAAGTATCTCATCTTCAAAGTTTAACACACAAGAGGAGAATAAAGCTAATATCATTTCAACTCCAAACTTCAATCAGATTGCTTTATATCTGGGTAATATAGATCACAAGAGTGGCAACAACGAAGCTGAAAGTACTTTTTATCCTGATACACTGTTTAAATTGCATTGCTTAAATAATTATAACTAAAGACATATTTTCTCGTGGAACCTTAACCCAAAATAGCAAATCTCAGTCAAGAATACTGAGGAAAAATTACCAAAAGTTTCAAAATAAAACTAATAATTAACTGGGGCCATAGGATGGAAATTGACAGGGGCATGGAGTCAGATTCAAATTCAGCTTGGAATTAATGAAATTCTCCTGGGACAATCATAGCCCATTAGAGCAAGAAAGGCTTATAGTATAGATGAGAAAACTATGGCCCAGGGAGATATGGCAGTGGCACATAAGGAAGTAACCTGTATGGTCTCAGTTAAGAATATTCACTTCTATAGAATGCCAAATGTGTCCTGATTTATTCTTTGTTTGGAAAAATGTGATAGCTATAGGTTAAATGACTTGTCTGGATACACAGCTAGATCAGATACTGTAGGGTCTGGGACTGGCTCCATACCATTGGTTCTCAAGGGACAAGGATTGGGTCAACCTTGGACTACAGCCTCATGAAGTCTTTTGGGGAACAGCAGAAGGTCAGTTACCACTGATCATAAAGGCAGCATAAAGATTAGTTGGAGAAAGGCTAAAGGACTCTCATTCTTCCAAACATCAAAGTAAGCGTCCTCACTAATTTGTCTTATTTACAGAAGGCTCTACATGCAGATACTTGAAATGTCAAAAAGGACAACAGTATCCACAATATGGGAGAAAAATTACCAGGTATCCCAAATATGAGCATGTTTGTTTCAGTGCAATTTTCCCCCAAACATACACACATGCATGTAAGTGCATGTGTGTGCATACACATGGGATGAAGAAATAGAAGCAAATTCATTTCTGACACAGAAGGATTTAAAAGACATTTTCTCCATATTAATTTTCTGGTACTTCCTTATTAGCTTTTTATTTACAACTATTCATGGTATATATTTATTAATTTACACTCTATCTTGTTCCAAAAGGATATAAGGTGTTATTTTATCCCATATAGTATTAAAAGGTACAGATAATTGAAACCCACAATTAATCCAAAAGATGTCATGTAGCTGAAAGCCAAGAAATGCAGGTTCCAGTTCTACTCCTTTAACCAACTAGTTATTTGACATCACAGCACACACTGAGTCGAAGCTTTTACTTGGTCACTTGTAAAATAATGTTAATTGTCTAGAAAATTGCTCTTATGAAATTCTATGGAATTGTCTATTAACAGATCAGCTTTTCACAAAAGTTGTTCTAAGAGGTGCTAACAATTCTTTTGAGGGAAGGTAGGTTTCTTTGCTGTAGGACTTAGGATTAGTATTAGGATTCTCTATTGCCTACTCAACAGCCTTCGGCATCCCTTTCTTCCCTGCTAGTATAACCAATCTTATGTGTACAAAGAGTGAGTGTGAATGAATTAAAATAGCATCTACAATTTAAGTGTTCAATAAATGTTATTAATTAACTAGAATCAAATATTTGTTGAAATCCCAAAACGTGTTAGGAAGTACCATAGGGCTCCTCAAAGAAGACCTGGAAAACTCCTGAACTAGGTGATTTTAAAGTCTAAATGGGCTCTGTGAATATGATTCTTTGCTATTCTACCTGGCGTTTGTTCTACCCTGTCTCTTCTTTTAAATAGACTCTTAGGTTAGCAATCTCTAGTCTACACAGTAATATGTACTGGCAACTAAAGAAACATTATAATCTTGAAGTGTTAGAATGATTTACTAGTTAGGGCTGAGTCAGGGCTTAGTCGTTTAGCATTACATTAGAAAATCCATTACAAAATAAATGGTAGGAAATAATTTAGATGAAGTTGGAATTATGTGTTTGCCCAGTTGATTTAAAATTCGTCTTGCAAATGTTAAAATATATATACCCCATTAGCTTACAGGGTGCAAAACTATGAATCCCTTTTGGTCAGTAGAAAATTTCTTCATCTTTGTATCCCTTCGTTGTTGAAGAATTAAGAAATGCATTTATGGTACACTTACCGTACTATCTTGAAGATTTGGACAAGGTTTCACAAACAAGGGCATATTTGAGCTTGAGTTTAAAAGGTGCATACAATTTCACCAAGTAGAAAAGAGGCAAAGGGGTGAGCCAGGTGAAGGGAACACTAACTACAAAGACACAAAGGTTTGAAAGAAAGTAGCAAATTTAGGGAATGCCAAGTGGCTTGTGGTAGCTGCAGGTTAAGGCGATTGTAGAAGAGAGGCTAGTAATAAAAGTGGGCAGACAAGAAGGGGATAGATCATGAAGAGCCCCTGAATACGAGCTTCCTGCATATTCTGTGTATAAGTGTTTCAACTTGGAAGATAAAGAAAAAAGAGGTGGGCCCAACCACTGTCTACATGTATGCGGCGGGGAGGCTGTCAGTTTTTAACAGGATACTGATGATGACTAACTTGTGCTGGAGAAAGATACAAAAATTATACTGAATGTTGAGTGCATTTTTATTTCAGTATCGGTAAAACCTACTTTTTGGGTGATTAACATGACCTAATGGTAAGAACATCTTGATTCCCAATATCTGTTAAATTGTAACAGATTATCTTAAGTAAGATAAGCATGCAAACCGATAATGGTTAAATTCCCCATCGTCTTGGATGGATCTCAAGAGCGAGAAAACCAGGGAGAATCAGCCCCGCATGTGTTGTACCAGCCTGGGCTAATGAGTCCCATGAGAAGTTGAACCAGTTCCAGTGGCCTCTGAGAGCTGAGTGGGGAGCAGAGAGGATGGGCTGGGGCTTTGGGGCTCAGCATTTTATATGCCCCCTGTGATGAAGAATCGCTGGAACACACATGCTACTCCTCCTCTGACCACCCCCTCCTGTCCTTCGTCTAAACAAGGGCTCAGGGTGGGCCTGGCAGCACAACCAGGTCACCTCCCAGAAGAGCCATTCATGGATCCTGCATCTGCTGCCAAGCATATCCCTCCATCCCTGTGTGCCCAAGCCGTGGCCACACCCTGCTCTGAGGGCAGTGAAAGGAAAACAGAATGGGCAGATAGCAAAGCTGGTGGCTTTGCTTCTGTCTTTAATTCCTCTAGCTGAGAAACTCAATAAATGTTTTTTCTTTGCTTTTAAAGTTCCAGAAATGTAAAGTACTGAGTCTGATAGAACCATGAAAGTAGATAAGGGATGATTTCTTCATCCTTCATCCCTGCCCAAATACCTCCATCTAATTCTGAGGAACTGCCTGCATCAGCTTGCTGATGAGTTTGGACATGGTTCTCCTAGCAGTGGGAAGCCACTGGAGGTTGCTGAGCAGGGGAGTTATATAATCAGCTTTGTGATTTAGAAAGGTAGATCTGGCAGGAGCAGAGATTGGGGAAAGCCGGGCCTGTAAAGAAGGAGGTCAGTTTGAGGCCTCTGTGGTAGTCTGATCGATGGGAAAGCTCTGGCCTGCTTCAATGGTCACGGACATGAAGGCTGAAGAAACTGTGGATGATGATGGGAAGAAAAGGAAGGAAAAGGATATAATGACACGGTTTCAGACTGAATGGCTGGAAGGCAACACTGACCACCAAATAGTGAAGGCTGGCCAATCTCACCATTTCATCTGTGACACAAGGTGAAATGGGATTTGAAGCCAAGGAGTTAAGCATTTTCAGGGTTTGATACATATTCACAAAATGACTCTCAGGAAAATGATATCACTGTATTATTTTACAAAGAGCATGTGAAAGACAGCACAGAAAAATTGTTCCTGACACTGGAGCTAGCAAGGGTTCAAATCCTACGTTTGCCACCTAACAGCTATGTGACTTTGGAGGAGTTATTTAACTGCTCTAGGCCTGTTTCCTCATCTGTTAAATTAGGGAGATAATAGAACCCAACTAAGTATCACGAGGCTTAAATGAATTGTTAGGAGTACAGGATTTAGAATACGCGGTGCACTGCCTTGAGCTCTGTGCCTCGCATATAGTCACCACTGAATAAATATTATTTCCTATCTGTGTCTGACCCAACATCAGTATTGAAGAAGCAGAAGGTCCACCTTCAACGATGGGGAACCTCAGCTTACTTTTCTTCCTACGCTGAACGTTACATTGCTCAGATGGTTCAACAAAAGCTGAAAAAGCCAAAGAAAAACAAACATTTTTCCCTGAGAAAGCTCATAAGAGAAAGGTGAAAAAACAAATTCCCAGGCACAGGGGTACTCTGAGGTTCAGCCTTTTGAAGACCACAGTGCTTGCTTATAAATAGAATATTAAAACAAGCAATTTTCTCCTTTCGTCTTCCCTTATTGCCTAATTTTCCTCCCATACTATTTGCATAATGCATAAAAGGCATCCATTATGCAAATGAATGATAGGGCTGTGAGGTTGCTGAAGCCACAAACTTCACTCCAGATGAAGAGAAGCTGCCACAAAGCCCTCCGATGACCGAGTTCCAGCAGAACTGCTCTGCTAGCTTGGTTTCCAAACGATAGAGAAAAATTATGAAGACGATGGGTCATTTAATTTCCACTTGGTTTATTTTAAAAGGGGCACTGTAGATGCTTTCCAGAAAATTAGTACAAAATATAAATATTCAGTATTGTGGCATGTAAAATAAACTGTATAATGTATTTTGTTTCAAATGGCAAAAATTATACTATGTAAAATTTTTACAATTTTAAGCATGTGTTTCCCTTTGCAAAATGGAAAAAAACCTCTGGTCTAGCTTGAGAATTAACCTATAACCGGCGCTTAGAGCTGTCTCAAAATGTATGCATACATTCAACGGGAATAAAAAATGGTTTTCAGTACCAAAATATTAGTGGATTTTCAAAACTTTATGCTGTTAAACTGACCTAAAATTATCTTTAAGAGTTATCACCAATAACTGACATTATTTATCTTGGAGACATAAATTCACTAAAACTTTAGAAGAATGTTTATTTTCTCTTTCTATCAATACCTTTAAAACAAATATAACAAAAGGGAATTCTGAGCAAAATCACCAGGTTGGAATAAATCAGTAGGACAGAATTAGAAACTAACTTCAAAATGTTTCCCCCAAACTCTGAGTTATACAACTTGTGGAGAAGAAAAAGGTGGCTAAAACGGAAAGCGACCTTTTATTTCTAGCCTGGATTCCTTGATAACCCTTAGCTTTTACCAAGTGACTTTTTAAAAAATTTAAGCAGTCCTCATATGCTACAGATGAAGCTCATCATTTACAGTCCAACTCCTCCCCAGTAACTTCAAGGATACGCAATTCAGATTCACTTGCAATTCAAGAAAAGAACTGCATCTATGGCCTGACCATCAGCAGCTGCAAAGATCTACGTAAAAAAAATAATTTAGAGAAAGACAAACCGGGTTGATTTTTTTAAAGGCAAACACTAACAGGGTAAGTCATAAAGTAGAAGAAACTCATAGCCAGCAAGATGAGGTTTTTCCACCAGGTGAAAAGCATACCACTAAAATAACACACCTACCTAATTTCAGAGCAGAAGGGGTTACTTCAATTTCCCCACCAACTGGTTTAAACGCAGCCAGTTGGGCAGCCACTTCTGTCTCAAAAGCATCTGGGCTCTGCCGGCCTGCGGGGTTTCCACTGGGGCTCTCGATCTTGTGGAGTGGTTCTTGTTCGTCAAACACAGCAATCAGCTACAAACAAATCCAACAGCACTAATTACTTTGTAGAACATGCATATCACATCAACCCTGTATCTAGCTGATTGTGATCTTTATTTGGTTTTTTAAAAAATGACTTCTTAAAACTGAAAACTTTAATGTTACTGTAGCACAACTCTTAATTCAACATTACGCCTAAAAGTGCCATGGTCAAGAAATAATTAATGGTTTGTATATTCCTGAAATAGAGATCCAATTTTGGCTAGTCCTCTGGAAGGAATGAAATGGCCGCCACCTCCCCTCACCACCTTTTCTCATATGCCTGAAACGACTTCATTATCTCTTTCATTCAAGAGTGCTGCCAGACATGAAAGTTGAATATGCAGGATTTGAACAATAGACTTACATGGTAGAAGAGGACATTCCAGGTTTAGAGAGGTAAAGACGATAAAATCCCTTACTGTAACTGCCTTTCAGACACAATCATAAGTAGAACCATACATACATGTGTATATTTACACATAATCTGTGTTTATCTTGTACACATAGATATCCCATTTGTATTCATGCCTGTAATTTCGTTACTTTCCTTCATGACTAACCAATGTTGATTGGTTTAAGTCCAAAGACACTAAACCTCAGAACTTTTATTCCCATCTTCATCTCAATTTTATTTCATATGAGAACTATGCTTCTCGTCATTCATATAAAAACGTTTAACTGTCCATCTCCAAGTCATTCTTCTTAAAATAGAGGCAACATATAATAAAATAATCAAGTAATTGGGCAAACACTGCTGTATAAATGGCAGAGGCGGCCATTTGCGTTTTTGGCCAGCAGACAGCATCACGATAGGAACTTCCAATGGCTCTCATCAGCTGATGTGGAAAAGTACAAATATGAGTGCAGTAGGCAGCTCAGGGATGTTACTGTCAATCCAATAAAGTGCAGTGAGTGCAAATTTAGAAAACTGCTAGTAAGTTTTCAGATATTTCCATTCATTAAATAAAACAAACCTACTTATCATTCAAACATTTATTTAGGAAAGGCACTCAAAGCCCCATTCATAGGGGAACCTTGTTGGCAGTAGTATTAATAACACCAGTGCAGGGTTAACCAATCAAAACATCATAAATTCCAAGTTCAGTCTTTCAAAAGAAACGAATACAATTAGGGATATGCAAATTGGCTATTCAAAAATAACCTTCATAATTGACTACTCATTTCCAGTATGGAGACTTCTTTAATTGGAAAATCCAGCAATCCTCTCACCACGGAAAAAAATGCTACTCCCAAGGCATTATTTTTAATTCTTGAAATTGAGCACATACATTTTCTATTTTTAATTGGTAGCACTGATGAACCGATTTGAGATGACTTAAATGGATTAATAATGAAAGATTATTCTAGTATAAAAATAATCAGGAGAACTATATCTTTCTAATCATCTGGCCAAAATGAAGAGTTTAACACTTTAAATCCTGAAAAGAGAAAGAAAATCAACTTTTAAAATGTGATAGAAGTGTTATTTTCATCACTATTCCTGTGACATAATTTCAATTTTACATATTGGTGAATTCTAACACATACTTGTAACATTTATTTTAAAATACTAATCAACAAGGCAAAGTGGCTTATTATACTGGTACTACACACAGTTTTGTGTAAGATTTCCCTCTTGCTACATCCTTAAATCTTAGTAGATCCTATGTGCCTGAAATAATGGCAAAAAGAAAAAAAGGATATCACTCAGAAGTATAGTACAAAAGCTTAAACTTGATAGCTCATAAATAAATCATTATCTATGGCTCTTATGTAACCTTCTCTCCTTAAAATACTTCACTGTCTTCCATACTACTATTATATTCACACAAGGTCAGAGCATATGCAGTAACAACGTTATACCTATTTATCTAATGGGAACACAGGGGAGTCAGAGAGTTTGTTTCCCAAAGTGACAGACTAAACAGTAATCTGTACTAGAATCTCGTCCAATCCAGGGATTCAGACCATACTGTATTTTCCAAAAAGAGCACTGTGAAAAGAGAGGCTACATTATGGAATGTTTACAGCTTGTCCAGGAGGATGTTATGCCCTAAAGAAATGTGTATTCTACTCTTTGGAGATACAGGCAAATACACGACTTTCTCAAAGATGACAGTGAGACCTGGAGGCTCCCCAAATCTCATCATCTCTTTGATTAATTAATTGCCTAGTCTATCTCCCAATCTCATGATTGACAGGAATTATCTCCACAGAGCCTACTCTGGATGTCTGGATGAATGGATGGAATAAAGTCTCTACTCCTGGAAAGAAGAGAATCAGCTCCTGAATCTGTGGCACCCAGACAAAGGCACTGGTACCACAAGTGCTGGCTGATAAGAGCCTCTTCATCCAGTCTTCATCTCAACATCTACGGTATATCCCGACTTACACTTGCGTCAACACTGATAATTAATTTAAACCCTATGTTGTAGGTCTCTGTTAGCTGGATTACTTGATTCATCAAGAACACCTACATTCCTGGTGACACAGTTCCTGGTGGAGAGTGTGACAGAGATATGTAATTAACATAAACCACTGTTCTAATCCCTCAACAGAAGGCAGACTGATTTCCAAAGTGTCCAGTGTATGAAAATGGCCTTACTCCGCCTTTAAACCCATTCAAAATTACCTTTCCCACAGCGATGAGCTGAACATTAAAAAAAAAAAAGAGTTATATCTTTATTTAAAAATTTCTGTTAAGGCTCCATTTAGACTAAACTTCTGTGGCATGTGGGAGATTTTCCACTGACACCTTAGGAACTGCAGTAACCTCAACTTTTTGCAAAATGCAAATAGGCAATATTTGATTTGGATGCCTTCCTCTTCTGCTGTCCTATCCATCTTCTGGTGCCCCTTCTGTTCTCCTTATGTGTTGCCAGTATTTTCATGTCACTCAGTACAGCAGTGACATTTTCATAAGACCACATGATCCAAAATGATCTGTTCAAACAGACTTTACTTCCAATCAAAACTCCCACCCCCACAGATCTCTATCAGCATTTAGGCATCTAATCCGCAGATACACACAGGTAGGTCAGTTTACAAGTATGCTATTCACCTGCTCATCAAAAAACCGAAACCAAAAACAAATCAATCTTCTCAAGACTCACCCCTACTGAAACCACCCCATTTCCCACCTTCCATCTAAAGCCAAATCTGAAAGCTCTCCGTAGAATAGTTTCCAATCTCCGTCCTCCTATTCTTTCCTGAGGCCCCTCTAGCCAGGCTCTCACCCCTCTCTTCCACTGAAACCGCCCTTGTCAAGACCAAAAACAGTCTCCACACTGCTAAATTCAAAGTCGCGTCTCTGGCTTGATTTTAGGGCACAGTTGATCACCGCTTCCTCCTTAAATGGTTTTCTTCACTTACCTTCCAGAACACCACATTCTCTCAGTTTTGTCCTCAAATCCCTGGCCCCTCCATTAAGTTTCCTTTCACTTATCTCTAAAAACGTTAAAGTGAATACCTCTAAATTTGTATTGTGATTGAATTTGTCTCATGGCAAAGATATAAGTGTATGCTGATAAATTCCATACTTCAATCTCCAACCCAGAGCTTCTTCCTGAAATCCAGGCTCATATGGTCAATTGCCTAACCTATCATGTCAGAAACTGAAAAACTGATCTTCCAAAGCTCTTTCCATAAGCTTTTTACATCCCTAATTAACGGCAATCCATCCTTCTAGTTGCTCAGGCCAAAAGACTTACAGTAATCCTCAATCCCTCTTTCCTTCCCTTTCTCCTCATCTCTCATACACCGCACACACATCCAATTGGTCAATAAATGTCAAAATATAACCAGAGCTTGACCACTTCTTACCCCCTCCACTGTCACCTCTTTGGACCCAGCTCCTATAGCCTCTCCCATGGGTTACTGCAAGGGCTCTGTGATTGGACTCCTTGTTTCCACCCAGGCTCCCTTTCAATCCACTTTCAACACAACAGCCAGTGTGATCTTGCTGAAACCTAAGGCGGATCGCATCTCTCCTCTGATCAGAACCCTGTCATACCTTTCCATCTCACTTAGAATAAAGCCCAAGTCTTTGCAATGCCCTGTATGGTAATGGGCTCCCAGTGAAGGTTCTGACCCCACGTCCTGATGATTCTCTCCCTTGTTCTCAGGATTCTATCCAGCTATGCTATCTTCTTTGTCCCTCTCTGTCTTTACATTTGCTGTTCTCTCTGCCTGACACAGTCTTCCACCAGATACCTGCATGGCTTGTTCCTCGATCCCTCACATTTTTATCAAGCGCCAGGCTTTCACTGGCCGCACTACCTCAATTGAAATGCCGCCTCTCCCCCTGCCCCCACTTGTCATACTCCCTTCATTTTTCTTTATAGTGTTTGTCACCACTCAATGCTATGTTTTTTTCTTATTTGTCTTATTTATTTGCCTGTCTTCCCTGTAAAACTCCCTAGGAAAGTATACTAGATTATAAGCTCCAAGAAGACAATGATTTTTGTCAATTTTGTTGTTTGCTGTATCCCTAGAACAGTGAATTAGAGATGGTAGGCACCCAACATATATTTGTTGAAATAAACAAGTGAAAAGAGGCAAAAAAGGATATGAAACCTAATATAGCAATGAAAGATAGCTAGATTTTTCATGTGTTTTTAAAACGCTAAAATTAATTTTTTAAATGAATGAGTATAAATGACCAATATAAACCTGTAAGACACTCAATACATCATCATCATTATTACTGTTGCTTCCGTTTTGTTATGATGGGGGGAGAAGTTCCTCACTTTCTATTCAACACCGGGGGTGGGGGTGGGGGGCAGAAATGGCTTCTGCTCTTGAAATGGAGATTATGTGTTTTCTTTTCCTTTTCTGGTTCATTTTTGAAAGGGACAATCTGCTGATCTGGTTTCTGAAGGAGTGGAAGAGTTGTACTAGGGTGGATGGTGGATGGAGAGATAGGCAAGGTTAGCAGTTTGGTCCCAGACACCCCCTTGCTTGCTTTCTTCCAATTGGCTTTCTTCCAATCTTTCTTCCAACTTTGATGTACCTGGTGTGAAGCTTTTGGATGTGTCCCCAGAAGTAGCTTTAAAACAAATGTGAATAAAAAAAAAAAAACAAAAAAAACAAATGTGAATAACTGAGTGGAAGCACAGCTTGAATTGACATGCCATAAACTCAAAACTGAAGCATTCAGCTTTTATTTTACAAATTCATGTCAATTTTACATTTTACCAGCTTCCCATGCTTGATTTAACATGAAAAGATTTTCTCTTTAACTGTCAGTAAAATTAAGGCAATGACCTCATGTGTTTTGTACCTCTACTTGAGAGGTCAAGGTGGAGTGTATTTCTCAGGAAAATACCTACTTCCTTAAAAGAACTGAGGAAAACACAAGAAAACAGGTACATTAACGTGGTATGTACAAATTATTTTCAATAACTATATCTCAATTGCCAATGCTGATGGTGTTTCCAATTCAAAGATCAGGCATTAGTTTGGTAACTACAAGTACCCCCTGACTACTCCTTCCCCAGGGGGTATTAGGAAGGAACATCTGAAATTATTTAGAATTTACCTAGAAAATATATTATGCAAAAGCTTTATTTTAAAGAATAGTTCAATCTCTTTTTTTCATATTTACCTTGTAAAGGTCAACAACCACCACCTCAAAGATCAAAAAGAAATAAAAGAGCTTTGGATTTACCAAATCCATAACCCGGAATAAAAGCCTTGATCGGAAGAGCCACGTGCCCTTCACAATTTCACATCATCAATATCTCCTCAAGGATTCAGACCTATGTTTATACTCAAACAAGGTAAAGGTGTGAGTGAGTGTGTGTTCATGGGTGTGTGCTGGGGGTGAGTGGGGTGGAGGCAGAATATGAATGTCGTTGATAATATTCCTAACAAGCCTAAATGCTTAGCACAGAGCCTGGCACACAACGGAAGGGTAAATGTTAATTCCTTTTCCTCCCATAGCTAGCATTCCCTGGCTCCTGGACTGAGTCCCACTTGACTCGTTTATCCCTATTCTGTTTTTACTTTGTTGCTTCTCTTTAATCTCTTCATCACAGGGTTGACAGAGGAACAGAGAAAGTACCAAGATCAAACACATCAAGTAGGTAATTTTTGTTTTTCTCTTTTCTTTGCTCTTCATCACACAAGAACACACAACCTTCAGACATGCAGTGCCGTTCTTCCACCTAGCAATACGTGGTTTGTGCTGTCTGTTCTATTTTTACCATAACTCGAAGCAATATAGCAATGCCTTTACTTTCTATACTGACAAGTAAATATTTTAATAATAAGTGCCACCAAGTACATTTATTGCAGAGCCCCTCAATATTCAAGATGTGGTTTGCTCCGTCGTCAGCCTGTAGCATTCTGTCACTTTTACAGCCTGAGTTTTTATAATCTGATGCTATTATCTTTAGTCTACATAGAGAATAAAAAAGAATGATCCAAATGCTCATAGAACATAATAAACTGTATTTATAAAAGTATCTTTTTGGGATAAGCAATTACACGGAGAGATATGTGACTCCACTTTAATTACATGTCAAGTGAACTAACTTACTACTAAGAAAGGCTTATTTGCCATATATATATATATATATTTTTTTTTTTTTACTGTTTCATACATATTCCATGTTAGCAACAACTATCAAGTAGAATTAAAAGACCAAGAAAAAAAGCAGTATCCTACAGAATAAAGCTGGAATCATTTGTCTCAAATCTTAATAGACACAATTAAATCTAAGTAAGACTGTGAAATTACAACAATTTCACAAGTAGAGAAAGCACATTATGACCTTTGGGGGAAACACTGCAGAATTTCGTTTCAATGTATGCATCTGCTTGTAACTAAATCACAACTGGCTATTGAGCTAATTTTAGGCCACTTTAAACAAAGGTTTGAAAATGGACCCTTTGCCTTCAAAGGATTTTGACAGCCAGCTAAAAACATTTAATCTGGATTTTAAAAATTAGTAGGCTCACATTAGCATCTTCATCAGATCTACCAGCCTCAGAACAAGCGTGTAACAGCTCTGCTTCTCAGAAACTTCAATCGACATTCAGTAAATGAGATAAAACCAATTTTCATTTCCTCTCCAAACTGAAAATCGATAACAGGGACCTTTACAAACTTTACAGCTTTAAGCTGCATTCTAAAGAAAATAATAAAACATGATTTATTCAATTGTACTAAGAACCCCTTTTATCCTTATCACTTTTTAAAGAGGCAGAAGCCTAAACTGTCCCATAATAACAAAAAATATGCCTATTAAAAAACACCCATATTTCAGCCAAAAATACATTTGCTTCCTTTAATTATGTAGTAAGTTATACTGAATCCTATTTATCTTTTGACTACCTTGAATTAAAATTTCAAAGATGATGTGTTACCACTTGACAAACTTAAGAGAATCTCAAGTTTGCTTTGCTGCATTCTTTACTTTCCTTAGTAATAATAGCTCACCATTCATGAAACAACATTTACAACTCATTATCTAATACACACAGAGGAAGCCGGAGGAGCCCTTTCCTCGGTGCCCTTCACCTTCCACAGCAGTGGTTGGGCAAAGGGTCTCAATGAAGGTCAGCTGGCAGCCACCAAACCCTAATCCTAGGGCACCCGGGGGCAGCTACAGGAAAAGTAAACAGGTACAGAAACCGGGAGAAAGTTTTAAGAATCATCAGGATAACACAAATGTCAGAAATATAAAAAATTCAGTATACTCGTCAGTAATATTTCCACTGTCTCTGAATTACACATATTAAAAATAATATCCCCACAGGAAAGCAGAAGATACTTGGGTTAAACTGGCTGGGAAGTTTTCAGGGATGAGGCCAATCCACTGGGTGGCTTCGCTTGCCATTTACCCAGTATATCAGTAGATGGTTCCTTGATTCTATCCAATCCCAAGGGCTCTGAAAGTCTTGGGAGAGTGTACAGTATCAGAAATGAAGATACAAGTTAGGTTGCTTTACAACGCATGGAGACACACACACACACACACACACACACACAAATGACTTTTTCTTCGAGTTATTCTTATCTAAATCGTGCATACCTAATCTGTGTTTTTGAAAGACTATTCAATTTGAAACAAGTATATCTGACACCAGAAAGCATAAAATAGCATATGGGAAAATAATTTTGTAAATTATAAAGCATACGTACACTTACAATGATGTAACATTGACACTGAATATTATTCCACTGGCTTAGTTTCATTTTCCCTACAAATTCTATTCTCTGACCAAACCAAAGCTATAACTGTCTCAGAAATACAATTCGGCAATCTCTTAGCCGAGGCGCAGAGCTACCACAGCCATCAGAGGTTATGTCAATAGATCCTTGAAGGCAGTAACTTGCTGTAATATAAGAGTGATTTCTCTCTGCAGGAATTATCCCATTACAACGAAATGCCACACTACCTCTGGCCAGGTCCTCACAGGTCTACTGCCAGTGGCCCAATCCACTTCTGGGTTCCACTCCAGTCCCCTGACATTTACCCGTAACACTACTTCTAGAGTGGTCTTCCATCACACAGATCTGGCTTGGTCTTGCTCCAGCTTAAAACTCTTCATGGGCTTCCCTGGTGGCGCAGTGGTTGAGAGTCCGCCTGCCGATGCAGGGGACACGTGTTCATGCCCCGATCCGGGAAGATCCCACATGTTGTGGAGCGGCTGGGCCCGTGAGCCATGGCCGCTGGGCCTGCGTACCTGGAGCCTGTGCTCCGCAACGGGAGAGGCCACAACAGTGAGAGGCCCGCGTACCGCAAAACAAAACAAAACAAAAAAAACCTCTTCATTATCTATTATGGCTTTCAAAATGAAGTTCCAGCCTCCCAGATGAGGCTCTCCACCATACTCTGTGGTGTTTCCACAATAACCTGTCCAGGTGTCTGTCATCACTGGTCACACAGCACAAAAGATCATTGATTTATTTACCTCTAAAAGTAAACCGTAAGCTATTTGAAACCATGGGTCACATCATTTAAAAATATATTTAACAAGTATTTTATAGCCCTGATTATGCACTCGGCACTGTTGAAAGTGCTTACATATATGATTTAAGAATCACAAGAAACCCTATGAGAAAAGCACCATTATTCCCATTCTAAAGATGGGAGAACTAAAGTACAATTGACTTGATATTCCAAGCTCCTAGTATGGTACTTGGCAGGTAGAAGGGGGTCAGGTAAATGAGTGATTGGAGTTCTCTGCTATATCCGAGAGGGAGAGCAAAGCGTCTTTTATGTGGATTCTACACTTTTATGTGGATACCACCTGTGTCCTAATTTTCCATGCACTTAGGAATAAAGGTAACCTTCATTACCAGGCATGCTCCTGTATAGGACAAAATAGCTTCTGCCCATCCTTGAGGTTCAATCCAGAACTGCATCTTACAATTTGTTCACCTAAAATCCACTTAGTACATTATGATCCCAATCCTGTTTCCTGGTGGACTACATTTACGTATTTGATCTTCTTCCAGAGGAAACCTTTTAAAATTGTAAAACAAATTTGCACATTAACATACCTAGTTTTGAGACAAACACAACTGTACAGTGTTCTCCACTACATTTGACGGCTAGAAGAACCCTGCTTATTTTGTACTAATGACTGCAATCCAGGGTGTATTGCTTAATTTTGTGGATTAATGAGCAAGCAATCAAATGTGATTTTAAGTCATGAATATAACAAACAGACTATTCATTTATTTTGACAAGTATTTTAATTTATGAGACTTGGTTACAAATAGAGCAGTCTATTTCATAAAATAAAAAAAAAGAAACCTTTCTGCTTTTAAGATAACGCAACAGCTCTCAGAGAATAAACCTTCGTGGAGAATGATGACAAAGCCACCGACTTCTAAAGACAAATAAAGAATTGATAGGTTGATAGAAAAAACAATGAGACCTTACTATATCACTAAAACTTTCAAACCAAGAATGTCTTTTGCATGCACTTGAGCTATATGCAACATCTTTGGGCGGGGGGGCAAGCCATACAGAACATTCTAAATAAACTAAGTCAGTGCTGGCCTGAGGCAAGTATCCCCTAGCCTGTCACCCTGGTAGCCTCAAACACAAGTTTCAGCAGCTTCACATGTCCCTGAGGTGGCCTCATATTCCTGGTCTGAGAACCCCAAAAGCCAGGTAAATGAATGTACTACAATTATGAGCAAGGTCACAACTCCCTGAAAATTAGTCAGTGATTAATTGGTGCTACATTTCATCAGGCTGGGGAAGGAACAGACTCTTTAGCACGGACACATTTAGCAAATTGGCCTGAGCACCGGCTGATTGACCTCATGACAGGTCCAATGATGTTCTACCTTCTCTGGGATTTCAAGATAAGACGAGCAACTGGTGGAGACAACAGAAAGGTCAGCATGCAGCCTGATTGAGGGATGAGGAAGCACTCCCCTTAAACATTCCATTTAGACTCAGATCCTCCTTGTCAAGGATGACAAGGCTTCAAAGCCGATATTTAAAAAAGATTAGCACCGCAATAGCAGGTGGGTTTAGCTCCTGAACGCCTTCCGTCTGAGTGGTAGAGCTAACCTTTTCCTTTGGCTTCTAATTGCTCTACATCTCCTTAACTCCTGATAATGTGGCCAACCCTGCTGGGATGGGTGTTGACTTTGGGAGCCTCTAAATGTCAGGATTTGTAATTATGATCGTGGGTATATTACACTCACATAGAATGATGCCTCACTAATTGGGGCCTGAAGATGAAGCCTGGGGTCCTTGCTCCTTGTTCACAGTCACAGGACGTGACTCCGGGAGCAGCTGCATCCTAGGTCTTGTCTTTCATTGTAGAAAGATGATCTTTGCGAGTCAGTTGTAAATTTTTAACTTTAGTGCAAAAGGCCTTTCTAAAACATCTAAGACATATTCCGTAGGCATAAAAAGTACAATTGCTAAATCAAAAATTAAAACATATTGAGCCTACTTATGGCAAAAATGGGATGCGAGCTTTGAAATGAGGACTGGTCCCAAAAATCCAGGTTGCTATAACCATCCGCAATAACTGCATTTCAAAACCCCGTCTTCGGTCTGATATTCCCAAACCCAAAGGACTCTTTTACACTTTGCTGCTTTAGTTTCTTATGTTTTCCAGGAAAAAAGAAAAGTATGGGGCAAGAAGGTGTGGGGATCACAAACTCCACCAGTTCCCCCCAGCCAACTGTGGATGTGGTATGTGCTTGTGTCTTGGTGGTGGGGAAGGGAGGGAATATGAACAAAACTTCAAAGGATGTTGTTACAAGACTTCTGAAAACACAGAAAAGACACACAAGGATCGGCTCAAATCCCAGAAAACTACTGTTACAGTGTTGGTGCTTTCCCTCCAGTCTTCCTTTTTAAGTGTGTGTGTGTGTGTGTGTGTGTGTGTGTGTGTGTATATACATACACCTTAACACTACATGAGCCATATTACATAGCACACAATTTCGTTTTCTGATATTTTCACTTAGGTTTTTCTTGAGAGCAATTTTCTCTAATTTTAGTTTGCAAAAAAATGAAGAAAATTCTTGACTGAATAATATTTCATAACACAATTAGCCATATCATAATTTAGCTTATTCTGCCATTCTGGATGCATGAAAATATAAATTATCTTTGTACAGGACTGTCATTTTCTCAGTCATTGATGATGTTGCAGACAAAATTACATCCTCCTGTTTAAAGTCAATTTTTTGATTATTAGTGTTATTCAAAATAATTTTATAAGCTATTTTTGTTTCTTCAATAATGGATTGCCTGTTTCCCTTTGCCTTTCTTTTCATTTTGCTTCTACTGTTTCTCATCAACATGAATAAGCTATTCAAGTATATTTTGTCTTTTTTATCTTTGCAAATTTATTTTTTGCCAATTTACCTTTCAATTTTGTTTATGATGTAATTTTTTTCATTGCATGGTATTCTATTCACTTAAAACCCTCTTTTAAATCTTCAAAGGTCCCTTGTAAAGAGGTACTCACTGGAACCAGTAATACTTTATGATGGACAAGTAGTAAAACAATGTTGGTTTCATTTAATTTACTACTTTGATAGTCCCTTAAGAGAGAGCAGGTGGGAAATGTTTTGATTGATGGGACTGGTTTTTAAATCATCATTCATATTCTAAACAAATACAGATGGACAAAAGCTATTACAATAAACAAATCCCAAAAAAATTTTAATATTTCAATGATTTTATAATCCAAATGTCTGTCATTTTCTGCAAATTCTTTATATTGAAATTCCACACATTTAATCCAGTATTAAAATGTAAAAAATATATATTAACAAAATTTGTTTAAAACATTTTTATGTATTTGAAGACTCTAAGATTCCCTTATTTTTTGTCCCCCAGACAAGAGAAATTTCTATTGTATCTTTTAACATTTCTTCTATATCACCTACTATCCAGCCATCAATCATGTTTGTTGCTTTCCTGTAAACTGCCTCCCTGTCCCTCGTTTTGCCAAAGATTAAAAACTCTAGAAAGGACCTATTTACAGTAATGTATTTTAAAAAAAATGTTATGTATGTCTTTAACTCTCACCCAAGTCTTCTTTTCATTGTTCATTTAAAAGCATAACTGTCATAGGTCAGCTGACATTGCCCTAGTGACTACTGGGTTGCTAGCCACATTTCTCTCTTACCAACATAGTCTCTGTTACATTCTATCATCCAATCTGTTCTGCCAGTTAATCCCATCTTCAAGTAAATTTCAAGCTTAATGACATTTATTTCATCTACAACACAGAAGTAACATATGGGGCACTTCTTAACGAGTCAGGAAACAAAAATTCTCTCAGAGATAATCTATTCAATAAATATGTAAAGGTCTGTTTATAAATACACAAAATCAACTTAAAGATATATACCCAGGACAACTTTTATTCACTATATAAATAAGCTAAAGAAGTGGTATGTCAATATGAGAGTAACAGAGGTCAGGAAAATGGTGTCAGAGGCGAATGCACTGGCAGTGTCATTTTAAGTATTATCCAGTTGAAGGGATCCACTGGATTAAGGAAAAAATTTACAGTCCCATTCGTAGGGATACCTTTATTGTGAAATGGGTGAGACATGGGGATTACAGTGTGGTATCATTAAACTCATGAATCTGGGACCAAGTACATAACCTCTGCGGCCAAGTGCAAAATGAAAGTGTGGAGCCCTTGTTCAAAAAATTTAAAGAATTCCAAGATGGCAATAAGCATGGGGCCCTGAGCAACTACACAGGTCACATACCCAAAAAGTTGGCCCTGCTTGAATCATGAGCTTTCTAAACTCATTCTGGTTTCATTTTCCCCAAGTACTCTGACTGTGATTTGATATCCCACATTATTCCCTCAACAGGGAGAATATATGTTGGCTAGTAGATATGCAATGTCTAGTCCCCTTGGCAATTATTACACACCTGTTTATAGTCCTGGTGAACTTTACTAGCTGGAGTCAGAATCCTTGAGTCAAATCAATCCAGAGCAGTGAGAAGGCATAGTTTATAGAACTACAGTACTTGGGCCCTGTGTTGTGGTGGGGTGGGAGCTGGAGGGATGCTCACGTACATGTTTCTGGTGAGACCTCTTCTATAAACTCCCTATTCCTCAAAAAGTCTTCCATTTGAACTTCTAGCTCATATTTTATTCACTGAAAATGCAATACTGGCTTAGAAGATAGCTTAAATCAAAGAGAAATGCTGGAATGTTTTTTCATTTAAATGCAAAAGAACACTATAATTATGTAATGTGATAATATCACTACAATGGCAATCATATTACAATATATAAATGTATCCAAGTAATATTCTGTATATATTGCTTTCCTAGAATCCATAGTAGTTGGAAACCTAGACTCTGGAGCCAGACTGCGTGAGTTCAAATCCTGACTCAACCACTTTCTAAACGTAGGGAAGTTATGTAGCTTCTCTGAGCCTCAACCATTCTGTCTATCTATACAATAAGGAGAAGGACAGCAGCTAACATCTATTGAGCACTTATCAGTTTAGACACAGAGTATCAGACTGTATTATCTCACATATTTTTCATACCACCCCTAGAGGTAGTTACAATTAATTTCTTCAAAATTGGGGATACTGAAAGGTTAGATGGATTACATGGCCAGTAAGTGATAAAGCCAGAATCAGAAGCCAGTTAAACTTCAGCACCTCCTCATTATTCTGAGCCTACCTTTCGAATTGTTGTATTACATGAGATACAACTTATCAGAGTGCCTAGCCATGAAAAACAAAGTGTTCCTTTAATGCTAGGCCCTAGCTATTATTATCATTATTTTTATTATTGATCAAAAGCCCTATTCATCCTTTAAGACCCAACTCAATTTGTATCCTGGATAATATCTAGTATCTAGAGATTAAGTGTGTATCTAATGTAAGAATATACCTTACTATAGTCTAATTTAAAATGCACAAGTCAATTTAAAGAGACCAATTCCCACCCCACAGCAATATTGGACTGAATATTTGACTAATAAGATAGACTTGATTTATAATACTTTAATAGACTAACGTCTAAAAAATGTGACATTTTCTTCAACACAATATATATCTATTAAATAAAAAGATATATAATGTTATTAGTAGGTATATCACCATGTCAAGTGACAAGCATCAAATGAAAAATTAAAAGAGGATTAAAAGACGAGGATTGGGAAGTTACTAATTATAGCATAATATCTATCTTACATTTTGTACCTAGTCTCTACTCATAGGGTATTGACATTAGGATTAGGAAAAATAATTCCCATCCATAGAAATATAACCTACTTTGCTAACAAAACATAACTCCAAATATAAACTGCTTGCAAAAACTGTATTTCATAAGAGCATCTTTGGATGAAATGGAATGAAGACGCTGCCTTCTGTTACTATCCTTTCACACAAGTTTCATGACTGGAAGTGCTGTACAGCATTTCTCAGAAAGTACTCTAGAAAGCCTGTACAGTTAATCAACTTTAGTTTAGAAAGACTCCATTCTTATAATTTATTTTGTTTTCATAGAAAAAAAGACTTGGAAAGGTTCCTGTGAGACATGGAAAAATACCAAGATCTGTCAAGGATAAACATGTTTTCCTCCCCAAAGCCCTTAAAGTCAGTGAAAATAGTTTCCAATAATGAATCATCAAAAGAAAAAGCCCTATTTTTATTGGACTAAAATTCATAATTTCTATGAAACAAGAAGATAAATGGAATGTGGAAGCAAGCAACCAATGGAGAATGCCTGATACTGCACTTAGAAAACCCCATGACATAAATACTGGAGTACTGGGTCAGAGTCTGGGGAGACGACAGCATCCTTTTTTTTAATGTTCATGTTCAGCCCCTGTGTGCTGGGGAAAAATTGTTTTACATGTGTCCATAACTGAGAGCTTTTTGGCCAGAGTGAGCCCATTTATCTAGTCAAATCCAAGTGGAAGTCTAAAGTAAGCACATGATACAACATGCAAATTATCCACAACTAATGTAGTTAAACTTGACAAACGTGAGTCAAATATCACACATCTCTAACAGTCTTGCTTCTAACTCAGAGGGGAAAAACATCATTTATATGTAGCTGCCAAATACTATATTCTCTCTAATTTAATAAGCAGGAACCGTTTTCCCTACCATTGAAAATTTATGCTGGTCTTTGGACGGGTTCGGCTGCCTTTTTCAGTCTAGTGGTCTGTGACCATGGAGGGCTTTAGCCAAAGAGAAAATGACTCCATAAATCCACAGAAGCTGTCTTGCTTTATAGTTTGAAAGCTTCCAGAGTATATGAAAAGACTTTGAACAAGAAAACTCAACATACGCCAACACGTATGTATTGAAAGTTATCCTATTTCACAACAGGAGGCATTCCTCAAACTTTAGAAAGCATGCATCCATGCAGTAAGATACAGACTTGTCAACATCTCTAGAGACTTGCTACCTAATTATCAAGACATTTGGTCATCTGACATCATGAGGCATGTGAGTATACGTAGTACTTTTTTTTTTTTTTTTGCGGTACGCGGGCCTCTCACTGTTGTGGTCTCTCCCGTTGCAGAGCACAGGCTCCGGGCACGCAGGCTCAGCGGCCATGGCTCACGGGCCCAGCCGCTCCGTGGCATGTGGGATCTTCCCGGACCGGGGCACGAACCCGCGTCCCCTGCATTGGCAGGTGGACTCTCAACCACTGCGCCAGCAGGGAAGCCCCCGTAGTACTTTTTTGATACAAAACTATGATTAGGATATTTCTGCTCTTGATAGTTCACAAAACAATAGACCTATTCATTATAATGTCACTGGAAAGCAGATTATGTTGCTTCGGAGGATGGCATGCCACTTTTCTTCAGAATTCCTGTTAGATCTCTAAATCAGCAAAGGTGTCTCTTCATAACCTCTCAAACTTAACTGGCTGGTAAAACACAGGAAAAGAATCTTGAGGTTATAGATTAGCCATCTATTCTAACAAAATAACTGAGTTCTGGAAAAATTAATTTCTAAAGTCCTGTAGCTAGTTAATGGCTAAACAAGGGAAAAAAATTAGTCGAAAGCTAATTTGAAGTTACAGCTTTAAAAATTTTGCATACTGTTAAACTAGGTTTTGAGTTTTCCTATGCACCACAGTTTCCACCATTCTGGCTTGGTGTATACACAACATACTCCACTTATTACTAGTTTGCCTAGCTCCTAAAATCATTAAACTTGAGACTCTTGCCTTATGTCTGACTAGAATATATGTGTTTTTCTCACTCTATACTTCTTCCATGATTAAAATGAAAGTATCAAATGGGACTATAAACTTCTTGCAAAGACCGTGATTTCATTGTCCTTTGTAAAATACGTGATGCTTTTCATAGACAGAATTGCTTCCTTAAGTCAACTGTTTGGCAACACTGGTAAAATACATATGCAGAACGTGGCCTCTGTGATGGCCAATTTTATGTAATAACTTGACTGGGCCATGGGGCACCCAGGTATTTGGTTAAACATTATTTCTGGGTGTGTTTGTGAAAGTGTTTCTGGATGAGATTGACACTGGAATCAGTAGACTGAGTAAAGAGGACTGCCCTCCCTAATGTGGGTGGGCCTCATCTAATCTGTTGAAGTCCTTAATAGAATTAAAAAGACTGAGTAAGAAAGAATCTCTCCTGCCTGTTTGAGCGTGGATGTTGGTCTTTCCCGCCCTTCAGACTTGGACTGAAACATCTGCTCTCTTTGGGTCTTGAGCCTGCCAGCTTTCAGGCTGGGATTTATACCACTGGCTCTCCTGATTCTGAGGTCTTGGAACTTGGGCTGGAAATACACATTGGCTCTCCTAACTCTAGAGCCGGCCAACTGAAGATCTTGGGACCTCTCAGCCTCTGTTGTCATGTGAACCAACTCCTTATAATGTACACATACACACACACCCTACTGGTTCTGTTCCTCTAGAGAACGCTGACTAACACAACTTCCTCACCCAGAGGTCAAGCACTGGCAAACATCAATGTTTTAGAACAAAGCCTAAGACCCAGAAGCAAGAAAGCCTTCTCAGTGTTCTTTACACTGATGCACAGCTTTTAAAATGATCAATTATGGCATCTCCAGGCTAGAGTTAATTAATAGAAAAAAAATGGGAAGAAATATTATAGAAGACCTCCTGCATCGAAAACAGAGAAAGCTGAGCTAAAAGGAAACAGAGCAATACTCAAAAGCAGACATAGAAGTGGAGTGTTCATCCTAGCCGTAACTGTGCCTCAGTGAGTTAAGGAAAGGTTACATTCGGTTTGGTAGAGCAGAATAAGAACCTAAGTGGAGTGCTTCTGTTCCTACCTTCAAGGAACGTTTTCTGAGTACCTATAACATGCCAATTATTGTGTTAAAATGGAGGATACATCCCCCCTCTCAAGAACCTATCAATTTAGTAGTAGGAGGGGCAGATGGACATGAAAGTCAATATATACACTGACATGTGACGAAATAGCTGAATGAGCCCAATGCCTTGGCAGGAAGAGAGGGGGAAGATTCTTTCTCTGTATGTTTGCTGGGAAGCTGTTAAAGAAGGTATAGAGGGGAGATGACATTTAAGCTGGGCCTTAATTAGCATGGTTTCACAGGATGGCAGAATTGGGAAGCCCTTCAAGGCAGAGGGAACAACACACACAAAGGCCCGGGAGGAGGAAATGCAAATTCACTATTTGCGAAATGCCAACCAACTAGTTTGATGTTTGGAGTGCAGGTCCCTGGTGGCTGAGAGGAAAAGAAATAGAAGAACGAAGGCTGGACTGGAAGGTTAGAGACAGGAAATGAAGGACCTTGAATGTCCTGTCCACAGATACGTTTCCTAAAATTTGTACTAGGTTTTATGACTTTATAATATTTGCCGGTGCTTGTTAGACCTTCAGTGACAGCAACGACTCGATGAAGAAGGCCCCCTTAAATCTTCTGGGGAATAAGATTAAACAGATAACACTCTGCAAAACTGGCACCCTGTGTGCACACCTCCTTCACACATAGTTTGGATACTTGATAAATACACAGTCTGGGTACCTGAATTCTGAGTAACCTGACATATGCAGTTGAAGAGTTACTCCCCATGGACTGCATGTGTGAGATAGATGGTGTGAGAGAGAGATGGTTGAGGAAGAGGGAGGAAGACAGGTAGGTAGTCTTAATTAGGTGATGTCAGGTGTAAGAAAATCATTCTATCAGTAACTGAAAAAGCAGACCTTTTCAAAATACAGCTTTTCTATGTTTAAAAAGCTCACTTTTCTTTTTTTTTTTTGGTACGCGGGCCTCTCACTGTTGTGGCCTCTCCCGTTGCGGAGCACAGGCTCTGGACGCGCAGGCTCAACGGCTATGGCTCACGGGCCCAGCCGCTCCGCAGCATGTGGGATCCTCCCGGACCGGGGCACGAACCCGTGTCCCCTGCATCGGCAGGCGGACTCTCAACCACTGCGCCGCCAGGGAAGCCCCCTGTATTTCTTTTTCTTTTGTGCGCTCACTATTATTTTTAATTGAAAAATAACTAAGTATGAATTATCAACATGAAACATTTGGACTATAAAAAAATTATAAAATATCTGATTATGATGGGGAGGTTAGCCAGGTACTTCGCCTTGATTGCCTGCCTGCAGAACACGGGGCTAAATGTGAGTCCTTCCCTCAAAGAGTAGGTTCACAAAGGGATGGAGATAGCCACGCAGCTTTCTGCCAGTGCAAAGCCAGCAAGGGGAAGCTGGCGGCTGGCAGCTTGATGGATGGCTGTTTACTGCAGGGCACACCTCCTCGCCCTCTCAGGTATCCTAGAAGGAGCTGGGGGACAGGAGCCAGTGATGGGAGACTCCCAAGAGTCCTGTCTTCCCCTGCACAGTGCAGCTCCCTCTTGTCCTCAGAGGTCATCACGGAGCCCCCAGCCGTTGGAGCTGCCTCATTTCAGAGGACTGCATTCAAAAAGACATCCTGCTTTCTTCATTTTTCCAATTACGTTACCTTACAGGGCTAACTCTTTAAAAAGTCAGTTGGCTTCACTCTTATTGTTGGTTGTTTTAGGGATTTCACTTTGAATGTGTGTCAGTTGTTTCATTCTTTCTGTGTTTAGATTATCTTCTACTATCTCACTTTTTTCTTTCTTTCCTTTTTTTATTTAAATCTTGGTTTATAAAGCATTTGCATAACTCTTAGCTTAGCTTCCTTTAGGTGATATAATGTTAAATGTGTAACTTCCTTTTCTACTTTTACTAGCTTATTGCTAGCATTCTTTTTAAACTTCCCTTTATTATTTTACTCTTCAGCTTCAATTCTGTAATGTTTTCCCTGTGAAATCTTAATTTCTGGCATTATATTTAACTTTGTCACATCAGTACTCTTCATTTACCAATTGCAGATAGGAAGGTCAGTGTAGGGATGGCAACAGGGAAGAGAACATTCTCTCAGACAAGATGGATTTTCTCCCTACTTGCCCAAAGCAGTCTTTTTTACTCCCCTTATGTGATCCCTCAAACACTTCTATTAATATGGAGTCCAGGGGCTTCCCTGGTGGCACAGTGGTTGAGAGTTCGCCTGTCGATGCAGGGGCGGGCTTGTGCCCAGGTCCGGGAGGATCCCACATGCCGCGGAGCAGCTGGGCCCGTGAGCCATGGCCGCTGAGCCTGCGCGTCTGGAGCCTGTGCTCCGCAACGGGAGAGGCCACAACAGTGAGAGGCCCGCGTACCGAAAAAAAAAAAAAAAAAAAATGGAGTCCAATAAAATACATTCCAAATTGGGTACCCTGAGGAACGTTAGTGCTTGTTTTCCCATGACACAAATCGTTTATCTCCACTGTCAGCAGTCAGTAGGATCTAAAAACCGGGCCCATGTCACCACTGGGAAAGGAGCAGTGTTAGACCAGAGCATCCCCCTGGTGAAAGGACACTAAATCAACCCCCTAGGTTAACCTTGGTACCACTGACAGTTCCAAGAGAGAAGACAAAATCAAGAGCTCACGGCAGCATCTTGGATTCTCTTGTGCAGCCGCCTGCCTGCCTCTACCCTGTAACCTTCTCATCGCTGGTCACAGGAAGATCCACTGGAGTGGATCTGCGTATGGGGTCTCTCAAGCCACCTTCCTTTCGGGAGAGAAACTGTTTGGATCTGTGATCATCTCCAAACAAATGTGTTTATTTACAAAAAAAAAAGTCAAAGATAATTTTTAAATTTAAAAGACGTACATTTACACAAAATGTAAATTTTCTGAATCTTTTCTTTAACAAAAAGATAATAAACTTAAGATTGCAAAGAAGTTAAATTCATTGTGTAAAAAGAAGTTTGGAGATTTTTCCATGTATTTTTCTATATATATTTTCCAAATATTTGTGCCAGTCTTAAATGTCATTACCACAGATCATAGGAAATGGGACACAGAAGACTGTTCCCAACAGCAGTCACTGGTGACCAGCACAATGTTTGTATGACCACTTGTCTTAGGTGTTTTATCTCGTTTTTCTTCAATATTGACCTTTAAAAAAGAAAATTAAAGCTTTATTAAGATGTCTACGTCTGTCTGCAGAAAGAAAAGAGGGCTTTTCTCCCACTCCGCTCCTCTCAAGAACAGCTTCAATAAAATTCAGAATTCAGAAATGTTTCAAATGTTCTCAAAAAGGCTGTGATCCTCAGAGTCCTATCAATAAATCAGTTCACAGAATCTGGCAAGGTTTATTTATCTGACTGGAACTAAGGAATTTGTACTAAATCACTACATTTTTTGAAATATTGGTTCTCAAATGAAATATCAAAACAGAGAGAGAAAGAAAAAAATATTCTGACCTGACATCTTAATGCAGCGTTACTATAAAAACAGGGAAAAGAAAAGTTACATTTCCAGAGATGGCCAATTTTAACTGCGACCAACAGCAAAAAAAATCCTTTCATTTTAGTAATTGGTTTGTAACACGTATCCTGCTTTGCTTATTATATCCTACAGAAGACCGATTTACGTATTAAAAAAATCCAACTTAGTCCAGCTGTACAAAATGGCAAGTACTACATAACTACAACTCAGATTTTTTCATTTCAGATTTGAACGCTACCTGAAATAAACATCAAAAAATCTAAACAAAAGAACATTCCTTGAATCAAAATTATATAAAACCAACAGAGGTAAACATTTAGAAATGGCTATGTTCAAGTTCTGTATTGTACTTGCCTTTAGACCAAACAGTCCAGTAGCTCCGCTTGACATGTAGAACATATACAACGATATATTTCTTTAAAAATATATACTCAGAATGTTGCAATAATGAGAGCTCTAAAAAACCAAGTGAAATTCAGTTTATAAAAACCCAAATTATCCCTTTACCACTCTGCACTCTCTGCTCATCATGTACAGCATCTAAAAGTGCCATCAAAGGGAAAATAAATCTTTCAGGAAAATTTCCTTTAAATGGAACCAAAGGTTAAAAGACCCCACATTGGAAACCCTGCAGCACAAAGGACGCCAATATTACCTTGAGCAATTTACAATAAGCTGTAATTTACCCATTTAGAAAACCTGATTTCCATAGGAAAGGTGCAGAAGTAATAAATCTTGTCCTGCTAGAAGTCTAAGAGGGGAAAACAAAACAAAATTTCACCAGCTTTTGTTCATTAACTCTTTCATGTCACTGATAGCTATGTTGTTAGATATGTTTTCAGGGCATTAATTACCATCCTAATAGATTACAGCCTTCTTACTTCCAAGACAGTGATTTAATCCATTTAGCAACAGAATAAAGCTTGAAAAATATTTTGCGTTCTTTGAAATGTATGATATTGAAGTCTTTTTCATGCATACAGCTGGATGAATTTTGTTAACTCCTATAAAACAGAACATTGTATATAGCTCTCAAGGTTATGATATAAAACAAAAATGTCATGGCTAAAGCTGGCCATATGGAAATAAATACTTAACAAACCCCAACATTTATCACTGATGAAGACGTTAGTTTTCAACTCTGCCATGCTAACTGAATAGAACATATGACACTGAGCATCTGCTACTCAATCAACTAACTTTGAGATGATTAATTTGTTTGCAACACACCTTTCATAGCTCTTCCACTCTTCCTTGCACTATAGTTATTTTTTCTCTGAGCTCCTAATAAATTATAAACAACTTAAGGCTGGGGTCACTCTCTTATCGATACTAGTGGTCCTGCAAAAATTGAGGCCCACACTTTGAATGTAGCAGGTACTCCCAGCACATGTGTTGTTGTTACTGGAACATCAATTGCTCATTCGCAGGACCTCAGGCTAATGTCCAGCTTCCAAGCTGTACTCAAAACCATGGTGACAAGAGACCCACCTGCAGAACTGTCCCACCCATTTATGTCTATAGCCAGGGAACTGTTCCCAAGCTCCCAAGTGGTACCTTCAATTAGGTGTACTCATTACTTTCCCTACATATCACAGAATTGCCTCAACTATAATTTTATTTGTGTGATATTCACGTATATGAATGATGGAACCAATTCTAGACACAAAATTTGTAGATAAAACAAATGAGTGGAAAAAAATTCAAGTTACATAACTAAAAAACATTAAACCAACTGTACTTCTGCAGTCACTTAACTATCACTCTGCAAGCTGGAGACCCCAGTATGTCTGAGAGAACTGTCACTACTTTTTTCTTTTAATTTTTATTTTATCTTGGAGTATAGTTGATTAACAATGTTGTGTTAGTTTCAGTGTACAGCAAAGTGATTCTGTTATACATATACAAGTATCTATTCTTTTTCAAATTCTTTTCCCATTTAGGTTATTGCAGAATATTGAGCAGAGTTCCCTGTGCTATGTGGTAGGTCCTTGTTGGTTATCTATTTTACATATAGCAGTGTGAACACGTGTCACTACTTTTGGATTTGACCTTTTAACTCCTGGATCACAATTATGCCACTAGGATAGTATCACACTTAAGGTGGAAACGAGGGACTGTATTTTAGATGAAGATGAAATGTGTTTGAGAAAACAGCCAGAGTTCTCTGTCCTACAACTGGCCTGATGATTAAGCTGTACAGGTCACTAACACACCTGAACTCCTTTCCATGAGCATAAATCTTCCTACATTACCTTCTGAGGATATTATTATACTATGAATAAAAAACACCCAAAGTGCCTGGTAAGCTCCCCACAGAGCCGGGTACGCTCTCCTATGAATATGTTTCTAAAAGGATCAGTGTAAAAGCAATGGTTGTCTTTCCTATTTCAAGAGAAAAAAATTATAATACTTCAAATTACAAATTTGTTTCTAAGGTAAAATACCAGGCACGCTATTATCAGGAGATAATGCCTGAAAACCACAGGGATAACGATAAATTTATGTACATTTGGGGACAGTCAATGGCCAGAGAAAAACATGCCGACTGAGAAAGCATGGCATGAAAATAAATAGGAAACAGCTTTTACTATAAATTTCTGATAAGTGATGAAGTTTCGCCGAAGAAATAAATACTTTATCAATGATTTACAAGGCCCCGCTTGTAAAACTCACTTAAATTGTAGATACAGAGAGTACTGGCATTATAATACCTCTTTTCATTTCCTAAGCATAGTGTAAGTACCTCATTACACAATGTATATATTAAGGGCTTTTAAGTGATAAAGTACTATTAGAATGCAATATTCTTTGCCTCAGATTTCGGCGGCTTTCTGAGTGACAAATGATGAGATCTTGTTATAAAATAGATTTTAATTTATGAAATGATGTACATATCACAAGGGTTAATTTTTTTTTTTTTTCTGGCGGTATGCGGGCCTCTCACTGTTGTGGCCTCTCCCGTTGCGGAGCACAGGATCTGGACGCGCAGGCTCAGCGGCCACGGCTCACGGGCCTAGCCACTTCGCGGTATGTGGGATCTCCCCGGACCAGGGCACAAACCCGTGTCCCCTGCATCGGCAGGCGGACTCTCAACCACTGCGCCACCAGGGAAGCCCACAGGGTTAATTTTTAAATATCAGAATAGAACATGACGTTTATTTTTACAGCATAATCTCTTGATTACTCTGTTACTTTGTTGGTTTATTTAAGCATAGACATACTGAATAAAAGACTTCTGTAACACATTGTCCTAAATTTCACCACTTGCCTTCTACTGATCTATTCTACAGTTCAACACTTCCTCTGAAGGACAATGCCACCCCCTTTTGGAAACAATATCATCCATTTTTCATTTTATTTGGGTTAATGGGGGTTATAACTAATTTGGCCAGGCCTTATTCACACATTACGGACCAGGTATGAGCTCTTTGTATGAAGGCACTGTGCTAGGCAGTGGGTATACCCACTGGTCAATAGACATCATCTTTGCCTTTCTGTTGCTTATGATCGGGCCCAGCGGTTCTCAACCCTGGTTGCACATTAGAATCATGTGAAGAATGTTTGAAATATACTGCTGATCAGGTTCCAGCCTCTGCTTCAATTTGTCTAGGATGACATCTGAGCAATGGCGGGTTTTAAACTTTCCCCCCAGGATACTTCACGCACAGCCATGGTTGAGAAGCAGTAGTTTAGCGAATGAGAGAGGCATGAGATAAAAATTATAAAATGTTGTAAGTTCTGTAAAGGAAACATGTAAGGAGTTATGAGATTGATTAACAAGACTGAGGAGCTGGGGGAATTAGTCAAGAAAGGCCTCTCTGAAGCAGGGATATTTAAACTGAGAGCTAAAAGATGATGGGGGCGGGGGGTTGGAAAAGCAAGAGTGTGCTAGGGGGAGAATTCCAGGCGGAGGAAATAGCATGTGCAATAGCCCTTAGGACAAGAGAGGCCTTGGCACGTAGGAAAAGCAGTGACGAAGTCAGTGCCGCTGGAATGCAGTCAGCAAGAGGAAAGCGGTGCAGAAAGTGGCTGGAGAGGCCTGGCCTTCCTGGCCCACGGGAGACTCGGTGAAAGACTGTGGATTTCATTCTAAGTGCGGGGAAAGCTCTTAGATGTGTTACTGTTTTGCTGAAAAGTGACATTCAGATTAAGGGAGAGCACAATGATTTATTTAATATTTCTAATTTAAAAGTTCATTTTAAAAAAGCTAGATATCCAGACAGACAGACAGAAAATGAACAAGACGCTAAAAGGTATTAGGCATCATTTTCACCTTCTCCTGGCAGACAGCAATGATAACTGCAGATATAACACCTGAGGGCTAGCCCGGGACTCACACACGGAGTTTTTCTCATGTGTCTTTATTACAAGAATTTCCCCACTCTAATTTTGACTACAACATAGAAATTTGTGTGTGTGTGTGTGTGTGTGTGTGTGTGTGTGTGTGGTACGCGGGCCTCTCACTATTGTGGCCTCTCCCGTTGCAGAGCACAGGCTCCGGACGCGCAGGCTCAGCGGCCATGACTCACGGGCCCAGCCGCTCCGCGGCATGTGGGATCTTCCCGGACCGGGGTACGAACCCGTGTCCCCTGCATCGGCAGGCGGACTCTCAACCACTGCACCACCAGGGAAGCCCCAACGTAGAATTTTTTAACTAAGCTACCTTTGCAATGGGGCAGATTCCACAAATGGAAGTCTCTTAAAATTGAAACTGTTCTATTTTATAATTACAAAGGATAACTAGAATTTAAATATTTGGGGACCCAGGATTTTAAATTTATGAAACTGCCTATATACTCAGAGTCATGAAAACAAATAAAGGGACAATGAACAGACACAGGCTGAGGAGACTGTTACAGCTGGTTAACAGCTAAAGGGGAGGCACGTGTACCACTGGCTAAGGAAGAATCTGCTGGTCCCACAGCAGCTCTGTAGCCAGAGTGACACATACTTATCAGGAAGGCATATTCAGGAAGTGACAATGGTGGTGTATGTCAAGAATCAAGGTCTAGAAACATTCATACCTAACTTTTTGTTAATAACATCTTGGGCAATGGCACTGAAAAGCTTACACAGTCTTCTACGAAGCTAGTTAATCCTGGGGTATCCCAACACATGGCAGAATGTCACACACCAGCAACCACTGCCAAGAGCTAAACAATCATTAAGTTAACAGAGAAGAAAATGTCAATGCACATTTTCAATCTCTTGAAAAAAGAGATCCAAGAAACTAGTCAAGTACCAGTCAAGGATCCTGAGGCCTGCTGAATGGATGGGGAAGGGCAACAGTGATGAAAACATATCTGTTTATAAAAATAAAAGAGGTGGTAAAGAGTCAGCATGTGGAAAAAGTCAAAAGGGGGGAAAACAGCAAATTTTAAAAATTAAATACATTCGGTGAAGAAGCAGGCAAGCAAGTCAGTCTCTCTTTACCCTGGTCCTGACATCATCTGTGGCAGGGGTTCCCTTTACACACCAAAAAGGTATTGGGGACCCCAGAGAGTTTTAGTTTACATGAACTTCTGTAAGTTATACTTAAGCACTGCGTGTGTCCACTTCCTTGTCTGTAAATTGGTGATAATATCACCTAATCCTTTTGACCACTCATGACTGAATGTAATTATTATTATAATACCTATCGTCTTTTAAGTGTAAAATACATATTAGCTATTATTTTTACTTATAAATAACCTACCTTTCTCAGATACTAAATTCCTGTGTTTTTTCATCAGTTTCTGTACTTTTCACTCTTTCTTTGATCAAGCTATATGTATACCCAATATGACAGTTTTAAAGAGTCACCACTGTAACCTATTTACCTCTCTGATAAGGCCTCATGTCACTATTTAAACGAAACATATGTATATTCCCCTAAACTCACACCAAAGCAAAGAGTAAACAGTTTATGTCAGTGGTTAGGAATTTGGGATGTGAAGTTAGAGAATCCTCACACTGGCTTTTACAATTCGGCCCATTTCTAAGAGGTCTAGACCTCTGCTTCCTCCTCTGTAAAATTAGGACAATATTTTTTCAATGAAATTATTATTAGGATTCAGTAAGGTGGGCAATGTTTGCCACCTTGTGAGTTCTTAGTAATTAGTCTAATATTTTAAAAAGCAAGAGAAAAAAGAAAACAATGCCAGGGTAGATAGTCCAAAGCACTTGAGAAGGGAGAAAGATGGTAATCTAATATTTTAATAGATAATCTACAAAGCTTTACCTTTAGCAATTTATTTATAAGCAATGCATTGTTTTGAAACCATGGAGGAAGAGAAAACTGAAGAATCCATCTTACTCAGACACGCCTGCTGCTAATAAGCAGAGAAGTCACCAGCTGTGTCCACTGATAACTCTCGAACCATATGGCACGTGGCCCGGGAACAGCATTAGGTGAGGAAGCTCAGAGCATGAAGCAGGGTGCACACGGCTCTTATGGGCCCTGGAGTAAAGTTCAGTTCTGGGACTTGAGGCTGAACAGCCAAAAAGCAGGCAGTCCATTACTCCTGGAGCACTCGGGAAACAGACCAGTGAGACAGAGTATCTATAATCATCCCCAAAGAGTATTTTGAGCAAAATTCTACTTTTTATTTAGAAAATAAAAGCTACACTTAGGGCCTTCCCAGAATCTAGTATGCAGTGTATACTCAATATTAAATACTTTGAAATTTGTTTTTAATTGCTCTCTCTGTGAATTTTGTAAAACTCGTAACAGCCTACAAACAGCTAGTATTTTATAACTAGTAATCAGAGAATCATGAAAACTACAGCAATGCTGTTATTTAAAAGTGATGTTTTAAACCAGAGAAACTAGAAGCTCTGTTCAAATTATAGACACTCAAGGTATTACAGACACTACGGTTTAAATGATATGGCCTGTGTCTGGGGAAGCAGCTAAAGAATATACATCAGTTACACATGATATACGCTACAAAAATAAAAACATAATAAAATCTACTTGTTGAAAGAACAGAGAGAAAACTGAGTCTGAAGTTTTTAAATATATTCTTAACATATTCTCAGAAAACTAACACCAACACATATGGTGATCTTGTGAACAGGACAAAGAAAGTTAAAAACACACACACACACACATATATATATATATATATATATATATATATATGAGGAAAATAAGTATGAAAAATAGTGAATGTAGACCAAAAAAAAAAAGTGAAACCGTGGGATAAAAGTGACTAATAGAAGTCTGATTATTGAGCTATAATCAAGTATCACATAACAAATGAGGCTTTCTAAACATGGGCAAGAGGGTAAAAATAATAAGATCTACTGGTCACCAAATTATACTTCATTGTCAATAAATCTGTGGTCAGAACAATTAAATCAGTTCTTCCTATTATTAAATCAATGAGTCATATCTGTTAGACACAAACATCATGGGAAAACTTTGATGGATATACCCTTCAAGATTTTGGTCCTGCCACTAAATACCCCTGAAAAATCAAACTAATAAATACACACCCCCGGTCCCACTTTACTTTCAAACCATATACTTCATTCAGAGGAATGGGATGTGGAAAATCCAAGATAAGAGTTACAGTTTCACACCTCAACGTAGAAAGGAAAATAGCATTTTTTAAAAAAAAGGTATGGCTAATAGGTTGCAATCTTATCTACATTTTAATAAGCAGGTTTTAAATACATATTTACCAAGTCTCGAAACCCTGACTATACATTTGGATAATTGAGCATAAAAAGACACATCTGCTAATTCAGTGGACGCTTCGCTGAATATAATTCAGTAATCAACTAATTGATCACGTTTTGCTTCAATTGATACACATAGGAAAACTAGACCAATAACTTGTAGGCAGCTGCATCACTCAGGGAGCACCATTTAGGTAAAACCTGAACCCCCAGGGTCTCTGAAACTAGTGATACTCATCAAGCAACCAAAATCCTATAAAACCACTCTACCTGTCCTCCCCATGAAGTGTCACTGTTTCTGTCATGCTGCATTAAACATATTTTTAAACACTCATAGTGTATCTGTTCCCTTTAGCTAATCTTGCAGTAAAATGATATCAAGTAATTAACAGCATGACAATGATGGAAACAGATGTCACAAGTAAAAACTTTGGAGGCAAAGTGATGGAGAAGACAGAAAACTGGTCTAGGATCAGGAGACCTGGATTCCTTCCCATCAATGTCACTGATTATGGCTTTACCCTAGGCAAGTCATTTAACCTGGTTACACCTCAGCCTCCCTTTCTGCAACCATCTGCTTTGTTCAAAGGAATGTCGTGACAATTAACAAGAGTTCCTATAACAGTGTTTCGGGCTCACAAGAGGAAAGACTGCATAAATACAAGGTATTATTACTCTGATTACAAGGAAGTATCAAGCAGATTTTTGTGTAAGCTGTAATTATAAGGGAGAATAATCTACAACAGCAAAGGTAACACTGCAAATTACAATCTATGTCATTTTTCAGACACTTATCATTCTAGGTAATGACATTAGAGATATAACAAAAGAGAGAAGAGACTCCAAGTGAGATGCTGAGCAGATGAAAGAGATTTGACAAGCTACACTGGAAATCTTACAATGCAGAGCCATTTATTAAATGTAGGTTTGGCCCAAAAGTCACTAAAAGATGAACTCCGATAGCTTATAATAAAGCACTGTGGTTTAGTAGTCCACACACAACATTAAAAGCAATTTGGGGCTTTACAGTCACAACCATTATTTCTAACATAGCACTTTTTTTTTTTTTGGCTGCGTTGGGTCTCCGTTGCTGCGTGCGGGCTTTCTCCAGTTGCGGCGAGCGGGGGCTACTCTTCATTGCGGAGCGCGGGCTTCTCATCGTGGTGGCTTCTCTTGTTGTGGAGCATGGGCTCTAGGCATGTGGGCTTCAGTAGTTGTGGTATGCAGGCTCAGCAGCTGTGGCGCATGGGCTTAGTTGCTCCGTGGCATGTGGGATCTTCCCAAAGCAGGGCTCGAACTGGTGTCCCCTGCATTGGAAGCCAGATTCTTAACCACTGCACCACCGCGGAAGTCCCACAGCACATATTTTTAAATAAAGACTCTAAATCCTCCAAATACCAGTGTTTCTTTTAAGTGAAAGGTTATTGTTAATAAGTTCTACATAGTATTTTCCATAAAATGAACAAAACATTTAATAAAGCTACACTTCATTAGTTAAACCTCCTCTATTTCCAATTACCAATATTCCAATCTGCCTACATTTTTATTTCTTAATTCAAAACACCTCCGATATATCAGGGTGTCATCAATTAAAGATAACTGTTAATTAATTATGGCTTTAGATCCCTAAACCCGTACACAATTTTCATCAGCCAGTATTCTACACTTCCTTGAGAGTTTTCTGGGTAAGTTTCATTTATCTATAGCTTGGTAAGTAGTTTTACTCCAGGCAGATATGCACGACCTACACAAAGCCCTACCAATGTTATTAATTCTAATGATGAAAACAGTTACTCATCTAAACTACTTCAAGTACTGGGTCCTACAGATACCTTGGAACAATCCATTCTTAACCTAAAATCACGTTAAGAGGGTCGAGATGGAGTCAAAGAAACCAGGCACAGGAATAGCTGCACCACCTTGAAGGTACCAGTACCAACAGCCTGACAAACACGAAGTGTAAGCTCCTTAATGAGGTATCATGGACTAAATGTAAAAATCAGAAGCACAGATTTAACCACAGATCTTTAGGGAAAAAAGACCAGATGGGTTTTATTTGTGTTTATTTATTCTACCTTCCCTTCGAGAAACATGCCTTTGTTTTTTTTAAGACTTTCTTTAGAGCAGTTTAAGGTTCACAGCAAAAGTGAGGGGAAGGTACAAAAACGTCCCCTATAATTTCTAACCCCACACATGCATAGCTCCTGTCCTTATCAGTCCCACCCCCCAGAGTGGTACATCTGTCACAACTGATGAACTTAGATGACACATCATAATGACCCAAAGTCCACCGTTTACGTTGGGTTTACTCAGTGTTCTACATTCTATGGATTTGGACTAATGTACATTTATCCATCGTATGGTATCATATACAGTATTTTCACTGCCTTCAAAATCCTCTGTGTTCTGCCTATTCATCCATCCACCCCCTCGCCAACCCCTGATCTTTTTATTACTGTCTCCATAGTTTTGCCTTTTGCAGAATGTTTTACAGTTGGAATCATACAGTACACAGTACGTAGCCTTTTTGGATTGACTTCTTTCACTTAGTAATATGCATTTGCGGTTCCTCCATGTTTTTTCATGGCTTGATAGCTCTTTTTAGTGCTGAATAAGTTTTCACTGTCCAGACGTACCACGGTTTATTATTTATCCATTCACATACTGAAAGGCATCTTGGTAGCTTCCAAGTTTTGGCAATTATAAGCTGTTGTAAACATCTGTATGCAGGTTTCTGTGTGGACATAAGTTTTCAATTTCTTTGGATAAATACCAAGGAGTGCAATTGCTGGATCTTTGGTAAAAGTATGTTTAGTTTTGTAAGAAACACTGTCTCCCGAAGTGGCTGTACCATCTTGCATTCCCGCCAGTGATGACTGAGAGTTCTAACTGCTCCACATTCGCATCAGCATCTGGTGTTCTCAGTGTTCCAGATTTTGGCCGCTCTAATAGGTGTGCAGTGGTATCTCAATGTCATTTTAATTTGCCTTCCTCTCATGTTATATGATGTGGAATGTCCTTTCATATTTTATTTGCTCTCTGAGTATCTTCTTTGGTGAAATGTCTGTTAAGCTCTTTGGCCCAATTTTTAATCAGGTTGTTTTCTCATTGTGGATTTTTAAGAGTTCTGTATATATTTCGGTCGAAAGTTCTTTATCAGATGTGTTTTTTGCAAATATTTTCTCTCAGTCTGTGGCTTGTTTTCTTATTCTCTTGATCCTTTTTTTAATCACAAATTATTATATAACACTACTGTTTAACTGGCATATACTATGTAACTTCCAGTTAAAGAATATTAGTTTAATCAGAAATGTATTCTTTCCTGACAAAATTATTTCAGATTTCTATTTTCCTTTTGTCACTTAGTTTCTTTTCACAGTCAACAAATACACTTCAACAAACAGTGAATATCATACACAGAAAGGATACAATATTTTCAAGTAAGAAACTATATCCCTCCTACTTTACAGCAAAAAGGCACTTGCTCATATGCAAAATAAAGTATTAGAATGAAAACTGAACAGAGAGAGACCATTAAAAACAGATGTTGATCTTTTTTTTTTTTTTGGAGGAGAACTTAAGTACAACTGTTTCTTTTACTAAAGGAAGCAAAAGAAAACAAAATCAGAACATTAGGCTCATTAAAGAGATGAAACATAACAAAGTGTAGGGGATGATACTTCCTAAAATTAAAATTTAGACGATGACAAGAATGTCTCCTACCCAAGTTTGTAAAGCCCTTTGAGCTATGATTTTTAAAGGGGCATAAAATCTACTTAACTTCTATATCCTCCTCCCTACTGAAATATTACAGCACACTACATTGTGATCTATTAAACACACGAATGATTTCGATTCTTTGGTTGCTAAGATAATACTTAGATGTGCAGCTTGCCTCCTGACCTACAGGATACAAGACTAGATTAGCAAGTGCACATAGAGGGCTGGTAAATATATCTATTAGTGTGTCTCTCTCCAGCATCAAATGCCATAAGATTTTTGCAGCTGTGTCATTAATACTTAGAATCAAACACTTTAAAAAAAAAAAGTGCTGATTCTGGTATCTGAGACGGATTCATGTGTTCTGAGATGCCAGGCAAAGTGAGGCACAAACGGACTCTTTTTGAAGTTTTAGCAACCTGACTGCTATTCCTTTCTTCCTTCCTTAGTTTGTATTTATTTACAAGAACTTGTAGCTCAAAAAGGATTTAAGTCAATCTACCAAAGTCATTGGTCTAGTAAGTAGCAGGCCTGGTAGCTAGATCTGATCTGTAGTATCTAAAAGGTCTTGAGAGGAAACAAAAGCTGGAAAACTTGCCAATATTGTTTTTCCTTAGGAGAAAAGGAAAAAAAAAAAAAAAAAAAAAGGAATCTTCCTAAGCTTTTATGTGAGTGTATGACTCAAAGTAAATTATATCATCTATTATAAGAAAAATAATGGCTATTTCATATTCTAAAGTTTTTCAAACTCAATCTATAGAAAAATCTCATGGTGATATATTATTTTAAAACGAACTACAATTAAATGGGCTTTCCCCAAACTCCAAAATGAATACTCCTAAACTGACCTGCTGGACAACTAACATTTATTGAATACTCTCTATATGCCAGGCACTGTGCTAAGAGCTTTTCAAGGATAATCTCATTAACACCAATAGTACATGCTACGATTATCCCTATTTTACACAAAGGTAACCGAACCTTAAAATAGTGAAGAAAGTTGACGGACAGCTTAGAGTTAGTATACTGGAAGTGGGATTTGAAGGAAGGCTGTTTGACTCCAGAGTGCTAACTCTACAAAATTCTTAATTTGGAAACATAAACATCCTTGAAGGTCTACCATTTCTGCTTTGGTTTTATGTTAAAGCTAAGCCATTCCTTCCATCAACATTCAGCCAATAAATGGAACTACTCCTAGTCAAAATCCATGACATCAGCCTAGAGAACTCTGCTTACTTTCTTGTTTGGCAGAACAAGAAAACAAAAACATATGAGATAGCATCTGTGTCATTAAAGACCTTCACAATTTAGGTGAGGTGATAAAATAGATATGCAAGGATTAAACTTGATTTTCAGACAAGTTTTATAGTAATACAGAAAGCAGAGGAACGAAGACAAGCTACTGACCTAGGAGATGAAGAAAGGGAACCGGTGGCAGCCAATAAAGAGAGAATTGTCTGAACAAGCAATTGGGAGCACTGGATAGTTCTTGAACTCAGAAGCAACTGGAGGCTACAGCAACCACTGTATGGCGACTAGCTATTTGAAAGAGGTAGTTTTCCTAAAGGGTTGAGGGAGCAGCCATGGAAACTGAAGGGTGGATTACTGGATTAAGGAGAGAATGGGAGGTAATAAAGTTGAGTCGGTGAGTACAAAATACTCCAGAACTTTAGACAGGAAATGAAAAGGATCAAAACAACAGAGAATTTAAAAGAATGCAGGGTTGTGTTTTTGTTAAATAAAGAAAAACGGAGCATGTTTGTAAGTAACGGAGAACAAACTGTATACAAAGAGGAATTAGAAATGTAAGAGTTTTCAAACTCTAGGAAAATGCCATTGTTTACATTTCTTTAAGAAACTTTAGGAGAAATGTAATTGTTTGAGCAAAAGTCCCAGAGACTCAAGAAGATGGGGGATTATGATTAAAACCAGAAGTTAAAGGGTTGGGTTTGGCAAAGAGGAAGACCATTTCTTACTTAGAAACAGTAAATAGAAGCACGTGAAAACAAACCAAGATTTTCATGTCCTGGGAGGGGGAAATGAAGGGAGCTAAACTTGGGTAGCCTCAATATTCTCAGCAAATTAAAAGTTAATGTCATCATGCTAACTGTAACCGGAGTAGGGATAGAGTCGGATTTGGGAAGAATGAAATTGTCTGGGATAGTCAAAATAGTGAATAAGAAAAATAATTATGTCTTATGAGTTGAGATGCAACATTTGTTTTCATTTTCTGTTTTGTCAGCATTCTAGCAAAAGGAACTTTCTCCCAAATACCCATGTCCTGGGGAAGAACCAACAGTTATTTACATAAGTTTCTCATTTAGTTGATCTTCTGATAATCTATAAAACCGAAAGGAAATAACTTTTTATTCAATTCATGTTATTTTAATCTTTGAAGATTGCTGCCTAGCCTCACCACTGCTGGAACATAAAATTCAGTAGAAAAATTTAACTCTGGAAGAATACTTGTTTCATTTTAATACTCAAAAACAGTTTCTCATCAGTCATTTCTAACTCATTTTATTATCAATTTATGAATTTTATTTAGTATAAGATAGTAAGATATCTTCTTAACATGAAGGAACAACAAATGAGCTATCTGATCCGTTCTTCAAGTCATTAACATTGGCAAGTTTGAAGCTTAGATTACTGGGGATCTGTAGCATTCAAGTCAATTAAATGTTATCGCATCCATTAGCAGATTATTTGATCCCACAGGAAGACCTTTATGCTGTTATTCCAAAAACAGTGTAGATACCTCTAAAAACAGAGCATCCACCTATGATACACAGTCACATTTTATTCAAATCAAAGTTTTTCAGAAGCATATTGAAAAGAAATCCATGTAATTTTATGGAAAATATTTTTGATTAAGTGCAGGATCCCTGAAAAGTTAAGCATTTTGATTAAGCAAACCAGCTGTATGAGACAGACACTGACCAGGAGGACGGGGGTTAGTGAGCTGGGGTCAGCTGCAGAAGTTAGAACAATAATCAAATGTCTTCATTGTAAAAGGGCAGCCAGGAGAGAGACCACGCAGGTCAATTCCCAGTTTCAAAGGGTAACATTTTAATCTAAGAAACATGGCATGGGTAGAAGACTACACCGCCCTCACCTTCTCCAGCTGGTCACTTGGCCCATTACAATCTCAGCCATTCCACTCTAATCACTGTTATTCTTGGAGCAGGAGATAATTCAAAAGCTAAAAGCAGGTTCCCAAAAGAGGTAAAAAAGAAACAGAGGGGAACAGTAAGTTGATCTGCCCACAGTTCACTGACCGCAAGGTTAGGCAAAGTTCTCTTCTCCCTGTTTGGGTTGGAATCCTCACCCAACTATGGCACTTAGATGAGATTGACCAAGATGCCTTTGATAAATCTCCTGTCCAAAAGCAGTATTTTCTTTATTGCTCTGCAAAGGACTTAGAACCCCACTTTCTTAAACACCAAATCATATTATAAAACTCTCAGATTTTTAGGTATATGGTGTGTGTACGTATATATACATACACACATACACAGATACACACACACACACACACACACACACACACACACACACACACTGTGGTAAATAGATTTTTAAAAAATAGCTCCAGTTATTCCTCTCTTTGGATCATTCCCCTTTGCAATGTGACTTTGAAGCTCCTTCATCAAAGGTGGAGTTTATTTCCCTACTCCCTGACTCCAAGCTGGCCTCGTGACTTATTTTACTTAATACAATTTGGCAGAACTGACATAGTGCTGTTCCAAGTCTAGGCTGTGAAAGGACTTGCACGTTTCTTCTTGTTCCTTTGGAACTTCCCACCACTAAGAAAACAAGGGCTAGCCTGCTAGAGGGTAAAAGATCCCATGAGGAAGAGCCCAGCGGTCCTAGTCAGGCTCATCTTAGACCACTCAACAGACAGTTAATTACCAAACATGTGAACGAACAAAGCCTAGGTCAGCAGATCTGCCTACTTGACCCGTAACTACTCAGACATACACGACTAGACCCAGCCAGAATCCAAACTGCCCAGCTAACATGTGCACTCAAGGGCAATGAAAAACTGCTTGTTTTAGATCACTGAGTTTTGTGGTAATGTATTATAGTACACAGCATTATTGTAGCAATAGATAACTGATACACGATTGTACTCCTAGATACATGTTTTAAAAAACATATATATATATAAACATACACATGTATATGTGTATATATATTATATATACACTTAGACATGTATATCTATCTATATGTTTCTATTCATGCTTTAGCTACAGAGCTTCCAAAGGTTTATTAGGTCTTATTAAGGAACAGAAGTAATGGGCTACAGAAAAAACCTGTGACCAAGCTTCCGTCTTAGAGTATCTTGTTGCGCTTATACATCCTAATAGAATGGATTCATGTATCAACCCAAACCAATAATATATGGTTCTTAAGGTTTTAATTATAATGCAAAATAGCTAGAGTAGTAATTCTCCAAGTATACATACAATTATATTATTAACATACAATTATATTATTAGTCAATTCATCTTCTGTAGTTATTCATTTTTCAGTATTGCCAAAAATGGGCTATTCTTCAGTTCTAAAGAGGGCTATGTATTCTCTGCTAAATTACTGGTGAAAGCTCAACCTCTGTTTAGTCTAATTTTTGGACTTTCTTTGGATCATTAATAATCATTCCGGCTGCACCATACTATTGTCTTTCAAAGAAAGAATCCCAAACATAATAATGGAATTGATTATTCCCCTTCCGGTGGTAGAAAACATTTCAGTGTTAGCTTGGCTTTCAGGTAACAGATATAGATCTTTTGTCACTTATGTTTGAATGTCACAGTTTAGAAACTAACATATATAACAGTAATATTCAATATCAAAAGAATGGCATATGTAGCCATATTTGTCATTCTTCATGTAATGGGAAAACTAGCCTAAAAATTATGCTATACAATTGACTATTTAGAAATTGTTGTTAAGATCTATCCTTGAGCTCTGGAATACTGCATTGGAAGCCAGGGGTTCAATGGTCAGAAAGAGACAGATTATTAACTGAAAAAAACTTAAAAACTGCTATGGAGACCTGATTTGCTTCAGAGAGAAATAACAAAATGCGTTCACAGAGAGCGCTCACATGCTAAGAGGTTCTGTAGGACATGGCATGGTACGATGCTGTATTGGGACTTCCAGCTGTTTAGTCCCTTGGCCGTTTCATTAACGTAATTGGAATTGGGACTTAATTAGTAATACTCAGATTCTATTCTTAGTGGTGAAGGGTGTGCTATTTTCCTTGGAGAACTATTTCACCTAGGAACTCCTTTAGAGAAAAAGAAGTTGCTTGATAAATATAAAAAGAGTTTGAATAAACTGATAAATGGCTGCTTTAAATGTCAAAGACTCTAGGATAAACTGCTCCTATTTCTCCACTCAAGTTCCAAAGATAATAGAGTGGACATTTCTCAGTATTTGGCCAACCAAAATCCATTCCCCATCCCTAAGACGCCCCTGATTTTCTCTAGGAGATATACCCTGTGTGTGGTCTTGCTTGAATTGCCAATCCAGGTGTCTGGAACTCATTGTCTAAGACAAAGGTTCTAGATATCGCCCCTCTCTCTGGCCTGGCACAGCATAGGGGTGGGAATGAGACCAAAGTTCAAGTAATACTGTTCTCCTGGAACTTTAATCTCACTGAAGTGACACAGGATGAAAAAGTTCGGTGTTTGCTTATTGCAGAATTGCATTCTGACCAGATCATTCCTTCTAAAAAGCAGTTTTAACTCTTGTCTCCTCACTTTGCCTTGATTTCTGCCCATTCATAAATTCTCAATTCTTAGCCTCCCTTTGATTTTATGAACACTCATGTTTTTCAAATATATTTCCTCTTGTTTGAGGTAGCTAGAGTCGGGTTTTGTTGCTTGGAATCAAGGAGTTCTGTTATAATAATTATATCAAAACAAATGGATATTACATATCAAAGTGGAGTGAGATGTTTGGGAGTGGGGCTTTGTTTCAATCCCAGCTACAAAGTTAAACAGTACACTCAATAAAATAATCAAAATCGATTTTTCTTTTTCATACTTACCATACAAAAGAATAAAATTCCTTCATTCCTCAATATTTCTAACTGCCAAGGCTTAGATGCCCTGAAAAACTATGTTACCATTCTTATTTCTTCCCAAGGTTTTTCTACCTATCTACTAGGGAAGACTGACTACTATTCCCATATCTGCATCAGTTGTTGGCTTTCTGATACCCTTACCTGTTACTTTTTTTTTTTTTTTTTTTTACACATGACAGAATTTCTTCCTTCTTCAATTCTAATTTACACTGTCTCTTCATTGAAAACCCCATTCAGTATTCAGTTTCTGAGAAGTTGTCTTTTATTAACTTCATTGATTATTCCATTACTGTAAATCCAATCCGACATTTACATATATCATTTGCACTGCATTTTCACCCATTTCAGTTTGTGAATAGTTTTCGTTATGTGTATGTTTTAGCTTTTCCATTAAATTTCAAGCTCCTTAAAAGCTAGGACAAGTTCATATGTGTGTGTGTGTGTGTGTGTGTGTTTAATCCTCAATGTTTCTATTACAGAATTCTACATACAGTGAGGACTGATACTGTTGAATAACTGTTTTCACAAAGATTTTAAGAAGATAGTTAAGAGGGAGCTGAATCCTGCGAAAGACTATTTAATAATTTTATTAGTACCTAACTGATATCTTGATAGAGTTTTAATACATGGGATTGCTGTGAATGTATATGGTTTTAACTTTTCCCTTTGAATGTTGAAACTAAAATAAGAATACATGAAAATAAAGCACACTTATTTGAGAATGCCAACTTGAAATTATACAATGACTCAGACCAAAGCAGGCTACATGCAGCTACCAGCATTGTGTATCAATGATCCATCACTAATTGCATGGGAAGATTTCACTTTCATAACGCTTCTAACAGCTTGAAAATGGAAGCATCTTCTCCCAAGGAAAGCTGGGATGGTTTTGTTTCAGGTTGTCTTTCCACCCTTTAGAGAATTCCCTGCAGACTAATGTTCAAAATGATCGTCGTTTTGGTTGTACAGTCAAACCACACATTTTCCACCTTTTAACTGTTTCAAGACAGGACTCGTGGAACTTAGTTGCTCAAGGTTCTCCTTCACTAACAATGGCTGTAGTTCATTGTGTTACGGCTTTCAGAGTCTCTCAGAGTTTAGTAAGCTTTTTCCTGCAGTATCACTCATTAAGTCCTGTATCACCAAGGCAAACTATACATTGATAACACAACCTTAGTGCCCTGGAAAGTATGGGTTATACAGAAATTAAATTCGGGTCATTAAAATTTGACATAATTTTAGATATTTCAACCTCTGAAATTGTAGCTATCATTTTCTATGAATCAAAATTACCTGTGTGTATAAAGTTTATCATTAAGTGTATATCCTCTATAAGCACTGTGTCTCAAAAAGAGTAGGTGATTTTGTAAAGTCAGTATCAGTGGTATCACAATGTTGAGTAAATCTTACACATGTTATTGTTCAGTTGAAGGCGGAATAAAAACTGAGAAGATAATGATATTAAGATTCCTCTATCACAGTAGTTCTCAGCCTTTTATTCACAATTGTCTCCCTAAGGAGCCTTTTAAGATGTTGTTTTCCTAATTACCACCCCACATGAAATTTTAATATACTATCTGTGCACTGCATGTACATTTATACTTTATACACAAAAAGAGTAAGTATAAGGCTTACAATTTTTATTTAATGCATTTAAGAATGACTAATTTTTTTAATACAGCAGGTTCTTATTAGTTATCTATTTTATACATATTAGTGTATATATGTCAATCCCAATCTCCCAATTCATCCCACCACTACTCCCCCAAGAATGACTAAATTTTTTTTAAGTTAAAAGTTTAATTAGAAATTTTAAAAGCTATTAACGTTTAACTTAGCTTTGTAACTGTATTTGCTGAACCATCTTTAATGAAACATATTTACTTATATAAATTTCAATTATTAAATTTAATATGAAACAAATTTATAGAAATGCATAATAGAAATTAATCAAATTTCTAAAAATCATCCAAAATTGCTATAGTTCCAGCAAAAGTAAAATGATTAAATTTTAATTAATTGTTAACATATATTTTTGGTGAACTGAAGTTTTAAAGTTTTGCTTAAAATAATTTTTTTTTTTTTTTTTTTGCTTAAAATAATTTTTAACTTAACTGGCTGCTAGATAATCATTCAGATATTGTCAGCGTTTTTTTTCCTTTTCAGCATTTGATGCAATAAATGATGGCTTGAATAATTTTTTATAAAATTAAATAACAAAATATAAACTATTGTAATTTAATTTTCAAAGCCCAAGTCACACACAAAAGCACTGAGGAACAAAATACACAGCATCACAAGGCAGCCAATGGCCACTAACAAGCAGACACAGGCCACCTCTCAGGTTACAACTTTGAGATCTAGCAATAGATCAAAAGTCCTCCAATCACAGCTGTATATTTGTCCTAATTTCATAGCCCTCATCTTGTACACAATGTGTACTTCCCATGAACTCAGTTGATGCTGCTCTTATGACACCCAAGAAAACCCAACAAGAGAAATTTAAACACTGAGGAATAAGATTTTCTCAGATAGGTTGAACTTTTCTGGGATACAAGGCATTGTAATATTTAGGGTATTGTTTGCTCTCCAAGAACCAATTTTTACTCCCTAGAGGGCAATATCACCCTCACTAAGAATGTATGCTGAATTTTAAAAAAATCATTTCATGTATTTATGTGCTCTTGAAGCTATAAGCCCAGTGCTCTTCCCTCTTTCTCTTCACCACCAATTTCTTTAAAAGAGCTGTCAATGTGAGCTGTGTTCAGTTCCACACCATTCATTTACTCCTCGACCAATACAATGTGATTTCTAGTTCTATCATTCCACTGAGGCTGCCTTGGCTCTTGCTAAACACTTAGTAAGTATTCTCTAAATAGAAAAAGACCTTCTATATGTATTAACTCAACAATGCTTCCTTGGTACTTCTGCTTAAGTACTGTACTGGATTTGACAGTGCTGGCTGGCTGTCCCCCACCCAACACCAGCTTCCACAATACTTCTCTTTTCTGGATAATTGCTTATTTCAGTCTTTTCTCAGTTCACTGTGGTACAATTTTCCCCTGAAATATAGCCTGAACTTCAAGATTTCGTCATTCAGCTGCTTCTCCTTTTGCTTATATGCTCTCCCCCAAAAGCAACTGGAAACCTTCCTATAACTTCAATCATTTATTGTATATATGAAAATGACCACTGAATAGCTCCACCTCCTGTTCATTGCTATTTGGATGTCCCACAGGAACCAGAAATTCAGCATAATCCAAACTAAATTCACGATCACACCCTACCTATACTTACGGTCTTCTCACCTAAAAGGCACCACAATCCAAAGCACCCTATTTTACCTAGAAACTGGAAATATATTCTTGTTCTTTCTTCCCCCCTTCCCCATGCCATCCCCCCTCCACGATATCCAACCTAACTGTGTAACTACAAACTGTAGTTATTAATGCCTTTTACGGGTGTCATATCTTTTCTACTGCCACTGTCACTGTCCTGGTTTGTGCCCTTCTCTCTCATCTGCCTATTGCCAAGGGTCCCCTGTTTTGATATCCCTTTTGGTTTCTTCTCTAGTCCTCCTTCCATATCACATTTGTTTTTGAAAAATTCAAAGTCAGATATGACACAGACTTGCTTTAAAGGTTATTCCCTCTCTTCTACAAAATCAAGTCCTTTTCATATGCTCTTGAATTGCCTTTCTAGTTTTATTTACCACCACGATAGACATCAGCCACCTCACTGAATAAACAATGCCCTCCCGCGTCTCTGATTTTCATGTTGTTTCTTCTTTCTTGAGTGCTTCCTCTCTCTCTTTCTGATGGTCAAAACATCACATAAACAACAATCACCCTCGTTCCAAATCTGCCGAAATCCTCCCATCATACTCTGTACTTGTCTAAGGTAATCTAATGGAAGATCTACTGTTTGGGATCTCTTCTAGGCTAGAAACTAGCACATTATTCTGTAAATAGGTTTTTCTAGACTGTTAGCTACTTTCATATATTTGATAAAGTACATGATCTGAGACAGGAATATTCTGCAACATTAGAAATAACTACCTATCACTTGATTTTTAATAGGAAAAATAATCTTCATTCTTTCATACATGGACAGTGAATGAATTCTATTAAAAATTCTGAAAGTCTAATGAACCAGCACTGATTACACAGTCTCAGGTTTGTAAAGAGATATTCAGAAACGAAATAAAATTCATCAAACCTTAGGAAGGATCAGCCGTTTAGCCTCACTTATCTACTGCACATCTGCCTGACCACATTATCTCAGTGCTTAAGCATCATTTCTGCATTTCAATGTGGCATTCTATCAGATTAATGCCCAAGATATTCCAGCTGCACTGCAAGCGAGCGAGTGGACATATAGGAATATTATGCATGGCTTGTATCATTGACATTGAGCAAAGGAAATGTGATTAGCACCAAATTGCATCTGACAGGGGAATCAGAAACCTGTCAAACACGATGACATGGAGCCAATGTTTAGAAGGCAAAAGGGGGAAGAAAGGAGCAGGGCGGTCTGGCATGGAGACAGCAATAAAACACAACAGCGATGATAAATTAATTCATTTACTTATGAAAAATTAGAGGCTTCCACACACAGCTCTCATTTATAATCTTGTCAATCTGGTTGAGTAAATAAAAGGCTCTACAATATTAGTTGAAAACACAAGCAAGAGAGAGAAAATGCAAAAATTGGATTCTTGGCCTCGCTTTTAATCAAGTACAATAATTCTTTGGTATGAGCCACAATGGTCTTTGAAAGGAATTTTTCAACGGAGGATACATTCTATCACCTTCTGTACAGGTCCTCTTTCCTGGGCTTAAATTTAGAGACCTAGAACTCCAGGGCATAAGACCACCATGTTGCACTGAGCTTTGTGTTAGTCAGAAAAGGTAGTTAGACAAAAGGACGCACCAAAATGGCCTCCTCGCCTTGCTCTCGATGACTCTGAGAAGAGGAAGTGCAAAAATCAAAGCAGAGTCTTTTGATATCAAATGGTTATAGTTATTATATAGCCATATAGTATTAGAGCATCACTCTAGGAAAAGTGATTGCCAGAGGCAATATCAAGGTTACATTCAAAATTCCTTGTATTTGTCAACCTAATAGAGATGGTTCACAATCTCAGGACGGAGACTTGGATGAATCATCCTTTTTGCCTTGCCATGCTCTAAACTGAAGAGGGCACTACCCAGGACCCTCTAATTGTTCTGGAAACACGTCCAAAAAGTGCTTTCTCACTATTATATATGAAAGGAGGAAATGCTCCTCTATTGCCCTCAAATTAATTAAATTGGGAATAGGAGCTAAGGAACAGAATCTGAAGGAAAAATCCAATGTGCTTGTCTAAATGAAAGACCTTTAGAAAATAGGCGGCTGCCTGGAAGATGCAGCTAAGGAGAAGAGATTTCAGGACACAAAAACCTCACTGTAACTCCTCATTTCAAGTCTCCAAAAAAAAAAGCCTCGTCTCATATACAAAGCGTTCTTAGAAATTCAAGTAAACTATATTGTATAGATTATATTAAACAAGACTAGGGGGCGATTATTTATTAGATGAAAGATGAATTATATTTAAAAGAGAGGAAGGTCATATTGATTTTGTTAATAATAACTTAAAAATGGAAATATCTCAGATGCCCATTAACAGGAGACCAGATAAATAATTTGTAGAATATTCATATAATGGAATATTACTCAACATTAGAAAGAAGCTAACTACTATATACCCATTAGGGTGACTTCCAGGGGTGATGGTAATATTTTATATCTCCATAGGAGTTTGCATTACACAGGTGTATGTATTTGCCGAAACTCATCCAATGATAAACTTAGAATCTGCACATTGCATCATATGTAAATTTCACTTTGAACCGATCCATAAACAATATTGAACTGTAGTTAATGATATGAAGGCTAAAGTGGTAGGGGTGACGTGCATGCATGCCTGTAATTACTGAGAAATGCATCCAAAAATGGATTGAAGAATGGAGAGGGACAGATAGATGAATGTGTTCAGAAATAAAAGATAGGCAAAGCAAATATGGTAAAATGTTAATTGTAAAATCTAAGTGTTGAGTCTATGTGTCTTCACTGCATAATTTTTTCAAGTTCTCTGTAGACTTAAAAATTTTCAAAATAACATGTTGGAAAAAAGTTGCGTGAAGGGTTGAGGAAATAATGAGGACTAGCTTTAAATGAAGAAGGGCTATGGTACAAAGACGGGGGTCTCAAGGATCACAGGGCAAGAAAAAGTCACCAGAAGCATTGAGCTACTGTGAAGTCCTTGGCTTTAAGTGGATCTCGCAATGGCCAGACACCCTTCACAGTGGGACAAATGACTAAGCCAGGAAAAACAGAAAAATCACAGAATCCTCAGGAAGAACAAATGACATTGTCAGTTCTTTAAAAACTGTAGTATTTTTCAATAACTTCTGCAAATTTTACACCTCAGCAACAAAGCAACTGAAAGATTAATTTCTACATGAAGTTTCAAAGGAAGCCTAGCAAAGAAATTTCTTCCTTAGGAGAGGACACTATCAAGCATGATGATGTTTAAAAAACAAATTGTTTGTTTGTAAAATGTTTAAAATCCAACAACTTTCACCTTACATTAAGAATGTTCTCAAAGGAGAAATTCGAAGGTACATATATCACATTTTCTTCTACCCATTTAAATAACAATTTATTTCCTTCTTGGTTTAACTTGATTCCACAAAACATCTCTCCTGATGTCAGAATGTCCATTAAATCTTAATAAAATGTATCAGGCTATACGTGCAGTGCTACAGCCCTTCTTAATTTTGTAAATTTTATTTTAATTGCTTTTATCAATAATGCAAGCTCTTGTAAACAAATCTAAGAAAAAAGCTTTCACTATTCCAAAGTGCAAATTCTAAACTTAATAGGACTAAAATAATGAAAATACAATCACTTTTAGTATTACTATTGCCAAGGTTCACTATTAAGGAAAAAAATACCTTAAATTAGTCAGCATCCATGAAGCATAATAATCACCCACAATAGTCTTTAGGAAACTAAAATAATTAACTTCTATTTGAACAACAAATGAAATGCCCCGGATAAAAGCAAAATATATTTGTCTACATTGTTAGTCAATACCTTTTTGATCTAAATTAGAAACAAAAATTATAAAACGTTAGTATTCTATCCCTGGGCTATAAAAAAAAAAAATAGAACTCTCAAAGTTAAATCTCAGTGTTCACGTCTACTCCAAATTTCAGACTTCTGACAGTAGTCACCAAATCCATAATTCACAGTCTTACATGCCCAGTGAATCAACTCATCTTTCCAACTGCCCTGGACAAAAATCTTGGTGCATCCTTAGCTTTTCTTTCTCTCACTCTCCACACAATAAGTCTGTCAATTCTGACCATCCAGAATCAAAGCCACCGATGTGTCTTCCCTGAATTACAGGCTCGCCAACAGGCTCCTACCTCCTACCTGCGCAGCCTCTACTCCCCAAGACACAGTCAGATCATGTCCTTCCTCAGCTGAAAAGACCTTGCCGGATTCTCAGACTGCAGAATAAAAGCCAAGTGCTTAGAGTAACTTACAAGGCCCTGTTGGATCTACCCACCCATCAAGCACTGCCTACCTCCCAGGCTCCAAATACCACCTTCTTAGGGAGAATTTCCCTGATGATCCTATGTTAAGTTGCCCTCCCCTGGCTCCCTGTTCCCTTGTTCCCTCCCTCCCTACTCTGTATTTCTCCAAACCACTTAGAACCCTATGACATGTTAAATATTTACTTACTTCTTTGAATTTAGAGAGGGCTCTCTTCATTAAAATGTTAAAACCCTGAGAACAGGGATTTTTATCCATTCTGTTCATTGCATTATGTATCCCCTCTACTTAGAAAAATACTTGAAACTTTGTTGACACTCAGTTAAGTATTTGTCAAATAAAGAATGAACTAAAATTTATTTCATATGCTGAAAGTTCAGAAAAGAAGAGTATCGTGAGTCCTACCCACATTTGAAAAGGACTGTTTATGTAAATAGTCAAAAAAATTACAATTAAGAATATGTGATATACTTTGTCGTTAAGAGAATTCTGTGAACAAAATGATAAATCAGTTCTAACTAGTTGCACCACACAGAATCATTATTATAAAAAACATCTACATCTTTAGACACCGAAAATATTTTCTAATTTAGCTTTTCTTACAAACGAATTCTTCTGGATTAGTTATCACTTAAAATGCAAGTACACTGATGGAAAAAATGTACATTTTAATAAATTCACAAAGCACTTTAAATATGCTACCCATATAAATTGGACCATTCTCGCATTACTTTATTCACTCTTTGGGTTGACAAAGGAAATTTTAAAATATTACATGTCTTCAGAGAATCTCTTTAATAATTCTGTGAATGAAACAGGAAGTGCTACATACGATTAAGAATCAATATAAAATTGAATCTAAAAAATGACCTATAAAGTCAAAATAACCATAGGTATTGATATATTTTAATGAAAGTGACAGTGAGTCAAATAATAGTTTGTTTCACAAGTGCGTAAAATAGTCTTCTATCAGAATGAAGGCATTTTTGCATGAATAGTGAAAAGTGAGTAAGTATATACCACCTGACCCTAATTTTTTTATCTTGGAAAATAAAATAACTGTTGAAAGTAAAGAGTTTAAAAGATATTTTCAACAGCTATTAGTGCCAATATGCACAGTTATCACACATTAAAGCATCCTGCTCTCCCTTCACTGAAGCCAACTATAAATTATGACCAGGGCAGCTACTGAACTCGAAATCAACCACGCAAACCTATCAAGAACACTTACAAGCCCACCACTCAACCTTCTAGCAGTAAATTCACAGCCACAGACCACAAATGAATTTTTAATTATTCCATATTTGATTTTTACAATGCTTTGAGACAAGCGATTATGAAAGGCACTTTATTTGTCTGATGTCATTAATATGCATCAGTGACAATGAAACCACAGAAAATCCTAGTGAACAGGGTATCGTGAGTGTTAATTACTTAAAGATTTGCCAATCTTGGAAGATGAAGTGTTGTGGAAGCCCCCAGATACTGTCATCTCGATTTCAGACTATGAGGGCATGTAACTTCTAAGAACATTAAGCTCTCTAAAATATCTTACGTTTACTTGTAGGTTTTTCCAAGCCGAAAGTTGAGATTTAGTTCATTTAACTAAACTTCAGTGGCATTTTTCCACATATAACCCTGAAAATGTTATAAACATGTAAAATGTATACTAAAATATATAACTGAAATTTTATGGTAAAATATTGACTATTAAAATATCCATAACTCAAAATTTTCTTTAAATGATGCATAGCAACTTCCAGCACTACAATTATTACCAAAGGAACAATAGAAATTACTCATAAGTTTACAAGGAAATACGGCTTCATTTTGAGGGAGGACTTCTCCGGAGAGGGGACTTTTCTAAAATTAAAATTAAATTTTATTAATTAGATAGTTTATTAAGTGTAGAGTGGGCTCTTAGATGAAGTGAAAAGAAAGTAACATAATTTAACTTGGAGAAGAGTGGCTGAGAGAAGGGAACTAAAAGAATATATGTTCATGTAGGGATTTTAAAAGGAATTAGCTAACAATAGTCTCTATTTTCGTTAAGGAAATGTTTTCCAGATGTGACAAGTGTTTCTCCAGGCCATACACTGAGATACAGTAAGGGTGCAGATTAACAACTGCACAATTTTCTCAGTACCTCAGCCCCTCCAAGCCATCCAGGAGTCCTAAAGAGGTGACGTGTGTGTGTGTGTGTGTGTGTGTGTGTGTGTGTGTTCGGGGGTCTCATTGCCGCCTCTCTATGATCTGTTTTCAGGGCTTTGGTATCTCTCCCCGGCTGAGTGCCTGGTACAGCTTCTGAAAATTACAACCCAGTCCAATGACGCCCCTCACAGGCCTCCTAGGCTGTGGGTGAGGGCCCAGAGAAGCTGGCAGCCTTGGGTCAGGAAGGCCGGAGCCTCTCCCCAGCACAAACATGCTCCCTCTGCCCCTGGGCACCACACACCTCCTGCTGGAGGCTCTTTCCCTGCCCCACTGTCTGCCCTCAGACGGCCTCAGTTTTCGTCCTTCTCTCTGCACAGCTGCTCCTAACCTTGGCACGGCCACGTCATGTTGCCTGCTTTATAAGCTGGGTTGGGGGTGTCCATCGGGGGTTTCTTTCTGACTCTAGAGTATACCTACAGGATAAACTCCCTCTTCTTGTGCAGGAAGCAGCTCTCACCTACTACTTGTCATTGGTGGTCGCTTCCATTTCCACACCCTTGGTCAGATGCCCCAATTTTCATCAGCGGATTTACTCATTCCATTCCCTTCCCTCCTTCTTTTCTCTTTTCCTCTTCCTCCCCTGCTCTAGCTGTCATTACACAAGAAGAAAAGAGTTTAACTGATTACTGGAGGAATTTCAGTTACATTTAAGGATATCGTTTCTGTCTTTTTAATTTTCACCATCACCAAAAACAACCAAACCCTTACTGAGGGTTTACTGCATGCACAAGATAATGCTAAGCCAAAGGTTTTTGACCTTTCTTGGCTCACAGGGCCGATAGTATCTCAGTAATTTGTTCATGGTGACTTCAGGCTAAGTAAAATGCCTGACAGTTCAATTCATTAAGTAGTAAGGTCCAAAGAATTTAATTATTCATATCCTAAAAAAAAAAAACCCTCAGTAGCCATTTGAGAAAATACATATAAATTGAACAAAAATATTTTTATTTCATTCTTTTTTTTTTTTGCAGTACGCGGGCCTCTCACTGTTGTGGCCTCTCCCGTTGCAGAGCACAGGCTCCGGACGCGCAGGCTCAGCAGCCATGGCTCACGGGCCCAGACGCTCCACAGCATGTAGGATCTTCCCGGACCGGGGCCTGAACCCGCGTCCCCTGCATCGGCAGGCGGACTCTCAACCACTGTGCTACCAGGGAAGCCCCTATTTCATTCTTAAATAAACACAGTTACTAACTAATGGGATGCATGTGCCTACTGGGCACTATACAGCTTACTAAACCAGACACCAACGCCCTCATGTCCTGCTCCACAATGATGATCACATGGTACTTTTGAATCACAGAAACGGAACTGCCTTGGACTAGTAGTTCATGTGGTATTTCACAGAAGTTTAAAATATTATGCAGTGTCCCTGTGTGTTTTCTGTAGCACCGCCTGGGTGCTCATGGTTTGGGTACCTTGAGAACTGTATCTAAGCATTATCTCATAATCCTCTCATGGTCATATAAAGTCAGTACTATCATCAGAAGAGGAAATTAAAGCAATATTACACGGCTCTTAAGTGGTGGGGCTGGATTCAATTCCAGAGAGTGTGATTCTGGAGCACAGGAGTGTCACCAGTCTAGGCAGAGAACATACTCAACTGAGGAATACAACAGAATATTTCCATAAAAGGTTATGAAATTTTGTCCCTTGAATATTTTTTTAGGAACCAATCCTTCAACTGCCATCTTTCTATGATGGTTAGCATAGAATTGGGGATTTATGAGATAAAATATCTCTTGTGAACATAGTATTAAATGCAATAATGCATCCTTAGAAAACGTTGTGAAAAAGTTAAACATTTGGAAACTTCATTTTATAAACATACGCGATGCTCATTGTACCTGTAGGCTAAATCACCATCAGTGGGCTGAATTCATTTCCATGATAAATGATAATAGCCCCTTTGAAAGTCATCGCTTTAATGCTTCCAAACATCTATTTGTCATGGTCGTATTCAGATTAGCCAGATGAACATGGAAGAATTCTGATAAATGTGGGGAGAAGGGAACAAACAAGAACTAAGGTAAAATAGGACCTGTGACAGTGCTGGGGACAAAGAACTCAAACATTCCTTACTCAGCCTCTTAGTTTTTCATATAGTTTTATATGGCTAGTCCCTGATTAAACTTTCAAGATTTTTTTCCTGACAGACTTGCTTATATTCAATATCAAAAAGCAAACACACTTTGGGCATGCTGCAAGACAGATGCTTAACCGTTCCTAATGATATCTCTCCTTAAAACAAATCTACTGCTTGAAATGCATCTAAAGTCTGTATACTTTATACTTTTAAAATCGATACAACTGTTACTAATGTATATATTTACACAAAAAAGATACCTTCTTTAAACATAAAAAATCACTATGAAAATCAAGACAAACACAATGATTCATAAAATATTTAATATATATAACAAATGCAAATTTCAGGTCAACTGTGTACTTTATTGACTTGGGTTATGCCTTTAAAGCAATGTAGGGAAGCTTCAAAGGTATAAAAATATGTGATTAAAAGGCTACAAGCATTTTACATTGAAGTATATAAACCAAGAGTTAGCATCACTTCCAAATTCTCAAGCATTTTTTATGTTGCATGTTAATCTATTGTATCTGCTTTGAAATTATCTTATAATGTTTCTAAAACATTTAAACCAGAATACCCCACGTGCCTCTTCCAGAGAGAAAGCTAAACAAATAACCCAAATAAATCTAGTCAGGAAAACTGGGAGCATTTCTAAAATGTCCTTTTGTGATCCCAAGCTATCTTTAAACGTAATCATTTTAACCAACAAATTCATGCAAAGTTTTCATTGCATCCAATAATATATTAATTTATTTAAATATATGTTTTGTTTCCCTAAACCTTCAAGTAAATTGTTGCTATGGACAGATGTCCCGTGCTTAATTGTGACTTTCTGTGGATGTTTTCAAACAGCCACATATACCCTAAGGTATATATATCAAAGGTTGAAAATCGCATTACTGCATCATAGAAAAGCACTGTTGCAGACTGAAATGAAAGTCCCTGAGCCCAGAAGCAAATTCCTGATAACATTCTACCTTTATGAAATGGAGAAATCCTCGAACATTTAACAAAGAAAAATTTCTGAATTATTAAAGATGTATTGATGAGTTCTTGGCTCCCAAAATGTTATAGAAACTAGAAAATATAACTGTATCATGGCTTCTAGCCACTGGTGTTCTCGAGACTTCCTGATAACCAGGTGAACACCTCTGATGATGGGGAGGCCAAGACTGTAGCTGATGGTGATAGCAGCTCCCGAACACAGCATACCTGGCACTGTGCTGGGCACCTCACATACAGGAGCATACTGAAGTATTTATGCTTCCTTCCTAACCTGGAATCACCTGAGCATCTACTCCATCATCCTGCCCCAGCACAATTAGAAGCAATTACCCGCCACACACTGTCTTGGTCTGTCGGCACACTCGTCTGTTTGTTCATTTCTGCAAGCATTGTTGAGCCATGCCCATGTGCTTGGTGCTTGAAATGCTCACAGACACACCAAGAAAACGAGAATGTTAACACAATGCCATAAAATGAATTAATAACTTATGAGCAATGCAGTAATATCATTAAAACTGGGACCTTTGCTTAATATCAAATTATCAGTTCTGCACCCCTTTTATGGACCAAATATTATTGTTACACTGATCTTACTCACAAGTGTAGGCAAGACATTAATTTCTCCCTCAAAAGCCACACATCTTAGGGCTGTTTCTGACTCATCAAAATGTTTTATTCTCTTTTTCATATTTTTGTTCAATCTTGCTAATATTTTAGTGCTTTCTCTTCATCTAGACCTCCACTTCTCTTAGCTAGAAAGTACAGAGTCAGTAACCATTTTACGATGGTTACTCCAAGTTTCTTCCCTCTCAATTTTCTGCCTCCCTAGTCTCCCTTCCTTAGATCATTTTCCTCCCTTGCCAAACAAGTTTTCTTTAAAAAAAAAAAAGAACTTGAAAAAGTTCATCCAGGTCCAGTTGATCTTTTTTTTTTTTTAAGGTCTTAGCCCAGCTATCCATTACACTAAGGAAAAGATTCAAAGTTCTCAACCTATTTTATAAAACCTTCAGACTCTGGGAAACCTTGCCTCTCTTTATAATCTCTTACCTAGTCCCCAGCTGTTTTCTCTTCATTTCAGGTCACTATTACACTATTTCTTCAACTGATCATATTTTTCAGTGTTTCATGTTTTCCTCCCAAGAACATTTCCTTTGGAATGCCTTCTTAACACACGTTCACCTAAACCCCTCCCCATTCACCATCTAATCGGCTCATAACGCTCAATCCCCTTGTACACCACTTCCAACAATGAGCTAGATCGTGATCATTACTGCCTATACACTTCTGTTTACACTGCTTCTTTTATTTGGAATGCCTTCCTTTCTGCTGTATGAGAAAAATACTTTAAAAATCTAAATGTCTAGCAACAGAGAAAAACTGTATTAATTATGACAGTTTCATGTACTAGAATATTGTACAAGAAATTTGATTTTGATTCCAAAAGTAAAATCACCCATGTTCCCGCCACTTTTTAAAATTATACCAACTAAATGAAAGTCTCTTCCAAAACTCTGAACTCCACTCACCAACAAGATTATGCCAACCTTCAGGGTAACCACTATTAATTATGTCAACTTTCATGTTGGTACTCTATCTTCATTTTAGGAATGATGGCTATTTTTTTATATATAAATTTATTTATTTTATTATTTATTTTTTGCTGTGTTGGCTCTTCATTGTTGTGCACAGGCTTTCTCCAGTTGTGGCGAGCGGGGGCTACTCTTCATTGCAGTGCACGGGCTTCTCATTGCAGTGGCTTCTCTTGTTGTGGAGCACGGGCTCTAGGTGCACAGGCTTCAGTAGTTGTGGCTTGCGGGCTCTAGAGTGCAGCCTCAGTAGTTGTGGCGCACGGGCTTAGTTGCTCCTGCGGCATGTGGGATCTTCCCAGACCAGAGCTCGAACCCATGTCCCCTGCATCGGCAGGTAAATCCTTAACCACTGTGCCACCAGAGAAGCCCATGATGGTTAATTTTAAGTGTCACCTTGATAGAGCCACAGACTGCTCAGATATTTGGTTAAATATTATTCTATTTCTGTAATGGTGATTTTGGATGAGATTAACATTTATATCAATAGACTGAGTAAAGCAGATTGTTCTCCCTAATGTGATTGGGTCTCATCCAATCAGTTGAAGGCATGAATAGACAAAAAGGCTGACCTTCTCCTGCATAAGAGAAGTCTTCTGCCTGACTGCCTTGGAACTGGGACATCAGCTTTTTCCCTGCTTTTGGATTCAAACTGAAACATTGGCTCCTCCTGGTTGCCATGCTTTTGGACTGAAACTGGAAGTAAACCAACAGCTCTCCTGTGTTTCCAGCTTACCAACGCACCCTGCAAATCTTGGGATTTTCCAGACTCCATAGCTGCATAAACTAATACATTATAACAAATTTCTTTACACACACACACACATAAACAAACACACACACACACACACACACATACACACACACACACACCCTGTGGGTTCTGTCTCTGGAGATCTAACAGAACAGGTGAGTACACTGAGGTACACAGAAGTTCAGTAACATATCCTTAGCTTCACAGAGCTAACAAGTGGAAAACTTATCAAATTCAAGTAATCTGGCTCTGTAATCTGTGCCTGTCAGCATTTCATCCTGTATTTATGATAGAAATGTTCCAAGAGCAATGCACACAGATTTATATTGTTCTGGGGGAGAATGAAAAGTATGTATGTGGCATATATTTCCAACCATTCTAACATAAGTGATATGAATGGGCATTTAGGTGTGATTAAAAAGCATTACTAACAATGCTGCAATAAACATCCTTTTATGCCTATTTTTGTATTTTTTTTAATTATGTAGCATGAATTCCTAGCCATGTAACTTCTATGTGAAGGAGTATGTGCATTTTCAATTTTAACAGATGTAGACAAATTACTTTCCCAAATAATTGTACCAAGTTACACTCTCGACAAAAGTTTATGGCAGTGCCCTTTCTTGTTTTAAGGTGTGATTATGTGTACGGTTCCTAACTATACAACCTCTGAACCTTCCTGCATACTGTTGAGCTACATTAACTCTGGGTAATAAACTCCCTTTTGGCTTAAACTAGTTACAAGCAACACAGACCAATTCTGCTGAAGAACAAAACTGGTAATATGAATCCACTCAACTGTTTTGTCACCCACATTCATGCCCTTAACTTTATCTAAGCCATAAGGTCTCATGAGGTTTTTCTGTCCTTCAGTACATTTTACCTAAGTCAAACATATTATCTTTACAGAAATTCCTTGGTCAAATAGTCTTACAGACCTACAGAAAAGAAAAGAGGTATTCTAGCTAGACAATCTTTTTGAATCTTTGGTAGCATCAATTATTCTTTTAGGTGCTGCTAATTCATCTGGTTCACAGAGAATGCATGAATTATAAAAAGATGGCATTGGGCTTCCCTGGTGGCGCAGTGGTTGAGAGTCCGCCTGCCGACGCAGGCGACACGGGTTCTCGCCGCGGTCCGGAAAGATCCCACACGCCGCAGAGCGGCTGGGCCCGTGAGCCATGGCCACTGAGCCTGCGCGTCCAGAGCCTGTGCTCCTCAACGGGAGGGGCCACAACAGTGAGAGGCCCACGTACCGCCAAAAAAAAAAAAAAAAAAAAAAGGATGGCATTAAGCCCAACAGAGTCCAGGCTCATTACAACATTTTCCTCCCTTGACTTTCTGGTACTTAAGCCTCTTGTATTGTTTTGTATCTCCTAGACTTTAATACTTTGTAGAATATTATGCAAATGCTAAAGTAACTTATTTTTGTATGAAAAAAGAATAGTAGTGACTTCCCCCAATGGGCAACTCTGAATATCATTTCTTTAAAAAAGATATCCCCACTTGATAGATTACTTTAAAGATACTGCTAACATGTTACTATCCTTGAAGTATGAGTCACGAGAACAGTCAAGGAAGAGATCTGGTATTCTAGCTCAATTTCTTCTACTTGCTTTTTGTATGAACTTGGGCAACTCACTCATATAGGATTCAATTTCACCTTCAGTATGTGATAATTATATTTAAGTATATTTAAATTTCCTTTTAGCTCAAAATTTTTATGATACATTGGTTAAGAAGTCTTAACATGTGTTCACATTTCTAAATGTCCTTACTATTTCCTTTTCTATCATTATTCTGTTGCATTAAAAGCACAAAGAAGGAAGAAATCGTATCTGTTTAACTCATTTGGTATAGGATACCACCAAGGGGCTTAGAAAATGCTTTAAATTATTATGATAGACAAGCTAGTAACAATATAATTTGCAGTGAATCCAATGTGTGTGTCAAAAACAGAGAACTTTTAAAAAACTTTACAGAAACAAGTCTGAGAAATCATGTAAATCAAGACAGTCTCTCAATATTAATAAAAAGACACAATTTTATGACAATGCACTGACTGAACTCTGAATCCCATGAAAATAAGTCTTTGGCTGAGCCCAAAATGTCCCTTGCATTAATATCAAGACCTACAGAGGAAAACTGTCTGCAAAGAATGAATTCTTCTGTATTATCAGCAGGATGCTTTAGGGAAATTAGCTGCATTGGGAATTTTTCTCCTGAGGGATTTTATTACATACTATAATTTACCTTCAAATGGAAAAGTAGAAGGTACACTAAAATTTAAGCTTTTAAAGACAAGACCTAGAAGCATAGCCTTGTGGATTCAGATCATCTATCACAGATGCAGTCATAGTCTTCCACAGACATTTTCCCAGTGGCTAAAAAAGCTTAAACGCTTTTTACTTTTCAAAAGGAAATACCATCATCGCTTCAATTTTTTCCAATATACCTAGTTCTCTGGAGAAAAGCTGATATTTCCAAAGAATGTACATTATCTGTAAATAACATACATTCTCCAGGATAACAACCTAAGCATGCCAATTCAAATGGTTTAGGAATCAATGCAGATTAAATAATCCCATGTAAAATGTTTAATATAAAAGCAAGCCTGGGAAAAACACAACTTGGTGACCACACTACAGAGAAAGCTTTCTCCTCCATAGCTGGAAGTCAGGCTGAATACGACAACAAATTCTGAACTTACTCCTTTCATAAATATTAGTTAGGCAGCTTATATATCTTTCAAGCCGTGGTTATTAGGCAGAACAATAGTTGCTAAATTACCAACATAAGGGAAGGCACTGAAATTATAGCATGGATGCCACATTGCGCAAAAGAAATAATTATCAATAACAGTCTAAACACCATGTGTTCTCTAGTTAATAATAAGATCTACTGCCCATATACACAACTGGCATGGGAGGAGAATTCTCTCTCCCTGATAGTCATTCATTTACACACACACACACACACACACACACACACACACACACCCCATGCATGCTCCCCAAGGAAAGGAGAAAACAAAGGATGAAAAAGGGCTTTGGCATTCTAACTGCAATTGTCACTTTTCTATGAGATGAGAGAGTTATTGTGGGCATCAAAGCATGAAAATTCTGACTTTAAATGAGTTGCGTTCTCACAGGGATACCTACTCTAGAACCCTTTACAGAGAAGACTGGAACGGCTCTTTTCACCTCTTTGACCAAATGTTTACAGTCCAAATAATACACTGTGCCCTCTAAGTTTAGCCAGAGAAAAAGTATTTAATCAGTTACCCAGTCCAGCCAAGGAATAAAAGGTGCTGCTACATGACTTACAAATTACAATCAGAAATTCTTTAAATGTACCAAGAGTCAGCAAAATCACGTTAAACCAAAAGCAGAGTAATGGCCACAAATGCCCCTACAGTCCTGTCCCCTTTGCCTTCCACCTCATTTGGAAAGGCATCTGAATTTCCATTTTCTTAGATTAACTGTTAAAATGTCTTAGTCTTTCACCTGTTATCCTCATTTCTCTCTGTCCCCACTGACTCAGCAACTTTTCATTTCCAGGAATGTTTCCAACTGTTAAATACTGCTGGAAGGCTGCCACTGGTCTTCAAAAGTCATTTTTCCCCCTATTAACCCATTTAAATTGTGTGCTGAGTTCATTCATCTTGAACACCCTAAGTGGGGAACAGCTGCCCCCCAAAATCTAATTTTAACACCCCCGCTCCACTTCCGGTCACTATGCCTACTGGCCTCTCTCAGTGTGCCCAGCACAAGCTCAGCCCACCACCTACAGCAGAGATTTGAAACATGCCTCTTTGAGGCTCAGGGTGCACTCTTCTGAAAGTCATTCCAGAGGGAAAACAGCTTTTTTTTTTTTTTTTTTTTTAAAGTATTAACACATCTTGAACAAAGTTTTAAAAATAGTTACATTTAGTGATCCTGAATATATTTATATTTGGTTACTGGAATATCTTACTTTTAAGTGGTGAAGCCGTTTTTCTTTCAACAGAAGTCTTAGACTGAACCACAATTTATTAAACAGATTTAAAGAAAAATGATAGAGAGCTATACCAGTGGAGACCAGGGAGAAGGGACAGAAACCTACTCCATGACTCCCATATTCTCTTTCCCTTCCTCCCCCCCATGCCACGCCCCAAGGGCCACCAAATGCATCCATTCTCCAGCCCTGTTTGATAACTACTGCTGAGAACATCACTACTCCTCCAGTTGCTTCTTTTTTAATATTTACTTTGTCTCTCCTTAAACTTAAACTCAAGGACACAAGGAGGAACAGTACGGTATTGCTGTGTATTGGGGACTTCTATATGCTATCTTCATTAATTCTCACAACAACCTAGCAATTTAGAGTTTAAGTGATATTTTCCCCCCTCAGGAACATAGAGAAGCCAGGATTAAATCCCAAGTTTATCTTACTACAAAGCCTATGCTCTTTTCACTTCACTACACTGCCTCTCCAAGTCTTTAATAAAAATCAACAGGCCACTTAACACAGTACAACAGTCATTTAGTAACACAGCTACACTCTACATAATAAACTTTTAAAATCTTAAAAGAAAATTATTAACACTAACAAATGTGTGGACCTAAAATTAATTTTGAATAAAACAAAGTTGAAGAACAAAAATGTAGTGAAACATATAAAAGGTCATCAAATGGACTGATGTACTTTTTAAAAGTGAAGTAGATTAAAAACAAAAATAGATAATAAAAGATAAAAGAGATAATATCCCAGTCAACATCCCGATTTTATTTAATTTTTTAAGAAAACATTTTAGGGACATTATAGAATTTCTAAAAAATGAGTAGAAATGAAAGAAACTGCTATAACTAATCTTTAGATAAGTATAACTGAATGATAGAAAATTTGCCTCTCAACTAAGAGATGATTAAAATTAATGTAAATAAAATAGAAGTAAGGGCTACCCACAGGATGTGAATTGTACAAAATTTCCAAAGGTACTTGGTAAAGATCCTTGGAAGAGGCTATAAATAAAAGTAACCTCTAAGTTAGTAGTGGATACCTGAAGTGTATTATTAACAAGTTAAGTTTAAAAGAAAAAAAGCAAAATTAATGTCCATTTCGAGGCCTCCATCATGATAACAGTTAATAATGGTATAGGTCGATATTTGGAGTAACATCCTTAATAATGATTATAAGGAATTTTTATAGCAATTGGTTGACTAGTAGTAAAGTTAAATTAGTTAGTAAAACCATCCCGGACTATGAAGAACACAGAAACAGTTTAACCAAAAAAACAATAAAGATTTATTTTTTTAAGTTTAACAAAGGGTAGCATTCAACTGAACTCAAAGAACTGTAAAGCAGTTGTCTATTAAAAAAAAAATCAGAGCCTCTTTTATCTGTAAAGGTGTAATATCCTCTGATGAGACTATTTTAAAACTCTTAACGTGTGGCGTAGATCAATGTTCTTTCAAGTAGCATTCAGCAGCAAATAGGATACTATAGCCCAGAGAAATTACAAATAGTAGACTGATAATTATACATTGACAACATAATGAATAATCTCTGCATTGAGTAGAGTTGGCCACCTAATTTCGAAGAAGATTCTGTAGGGACTGAAAATATAGCTTCGTAAGTATCCTCTATTTGCCATTTTGGTTTTCAAAATTTTAGCTTCTATAAAGCTTTATAATGGTTAGAGGCAAAATAAGATTTACATATAAAAGGACACTGCCATGATTGCCTTTTCTTTAATGAAAAGGTAGAGAGAAAGAGATGAAGATCGTCAGAATTATATTTAATCTTCATTCTATTTCAGATCAATAACAAGAAAATGAGGAACTTTTTCAGAAATTAAAGAATGGAAAATTTGTGAACCAGTTAGGAAGGCTTCTGCAAAAGTTACAGTACCCATGGTTTGTGGCATCAAGAAGTTATAAACAAAAACAGTGTTAGGTTTCAAAGAGATGGATAAGTGTAGCGCAATACAATGGTTTTAGCCAATCTGTGGTTAGGTAAGACAAAACACAAGTACCCACAAGGGTGTAGAAATTCATATACATAACACAATGTGTCTACAAAGCTTGTTGCTTGTTGCTCAAATACCAAATGTTGGCCATTGGTCTTATTATAAATAGGAACGTGATCGTTATGCTTATACCACACTTGGGTAATAAGAATGGCATATTTTATTCAAGTTGTTGCTAATTGGTTTCAAACTCAAACGTCTCTTTTGTTTCTCATTACCCAAGTGCCTTTACAGTTCTGTAAAATAAGCTTAAGAGAACCGCAACTTTTCTTATTTTTAAATATAGGTACTCCAAAGGTCTAAAGGAAAACGACTTTTCTTGTTTATATTATTGCTATAGACTGAAAGTTTGTGTCCCTCCAAAATTCATCTTAAATCATAATGCCCAATGTGATGGTATTTAAAGGTGAAGGATCTGAGAAGTGCTTATATCGTGAAAGTGGAGCCCTCTTGAATAGGACTGGTGCCCTTACTAAGTTCGTGTGAACTTCTTTCACACGAAGTTACAAGGAGAAGACTGATGCCTATGCACCAGGAAGTGGGCCCTCACCAGACACCAAATCTGCCAGCACCATAGCGTTAGATTTCCCAGCCTCCAGAAGAGTAACAAATAAATTTCCTTTGTTTATAAACCACCAGTCTATGGTGTTTTTTGTTATAGCAGTCTGAACAGATTAAAACAATGATAGGTGCGCACATATTGTTCTCTTATTCAGTGACCTCAACTAGCTCCATTCCCCGTGAGTTCTCTGCCTCAAACTCTTGCTCCAGCTAGAGGATGCCTTGCACTGTTCATTGTGCCATCACCAATTACCATTTCCAGGAGTTTTACACAGTGACCATCATTCCAGTGACCAGTGGCCCACTCTGAAACTAGAGCACTGGGAAAGTGCACACTGAATCAGGAGCTGCTGCTGGGAAGATAACGTAATTTTGTCCAAATACAGTAGAAAGAGATGAATTAAACTTAAATTTAAGTTCTGAAAAAAGCAGGGCATTTCACTTAAAGAAATTCTTAGGAGATAACGGTAGGAACAAATAGCAAACCGTTATTTATAAAACTAAAAACATCTAGCTCCTCAGAAAGTACCTCTGAATCCTTAAATTAAATCTCCAGCCTAGAATTTAAACCCTAAGATGATGGGTGAAGAATACTGATCAATTAACTTATAGAAATATTCGAAGCATGCCTTCAATTTCCAACAGCTCTTTAAAGAAAATAACCCTTCCTACCTAAAAAATAAACTGATGTTTTTAAAAAGAACGTTATTAGTTAAAACAAAGCTCCTGAATTGTAGTTGAAAGACCTGATCAGTGTCTTTGTTGTTGTTGTTTGCTTGCTTAGTGGTTTTTATTGTAGTAAAATATCTATAAGATTTAACCTCTTTTTAAAATTCATTGATTAATTAATTATTTCTTTTTCCACACAGTACAGCATACAGAATCTTAGCTCCCCGACCAGGGATCGAACCCATGCCCCCTGCATTTGGAGCATGGAGCCTTAACCACTGGGCCACCCGGGAAGTCCCAAGATTTAACTATTTTTAAGTGTAAAATTCTGTGTCATTAAGTATGTTCACAATGTACAACCCTCATTGTTGTACAACCACCATTACTATCTATTTCCAGAACCCTTCATCATTCCATACTGGTCAATGGTTTTTAGTTAAGTTTTTCCTTTAGTCCTTTTATTATCTACAGAAACCTTTTAATTGTTGAATCAATCAATGTCTATCAGATATATTAGGTTTTGTTTCTGTGTTTACTACTTTAAAGGGATATTGGAGATAGTCTTTTGTTCTCTACTGGTGGTTGCTGCTTGATTGACGGCCCAAACATTCCAATTAAGAGGCAGATACCAATGATCAATGTTCTCTTGATAAATTTCTGGCTTGCTTCTTTGAACTAAGCTCAGTATTAAGTTGATTCCTTTGAGGTGACTTAGCCATCACAAATCAGACTTTTAAAAAAGAATCCTGGTGGTTATGAAACTGTTCTGTATCTTGACTATATCAATGTCAACATCCTGGTTGTGATATGTTACTATAGTTTTTGCAAGATGTCACCATTACAGGAAATTGAGAAAAGGATACACAGACTCTTTATTATTTCTTATAACCATATGTGAATCTATAATTATCTCAGAAAAATGTTTAATTAAAAAAACAAATCAGAGTTTTAGGATACAGACTATTAATCCTTTCTCTCAACTTTCAGTTTATCTGTCCATTTCTCCAATGGGACCTACAGGTTAGGTAGTTCTATGTTTATCATAGCCTACAGACTGAAATACATGAAGGTATTTATGCAATGATTTAACGCTTTGTCCTCCAAAACTGATTAAAGGCAATTTTACTGAAATCTAAACAAGAAACTTTTAATAAAGACGTGTACAGCAGTCCTTCTTAAATCTACAAATTCTGGTATGTCTAAGCCCTTACAGCAAAAACAAGCCTTGGAGAACTAAAGTATTAATAAACTTGTAAAAACCTCATAAATATACTTGTTAAAAATAATTATGAAAACAAAACAATAAAGAAAAACACTAAAAAAGGATGTCTATGACACTGCATCATGGAACACATGTTAATACTGAGTAATGTACATTCATTTCCTTTTATCATTCTTCACTTGTTAAAATCTTTTCAACTCTTCCTTCCCTGCATAGGCAATTAACTACCAACACACTCATTTTGATGTGCTGGGGATCATATGCATACCAGGCAGCAATTTTAGACAAATTTCAAAGCCTTTCTAATTTTATGACCTCCAAACAATTAGGCTCAGCCTTGGTCTCAGACTCAGAATAACAAGAATGTTAACAATGGTTAAAGCTTTAGATAAACTTTATTTAATGTACTAGACCTGCTGAATAAATATTTCTCAACCCTCTTCCTAATTAATTGGAATTTTGGTTATGCCTGCATAACTGCCTCTCAAATTTCATTGTCATTAGTCTCTCTTACAAATAATACAGGTAATAATAACAAAAATATTAATGATGATTTTAATTGCTAACATTTATTAAGCTCTTACACTGTGCCAGGAACTATATTAACTGATCTACATATATGATTTCAATTAGTCCTTTCAAATCTCTATGGTTTGGTAGGTTCTAAAAGTTATCTCCATTTCATATATATGATAACTAAAATTTAGACGGAGACTGAATGAAAGTGTCCGAGTTGTCACCATTGAGAGAGATGCTATTCTAGCCCAGGTAGCCTAACTCCAGAGCCCTTGAGCTGAACCTCATCAATACACAGCACACCACCCTTAGTTAACATCCAGGGACAGAGATGGGCACAAAGTGGAGGTCAAGGGCAACTTGGGCTTACTTTCATTTACCTTTACTATTGCATTAATGCAAAAATCCCAAACTTTGCTGATATCTAATTCCCCCTTCTTTTCAAAACCTAAACTCTAGTAATCTCACTCACTAATTATCCCAAAGTAGAGTCACAAATAACAAGAGCAGCTTGCCTCTGCAAGTACACAGAACAGTGCCAAGGGTCGTGCAGTGCAAAAATTTGGTTCAAGCACAGTCTCAGTACAAAGCCTGTATATTTCAAAACCAAAATACTCATAGTTGAAAAGTCCTAAGAAAATAAATTATGTATGCTCCGATTATATTTAAGAGGACTATTTACTATATAGCTAAATTGGCAGTACTGTTCTTTGTTTGTGCCCTGTCTACCTTTGCAGATACTGTTTACAAAAAAGGAAAAGATGGTACTCCTTTCATGGGGACCCCCTATATAGCTTAAGAAGACTCATTCCCTTTGACTTAAGTATTTCTAACTCCTTTCCTACTGCTTGCTCTCATGCACATATTCTTTCAGTTCTTACAGTCAAAATGCTGTCAGAAGAAGTGAGTTTAAACAGATAAAAGATTGTATCTATGTAGAATCTGATTAAGGAGAATAAAATATCCTGGAGATAAAGCACAATAAAGCCAAGTTAATATGAGTTTTTTTCTTTCAGAATTCATTAAGTTTGAATACGTTTAACAGTAAATTTTTAGGAAAAATTTTAATGCAAGAAAAATAGTTTCTTAGTTTTTATTGCAAAAATACCACATTATGGTATGAATGTTTATAGAATAAACAAATGTAAATTCAAGCAATCGTATTCACGGGTAACATTTAAATGCATGATAGAGTGAAAAAGACAGACTTATCTTTGGCTGGACAATAACATTATTTTTGTGAATTATCAAAATTATATTCTGAGTTTTAAAGGGCTATGTAATGCAAAACTATAAAGACATATATGGTTATAAAGATATGATAAACATTACTTTTAAAAGTTTCAGAAAAGTCTTTCAGTTTAAAATGCAAAAGACATTCCAAATTAGCCTTTTAAAAATGATTCTAAAAACATATACAGTTAGGGAAGGGAAATAAACTACTTTTATAACATATCCTAGTACCTCCTAATCTTCTAGATTTTTATTTCTCTAAATTAATTCTGTTTTTAAAGGCACTCATTGATTTTTCCCCAAGAAATGCACACTTGCACATCCTTCTCCCTTCACATTGCCCTTTGTACACTTGAATTACATATTTAAAAAATATTTCTCATTACTCCTCTACTTTTCAAAAAAAATTAATTTAGTTCAAACATTCTAAAGTCAGTCTCTACCTTAAAGGGATAAAACTCATGCTCCTTTTAAAAATAGATTTAATTTTATTTCTCCTAATAAAGTTTATTCTTTTTGATAATCTCTCCTCTTATGAACCAAAGGCATTCTTTTATTGTTGTTTGAAAGGCACTATTCCAAACATCTTATCTATGCAGTCTATAAGTATACTTAATATTTAAAAATCTGAAAAAAATAAATCTGAGGAATTAATTTTCATGAAATCCACTTTAAATGTCCATGTCTGAAACACCAATAACTCAAACCAGGGGTGGCCTCCAAGCAGTATTTTACTATTTTTTTTTTTATGCTTTCATTATTGGATGCAAACACCATGTGTATAACTGTATAATTTTTATAAGTTATGATTTACTATAAACCTGCAATTTACTGTAACAACCCTCATTTCAGAGACTCACAGAATTGTGGTATCTTAAGGAGCATTTAGTCCATTTCCTCTTTTTAAAGAGAAACTGAGGCAGGGATGTTTGACTTACCTAGTGGACAGAAAGTTAAGTGAAAAAATAAAAATGCCTGTGACTGTAACCTGGCTCTAACCATATTTTGCTAGTATTCCTAAAAATTGAGTTTCAAACTTATTCCAACCCTGGTTTGCACTCCTTTCTCTGTTTTTCCTCCCCTCAAACTATTTGTTTAAAGAAAATGTCTGTATAACATACAACCTTGCAAAAAGGCAATTCCATTACTATAATTTCAACAAATTCAAGTAGAATACACACATTCTTTGCAAAGGACACCATTAATCTCTGAGTACGAATGTGTATAATTCATCCCCAAAAAACTTAATGCCCTTTAAATCACCCAAAACTTTGTTATAAATAATATTAAACCCATTTCAAATTTTGCTGTAACCACACAGTTGAAATGGCTTAACTTTTTAAAGTTTAAGAGAAAGTCTTAGTGTCTTTGAAAGGGACACAGTCATCTTTTCTATTTAAAATAGTTTTTTTTAACTTATGTAATATAAGTTAAGACACTAATTACTGCATCAATTTATTTCTTATTCCTTTTGCATCAATTGGCACAAATTATATACTTTGAATAAATAGTTTTTTTTAACTTATGTAATATAAGTTATAACAAGACACTAATTACTGCATCAATTTATTTCTTATTCCTTTTGCATCAATTGGCATAAATTATATACTTTGAATAAATAAAATGATTTAATAAAAATATTTTGCTTTACTTATAACAATAGTTCTTTCTTATTTGTGAGGAACAGTCTCAAAGGACTGTGTATCCAATATGGTAGCCACTAGCCATATGCCGCTACTGAGCACTTGTAACCTGGTCACTCTGAACTGAGAAGTGCTATATATGTAAACTACAGATGGATTTTGAATACTTAGTATGAAAACACAGAACATAAATGATCCCAACGCATTGGTTATAGCTTGATAATATTTTTATAAACTAAGTAAAAGTTATTAAAATTAATTTGGCCTGTTTCTTTTTACATTTCAGTGTGGCCACTAGAAAATCTGAAACTATACACATGGTTCTCATGCTATTTTTTTTTGGACAGCACAGCTTTGGAATCTTTAAGTACGTTCATTTGATCATTTACTGATCCACCATGCAAATACCGTTTAGTTACTTAGTGCCATCCTATAAGAATCTCTCCTTGGACCCTATACTCCCCTCCCAGTACATTCCCATTCCTCTACTCACCTTTAGAGCATGACCTCCTGAAAAACCGGGCTCTACTAACTGCTTCCACTTTTGTTCTCACTATTTCACTGAAACAGCTCTCTTGGAGGGGACTTATTACCCCCAAGATGCCAATTCCAGCTGCCATGTCTCAGCCCCCGTCTTACTCATCTCACCCAGTTGATCATTTCCTGCTTCTTGAAATGCTTTCCTCACTTGGCTGCCAGGACACCATGCTCTCTTCTGATTTTCCTCCTTTGCCAGTCCCTCTATTTTCCCAACCGTACTCTGATATTTAGATACTAGAATGTCCCTAGGTTAAATCACAGACCTACACTCACTTCCCAAGTTGATTCATCCAGTCTCATGTTTTAAAAAACATTTCTATGCTGAAACACCCAAATTTATTTTTCTATATAGACTTTTTCTATAAACTCCAGATTTTTTGTAACTATCTGTCAAATGATATTTTTGCTTAGTTGTCTGATAAGTATCTCTAAATTCATACAGTAAGGACTTGATTCTCCCTTCCCCCAACCCAGACCTCCTCACCAGTCTTCCTCATCTCAATAAATGGAGACCCATTTCTTGTAGCTGCAGATAAACTCTTCAAATTGCCTTTGTTTCTTCTCTTTCTCATTTCCCCACATCTAATCCATCATACAATCCTACCGAAGCTATCAACAAACTATACCCAGAATCTGCCCACGTCTCTTCACCTCAATTGGTATCATCTTGGCCCGAGCCACGGACATCACCCGCCTTGATTCTTGCCTCATTACTACTCTTCCTCCATCATCAGTTCTTAGGGCAGCAGTCAGAACAATCCTACCTACCATGCCCGTATCATCTGCCATGATATATCAGATGATTTCACGTCCCTGCTCAAAACCCTCTCATCGAATCTAATGCGTCCCCAATTTACTCCAAATAAAAGCCAAAGCCCTGGGGCTTCCCTGGTGGCGCAGTGGTTGAGAGTCCGCCTGCCGATGCAGGGGACGCGGGTTCGTACCCCGGTCTGGGAAGATCCCACATGCCGCGGAGCGGCTGGGCCCGTGAGCCATGGCCGCTGAGCCTGCGCCTCCGGAGCCTCTGCTCTGCAACAGGAGAGGCTGCAACAGTGAGAGGCCCGCGTACCGCAAAAAAAAAAAAAAAAAGCCAAAGCCCTTACTGTGACCCACAATGCTCTGAAAGATCCTCCCCCTCCCACTGCACTCAACTGACCTCAGCTGCTCCCACCCTCCCCTTCACACTCACCTCCAGCCACAGATATTCCCTTGCTACTGCTGCAAGAGTCCAAGCATTCTCCAGTCACAGGGCCTCTGCACTCATTGCTCTCTCCACCCTGACTGCACCTTCTCAGGGAGGCCTTCCTCTTCACCCCATATTGGATAGTATTTCCCTCCTCACTCTGTCCCCTCTCAGCCCTCCCTATCTATTTCTCACCACGTGTTGTATAATCGCATTTCATTGTTTCTCTCTCAGCAGAATGTGAGCTTCTAGAGACACTCAGTACGTGTGTTAATAAAGAATAAACGCTAAGCAGCCCACGAGGCGCCGTGCGCACAGTTACGCGTAATCATCAATTACTGCCTTCCTCAGTGCAAGGCGGAAAAGCACGGACATATAAACACAGGGTCACGAGAATGGGAACAGAAGCCACACACAAGGTTCTAAGAGTGCTCAGAGGAAGGCACCGTTAAACACTGAAGGCTGGGGGATGGGCAAGTTCAGAAAAACTGTCCAAAGGGAGAGACTGGGAGCTGAGTATTGGCTGGAAAATGGTAGCTCTCAGGTATGGTGCTGACAAGAGTGGAGGAAACATTCCAAGGAAAATAAAACAACATATTGGGGGGCCCAGAGCATGAAGAACAGTGAAATTTAGAAATAAGTAATTGCGTTTGGCTCTGGAACTAGGTTCTATGTAGAAAGGAACAGTGGGAGCCAAGGAGATGGGAAAGGGAAGGAGGAGAGACAGAAAGACCCATTCATGCCAGGCTAGACGTAAATCAATACAGGACACACAAATGCACGTATGTGTGCAGACAGTTTTGTGGGGGGAGGGGTATGTATGAATTGCATATGTATGTGTATATATATTAATATAATATATATGTGTATATGCTTGCATGCATACGCACACACACAGATGATGACGAGTCTCAGGAACTTGTTTATAATCTTCTAGTTTCTAATTTTCTATTGCTACACGTTATGATCTTAATAGAATATTTAGAACCCCACAAAATTATATAAATATGAAATGAGAAAGCCTCTAAACTCCAAGTGTTTTCTCAAAAAATAAATACAAGCAATCTCCTGCCCTCCACTTCTATTGGCTTACAGAGTGAGTCTGTTGCGGTATGCAGATACCAGGATTAAAAGCGATCTCAAAGCAAGATCTTTTCTAGGAATGTCCTCTCTCCACTGCATCCCCAGCAAAAGGCTCATCAATTTACACAATGGTCCTTGGCAGGGACTCCCTTCTGTCCCTATAGACTGCCAAGTGCCAACTCCCAAATGGCAGCCAGCTGATTCTTCTTTCACTCGCAGAACCCAGATCAATAAGCGATCCTTAGCAAAAAAATTAATCAAAGTGAAAACAGGTACGAGGAGCTGAATTTTAAGCTTGATTATGTGGTGCGAATGCAAAGAGGTTGCGCTGCACAAAACTCCGGCAAGTCTTTCTAAGAAAATGGGACGCATTAGAAAAATAAAGTAACCTGAGGATATACGGCTCAGAGAAAAATGTGGCCGGTTTTCAATGAGACGGCAGTAAGCTTTTTACTGCATTGTGGCAAGCATCTCTTAATAAAGCAAGATTAGAAACCGTCCAGGGAAAATATTTGTGTTATTTTGAACACTGATTAAAACATTTTGTGCGGATCCAGCACAGGAGTGCCATATACTACGCGAGACCCACTGTGGCACTTGGCAGAAAATAAATCATCGAGCTCTAAAATCTGCTGCGGTTGCTGTCTTCATTACAGAGACCTTGCACGCAGCATACAGAAACATCTATAACATCTGCAGCACCTGGATGCCTGCACTATTAAACATCGATACAATCTGTGTTCATATCAGCTCCATGCTAATCAGATCGATTACTACTGATACGGTGTCTTGCCACAGTATTGTAACGCTAACCAAACAAATGCAGCTAAGGGGAGATAATTCAGGTATATATGTATTCAATAGCACACTGTAAAAAAACAAACAAACAAAACACAAACCAAAAGGAATCAACAGAAAACATACAAGGTGCAGCTGTGTCCTGGGCAGGCAGATTCCCTGTCAAGTCCTGGGTGGTAGTGCTGTACTTTTGCCAGGAGTCATTAAAAAAGGAACATAATATAGTTTGATGCCATGAAATGGACTTGAAAGGGAAATGAGATTACTGCTGCTGCTTAGCATGGAAGAGGTAATTAGCTGCACAGGTAATTAGATACAGATTCCTAGCCTATCCTAGCGGGGGCAGTGGATGGTGGCAAGAGATAATATCTCTTGCCCGTTGAAAAGGATCAATGTCACAGTTGTTTGAGATCCAAAACAACATCCGCATCAAACATTCTAATCCTCCAGACAGCAAAGATGCTGCAGTAAAACGTGCTATCACTTCATAAAAATGAACTAGGGAGGACGGGATGGGAGACGGGGCAATCAGGGACATCCCGCCTCACTGTAGCTGTCAGTCCTTAGGCCACGTATCTATCTCAGTTGTCATTTTGTGACACTCTCAGTGGAGAACGTCTCCTGGCTTCTCTTCCACTAATTTCATTTGTAACAAAATCTTCAGACAAAGAAAATGGTGGTGGGGGGGGGGGGGGAGGAGAAATCAATGACAGCACCCAAAACAAGGAAAATCCATTAACATAGTCATCCTTTAAATAATTACCCAATGAATTTAATGTATGCCTAAGGTACACACATTTTGGCCAAAAGCTTCTATTTCATCAACCGAGCTATCCCTACTGCTGGTTATGGAGGCAAATGAAACTTCTTGACTAGTGACTGAAAATAATTTCTCCTACTCTCAGCAAAGCACAAAGAGTTTCCAATACCACCATGCTGTATTCTATGCTCTATCATCATCTGCTGAAAAGACACTGATAAAAAACAAATCAAAACTTCCACATTATTCAATAAATATTTGAGAAATGACTATTACATATGTAATCCAGAACCAAAGCATACCTTCCTACTCGTGCCACTGAGTCACTGATGTGGCACCTATACCGCCAGGTGGGAGCCACATGGATTGGAACTGTGGTGAGTGCTACCCACCAGCACATGGAAAAGGCAAAGCATTCAGCTGCAATAAAACAACCCCAGAGAATACATTCCAAAAGTAAAATGAAACTACTGAAAGAAAACAAAAACCAAAAACCCTTCACACCTTTCTACAGGAAGAAACAAATCATCACATAATTCAGATGGTTTTAGAATCAGCAGTTCTGGGTAACTGATTAGAATACCTCCCATTTAGGAGCATGGTTATTAGAAAATCAGTTAGTTCACTGGAGACTTGCAGATAGGTTATTCTGAAAAAGTCCTAACACCTTCAATTTTCTCTTCACCATCCTTATTTTGTGGGATCAATGGAAGACCAGATGGAAAAAACTAGAGTAACTATTTTGACACCCTGATTGATGATCAGAGGTAAGTCTAGCCAAATACAACAGCATGAATAAACTTTAGTTACAATATTCACTTTTTTGTTCAAATGTTCTTAATGCTACTTGGTATCATATTTTTTCTTAAGATGAGAGAATGGTTGCTGCCATCTTGCTGGCCTTGAACAGTCACCTTAGGGCTGGCTTCATGCCTACGCAAACACTTGCAGTCAAAGAGCCACAAGCTTTCTTGGTTTAATACTTGGTTTGTTGCTGTCCTGAATTTCTTAATTTCTTACTAAGTTTTGAACAATGTGTTTGCCATTTTCATCTTGCACTCAGCGAGTTATGTAGTTCGTACCACCCACTGAGGAAGTTGGCAAACATGGGCATCCCTTTATATATGATAGAAAGGCCATATACGGTAGGAAGGCCATTTGCCATACAGCATTCACGATATGTCTAATTCTTAACCATGTAAGAACTGAAATGATAAAGGAGCAGAAATGATCTTTATAGGTGTAAGGGATGTGGAGCAACCCATTTGGTGTGCTCACTTATGGCCTGAAATGGCCCTGAAGAGGTTAAGTGTCTGGAAACCAAACCTCAAGTGGCTGGGAGGCAAAATGAAAGAGAAGCGGGGCTGACTCGGGGTTTCCCTAAAATGTTGGAATGTCATCAGATTCCTGAAGCACTGAAGCCTGGGAGTTGAGTGATTTCATATCTACTTATCTTACCCTTTCGTTTGCATATAACGTACCTCCCCTCTGCCTCTGCTTATCTGGGAGATAAACAACCTATTAAAAGCACCATCTCTAATTCTTCACAGAATCCACCAGATAGTTATAAAATAGCTAGCTATTCTCTCCTAGGCCTACTGAATAGTCTGCTTGCTTCTTAGTATTTTACTGGATTCTCAAAAGGTTTCTGTCATCATGACCAAAAGACGTTTCTTAGACCTGATCATCTTGGGCCTTTCATACCTTCTAACACACCCATGTCCCCCTCTGAAACCGACTTCAAGGCCTTGTCTTTTCCTTTGGCTGTGAGACACAGTACTCTTCCCTGTGCTTTGTCTACCCTCTGACTGCTAACTTCTCTTCTCCAAGGACATCCCAGTCCACTGCACTTCTAACTCCGCATCACCACCCAGTCCACTCTGCAGCGAAGACGTCAAGCCTGGCACCCTCAACCTCACCATACTGTTGATGAATACACCAATGCACACCCACCAACGTTTAGTGGATATATCCACACAGATGTCTAGGAAAGCATGGCATTTTTTCAACCCTTCTAGCTTTCTATCCTCCTACGAAATCAGTGCTCCCTCCTGTCTAACATGCTGCATCCGCCATTTTGATCTCAGCCTCCTCATGACTCTCCTGCTACTCAACACTCCGGTGCCCATGCCATGCACCTCTCTGCCCTTCTTGCACACTCCCTCCTAGCTGAACGCCCCTGTGTACCCCTCAAGATCAGCTCAAATGTCACCACTTCTCTGAAGACTTTTCTGCCTATTCAACCGCACAATGAGCTCTTGGTTATAAACTCAGGACACCCAAAGCCTGTGTAACTTTTGGTTCTGACATATATGCTGTCTTGTCTCACGCCTCTTGCAGAGCTGCCCAGTGTTGCTATTTAGCTTTTCGTGTGTATTCACGTCATGTCTACAGTTACACTGTATTCTGCTTGAGGGCAGGGATGTGATTTTAAATTTTGCTAAAACCCCCAAAGGGAATGAAATGAGACAGGTATAGAATAGTGCTGAATCAATATTGCTAAATTAGAGAAAACAGCTTTCTCATTTATAGTGGTTTGGCCTTCTTTTTATGTACAGAGTCCTTTACCACCGTTCTCAAATAAATTTATTTTATTTTTAAAGTGGTATAATTTCTTGAGAGTTTTGCCTTTAAAACTAGTTGTAACTAGCCAACATGCAGGAGGGATATCCCAAATGTGGCCAGGCTTTGCCTGGATGAACAGCTACCCTTGTAAATGACACATGAACAAGCAATGGCCCCTGCTTTAGGAACATTCCACTAATGCTTTTTTTTTTTTTTTTTTTTTTTTTTTTTTTTTTTTTTTTTTGCGATACGCGGGCCTCTCACTGCTGTGGCCTCTCCCGTTGTGGAGCACAGGCTCCGGACGCGCAGGCTCAGCGGCCATGGCTCACGGGCCCAGCCGCTGCCGCGGCATGTGGGATCTTCCCGGACCGGGGCACGAACCCATGTCCCCTGCATCGGCAGGCGGACTCCCAACCACTGCGCCACCAGGGAAGCCCCCCACTAATGCTTTTTAAACAAAGACACATGTAGGCGACAAGTGACTCAGCTTCCAAAACAGGCTTACATAAAAATAATCACATTGCTTTAGAACAGAAGATTGTGTTTAATTGGTAATCTGTGCATTCTAAGATGGAAACATACTACTGTGGATTCTAATGCTCTCTTAATAAATGAATTACAGTAATGTAATCCAATTACTGTTCATCTCTATTGAACAGATAACGTTCCCTAAACAAAAAACAAAGGAACCAAAGGGATCCAGTCTACCTAGCTTTGAACAGATGGCACTGAAAACTGGTTTTTAAAAAAATAATGCCTCGATGGGCTCGCTGTATAAAATGTTCAGGGTAATGATACATGCCCTGCAGGCCTTTGAAAATGCTGGCGACTGCCTGTCAGACACCAGGAGTGACTGTTAGGCAGTCACAGTCATTAGGCTAAAGCCCCATCTCAAAAAAAAATTGCCTTTGTATGACACCCTGATGTTAAACAGACCAACTGTCTGACAATCCCTCAAAGGACAAGAATCCCCAAGTGTCCTCATCTCTAGATCATTTTTAGTCCACAGAAAACATTTTTATTCTTCAGCAGTTCCAGCCAGCCCAAAATGAACCAAATAGTTTTCATGGGGCTTGCTTGGCACTGAAGAGATGTTACTGATTATATTTGTTTGTATGATTTTATATGCTGCCTAGACACCAACCTCAAATATGTTTAATTTCTATATTCTTCATCCGAAAGCAAACCTAAGCAGGTCCTGCTTAATAATATCAAGTATTTTCCTTTGTTAAAAACTAGCCTTCAGCCTAAGGACTGTTAGTCAGAACTGTCAAGTGTGATAGAAATCCACAGACTGAAGCATAATTCATAAAACATCAAGACCCAAAACACTGGCAGGCAACACCCAGGAATTCACCAAGAGAGATCTCAGAGCATTTCTAATCTTTACTGGAGACACTGGTACTACAGCAATGGTGACAGATCTCTTGATGAGGGTCAAAATGCTTACGTTACAATGGCATGACTTATGATGGGAGTTCATAAAAGCAGGCCGAAAACACACAACTTAATTTCTGACTCTGGTTTATGGAAAAGCACAAGGATAAGTCTTGTCTCCCAAATCCCTATGTGAAGATGTAACCAATTCACCCAGACAAAACTCATTAGATGACTCTTATCTTTGACCGCTGGCTCATCTTGGTGAATGCTTTGTAGGTTTTGTAAACAAAATTGAAGGCTTTCAAATAGTTTGAAGGATTATTTTGAGCCACAAAACTGTGGACAGAAGAACACTGGAAAACTGAGTTTGTGATTCAGCTCTTCTTTGCAGGTGTTCAAGTGCTCTGTAACATCACTTGGAAAATGAAACGTGAGAAAAATGAATCTGTTCTGGGGATGACCACGACACTGAGAAGCTGTTGCCACACATAGCAAATAGTTCAGAGGAGCAGCACGTAGCTCATTCAGCATTTGGTCCACAAACATTTCTTGAACAATTACAGGGTATGCTAGCCTCCACTTGAGATATATTGGGTTTTAAGATATTACGGAAAAACGTGAAAGAACTTTTGGCCAACCCAATAAAACGAAAGCCCCTGAATCTTCAAGGCTTTCACGGTCCAACTTTGAAATCAAACACACATGTGCAACTAACTAAACACCTGAAACACGTTATAATATATTCTCTACAATAATCAGGTTCAACAGGCTTGGTCTGCAATCTCTGTATCCTTTCTAACAGTCAACCTCTAAGTGGGAGAAACACAGATCTGAATAAAGTTCCAGTTTTATTCAGAGAAAAAATGTAAATTCTTATTCACGTGATACTCCAAACGGATTGGAGAAAATTAGGAAGTGCTTTCTAGACGTAGACTACAAGGTGTCTTTACAAGAGTAATGGAAGCTCGTTTCTGTTCATAGAAAAGTCTAGTCCATTGTTCCCTGTAAAGGCATACAAAGAATAGGGTTGGAATAATCCCCCAAATTCCACCAGGACTCCCTAACTCATCCTGAATGGTGTTTTACGGTACTGAAGGTTAACTCTCTGAGGTTCCATTGTAGCAGTTCTTAATTTTTGGAGATTCACAATCATCTGACCTTCTTCAAAAGTATTCTAAGTCAGTGACTGGGAGGAAGGGCACGATTTTGAAGTTCTAATAAGCTTGCAGATGATGCTATGCTATCCACAACCCACACTTCGAGTAGCAAGATTCTAAACCTAAGTCATAATGTTGAAAGATCCTGCAGCAGCACCCCTAGTTTGTAGCCCATAGAATCAATCGGTAGCCCTCGATGTGTATGTTTTATCAAGGAGTCTGACTGCCGACACGTTAAGCAATCCTTTGTGAGGAATGAAGGAAGAGAGGTGAATAAAATAGACAATCTACAGATAAATGTTTTGTAAAATCAGCCATTGGGCAAAAAACCAAATCAATCCAGTGGTTAAGTGACCATGGGTATTTCTAGAATACCCGATATTATGCTAAATTTTAGAAGGATTATAAAAGGATTATCAGTCTGTTGTCCTCATGGAAGATGTAATCTAGAAGAAATATTTAGAACAATTTAGCACTAAATTTAATGATAATGACTGCATACAATGGGATGAAAGTATCTGCTGGTAACAAAGATTTCTCAGTGGATTCTCCTTTCCAGAAAACAGAGGAATGGTACAGATTTTTAAACATGTGGAATTCACAAATTGCTTTTCTTGAATATGCGAAGTTTTGAAATTAAAATCAACCCCAGCCATTGTATTCCAAAGGCAGTGAAAGTTAGCTCATGCTTCAGGGCAGCTGAGACCTTGCTCCATCACTTGCTAAAGTAAAAAGAAAGTATGCATGTATATCCAAGTATATCTAAGAAGGTGTTTTTGCTGCCTGATAGCAGAATGTTTCTCAGACATGCTGCAATCGAGGCTGTCCGCTATCTACCAGACCCTCTAAAGAATGACAACCATAGTATAAAACCAATTCTTGGTACCTGGGTCTAGCTTTGCCCCTCCTACCACACTCAAGATTTAAGACAGTGCAAAAGCACCCCTTCATCACTCTGGGAGAGGAAGACTGATGCCTGGCTAATAACTGATGCCCACCCATGGGACAGGTACTCTGGGCTCCTGATTACAAACTCATGCTCTCTCTGAACACTCCAACCCTCTACCACTACCCCAGACTAGGCTCCTGTGTCAACCATGCACAGGGCCTCAGATCTTCTTCCATTAGCCTGGTCTGGTATCTACCAGCAATTTACCTTTGAAAGAAGCCCCGTTAGCATCAGCATGTCACTGTTGGGGACCATCCACCAAATCCAAGAGATGCTATTTTTCAGATCGAGATATATGAGTTAAAATAACTCATTTCCCCAGCCACTGAAAATGACAATGTTGAGTCATTCATAACTAAAAGAAAGAAATAAAAGGCTTAAATCCTCTTAGTTGTTTTTGAATTTTATTAAGCAAAATTCCATATGTTAGGTTACATTATCAATGTATAAATAAAGTCATACATAAAATAAACAGCATTTTGCTGAAGAAATAACTGCCAATCAAGGTTTGCCAATTTATAGATTTTGAGTTGTTAAGCTACTCTGCATTCAACCAAAAAAAAAAAGAAAAGAAAAACCTACTTTATGCATTCAAAAATGATATTTTTACAGACACAGATTAAAAAAAGAAAAAATTAAGTAGCTAAAGATAACATCTGATAGGGTCAAGTTTTTCTAAAGCAGACCTCAAGAAAATATTTGCCTCTACTTATATATGAGGGAAACACGAATTGTTCTCAGTGGTGTGAAATTATTTTGTCAAGATGGAAGAAATTTCATAGAAATTTCCTAACCTGACACAACAGGTAATTCCAATGATTTTGCTTCCAATACTTCTCCAGCTTATTTTTTTCTTAATGAAATATGATAAAATATTAATTCAGGATGCCAAGAGACATACACAAACAGAAACATTGCAGCACGTTTGTTCTAACGTAATTGCAGGATGTTGGCTCCTCTCCTAGATAATTATTGCATTAGTTAGCTAGGGCTCCCTATAGGATTATGCTTTTTTTTTTTTTTGCAGTACGCGGGCCTCTCACCGTTGTGGCCTCTCCCGTTGCGGAGCACAGGCTCCGGACGCGCAGGCTCAGCGGCCATGGCTCACGGGCCCAGCCGCTCCGTGGCATGTGGGATCCTCCCGGACCGGGGCACTAACCCGTGTCCCCTGCATCGGCAGGCGGACTCTCAACCACTGCGCCACCAGGGAAGCCCGGATTATGCAATTTTTTAAAGTAGTCAGACCAGATATCCTGTCCATGGGAAAGTCATTTGTGTGCAGCCCCACATCAGCTGTACGTTTCTAGGAGATAACAAGCCTTTTGCATACTCTGCTGTATTCCAAAACCACTATGTATATGGAACTTGCAGGCACCCAGCCAAAGACAGAGATGGAGAACAGCTGATAACTCCAACAAGCTAAATGATGTTAAAGCCCAAACAACTCCTCCAACCTTTCTCAAAGAACATCGAGAGCAAACCTTTTCTTTTCTTGGGCTTTGACAGCCCCTTTGAAAACAGTGAGAAGTATCTTTTAGAAAGGGAGTCATTTTATAGAGCAATTTTCCACATATCGGAAGTTGGCAGTCTGGAAAAGAAAATCAGGGATCCAATCTATTCCTTTTGAGAAGCACAATCCAGGTACATCAAAGAAATGAACCCTTCGGAACAGTCACATCATGTCTGATCAATATGAAAAGATGCTTCACTATTTCACACTTAGTAAAACAAAGTGCAAAGAACCTCGCCTTTCCTTCCCACTGAAATTCTACTAATGATCAGTTAGATTCCATTTCAATCTGACTACAGCCTGGAACCTGGCTTTTGTTGGCCAATCCAGCACTGGCAAACAGAATATGCCCAGTGAAATCCAGGCTCTGCAAACCTAATTTCAGAATCAAGTTATGAGCTGTATGTACAAAAACTGATTAGCCACCAGTAAGTATACAAGTCAAACCACCTCCAACCAAATATTCAATTCCCCAGACTGGTAATGCTGATAAGAGAGACTCTTTCAGAGCTTTACAAAGGACATAGCATGTGAGCAATCAGGAGTTATTTTAGAATCTTACACTACCTACAACCCATTAAGGCATTTGGTTCCCAAGATAATACTCTGGCCTAGATTCCTATAAATTATCTATTTTTACATTGGTTTCCTCCATGAGTGTCACATTGCTGCAGAATCTTAGCAACTTGAGAGCTGACCATGACATTACAAGATACCCAGAGAGGGAGGTGATTTGGCCAGTGTTACAGAACATGAGTTAGGATGAGGATAAACACCATACCCTGGTTACCCACACTCACATATATGAGCTCTCTGATATGGCTTAGTTCATACCTTCAAGTCTCATTTTATGATTTCAGAATCATAAATCCAAACAGCTGAAGCGTGTCCTGAGAAGTTCTCCCACCCCAAGCACTTAAAACAACTACTCTTTGTTGGTCGCCCTGTCACAGTCCCTGCTTGAACTACTGTCTGAGATGTAGAAACAGGGAGCTTCAAGAACCATGATGGTTACAAGAACCATCTAGTAACAAAAATGAGTTAATTTCTTTCACATTTGCAATTTAAAAAAACCCAGCGGTCACCATTATAGAATACTGCCAGAGATCAACCCTTCATGCACCTTTCCTACAAAACAACTATAATTGAACCATTCTGAAGTGATGACAATTACAGGAGTAAAACATTTATAGCATACATCTTTTCACATCCCAAATAGCTAAGGGCATCTAAAGCAACCAACAATTACAGCTTTCTGCTTTAAGTACTGAACCTTCCGTAAAGAAAAAAAAAAAAAAATCATTGTCAATCTTGTAAACCTAAATAACTGCTGTATGCTTCATTTCCTTCTTCCTGCACAGCATTCCTATAATTTACAATTTTCTAAAAAAAGACATCACTAATAATCACATACATTCTGTCAAAGCTAGCAATAAAAAGTTCTGCTCTTAATCCTGATATACAATAGAGCAGGACTCACTTCACAATCACCCTTGATGTGGCTCTTCAAGAGAAATAAAAATTAAATTCATAAATATATGTGTGTGTGTATCAGTGAATGGGAAACACATATACATATGCCATATACATATCAAAAGTGAAAAGATACTTGGGCTATTTATTACCCTTAGCTAGAAACATTTTTATTTTAAGGAACATATATATATATATGTTATTAATACTTTATGCTTTTTATTCCATCCCACTGAGATATAATTGACAAATAAACAATTGTATATATTTCAGGTGTACATGTGATGATTTGATACCCTTATAGACTGTGAAACAATGACCACAATTGAGCTCATTAACTCAACTGTCACCTCACCTCACATAGTTACCTTTTTGAGAATATATAAGCTCTACTCTCTTGGCAGATTTCCAGGATACAGTATCACCTGATACACTGTAATCACCATGCATGCACTGGACCCCCAGAACTTATTCATCTTATAACTGAAACTTTGTACCCTTGAACCAATATCTCCCCATTTCCCAACCCGTACACCCTGGCAACCATCATTCTACATCCTGCTTCTGCAAGTTCGACTCTTTTATATTTCACATGTGAGATCATGCAATACCTGCCTATGTCTGGCTTACTTCACTTAACATAATGCTCCAGGTTCATCCACCTTGTTGTCTTTTTTATGGATGTGTCTAAAGTACACACACACACACACACACACACATACATATATACAAACGCATACATACACACACACACATATACATACATACAAACGCATACACACACACACATACCATGTTTTCTTTATTCATTAGTCAATGGATACTTAGGTTAGTTCCATATCCTGGCTACTATGAAAATGCTGCAGAGAACAAGGGACTACAGATGTCTCTGAGATACTAATTTCATTCCCTTTGGATAAATACTCAGAAGTGGGGTCACTGGACCCTATGGTAGCTCCATTCTGTTTTCCATAATGACTGTACCAAATTACATTCCCACCAAAAATGCACAAGGGTTCCCCTTTCTCTACAACCTCTCTAACACTTGTCTTTTTGATAACAGCCATTCTAACGGCTGTGAGGTAGTATCTTTTTGTGGTTTAGATTTACATTTCCCTGATGGTTAGTGATATTAAGCATCTTTTCTTGTACCTATTGACCATTTGTATGTCTTCTTTGAAAAATATCTATTCAGGTCTTTTGCCAATTTTTTTTTTTTTTTTTTTTTTTTTTAGCTATTGAGTTGTATGAATTCCTTTCCTTATGTATTTTGGATATCAAACCCTACCAGATAGATGGTTTGCCAATATTTTCCCCCATTCTGTAGGTTGCCTTTTCATTTTGTTGACAGTTTATTCTTATAAAAATCTGCTATTCTCTTATTTTAACATAAAATAAACACACACATGACTATAAATGCCAGGGAAAAACTGAGACTCTACTTAGAAAAACAGAGAGACTCAATTTTAGATCAGACTGTACCTCTATGGTCCAAAACCATTGTTCGGGTTTTTATGTTTAACCAATTTTTTTCTACAATATGGGACAGTTACATGTCAATTAGCGAAGTCTAATAAGAATTTAAAGAATTTATATAATTACACACCTAGTTTTAGTGCTTTGCCTAAGATCATTGTCACCTCCTATAAAATACTTTTCATTAAAAAATGCAATTTCTTCAGTCCTTTGATGGGACATAATTAGCTTTTCTGACATATCAAAGTCACCTTGTAACACTAACTCTTTGTTGCAACACTGAAGCCAGGTGTGCTGTTACATGAGTTTTTTCTTTACAGCACCAACAGAACTGTTGATGGATGCCTCGGTAGTTTAATATATGACAGTAGGTGCAAGTAAATAACATTTTTATTTAAAAAAACTATAATATATAGTGATAAAGAAGAGCAGAGGCAGCCTTTTCATTTACAACCTGTCTATAAATTTTGTCAGGAAATTTGAAACTAATTTAATATGTTCAGTCTGAGGAAGTTACTCAATTTTGAGAACACAGTTATAGTTAAATTGCTGTAGCCAGAATTATTCTCTCTGAAATAAACAAAACAATGATGTAGGGCACCTAACTGACACATGGTATTTGGCTAGACTTGAGTAGAAACACAGAGTTCTCATGTTTGCAAACGTACTGCTATTATCATTACTAAATAAATCTTAATTTGCTGACCCTTGCTACTTGCAAACATTACTGGTGTTTTTCAGAAAGTCGTATATTGAGCCCTTGTAAAATACTGGCACCTTTCGTGATATTCACTGGTGGATAGACAGAATTATATACTTCACTTTAAATAAACACACCATACAAAATTTCTATAGCTGAGTGCTTTCATTTACATAACATCTATCTTCAAATTAAGAGCTTTTCAATCAAGACTTCAGACCATGTAAGGCAGTGGCCTTTCCTGGTAAAATTTAATACCTTAATAGAATTTAAAATTTAGTAAGAAGCAGACTCGATGAAAAACCACTCCAAGGAAGCAAGATTCTAAGTGTCTGGAAAGAGGGATCCATGTAAACGTAATGTAACTTCTCCCGGAGTAGAGGCAGAGGTACTTCTTGTTAAAAGAACTCAAATTAAAAAATCAAGATGTGTAGGTTTCCTTGCATTTTATCTGTTAGGTCTACATGTTGGCCAAGGCCAAGGGTAGTAGGAGGTAACTGCCACTTCTATATATTTTGTAGAAAATCAAAATCCTTTAACTCAACCCAGCAATCATTATGTCTATACAAACATATCTCCAGTTACATGATAGATAACAATAGGAAAAAAATTGGTTTGCTCAGGAAAAGTGTGCTTTATAACCAACTTTAAGAAAGTATTTGCATTTAAACTAGATGCACCAATACATAGCTCTTACCAAACATCGACTGACGTGAGGCTATTTGCAAAGCTCTGTAACCTCCGTGTTATTGCACTTTGAGACACAATATTTAAGGCAAACAATGCTTTTGATGCAATTATAGAGTGTAGCACCGTTCTCTTGTTCACCACTCAACTAATAAACCACTCACTGAGGCAGGCAGGGTTGGATATTGCTCTGTTTCCACAGGCCCAGGCCAACATCTCTCAACTGGCATCAACTCTGGGTACAATTCCCTCTTCACCCCAGGTCCTCCAAAAGCTCTGGGAGAAGCCAGCAAAGGAGTGATTCCAGAAACTGAGGAAAGGCCCAAGAGCTGGTTTTCAATTTTGAAAAAGAGCTTTCAAGAAATCCTGCTCTTAGTCAACTAGTCCCCACAGGGACCCTAAAGCACCCTTCCTGTATAGTTCTTTCTCATTCCTTCTTCAGCAGGGTCCTTTGTGAGTTATCAACAAACTAATGACGTGCTATAAGATTTTTAAGGCCTTCTTCTGAATCCTACCTTTAAAATTCTTAAAGCCCGTCCCCTTTTTACACACTTACAAAGGGATGTGATGAACACTTAAAACACCCAAAATGGATTAAGAACTAGTCTGAGAATAAAAAGGTCATCTGCCTATAAATCACCAGACAAAAAATGTTACAGCACAAATACAGCCTCTCTCTCACTGTCCCTCTCTCAAGACATCCAGCCAAAATCTCTTCCCATGCAGCTCAGCGAGGCCCCGTGGACCTGAAGCACAAACATCATGGGAGGAGTGGTCAGAAATGCACAATCTCAGCCCTACTTCAGACCTACATATCAGAACCTGCATTCTAACAGATGCTTAGGTGGTGTGAAGGCACATTCAAGTTCGAGAGCACTCCACCTGAATATTTTCACAAGACGCCCTGCAAAGCAACTTTGAGAAGATGAAACTGGAAGGAAATGTGTCGTCTTCATGCTCATTGTGGACAAAGCCAAGAGAGCTATTTACTAGGACTTGGATAAAGAGCATACAAAATTATAAAACACATTTTAAAATACATAGATTGGAAATGGGGAGTGAGCGCTCACAGGCGCAAGGCTCTTTTTTGAGGTGACGAATTCTCCCATAAAATTAACTTTTGGCGATGGTTGCGTAACTCTGTAAATATACTAAAAACTACTGAATGACACTTTAAAGGGGTGAAATTTATGGGATGTGTGTTATGTCTCAGTAAAATCGTTAAAAACATATAGATTAAATAAACTTTTAAAATCATAAAAAGATCAAATTAAAAACACCACAAGATGTCACTTCACGAAAACCAGAAGAGGTAAGAAGAAAGAATGTACTGTAGTATATCCATACAATGGAACATTCTGGTATAAAAACAGAATGAACCACTGATGCACACAGCTACGTGGATGAGTTTCACAAACATTATGTGGAATGACAGAAGCCAAGCCCCACAGAATGATTCTGTTGATATGAAGTTCTAGAACGAAGTTAGAGTGATGGAAATCAGAGCAGTGGTTGCCTTTGGGGGTGAGGGGAATTGACCAGAAAGACACACATGGCAATTTACTGAAGTGATGGAAAAGTTCTACATTCTTTAAGTGGTGGTTACGTAAGTGATTGCATTTGGTAAAAGTCATTGAACTGTTTACTTTAAATCTGTGTCTTTTATTGTATGCTAATTATACTTCATTTAAATAAGAGTAACAACAAAAAATCTCACCCCGCTCCATACATCCATATATTCTGGAGGCCCTTTACAATCTGGGAAATATAAATGTTGTAGTTAGGTCTCCCTCCTACTCATCTTTAGTACTGTAATGTTCTCTCGAGGTGAAGTTTCTACCAATGGTTCTTTTTAAATACCAAAATTTATTTATTCTAAATTTACTGTTTTTCTAAAATTCTTCACAAGTGCTCTATTTATCTATTAATCAATTTTATTATTCATTTATAATCTTATCATAATTGTTACAGTATATCTATTTATTGGTTATTTATCTAATAACTAGTTAGCTAGAGTGACAAAGTACTCCTACTGCTTATTAAAGCCAAACCAAGAAAAACCTCTCTATCCCTTACAGCCTTTTAGAAACTGTTTGAAACACTGTTTACTCCCCTAGATTTGAAAAGCAAATAAAGACAGCCTATAGAGGGAGAATGAAGTGTAAGGAGATGCAATTCCCAGTAAGAGACTCAGATTAGTCTACAAGTGACTTAAAAAACAAGACAAAGAAAGTGCAGAGTTCAAGTAAGTATTTGCCAAATTAGGTAAATGAAAATCACCCACACAATTATCCTAATATCTGAAAAGCACAGAGCTAAAGCTAATCCAATTAGAGAATCGCACAGAAGAATTTATTACAGTTAGTTTCTCCAAGTAAGCGGATGACCTTTAACAACTTCTGCCCTAACAGATATTAAACAGCGAGACAGTAGTCTGGGCATATTCCTCAGGACTTAAACACACTGAATAACAAGTGCAGATAACAACACAGCTGGCCCCACAGAGAACTGAGAGTAAAAACAAAGCAACCACACGAAAAAGAGTAGTAGTAGTTTTTTTTTTCTCCAGAGCATCCTGTAGGCATGGGCAAGATGCTCTGATGAGACTTTCTAAACCACCCTACACCCACAGAAACTCGCCAAGTCACTGATCTCTAAATTCTAACCAAAACCTTTCAGGCAAAACTTTTCATCCTTCTTCCACACTCTTATATAGTTATATATACCTGTAGTACACACATTATGCATATAATTACATCTGTCTATCAACCACGTATGCATAAAAAATTTGGCAGGTGAGTCCTGAAAAAAATGCTGTATATTCCTTTTTCTATCATTTCTGTATTTTGTGGATTTCTCAGAGAATTACACTCTTTTGGGAAAGAAAACAAATGTGTTTTTAATGACAAAACATTGAGTGTTAAGGGTAGGGATATCCGAAACAAATACATGTTTTTCTTTGTTTTGCTTTTGGGAGTTTTTATGTTTGTTTGTTTTAGCTGCTCAGTAATATTGGATAATTAGAGAACTGTGGGAATATCTGTCCACTTTAATGACAGTGTTTTAAAAGTCCAGACTTTTTCTTCCACACTCTAAGAATAAAGGGGCATGAGGCTTTAAAAATGGGCGTTAGGCACTGATTGCCGCAAGTAGACCTGAAGAAGAGCCACTGGCCTGGTGTACGCTTACAAAAGATCTCATAGCTCCATCTAGCTCCAGACTAGGGAATTCAGGGAACAATACAGAATTACAGCCAATAGGACTACTGAAACATAAAAGGGAAATCAGGAACAGTGAAAAATGAACCCATTAATGCAAGCACTGAGTTTATAAGTGCAGGAAGTTTGTCAATTAACACTGATTAAAAAGAATATTCATTAGGTAATTGACAGTTGATTTTCTAAATAAAGAAATCATTCATATCATTATTATTTAGGTTTCTAGCACTTCAGTTTTTTAAAACAGAACAGATAAGTGAGAATAGATTAGAACTAAACTTTTGTTTCCCGTTGAAAATGTTCTCCTGTCTCACACATTGTTCTGAGTGTTCTGAATTCTGCCTTGAGATCAGGAAAACAAAGAGAAAGCCACTTCCAAAGTTAAAACTGAAGGATAAATAAGGATATGATGCAGAAATATGACATGATTAGTGTTTTTTCTTAAATCTAAACAATAGAATCTGTTCTGAGTTGTTTATAGTCTACAATAAATCAAAAGGAAATTTATACAAAGCCTCCAAAAGGGGTTTATGTAAGAAGATAATTACAATTCATGAACAATCTACAAATGTCTCTTTCATATAAAAACACAAAAGTAGTCAGTAAAATAAAAAACAATTAATGAAGATCCAGCTAGGAAAATAACTTTGGTCCTAAAATTAAAGAAATACTGGGAATAACAATGTACTTGAAACAGAGAATTACCAAAGTAAATTCAAAGCAAATCATACGACATCAAAACATATGGAGTTGGAGTTTGCATTTGATATTACAAAATTAAACAGCAGCATAATTCCTTAATTATGATGTTTTTATAAAATGTTTTCAAACATTTTTAAACATTTTAATAATGGACAGGCAATTTCACATTTCTCTAAATATCATTTATTACCAAGGAGCTCAAAAAAACATAAAATCTCTGAAACCATAACAAATTGGTACTTAACCCAATTTGACCAGTCAGATTTCCAAATAAAATATTCAAGAGACACAGAGGAAACATTCTGTATAATTCTGTATACTTCCTTCTTCACTTTAAAAACAAACTCATATTACTCAGCCATAAAAAGAAATGAAATTGAGTTATTTGTAGTGAGGTAGATGGACCTAGAGTCTGTCATACAGAGTAAAGTCAGAAAAACAAATACCGTATGCTAACACATATATATGGAATCTAAAAAATAAAATTAAAAAAAAATGGTTCTGAGGAACCTAGGGGCAGGACAGGAATGAAGACGAAGACGTAGAGAATGGACTTGAGGACACGGGGAGGGGGAAGGGTAACCTGGGACGAAGTGAGAGAGTGGCATGGACATATATACACTACCAAAGGTAAAATAGCTAGCTAGTGGGAAGCAGCTGCATAGCACAGGGAGATCAGCTCGGTGCTGACCACCTAGAGAGGTGGGATAGGGAAGGTGAGAGGGAGACACAAGAGGGAGGGGATATGGAGGTATATGTATTGGTATAGCCGATTCACTCTGTAACACAGCAGAAACTAACACACCATTGTAAAGCAATTATACTCCAATAAAGATGTTAAAAAAAAAAACTCACTGTTTATTATTTTGATCCTATTGAAGTGCAACAAAATTTCCAAATTAATTTTATACAGCATTATATAAAAGAGTATATAATTGTTTGTTATTCTTGCAAACTCAGCATGAGCGGTATGCCTTCCAGTGTTTAGCAATGTGATCAGGTGACCCTAATCAGCTAGGACACCTCTGGCCTCTAAAGCCCATATTAAGTGGGTCAGTGCTTCTAGGTAATTTCCTATTGGAGCTCCTAAGAGAACCATGTAAACATATAGATACAATACGAGGGGGATAATTATGATTAATCTTTTCCACTCTCCCCTAAACTTTAATTCCGTTGAAATATCTCTTACACTTAGCAGATAAGCAAGATGAGCATTTGGTAAAAACTACCTTTGGGGGGCATGTATGTATTGGTGGATATATTTTATTTCACTTCTGCGTGGTAGCATCTCAGCTATACCTGACTAGTTTTTCTGGTTCTGGTCAGCCACTAAACTCTCTCATTCATTTTATTTTTTTCCAGTTCATTTTCTATGCTACCACCCAGGGTCCTGCTTTCATTATCTCAAGGCTTTCAACAGTCTCTAAATTGGCTTTACCAAACCACCAGTATTCTCACTCTCAGTTCCAACTAGCAAATATCCTCCTGGTTAATCCTGATATTCTTCAGAACTGACATTTGTTCAACAATGTAAAAATGCTCCCATTGCAACCGTGTAACAACCCATCTTGTAAGCCTGGCATTCACGCTTCTCCCAGAGTCTCTTATCATCTTCCCATCACTGGTCCTGTCCTTCAGCCTCCCCCAATCATGGCTCTCTGTCCCTGCTGTGGCTGAAGTATACTCCTCACCTGGAAGGGCCTCTTCATTTCTACTGACCAATCAAGACCCCCCAGTCCTTCAAACTCATTTCAATTCTTATTTCCACAATGACATTTTCCATGACAGCCCCACCCCAGCATACTGCCCTGTTCCCCACAGCATTTCTCTATATTAGTCACTTGCCCCTTAATAAAAATTTACAAGCCCTGTAATTTGCTGGAATACAGATCCTTCAAGACATAAATCATAGCTCTGTTATTACTGATATCATCACCCTGACTCAACTCAGAGGAAGTGTGAAATAATGAGAAGCCCACAGTTTTTGGATAAAAATAAACTGGTTGTGTGGCCTTCATTTTCCTCATCTATGATGTGAAGACAAGAGTACCTGACTACTCCTTGTTGAAAGGATTAACTCCAGCACAAACTAGAGCTTTATTTACAACGTATCAGTCCCTCCCTTTGCCTGCAGTGCCAAAACCTAGCAGGCCAGCAGTGCAGACATTTGGTGAGTACCCTTAGAAACATTCAAATTAATTAAGTAATACCATTTTTTTTTAAGTTCAGCAAGGGATACTTTGAACTACAGTTACAGTAAGAGGCATTTTGGTAGTTATCCAATTAATTGTCACGCTTAGAACTGTATTTGGCTTGGAGCCTGACAGCATACTTAAGTTCACTTGCTTCTCAAACTAAGGAGACTTTCTCTGCCTCCCTGAGTGAATGTGCTCGTTTGAGGCCCTCAGAAAGGAGAGCCAGAGCAAGAGAGAGAGAAAGGGGTTATTCACGTAAAACAAAAGCCTCATTTTACCAGTGTGCCCAGGTAGGTGTGGAAACTGCTGGGAAGGGTACAGCGGTGGCTTCTGCAGCCAACTTTCATATTAGTTGCAGCCCTGACAGAAAACACTATGCTAACTAATGACTAAAAGAACAGAAAACAGGAAGCAACTGGATATTATTCATCTATAGCCATAATGGAGAAAGGACCATTTTGATATTTCAGTATGAACTAAACATTAAAAATACCACACATGCCTCTTTAAAACTTAATTCCAAAATACTTGAGGAGCAAGGGAAGGAAGCACAAAGATGTTAAAGGTAGAAAAAGACTGAACACCCATATAGTTCTGTTTTTCCATTTTCAGTATTCTTTGATCCCAGAAAAATGTTAATCATCTCCCTGTCTCAGTCCGTCTCAGTCCAATGTTATAAGACTGAATAAAAAGAATCAGAGCCAACAAAAGCTGTCTACATTAAAAGAACCTCATACTGCAAAGAAGCCATCAGAATATTTTGATGGCTTCTGAAAATATCAAAATATTTTCTTAGGTTTCTATGTATTCCTAAATATACAGTCTCTCGAAAGACAAACTCAGCCCAAGGCTCAATTTTATATTTGGCACAAAATAGAAATTACCCCTGACCTAACAAGCTAAATCTCTTGGGGTGAATTGGGGGAGCCGATGAACACTCTCGGGCCCCACCCCAGAATTTTAAAATGAAAATCTTTTAACATGTTCCGCAAGCGGGTTTCCACCCAGAAGTTTCAAAAACAATGAAGTGAACCGAAGAGATGGAAAAGACTCATTTCTAATGGTGGTATACAGTCCCAAACGAATCGTATCATGCAATGCCTCCTCACTTTCACAAAGCATATTTGATCACTGTAAAAAGCAGATAATTGGTCAAAATGAAAGTCTTTAAGAGGAAAAAAAATACATCAGCATCAGCAGCCTAAGAAGTGTGCATCAAAGTGGTCAGATACAGATATCTCATTATACCTTTCTAGTGGTGATTTTCATATTTTGTAGATAGCTGTATGGAGAGATACAGTCTGATTCTCTGTGGTTGGCTGTCAAATACCAACTGGCAACCCGCAGTCACATCCTTTTTCTACCTAATCATCATTGTATGGGATTTCCACCATAAATGCAGGGTCTCAACCTGCCCCAACTCAATACCCGCCCCATGCAATGCATCCTAACTCAACAGATTAAGAAACTCTAAATTACCAATTTAGTACACTCCATCCACATCCTGTCTAAAACATCCTGTCTAAGTATTTATAATAAAGTAGTATTAATATTAAATTCAATAAAAGCACAAGCCTTCCCAAGAAGTTATTAAAGTAACAGCTTTGTCAGGGTATCTTGAAGGAAAACTCAAATTCTCAGAATGTCAGGGTCCTCCTCATACAAAATATTGGTGGTAGTGGTGGGGGGAATATTGGGTGATTTCTGATTTCTAAGGGTTTTCTAAATTTAAAATTCTATGATTCTAGCAGGACCAGAGATAATTTTTAAACCTTATATATTAAGTTCTGCATCCTTCTACCACAGCGCCATCCTTTACAGGCGCTAAAACTGTTATGTAAATTAGTTAATCCCTATAAATCTCAGTTCTCCCATTCATAAAACAAAAATAATGGTGCTAATATTAACCTACTATTGTGAAGGTTAAATGAAATAAAGGTCTTAAAGCACTGAGCACTGTATTTGGCTCACTGTATACACTCAATAAATAATTTTATATATAGTTTTATTTAAATGTTTCTCAATAAAATGTCAGATTCGCTGGCAGCTAAGCACAGTCTGTTTGCTTTTATGGAGCCCAGAAACAGAGAGGGTTAATAAATAACTCACCTGAGACCCATGTGAAGTCCTTCACGTAATCCCATCACCACCCCAGGAGTGAGTGACATTTGGAGATGTTTTCCACAATACTCCTGCTTTAACCAGGATGACACCTAGGATGTTTTCTCTCTGGGAGCACTCATCCCTTCAAGGCCCAACTCCAACTCTCTAAGACCTATTCCACAAGAATGTCTTGCCAGTCCAAGCCGCTTCTTTCTTTCATATGCTTTTGATGGTACAGCATCTGGGTTAGTTTTAACATCTCAAACACCTCCAGTTTGCCTCATAGCACCAGTTAAAGATCAACAGAGCAGTGGTGGGATTCCGCCCCCCCTTTTCTTCCTAAACAACCAAATAACACCCATTCAAAACAGACAAATGTCTGCTAAATACATCCCTGGAAACTGAAAAAAGCTATGTGAAACGAAGCGGCAAAACGTATAAAATGGTCAGGGATTTCTCTTTCATTACTATTATCAAATTTCACAATTAAAAAGTCAACAGAGGTATAATATTTATTCAGGGGACACAAGGTACATGGAACAATGCTCAAAGGTGCATTTTGAAGACCTTCAAACACATTAAGGGAGCCAAAGTTATAAGACAATAAAAATACTATTACAGCCCATTAAGCATGTTGTAATGGTGCTTAGGGATGATGCAGTCATGTTTTGCAAAAAATTATTTTCACCCTTCTCCCTGAGAGGAAATTCAGTGCAATCCAGATATTCTCAGACAGGAAAATATACAAACATTTCCAGATAATACAGAAATGTACTTCACCCCAATGCAGACCTCAAGCACTAATTTTAGTGTTGAGGGTGGGCAGAAGTAAAATAAACCAGAAAGGAGGATCAAACTGAAAAGCGTTTTGTTTTGTTTTGTTTTGTTTGTTTTTTAAATGCTTAAACCACTCGAATTTGTCAGGGTCAAAAATTCAAAATTAATTAGGTCAAAGATTCAGGTTTTAAATATTTTGCATTTGTTGTTTCTGAAAAATAAATGTCCTTTACCACAACTGTCTTGACAGGGACAAACTTTTTTATGATAGATACAATAGTTTAAATGGTCATACTCCTGAACTGACTGTTCATAGAGTGATTCTCAATTTTTCTATTTTCACCCTATACACAACTCAGTGGAAAACATAATCTAAACTTTTCATCACTATTAATGATTGCTGTTGACTGTACTAATTTTTCATTGCTCCATTTCCAGAATCAAGCATAGCGCTAGCACCTGATAAATAAGTGATCAATAAATGTTTTTTAATAGATTAATTATTGAATAATTATCCACGTGTATATTTATGGATAGATTAAGGTATGAATATACGAATGTGCGCACACAAACACAAATGGGGTTTGGGCAATTTAAGGAGAGGGAAGAGAGCTCACATGTTTTAAGCACCAACTATGTGCCCAGGTCTGTCTTAGTGTTTTACTTACATAGTTTCACTTAACCTTCACAGTAACTCAGAGTAACCAAAAGCTCACAGAGAATAAGCAATGAGAATACACAGCAATCAGAGCCATAGTTAATAAATGGTGCAAATAATCTTTGAACTCCCTGGATCTATTTGAGTCGTAGCACTCCACCATAATGTATCTTGGGGTTCACTCTTCCTCCCATGGCTACAAGTAATGGTCAAAAAATTAAGAGTAAAATAACACAGCAAAATGCTAGAAATACTGGACATCTGGAGGAACCTATGTGCTATATATGACATCATGATGACCTGGTACAAGCCCTCACTAAAGATCCATGATGAGAATCGGTGGGGAGACCTGGCAGATTGGGAGGCTATCTCTGGCCACAGGCAGGATCTGCCTAGAAAGCAAGCGCTTCACGCTGGTCAAGATATCTGGCGTCATTTAATTCTCATGATGACCAAGGTTCAAAGGAACAAGAGCGTGGGGTCATACAGCTCGTAACAGTGGAAATGGATTCCCCATATCCCCAACTCTCATTACTCTACCATACTCATATTGGGACTCACCCTCCTTCCACTACATCAGTGATTCTCAATCAGTGGCAATATCTGGTAACATCTTTTTATTGTCACACTGGAAGAGTTCTACTGGCACCTAGTGGGTAAAGGCCAGGCATCTGCCAAACATCACACAATGTACAGGACAGCTCCCTCACCAAGAAGACTTCTCTGGCCTCAATCATCAACAGTGCCAGGATTGAGAAGTCCTGACCTACGTAATCAATATCCAAAGCACTCACTTACATATGTGAGTGTCTATTATGTGCCAGACACTGTTATAAGGACCAGGAAATGGTGGTAATCAAGAGAGACAATGTCCCCTGAGAGTTCGCATTCAAAAATGGGAGACAGACCTTAAGGATGGACAAGGACGGAAGCACAAGGGTTACTGGCATATAAGACAGTTGTCCAGGAACAGACAGTGACTTTAAGGTACTGAAAAGCAGAGGTGTAAAAATAGAATAGGAAGCAGTCTATGTGCTATCAAAATATTTCCCCAGTGAAGCATTATCAAAATGAACGGAGCACCCCATGGAAAAATAAAATCACAGATGACAGCTTAAATGAAAATAATCCACTTAAAATTTCTTTTGAACTGTAAACAGTAGGGATTGGCACAGTTTGTAATAATGAAGCCCTTGTTCAAATTCAATTTTTATAAAATTTTTTACCTTGCTCTTTTGGTAAATGTGTTCTGAAAAGGTTTTGCTTAATGTGAAAATCTGTTCATGTGGGAAAAGTCAAAGAATGATTGGGGAATATTCTCTTCTTTTGTCACAAGCTACAAAGGTCTCGTTGAGCTACAAATATTTGAGCTACAAATATCACTTATGTCAACACCATACTTATCCCAATGTACCTTTCTATACCTACTGCCAACGGGCCATCTCAACTTACAATGGGTTACTTTACAATAGTTCACTTGCAAATCAATTATTTGGAACCCAGAATATATAGTTCCAGAGAAACAATATTGTGCTGTAAATAATGGTTCAGTTTCTTAGCCAGGAGCCAAAAATTTGTCTAACTCAAACTACCTCTATATTAAAATACCAAAGCTAACAACATTTTTAAACATTGCTTCTAGGGGAAAACATTGAAAATTCCAATTCCTAATGCCTAATGGCTGACAATGAGAATGAGGGGAATAAGCCAGCCTTGCTATATAGTAAGCAGGGGTGGTGATGGTCTCAATCCATGGAAGAAGGGGGCGGGGGTGTAAGAATCTTTACCAGCATGAGGAAGTGATGGAAGGATAGGGACTCAAGTGGTAAATGAAGCACTGGGAGTCAAGTTATGGCTAGAAATGTTTACATTCATTCATTCATTCAACAAGTATCTGGCTAGAAACTGGAGATGTAGTGATGAATAAGGCAGGCTACCTTGCTCTCAAGCCAGAATGTAAAGAATTAAAATTTATCACAGTGGTAGAGGAAGCAAGTGGTAAAGGGGGTGCGGGTGGGAAGGGAAGGATGTTGTAGAGGTGAGGCTCTGGTACCAGAAGAGATGACAGAATTTAACTACAGATCACCCAGTCTTTGATATGGTAGAAACCTGACAGATTTTATCCAGCTGAATCAACTCTTTTCACAGAGAAGGAAACCAGCATTAAAATGCAAGGGAGTCTACTTGTAAATTTGGAGTAAGACCCAAAAATGCCTGATAATCAAACATCTAGTAGTATATACCTTCCGGATCTTGGGTTTCCTTTTCACGGCCTCAAAATAGTCAATACCAATTCTTCCTCCTTTTTATAAGTTGTACCCCGGAGTGGCAGGAAAGTCTTCAGTGATTCATGAAAGGAGAAAGGACATTAAAAGCCAACTCCTTTATATGATAGCTGAGAAAACAGAGGTCTAGGGAGACAAAGTAATGTGACCTGCCTAAGACTAGGGCAGAATGAGGGCTGCCGGGCTTTGTGTGACCTAGCAGTTTCCATTATAGCACCACTGCTACTGTCATTATCAAAAATGAGGATGACGAGGAAGAAACATGGGAAGGAGATATTATTTGTAGACTATGAAGGCATATTCCTCTAAGCAAAGATTTTAAATACAATTTCCAATTTATGGAAACTACTTATAGGTTAAAAATCATACGTAATTTAAACTCTCTTTAAGTATGGAATGAAAGTTTCTAAATTAGCAAATTTTCCAGAAAATTAATATCTGTCCCTTAAATGCCAAAAAAATTGGCCATATTTTGGAGAAATCTCTTTTAAGCATTTAATTATAGCCTATTAAAATAATTTTTGTTCCCGTGAATCTTGAAGGCATCCTTTCATTCTTGTAAATTGAGCAGTTTTTACGGGTTCTCCCTCATGCTAAGCTAAGGCTGCGCCTTCTATCCCCATGCTTCCCTCCTGTAGGCCTCTAATTCCAATCAGATGCTTCTAGTCTTCCATGGACTGAGAAATCAGATCACAAAGACTGACAGAATACTGTGTAAGGTAAAAGCTCTAACAGAGGGCTTCTCAAAAGGTAAATAATCATTATGACAGTAATTTTGTTGGCTCAGAGGCATCTTGGGTGACATCATTCAAAATCTATCTTACTTATCTCTTTTGATCTCAGTTCAGCGGCACTTTCAATTATGTCCAGAGTCTCAGCAGTTTTCTGAATAATTGAGATACTGAAAGTTTAAACTTCAGTGAGCTGGAGAGAAATAATTACTAGAAATAACTGGAATTGGTTTTGCTATTCCTAGCAATGTGTTTCACTTTAAAATCTGATTTTAAAACATTCCTAAATATTTTTTTCTTAATACTGGTGCTGATACATGAAGATAGTATTATTTTAGAATAAGCAACTTATATATTTCAGTTTAAAGTGCTGCTTGGGGATGAAAGTTATTAGGTAAAAGTCATCTGAATTCATTAATTCTGGAAACACAATACAGTATCTAACAAGAGGCATATGAGGGAGAGATATTAGGTAGCAATAGGTGGAAAAGCTACAAATGAAAAATTGTAGCAGCTCCAATGAAATCATTAGGAACTAAATGCCTATGTGTTACAGGTGGCTTCAGAGACCCCAGAAACCAAATGTGATACATGTGGCAATGGCTGCAACCCGCAAAGTAATTCAGGGACACAATTATGTACACCCTTTGCTGATAAAACTCTAACTCTATATGTCTTGTTAGTCCAACCTGACTTCAACACATCATTTTAGCATGCTAAACACAGCTGAAGGGCACTTGAAGTTGACAAACAAGAACCCCTTGTAATCCCTATAATGTACAACTCCAATTTTACTACACAATATGAAGCCAGGGAAATGGAGTCATCAGTAAAGATTTTTTTAAATCTTATAAAAACGCAACATGGGGCTTCCCTGGGGGCGCAGTGGTTGAGAGTCCGCCTGCCGATGCAGGGGACACGGGTTCGTGCCCCGGTCCGGGAGGATCCCACATGCCGCGGAGCGGCTGGGCCCGTGAGCCATGGCCCCTGAGCCTGCGCATCCAGAGCCTGTGCTCCGCAACGGGAGAGGCCACAACAGTGAGAGGCCTGCATACCACAAAGGAAAAAAAAAAAAAAAAAAAAGGCAACATGGACTGCAGTTTTTATAAGTTCTGAAGAGATAACTTTTAAGTAATAAAAACAAAACGAGTGTGTCTCAATATTCATTGAGCATAGTTGGTCTAGCTGATCTCTAGAGGGCTCTTCCATATTAAAGTATGTGCAAATCACACCAGAGGGAACACACTTTATGAAACTTAATAACAACAACTTTTTGCTTTCCTTGCAGTTAACAATTGAATATCTTTGTCAGTCTCCATTCTGCCAAAACGTTTTCTGTATACAAGCTGGCAACACTGGGGAAGTTGTCTTCTTTCTTTCCAACTCTTCGCATTGGTAGCCAAAAGTGTCTTTGTTGCTCAAATAGTCCACGCCATCTGCCAGCAGTTTCTCCATCCTGCCGTACCATCTGCCAGCCTCTCTGCTTCCGAGTCCACGCAGTGTTGCCTGTATGCTTTTCAAATGGCTCTTTCACCAGAAGAGAAAGAAAGAGCAAACCAGCACCTTTCGAGTTTAACCACTCTTGGTAATCATCCCAACAGTGTTCTCTAACCCACTGGTTCTTAAGAGGACAAAAAACCCCAACAATTTGAATGGAAACACTTTGATTTCTTTTTCTTCCCCGTTGCAATAAAGAATTAGACAGCCATGGTACATCAATAGAATCAGTCATTAATACAAATTTTTATGGCTATGTTCCCTTTGTGTTTGTATAAGGTATTCTTAATTATAAAGAATTATTCTTTGGATTAAGAAGCAAAGAGGAGAAAACAATCCTTATTCCTACAGTTAATCCTGATTATTTTTAAAGCAACTTCTGGTAGAAATCAGTAATTCAGTTGAATGTTATTAACAGTATAATGTTAACTTTATGCTGTACTCACTGCACTGTTCTTCACTCTAATCTACTTAAAATTCCTGACTTAAAAGTAGAAACAACAAGGGCTGCATAACAGTCTCTTACTGAGGTTAAGCCTAAAGAGTTCCATGAATATCCTCCCTAAGGCCACAGGAAATTCCTTAAAGCAAGAGGGTTTTAGGCTTTGCTGTGGATTACGCTCAAGAAGTTTTCTTTCTAGATTTGTTCCTGCTGGGAATTTATCTTATGTCTCCATCACTGTCCAGGCTTCAGAGGGAGGCCCTATTCGTTCCCAATCGCTTATCAGAATCCCAGGATAACTTGACTACCATGAAATTTGGAAGCTTTTGCTATTCCAGTAACAAAATTAAATTAGCATTTAAGTGAATGTCAGGAATCAAGTTCACTCATAAGAAATGATACCATTCTACCCAAATGTCAGAAAATGTACATATTTTAAGCCGCAACATCTGAGGTTTCCCAGTCTTCACAAACAGATGGTAATGTTCTCTGTAGACACATCTGATCTTTATAAATGGTGGAGGGTACTCTTATTGTATTCACCTTCACATTAAAAAATATATATTTTAGCTTTGTAAACCATAGACCTTGATGTTAAGGCATATGGCTAGTCTCATCAATTTCTTAAATTATACCATGTTCTTTATACCTAAATGTGTGTAATAAAGTTTCCTGTTTCAATTTCCAAAATTTCTATTCAGTGGAAGAGTACATACTAATTACAGTTTAATACTTATGAATATCACTAAGTAAATTTTCACAATAGCTATTATTCATACCACTTGAAGAAAAGAAGTAAGGAATTAGCTATTAAATTCTGCTCTTAAATTTCTCAAAGTTTTTGCCTTGAAGTATACCATTTTTAACAAAAATTCTATAAAAGCAGCATTTACTTCACATTTCAGATTTAAGATTTTACATGCCAATTTCACTGAAATTTTGGAATGGAAAAAGTTCTTAAATGCTTTGTTTTCCTCAAAAACTGAGACAAAACCACGTAGAATATCAGAAACAAGGAATGACACATGATTTTGTGAAGGTTAAAAGCCATAATATTCTGAAACTTAAGATTGTTTTTAAAAATTCTAATTCAGACCAAAATAAATGTATTTTCAATCAAGGTGATTCTCTGTGGTACTCGATAGAGATTGCACCACCTGATGAAAACTAAGGTTAATAGGATGGTCTTAATAAATTATTTGATAAAATGATTGATTAAATAGTTTCCTTAAGTTTGAAGTTATGAGTATACTGTTAGGTCCATGTATAAGTTAATATAAAGTTAGCAGATATGAACACAGATGAATTCCACTGGGGGTCAGGATGAAAGACATATCCAAAATAGCAAGTGGTCAAAAACAACCCTCATCTCTTCAGATGATCAGGGATCTGTTTGGAGGATATGTTTGTCTCACTTCTTATCTCTTGGGGTGAAATCTCCCAAATAGAGCAACTCATAAAAATACCAAGGGTGTGAAAGCCTGAAACGGACAGTCTTCTTTCTCAGAAGTAAAAGTTATTTTCTGATGAAGAAGCTCTCCCCTAAATTAATGCTTGGTGCAAAGTCATGGACTGGTGAAGGAAGTTGGACCTTTATAAAGCTTGTCAAGGAAAGTTGAAAAAAAGATGTCAAAAGTTCACCAGCAGATTGATAAGCAGCATTGGAATAACGATGCAAAAATAGATAACATTTTGAGTTTTGCTGACTCTAGCAGTAACTGATGAGTAGGCAATTCTTTTAATATTTTAAAGAGGGGTGGAGAGGAAGAAAAATTATTCAAAGAAAGGCATCTAATTATACCACCATGGACATCACGTAGTTGCATATCCATTCGTCTGAACTGAAATCTTAGAATTCTACATATCTTTATGATAAAGAGATAATATTCCTCTTTTTTAATTGTCATCCTTTAATAGAATGATAGAATATCCCTTGTTCAGGAGACATTTAGCACTATGTCCAAAGGACAGTAACCATTCTGAAGACTATTAAATGTTTGCTATGTGTCCAGCATTATGATTTCACTACGGAATGTTCAGTGAAGTGTACTTCCCACATATTCTTGGTAGAAAACAATGGCACCATCATTAGAGTCCTCCAGATACTTTTATTGCAAATCTGTATTTTCTGCTTCATTCCTGTTGCCTCTCATCAGATTGTTTAGACTGCCTTGCCTCATCATCCCAAACTAGATTCCTTCCATTTTCTTAGGAAAATCATTGATACATGTTTCTTCTAACCTGCACTCTTAGCATAGATTACTCTCATCACTTCTACTTCACCCATCCGTCTTCCTTACTGCACTAAAGAAACTCCTCTGTAAAACTGTAATAAAAGAAGAACAAGCCCCGTGAGCTCTGATCGAACTGCATCACTTCCCTACAGACCCTGAAAGAGGTGGCTCCTCACGTCTTTGTTCTGATTTTACCCTTCATCTTCACTTTCTTGATCCGTCTGAGTTCTTTTCTACCTACACCTCCCCCAGACTCATCTGACAGCACTGGTTCCCTTGTCTGCTTTACTCCATTCCCAGTTTCTTTTGGTTCCTTCCAAGCTCTGTTCCAACTAGGATCTTCACACATGCTCGTCTCTCTCTGCCCAGAATGCTCTACGCCTTGCTCTTCCATTGATATCTCTCATGTTTTTCTAGGCCTCAGCATAATATCCCTTCCTCAAAAATGCTTGTTTGACCCTAGCTGCATTTACATAAGACTCCTCCATTCCCCCTCTCTCTCTCTCTCTCTCTTTCATCCTTTACTTTTTCTAACTAGCATTTATCACAACTTGGAATTACACGTTTATTGTGCAATGATGTATTAAAATATGTTTCTCCTGCTAGACTGAGGCCCATGTGGGCAAAGATTGTATTTACTGTGTTCATTACTGTTTCCTCAGCTTCTAACACCATGCTTCGGGCATAAAAAGCACTCAGTTGAAAAAAAAAAAAAAACGCTCAGTTAATACTTGTAAAAAAAAAAAAAAGTGATTGAACATTTTCTCAAGCTGTTTTTCTTTGTTCCTCTCCAAAGTTCATTCATCACTCATTTAGTTATTTGTTATGGCTGTCAGTATGTCCTTTAGCTTGCTAAGCTTGTGTATATGAGAAGTTCCGATACTCTCATTTCCAGGTTCCTTAAGTCTGATTTATTCTGTGTAACACAAGCACAGCATTGAATGAAGAATGAAGTTGGCTAACTCTTGGCCCCAAATGCCCTGACCCTGCCTACTATTCTGTCTTTGCTCTTTCACAGACCTAGGCTTCACTTAGCCAACACTAAATTATTGCTCTCAACTCAGCCCATAGGTGACATTTACCCAGAAGACTTCTGACTCCTTAAGATAATTGAATTTGTCCTTTTTTGTGATGCCAAAATCCCCTTTCTATTTAGCTATTATTATGGAGGTCTCACATAGTACCATGACTGACAACTTAACCAACCGCCCAACTTAACACTTAAAATTATGCAACATATACTGTTCAAATCTGACCTAGCACATGGTAATATTTGATGAAATTTGTTGAATGACTGGATGCCCATGTTGATAATGGTAAAAATAATAATAATTTTTAAGAAAAAGTGGTTACAAAGAAAATAGGACTCCAAAAATAATGCCAAAGAGCAGAAAGTAGGAAACTCTTTCTGGAAAATTCTTGCATATTTTGACAATTAAATAATCCAAAGAATTCTAAGGGATTAATATTTGGTAAGAATGAAGACAAAACAATTGACACATACAATATAATGACTTAGGACCTGAAAGAACTTCAACATGTTAACTTCTATTATTAAGATATCAGATCACATTGTGGGTTCCTCTTTATTATTATTAGTGACAGAACTATATCCAACAGTCCCCATCCCATTTCAAAGAAATTTACCTGAGTTACTGAGCCTTTAAAACTTATTTAAGTTAGCACTTAAAATGGAATAATTACAACAACTTTTATAATTAAGAAACAAGATACTCTGGAGCATTCATTTCTGCAGAATTACTGCGTGCCTCAAGCACATTAAGACCGTGACCAGAGGGACAGTTGCATTAGCCTCTTGGGAAACACACTAATCCCTAGAAATCCACTGCTTAGAGAAGCTTGTTGTGTATAGGTTTTTTTTTCAGTATTTAAATATCAACTCTGATAAAATTTGTGCCTAATGTCCATCATGTAACTGCAATTTGTATCTGGAAACAGTAAGAATTGTTTTTCAATACTGACATATAAATATTGGACAAAAGGCAACACACCATCATCACATGCTTTTTATATTTCACCTTTATGTATTATCATTAATCCAGTGTTGTTGTTGTTTTTTCTGCGGCATGTGGGATCTTCCCGGACCGGGGCACGAACCCATGTCCCCTGCATCAGCAGGCGGACTCTCAACCACTGCACCACCAGGGAAGCCCTTATGTATTATCATTAGAAGTTGTAATAAGTCTTAACTAGGAACCTTACCTATATACATACATATATGTAATATTCTGCATAACTGCAATTATGAAAATTAGGGAGTACTGCACTCCACTGGAATTTAAAAGCAAGAGCAATTGCCTAACTACTGAAGAAAACAGTCCCCAAAATGGCAAAGTTTTTGCCAAGCAAAATTTGTTACAAGAACCTAAAAAATAAAACATCTCCTGAATGTGTTAAAGGGCAGCCACTTGTAAAACACTATTCTCATTTTACTTTTTAATACCTTTCCTTACATCACACTGTGGGAGTCATAATGATTTCATACTCAAAACGGTTTCATCAATCAAAACTATCTGTAAAGAAAAAGAGTTCAAATACTTGTTCCATGTGATTTTGTTGATATTGTTTGGCTGCCCAGTTGATAATGGGCATTTTTTTGCAATGTGTCCATTTATTAATAATTATATAGAGCTAAGCTTATCTATTTAACCTGTATAAAATATGTAATGCCAATGTCAAATACAGTTTGACAGAGAAAATCGCTATCAAGGAATCTTGTTTTAATTTTAGAACAAAAATCTGTAAAACCTGGTTTCAAATTCAGAATCCAGCTTGATACAATGCTTACTTACCACGCATGCTGACAAGAAGTTAAATTGTATTCTATTCTAGTTATATTCTTACATTGTTCTAATATTCTCCACATATTCTATTATTTCCAAAGCCTTGAGGAAAGTCACTTGGATTAGCATAGGGGGACAGGGGACAACAGTTACTTCTTACCACACTCTTCCAGAGCTTACAAATAGCAAAATCACATGGGCAGGCAGACTTGAAGTATTTCCTGGTCTTGTTCACTAATCTTTATAGGTGACTGAGGAGGAAAAGCAGGAAGGGAAGTATATGTTTCACCGAGATGAATAAATGGGAAGTAAAGGAATCTACTGGTACAAACTAGGGTAAGTCACTATGCTTCATTTTCTAATGGTTTAGACAACTGACGTTCCATTTGGGGACCTCACATTACTCAAGTTATTCTGACCTTTAGGAGCATTTTTCCAGCTCTTAGGAGACCTATGAGCAAAACAGGCACATTTAGCAACCAAATGAAGCCTAATTAAACTCTTTAGAAGTGAGGAGACCAACAGGACTTCTGCACTCCTTTCTCTTACTTCACCAGATAGTAACAATATGATTCTTTGCACAGCACTCAGTGCAATTTGCCAGACAGTCATAATGATCAAGCTACCAATACAAAGAGAGCATAGACCATGTGCGGAGCACTGTAAGACATCAGGCAAAACCATAACAGATCCATTAAGCACAGCCCCTGCCCTAGTTCACAAGGTATGCAAACTCACAAGTGGAGTCATGTATTTCAGCATTTGGTCAGCAGTTGCCTAGATGGTGAAGATAAAGAGTAATGCACCAAAACAGGAGTCAGGGACTCTGGGAGAACCTCCCAGCACTGCCTGCCTACTGGAGTTAAGCAAATACAATGAGCTTACACGCTCATGACACACACTTATATCAGCAACTTCCTGCTAAGCCAGAATCACCAAATGCAGCAACTTCCTCAGCTTTTTACATGTTTTGATCACATTCACCCCATTAATCATACATGCATGTGCAAACTTTGGCTATACAGGTTCACTTCTCAAAAGCTTACGAGTCCCAGTCACGATAAATAATAAGTCTCAGCTGTACCAGAACGGTTAATTTTCTGCAAAATATCAAGGAGACACAGAAGCTTCGATTACTTCTTTTGCTACCGGAAGAATGAATTCAATAATGAGATGGTCTTCCTTCAGAAGAGAAAAAGTATCAAAAAAGGAATATCACTTCCCCAAATCTCACATCAAATAGTGTTTTCAATAAAATTCAACAGAGACAAATTGTAAACTAAACTTCAAAAGCAGCAAACCTGCACACACCAAATGCTGGACTTTTGACAAAGCCAAGCATGCTAGTTGTTCAACATGACTGAATACCATTTGAGACCTGGGCTAACACACGCCAACTCAAAAAGATTATGAATGTGTGGGCATATACATAGATGTGTGTGCACTTGTAGTATTATATGTTAACCATTCAGTTATTAGAAAGATAAGTACTGATTTATTCCATTCTTTATGCACTCTCAATCTCTCCATTAACAGAAATCACCACTACTTCCAGAAACACAAAATGACCATTTATTTATCTTTTCTAAAATAATATACTTATTTAACTCCAACTTTTGAGGATTACATATGTCGATCAAACAAATTAAAGCAAATTTAAAATTAGGTCCTACCCACAGGTAAATATATACTATTAGGGATAGGAAAAATAGTATTTTGAAAAACCTTTTCGTTGAGGCTTGTTCCATTCTCATAAATGCCGAGTAAAGTATCACTAATCAATCAGATGCTCACGCAGCTCTAATGTGTAGAAATCTAGTCCTTTAATGATTCTTTAAACTAGTGTTTTGCAATAACATTGTACTAACATTTAAACTTCATGAAAAGGTTCAGAAGTTAGATTACAAAGATGGCAGCACCTCACTATTCCCTAAACGCTCACATGCCTCTCTTATTAGTTAGAACTCAGCACCTCAAACTACACTCATTTAAAGGGTTACAAGGAGGTCAATATTCGGCCTAGGCCTATGCTGCAACACGAAGCACACAGACTGAATATAGAAATCTTAATTACAAATATATTTACCAAGAGTTTCTATTTTTAAAGAATACATATACAGTAATTTATGAATTAGAAATAATCATAATTCTCAGGAGATTGAGTGTCCTGTAAGTCCTACAGAGCATTCACTTTTCTATCTGCTTGAAAAATGACAGCATTCTAATTATTCTGTCAAGGCTAATAGAGCCCAAATTTCACTCTTGAATCTCAGTGGACATCTTTTTCCAACAGCCACTACTTCTCATTTGTGACATTTTTCCTTCCTAAGATTATGTGTTGCAAGAATCTTCAGAGTCAATTTAAATACCCATGCAACCTCTACATCAAAGAACTAGAGTGACATGATCTTGAGATAAATGAGAAAACAACTTTAAAGAATCTTAACAAGCGCTTTTGAAAGAATGATAAAAATGGACTTTAAAAATTGTTAATAATGAGCTTGAAACTTCGACCTCTAATAAGATGAATGAAACGCTACATGAGAGATATAACAAAGACAGATAACATTTTTCAATTAAAAAATGAAAGTTATAAATCAAGGACAATAAAGAATCCACAGAGGCTAAAATCAAATGAAAGAGGGACCCAGGAAATTAGTAAGCACTAAAGCCTGATTTTACTTTGAGAGTATATGACAAAACTTAGTAACCTTGACATTATTCATTTGCACAGGGTATAGGAGAAGGAAACAACCCCTAGGAAATGTTGAAAGTAAAGAGTTTATAGTAGACATTCATAGTAGATATTCACAAAGAGCTAGGACATAAGAAATCCATACCATCATTACAACAGTGTTGAAAAATGAATTCACCACATGGAAGATATCAACAGCAAGTTAAACTTGACTATCTTAACACTGGCAGTCGTTGAAAGGGGAATGGGGGGATCACATCTGAATACATCCATCCTGATTTCCAATAACCAGAAGCTGAGAATTTAAAGTGATTCTGGGTAGTAGTGCTTCCAAATGGCCAGCAGAAAAAGACAGATGCACAAATATTCTCAAATAAATTCCAAAGAATTCTAAAGAACATAGCTTTAGAAAAGGAAAAGAAAGAAAGAAAAAGAAACCGACATAAAAGGCACCATGAGATTCAGACCACAGAAACAACAAAATCAAGCCTTCAAAGATATTGCGTATTAGAATGTTGAGATTGAGAATATAAAACACCTGTTTCACGTGTTAAAGAAATAAAAAGCTTTAAAAGCAAAGAATAAGAAACCAAAAATGATGAAGGTAGTGAAACAAAGGAAAAAATATAGTAACTGAAATTTAAAATAGGATGAATATGTAAAATAGCTTATTAGACACTGTTGAAGAAAAGAAAACATGAAATGGAAATAAAACTTAAATAACAAGAATTAGGGGGCTTTCCTGGTGGCGCAGTGGTTGAGTGTCCGCCTGCTGATGCAGGGGACACGGGTTCGTGCCCCAGTCCGGGAAGATCCCACATGCCGCGGAGCGGCTGAGCCTGTAAGCCATGGCCGCTGAGCCTACGCGTCCAGAGCCTGTGCTCCGCAACGGGAGAGGCCACAACAGTGAGAGGCCCGCGTACCGCAAATAAATAAATAAATAAATAAATAAATAAATAAGAATTAGAGCTTCCTTGGTGATGCAGTGGCTGAGAATCTGCCTGCCAATGCAGGGGACACAGGTTCGAGCCCTGGTCCCACTTGCCACGGAGCAGCTAAGCCTGTGCACCACAACTACTGAGCCTACTCTCTAGAGCCCGTGAGCCACAACTACTGAGTCCACGCACCACAACTACTGAAGCCCGTAAGCCTAGAGCCTGTGCTCTGCAGCAAAAGAAACCACCGCAATGAGAAGCCCCCACACCGCAACAGAGTAGCCCCTGCTCGCTGCAAGTAGAGAAAGCCCGTGCAGCAGCAAAGACCCAATGCAGCCAAAAATTACAAACAAATAAAATAAATTTTTAAAAAAATAACAAGAATATTAAACAATCCAGATGCAGCCCACAGACACTAAAAGGTGCGAAATATAAGGATACATGATTAAAGCATCATGGAAAGAAGGAGGTAGACGACGGTCTAACATGTATCTAACTAAAGTTTCAGAAAGATAGTTGTGAAGACAAAATAATTTAAAGTGATAATTGCTGTATGTTTTCCAGAATTCCAAGAGTAGAGTTATCAAACTTCCCATCCAAAAAACCTCAAACAGGGTAAATTTTAAAAACAACACCCATATTTATATACATCACAGTGAAACTTAATAAAGAAAAGAGAACAATTTTAAAACAGTGAGAAGAAAGTAGACCAACTACAAAGAAATTGCAAGTAAACTAACAGCTGATATCTTGGCAGCAACCACAAAAACAAAACCAACGGTGGAAAGACTTTTCTTCAGTGCTGAAAGTAGTCATCAATTTACAACCCTATACCTCCTGAAACTATTTACTAAAAGTGAAACAATAGAAAAGTGTATTTACTATTTATGATGTTATTAATTATGCAAGTTAAATTATCTAGTTTTTTTTCATGATTCTAGACAAGCAAACTGCAGTTTTTTATGGGGAATCATACAGTATATAATAAACAACACACCCCTGAAGAAAAACAAGATGAGGGGACCTGCCGTACCAATGGCGCCTACCCTATAAAATACTGCAACCCTTCCCCCAACCTTGCCCATCTTGATCCTTTGCTTTAATTTTCTTTTCATTCTGTGAGGGGAGAATAGGATTTATCATCTTTTAACATACTATATAATTTATTTAATATTTATTATTTATGTGCTTGTCTCTGTGTTAGAATGCATGCTCCACTGGGCAAGAATCTTTGTTTTGCTCACTAAGTGATTTCTAAGTATCTAGAAATGTGCTTGTCATACAATAGGCACTCAATAAGTCTGTGTTTAATGAATGGCTAAAAAAAGAATTTTACAGCTATAGACAAACTGGCCAATGACCCAGAGAGCCCAGAAACAGATCCATGCCATTTATGGCATTGATCACTGGGGAAAGGGCAGATTTTCATTAAATGGTCCTGGGTTAATTAGTTATCCAAAAGAAAAAAAAAATGAAATTAGGCCTCTACTTCACATTATATTCAATCGATTATGGGTGAATTAAAGATGTTATTTCATATCTTTAAGACATTGAGATAAGAAAGGATTTCATGCACAAGCTTTTAAAAAACAATTCATGAAGAAAAAATGACAAATTCAACTATACTAAGAAATTTTCTTTATCAAAGGGAAATGTGAACTAAGACGCCTCAAACAGGAAGATGACATTGGCAACACTGACAAAGGACTAATAACCAGGATATAAGAAAAAATGTTTATGAATTAAGAAAATCCTTCCATATAAATTAAAAATGTGCACAAGTCATAAATGCATCTCAAAGAAGAAACAGAAATGGCTCAATGCATGAAAATATCTAACATCATGGAAAATTAGAAGAATATAAAAATGAAACTATTATGAGATACGATTTCATACTCACTAGACAGGCAACAATTAAAAAGCTAGACCAATGTTATTACAAGGGAATGGCGCAAGGATGACTCTTTTTACACCGCAGGCAGTGTATGTTAGAACCAAACACTTAGGAGAAGAGTTTGCTGATTCAATGAAAGCTCAACAAAGCACACACCTAAAGACTATGCAATTCCATTACTAGAAAGAACGTAGCACGTGCCAACCTAGAGATGTGGACAACAATCTACATGGTCACACTGTTCATGAGAATGACAGCAGAAAACAACCAGTGTCTATAAGCAGTAAAACAGATGAAGAAATATTTGGATGTAGTCCTACAGTTAAATATTATGAAGCAGATGAGATGAAATCAATGTACTAGATTACATCTTTTTTTTTTAAACAAAAGATAGAGTTGGATGGACTAAAAAATATAAGATTGGTTGATTTATAGATAAGTACTGTCTGTGAAACTTCAGTTTCAGTTCTGTGTGTCCATACTGATTTGCAATTAAAATATATTTCCTGTGATGTAAAAAACCTAACAGTGAATAGTATCAATCCTTATCAATTTGGCCAATCTTCAGAAAGCACTTTGTTTTAATTTTCAATTCCCAGATAATGAAAATGAGCATTTTTTCATGTTTGTCATTCCTTCTATAAATTTACTTCTTTACTTCTCCTAAAACCATATTTCTTTCCTATTCTTTTTTTCACTTTTTCCATTTTGATTCATAGGGACTTCTTTCATATCTAGATATTAATCCTTTGTCAATATACTGCAGATACTCTTTACAATCTGTCTCTTGTCTTTTAATTATGTATGGTGCTTTATCACATACTTGTTTTCCACTTTTATGCAGGCTTGTATGTCAAACCTTTCTACAGGTGAGAAGAATGATAAAATCTTAGTTTTCAAATCAATTACTATCTAAACAAATAATTTGGAGAAAAAGTGTTAAAATAATAAACCTCTCTAACGAGTTTGAGGTTGATGTGTACTTGTGAAGGTTACAGTTTTATATGAAATAAAATCAGCTGAAATCAGAATCTATTCACTCCTAATCTATATAAAGGCAAGGGTGTCTACGACAGGTTCTCAGAATTGAAAGAAATCAGCCACACTCTTATATTCAACAAAAGAGTAAATCAGATTTGATGGATGTGTGCAATCTTTAGAACCTGTTTTTCACATCTTATAAAACACAAACTAGTACCATCAAGATTGTAAAAATACATTCTATTGCTATCCCTTACAAACCTAACAATTTTGAGTCTAGGAGCAAATTCTGGACATTAAAATACAGTTCAAGTCTGTATTTTATGATTTCTACAATAAAGATTATGAAAAATTTGTAAGTACTGTGCAAAATAACAAATTATACCCCCAAAAAATTAAGATTTTCCACGTGAAAAAACTGTTCAAGACAGAAAGTTAAATTTTGGCTTATCGGAATATACAGCTTTACATAAACTAGTTATTTTCATCTTCATGCTTCCCTTTAATTCTGCAGGACCATCATAGAACATAAATGAGGGGGATACATATACTTTTATGTCTTCTAGTTTACTCCCTTTGAGGGTAACATTAACACCTGTCAGATTATGCTCTATTACATTCTCCCAAATTGACTTCCAATTCAACACATGCTTCAATTTAAAACTCTCGTAGGTAATCCTTAGCATACACGATGTATTTCCCTATCTCAAGATGTATACTCTGGGAGAGTTTATATCTCAGAAATCTTGCATCCTTTTCCCCCCTCAATAATTTGACCTAAAAATGTGGCCCAGTGGGGAAAAGACTGGGTAAGAGATGTTGGGGTCAGAGCTCAAATAGTAATAAAATGACATATAAAAACATAACCTTGTCATATACAAAAATATACTGAAAAGGGTAAATCAATAACACAGGTTATTAATAAAGTTTGAAATAAAATGGAATGTATAACATACTTGCTCAAGTTCTTATTTGAAGCCATTACCTCTTTTTTCTTCACAAAAAAAATTAACAGGTTGATTTGACCTAACAAGAAGTTTGTAACTCAGCACAAGTAATACTTTACCATTTCTTCAACAAATACCGACTCCAATCACACACATGGCACCTTGCAGAGCTACGTGCATGATGTAAAAAAAACCCTAACATGTATCCCCCATCAAGACGCTCACAAGGTATTGCCAGAAGTTTTACATGAATTTCGTATTTTTAGTAACACACGTGACTAATATGACATCTCAGTGAGAACAGACTTCATAAAGCTGAATTTCCACATACAAATTAAAATATTAAACAGCATTTTTAAACTAATATTTTCAATTAAACAACTTTAAATGCTATAATCACAGCTCAGAATGGGTCTCATATTGTTGTTTTCCTACCTGTGACTTTTTAACTTGTGGTAGTACTAAAATGATCTACTATCTTAAACATGGATAAATGAGTAACTTAACAACAGTAAAATGGACTTTTGTACAGAAATATTATATAGTTCCCTGACATCAGTTTGGATAAAAACAAACACAATGAGTGCACGCATTCCAAAAGTAACACTCTTCTTTGGGACAGGCTCATCTGAGATTAGGTGAGGGAGCTTCTGTATTGTTCTTAGCATAATTCACGGCCAGCTAGTTGTTTCTCACTGACGAGTCGTTTCTATATCCTCTCCACGCATTTGCCTAAACTATTTGCGGCTCTTTCCTCACATTTGTACCTTTCCATGATTCATACACACAGTTGCTGTTAAATAATTACTGTTGCTTGCCAGTGAGGGCTATCAGGTAAGAATATAATTTTAGAAACCGATGATATAAAAATACAAGCAAACTTGAGAGCTTCTGAATAATATGTGAACTAAAAAGAAAAGGAAAGAGAGATTCCTTGGAAACAAGCACACAAGTATGTTTTGATCCCAAGAGGTGAGACTTCAGACCCAAACAGACAAAGCTGACATTCAGGTCTAATTGCACCCCTGGCTTCAAACTTTGGGCAAGTTAATTAAGGAAACCGAGGTCTGTTCAGGTGATTTTGTAACGGGGGTAAACACCAGAGCAATTTTCTTCATCAGGAGTCAGGTTTAAACAAAGATTTAAAATGTTTTAAAGTTTAAAATATATATACATTGTTTCACAAACACTTTTTCCAGCACATTTCTTCAGAAATCCTAACCAGCTATTGTAACAGAAATCATTCTCCCACCTCTAGGGAGTTTTGTTATTTTTTTTTTGCGGTGCGCGGGCCTCTCACTGTTGTGGCCTCTCCCGTTGCGGAGCACAGGCTCAGGACGCGCAGGCTCAGCGGCCAGGGCTCACAGGCCCAGCCACTCTGCGGCATGTGGGATCTTCCCGGACCGGGGCACGAACCCGTGTCCCCTGCATCGGCAGGCGGACTCCCAACCACTGCGCCACCAGGGAAGCCCTAGGGAGTTTTTAAAAGATAAATTTAAATGGAAAATCCCTCACAAGGTTGGATGGAAGACTGAATGTCAAGATCTAGCATAGGATTTAGTAATTAAAAAAGGGCAGTTCTGTTAGTTATCCATCCAGTGGGAAGCTGACTGCCAAGCTTTGGGCCAAGGCTTGCCTCATTTTTTTTTTCCTCTAAGCTTCACTAGGGCAGAGATTCTCAAAGTGTGGGCCCAAGACTAGGAGCAACAATATCACCTGGGAACTTGTTAGAAATGTAAATTCTCCAGCCCCAGTTCAAACCCGCTGAATCAGAAACTCTGCAGATGGACCCCAGCAACGTAAGGCTCCCTGGGGAGTCTGATGCACCTTTCAGTTTGAGAGCCACGCCATCTTGGATCTGAAGCTCAGTGAACAATACATAGCCAAGTCCAGTGAAAGGACCTACTTTCCCTTATTCTAGTACAACATTTCCTAATGACTCAGCTTCTCTTCAAGGAATTCAACAATTTTGAGGAGTGAAGGTAGCAGCTGTTAGCGAATCAGCTCTGGAGAAATCAGGAAAGCAGCGCATAGTGTAGGCCTGCCCTACAGAGCCATTTCCTTCCTCAGGAGTCAGGTTTAAGCAAAGATTTTAAATATTTTAAAGTATTAAAAAAACCACTGTTTCAAAATCATTTTTTCTGGCACATTAGCTCAGAAATCCTAACCAGCTAACTAAATCCTAACAGAAAATATTCTCCCTACTCCAGGGAGTTTCAAAAAGATAAATTTAAATGGGAAAATCCCTCTAATTTTTCAGGTGCATTTAAGAAAAGTGGAATTATTAGATTTTCCCCCTCCATTCTTTAAGAATGGGTTTTATTCTTTTCTGACACTGATCCCTCATCGTTTATAGCCACTCTTCATAACAGATGTCAATATACCACTTCTTTCTTTTTTAAGGCTCTTATTTAATCCTCCTCATTTGAGAGAACACCATTCTTCAAAGGAAATGAAAGCATCCAAGACTACCTTAATTCTGCAGCATATAAATCATGCATAATCATCATTCTCTCTCCCACTGCCACCCATACATCCAAGGCTGGTGTCAACATATCTAATATTTTGTAGCCACCTTGGAATTTTATATTACCTCATTTTAGATGCTAGACAGATTAGAGAAGGGCTTGAAAGACTATCCCTTCAAAAAATAACTACTGTTGTATACACACACACACACACACACACACACACACTCACTCAGTACTCTGCTATAGGATCAATCCTGAGAAAAGAAACCTAAATAGGAACATTTTAAAATTTTATTCAGATAATTTTTAGTCTAACTGGAAATTACTCAGATATTCGATTTTCCATGAGGCAGCTGAACCCTCTGGAATATTACCAACCCATACTGTGTTACTCATTTAAACTAAATTCTAAAATGTTCTCATTTCCTACAATGTTAAAAGCTCTAATTATTTTATATTTAATTTTTTAATTGTTATTAACACCAAAAAACTCTTTTGCAAAAATGTGCTTATTGCTGTGATACAATGTTGACAATTTGTATTTTTTACAATGACCTACTTAAAGGGCACAAATAAGTATAGGCATAACTGAGGAAACTGCCATATTCCCAATAAAAATGGGAGCGAGAACATTGTTTTCACTTGAAATAGAGAAAAGTAAACCATAGGAAATTTGCCCTCATTATAAAACAAAACAAGGCCAATATTCCAGTTACCATATAAAAATCTATATACTGGGGCTTCCCTGGTGACGCAGTGGTTGAGAGTCCGCCTGCCGATGCAGGGGACACAGGTTCGTGCCCCGGTCTGGGAAGATCCCACATGCCGTGGAACGGCTGGGCCCGTGAGCCATGGCCGCTGAGCCTGCGCGTCTGGAGCCTGTGCTCCGCAATAGGAGAGGCCACAACAGTGAAAGGTTCGCGTACCGCAAAAAAAAAAAAAAAAATCTATATACTGTATTTAAAGATCTGCATCTTCAGAAACAAAATCATTTAAATAACAACATACTCCAGTCATGGTATTAACCTGAGCAGCCTCTAACATTTACATTATTCTAGAATTATACTTGTATTTTTTACTCAACAAGACACACTCGTGACATTTTTCAGATTTACAAATAAGTAAAATTGAAAAGAAAAGAAAGGTATACTTTCAGAACAGCTGGAGTTTTTAGCCTTGCCCTCATACGTACACTCTGTTTTCTAATCCCCAGTAATTTGGGATTAGCATCATTTCCCTCAATGTGGGAAGACACCTTCTACTGGGATCCCTCCTCAAGGATACTTTTGAGGTTCTAATTTTCCATTCTCTTCTGTTTGGAAGCTTTCAAGTACTGTTATTCTCCCCACCAGATTCATCCCATTATGTAAGGTGGAAGGAACCCTACACGGCAGAAATGAAAAAAAAGAAATAGTAGAAAACTGCAACTTTAAGAAAACAGCTGCAGAGCAAGCTACTTTGAGTTGTCCTCATGAATGTCCTGGTCATGAGCAAAGTGTGACTGATTCAGAAACATCCACTATTTGGAAAAAATACTACAGGATTAAGTTCTAGTAGCTATCGTCGCGGTTAGATGGGACAAACATTTTCTCCATTGTTTTCCTATTGTACTCATCATTGCCCAGATTATTTCAACTCTATTCAGAGTTGAAAGCTATTTTCTAAGAACTACAGCAAAAATAAAAGAAAGGCAAATTCAACTATTTTTATTTGCTTTTTCAAAACCCATTTTAATAATCTGACACTGAAATGGGTAATTTGGGGAGGGCAACAAGTCAAGGCTTTGGATGGCTGATACTAGAGCTCGCTCCATCTCAACCTGACCAATGGGACTCAGTGGTTTAGCTACTCCAAGTATCCTAGCAACTGTAAGATACAAGATGACAGCCTTTAGTAGACCACATACTTATAAGTTTCCAGCAATAAATAAAATTTTTTTCTGAACATAAAGATTTTTCAGTATCATTGCATTCTAGAATTTACATTAGCTAAAAGGAAAATGAAAGCTATCTCTGGGTTCCATGGTGATCAGGTGGGAAGTGTTGTTCTTCAAAGCATAATGCTGACAAAAATGACATTCAAAGTTTTGATTTTATAAAAATTTTATCAGGCATGGTTTCATGTTTAGAAACTCTTACACAGCTAAGTTTTCATGGTGGCTTAGGAGACAGTATGCTTTACAGAAGAATGTGAATTATTTATCTCCATCTTTATGGGGACTTCATTTTTAGAATAGTAGACACTGAAAAAGCATACTTTTGTGAAGAGTTTTTTAAAGTACTGATTTTGGTTATTGCACGTGGTATAAATCTGAAGGAATAAAACCTCTGAAATTGAAAATCAAAGTTTGATGTATATAACACTAATGGACTTAGCCCCACCCTCTAATTGATTCATTCATTTCTAGTGAAATTAACACCACCTTCGAGATCAAGTCTGCCCCAGATTGAGCCTTAGAACATTTGGACATTAATTAATTATGCTCGTTAACTTTCATCCAAAGAAAACGATAATCAAAAGCAGTATTCAAGGTGAAAACTACTAAAGATACCCATACTTTAAAAAACATTAAACAACAGGAAAAAAATTTTTCTGTACAACTTCTAAATTCACACAAGAAGGGGATTAATTTGTACTGGTACCACAAAGACGAAATGTGCCAATTGCAATTATGGGAAACATGCCATTAAGTATTAATTTTGTAGGAAAAGACTGAAAGTTCAGCACACAGACATTTTACATTTTCTATGCTATGTTTTATGAATAAAAATGGCTTTATAGTGAATTTCTTCCTATAGAATTGTGAAGGTCTTTAAATTATTTCTCCAGAGCCATCGCAGATAACCTGATTTTGGAAATGCTTCTACATCTTTAAAACTTTCTTGACCCTTAAACTTTTGAGCCTTAAATTTTTATTCAACTATATTTTTATCTGTGATTTAAGTACTACTACTGAGTAACTTAACAGAAGCTGCTGTTTTAATTATGTTAATTATATTAAATTGTATTAACTGTGTAATTGTATAAGTCCTAATGTTCTGATGGAGAAAAGGAAGTCCATATCTTATCCTTTAACTCTCTGAATGCATTTTGCGTGGGGATAGGGGAAAGGGACCTACTTAGCCACAGTGGGAAGGGATGCCTCTTTTAAGAAAAATATGTATTTTGTAAGTGGCGCTAAAATATTGTTAAATGAGACAGGTCTCTTTACACATTGAAACCACCAGAAACCCAACATTGCAGACAATGAGAACTTTCAAGTTTTCAACTTATCCTGAACAAAATAAGTTGTTCCTTATGGAGAACTTGATTGCCAGTTCTTAAGATGATCATTCTTCCTTTGATTATACTAAGTTTATTTTCCTCCCTTTCTTCTTAACCTTGAATGTGAGAATACTGAGTTGCCTTAAAAATATAAATAAATAACAGTAAAGAGGCACCAGAGAAATGAAAAGAGGGAAAGATAGAGGATTGCCAGTGTGTGGAGGAGAGAAAGATTAAAACAAATCTCTCTCTCTAAAAGAACACACAGAGAAATAAGGATTTGGGTAGCACCGTCACATCAGATTCAAGTAGGGAGTGCATGCGAGAAGTCATCACAAAGGCTTGAGATAAAACATTTCTAAAAGCAGAATGGACAAAAGGCGAGTTAATCAACGGGAAGTTTGAGTTTGCTGAGTTACACATCCAATAGCTAGGAGTTATCTTAAAACTAGCCTCCTGGAAATAAGAAAATACTTTTTAACTATTTCAATAAAATATCTGCTGTCATAGAAAAAGTACAATTGACACGATGATACATTATGTGCCTTATTATCACAGCTGACCTTCCCACGGAAAGTTTTTCAGCTGTAAGAGCATAGATCTGGTGCAGTTTTACTGTGAAGCAGTAAAACTGCAAGTCACCATTATTATAACACCCCAAAGCACCCAGTTCACCAAAGTGTAACAGCTCAAACGAGGCTGGACCTGCCAAGTTATAACAACTCCTTCCTTACAATGAAAGACTAAGTGGAGCCTAGCAGAAAAAAAGTAACTTCACATCTGGCAAAAATTAACTCCAAAATCAACATTCTGTTTTCTATGGAGCACCTAATGATAAGTACCATATAACTTTATGGTTCAAACATCTTCCCTTAAATTAGGATCTACAAATAACTACCAGAGGATACTCTAGAACCATCTCACACAGATTCTTCTTAGTAGGCTGGGTCTTGAAACTTAGTTCTTTGCCAGTGATGTTCTGTCTGCATAGTGTGCCCTTCCCTCTGCCTCTTTGGGGATAAATTCCTATTTGACTCAAAATCTGATTCAACTACAGTCTTCAATGAAAAGCCTCCTCTTACTTAGCACTAAGTTAGTTCGTAGGATCTTATTGTCTTCATAGCCCTTTGTCTATCACTCTTCAATTGCACTTACTCTTACTTTATTTACCTGTCTCTTACACTACAAGCTCCTGGACGATGTCATCATGGTCATCTTGGTAGCCCCAATAAGACGGAGCACAGTACTCAAGAGAGTTTGGTTGAATAAACCAAACTAGAAGTGGGGTGTTGGGTGTTAGCCTTAGAAAAGTTAAGAGAACAAATGGTGGTCTTCTAATATGTGATGGGTTATCTCATGAAAAAAGAAATAGTCTTATTCACTAGTATTCTAGGTAGCAAAAATTAAAAGGAAGCAGAGATCAGATGCAAGTATCTAAATGAGCAGAGCAGCCCAACTAGGGGACGGTCTTTCCACACACAGAGCAGTGAGCTTGTCACTGGAGGGAAGAGAGCAGGGCCCCTTCACGAACTTATTGGGAACCAAATTCATCAACTTACAAAGCTAAATGTTATATGAACAAGTAAAGCTCCCTTTGGAAATAATAAATGCATATATATATATACGTATATATACACACATATATACACACATATATATCAAAAGAAAATACAATTAAAATTATTGGTCCCTTTACGTCAATGAAACCAAATTTAGTTATTAAAAGGCGTTAAAAGAAACAGACCAACCTCTAACATGTTTCTAGGTTTTAAAAAGATGAGGCATCTTATAAAAGTAAATTTTTAAATCTTTGTTTACTATCTTACAAATATATAAAAGGAAAAGCTTACATTCTTATACAGTCTTTACTATTTATGAAAATTTACTGGATAACTTCATTGTTATTACTAGAATGTATGTTACATTATAATAATTCATGTGAAAGTATGCCATCTCAGGGGGTCCAATCATACACCACTGGACGTTAATTAAACACCTTATGCTATTGAGGATGAAACATCTAACTGGGCACCGAAAGTGTGATTTAAAAGCAGGGAGGGATGCTGTTGCTGTAGAAGCCTTTGGTTTCAAAGGGAAAATTTACTTCTTTACATATTTAGTTTTATATAGCGTGTAAAAATGTATTTTTATAACATTCTTGTGATCAACGAAGTATATGACCATTGTAGAAAATCTCTAAAGTGAAAACCATAGGAAAAATATCCATAATCACATACCCCAGAAATAACTGGTGTTAGCCTTGTATTTTCTTCACATGTGTCTGCACACAAACACACTCGCTTCACACATACACCCTTACACACATACCATATTTTTGCTCTGATGTAATTTAAAGGTATTTTAGAAATACATATTATCATCATTCCATCTATTACATATAGTTCTTAAGTTACATGTAAAATAGAATTTATATATATTTCTGATTAACATGCTTCATAATTTCAGATACAAAATTCTAATTTTTGAGATGCAAAGTAATCTGATTTTAAAAATAAAATACCATCCACTCTATTTCCCTTGATAAGTGCCATAGCATCTATATACTTACTTACCCATACAAACCCAAGACTGCCTTTAATTTGTCAATAGAAGAAAACCATAAAAAACTGTACATGAAGATAAAAGCTTCATTCATGTTCAAAGCTAACAGCAGAATACATTAAGAAACACATGTATTTATTTTACCTCATTCTCAGATATGTTTTGATAATTATTAAAAGGCATTTTTAATTAGTGAGTGGGTAAACGGAGTATTTTATTCCAGAATTAGAATAATAAATCTCCCTTTTCCAATCATACTGTTTTCCCCACACAAGTATGTTGAAAGGGAAAGAAGAGGGAATGAAGGGGCAAGAATATGCTGTTTCATACATGCATTATGCCACTTTCTGTATCAAAGTACATTTGTGGGTATGCATATCACCCTTAATAGGAGTGTAAGTTTGTCTGGAGCAGAGGACAGGATAGGGTGAAGCTCCCTCATTTGCACAAAGTGCGTTACTTAAAGACAAATATATACCCAACTCCAAAAAGCTTATTTTAGTATTGCATACCATTCTCCAAGAGCTTTCCTGTGATTGCCTTATTTGACACATACAAGAATCCTACAGGATACCATTTCAAAAATAAAATCACCCTTGGAGAGGTGAAGTGACTTGTCCCAGGTCTAATGTATAAGGTAAGTGGTGACGCCAGGACTTAAATCCAGGTGTTCTAGCTCTAAACTTAGTGCTTTTTCAACCACATCACACTTCTGCAATCAACAGGGTACTCAGAATCAGGACTAAAAACAATTACTCATCAATTCATGAAATGCAGGTGTCTTTTTCAGCCCACACTGACACAGTAAAAGTGATTTGATCACTTTTGGTTTAATAAACACTCTTGCTGCTGAGCCATGGGATGAGGATTGGGGTGGGAGAAATTCCCTCTCTTTGCATTTTAAGCTTTTGCTCTTATTTTCTTTTCCCAGTTCCAGTTTATTAATTCTCAAAATGCCTCTCCATTGTGGAAATGTATTTCTCTTAATGAACTGTTTTGATCACATAATGAGGATAATAACTAATAAATATATATATCCTACTCAAAATTTTTGAAGATTTCTTCATATTTCTTCTCATACTTTAGTAATGGCCAGATAGATGTAATATTCCCTTCACTTAAATATATTTTGTCCAGGACCACTGTAACATAACTCCTTTACAGGGTTCAAACCTGTCTCATCAGCAGATACTTGCCTGATTAAAGTATAGAAATTATTTCTATTTCCAATTATTATTTTAATCTTACACTTAACACTCCCTCTCTCTGTCCAAACACCAGTAAAAACCAGTAAACCTCTGTGCTGGGCACTGGCTATACAGCACAAAACTGGTGTATTTGCTCGTGAAGACAATAGACCACTTGAGGACACAGGTAAAGCAAATGCAAATAAATAGGTAAAGAGTAAGAGCTACTATGAAGGAAAATAATAAGTTATGAGTCCCGATATCCTTGATTCCGTTTGAAAGATCAAGAAAGGCAGAAGTCTTTCCTGAGGAGATAATATTTCATATGAGAGCAGAAAGGATGTCATCACCACGTGAAGAGCCGGGATGGGGCTGGAGTAGGTGGAACATTCCTGATGTGGGAGTTTGTTAGGCTGGAAGAAGGGAAAGGCAACTTCTGGGGTTGGGGCAGGGGAGCAGGGGAAGAGTGGTGGCAATGAATTTGCAGAGAGAGCAGGGCCAGGGGCCCTCAGAGCTGTGGGCCACGTTAAAGACCTTGGATTTTATTCCAGGTAAATATAAGACATTGAAAGGGTTTAAGCACAGAGAGGACATGAGCAATGTACAGCTTTGGTTAAATTAACCCAATGCCAATACTGGTCCAGGAAACAGAATCTTTATTAAGAGCTCTAGCTCTGCTGTTAAAGCAGCCAAGTAACGTGGGGCTTCTCTGTAATGTCTTTTGGCCTTTCCCTCAACTGTGGGAGAAAAAGGGAGGGATAACTCTAACCCTCCCAAGCTATAACATTCAAGGATCCTAGTGAATGTTAAGTGCTTTTTTAAAGCCGACATAAAACATTGTATTAGCTTCAGGTGTACGACATAATGATTTGATCTGATATTTGTATACACTGCAAAATGATCACTACAATAAATCTAGCTAGCATCTGTCACCACACAAAGGTACAATCTTTTTTCCTGTGATGAGAACTTTTAAGATTAGCTCTCTTAGCAACTTTCAAATATGCAATACAACAAAACAGACTCTAATCACCATGCTGTACATAACATCCCCATGACTTATTTTATACCTCGAAGTTCATTACTATTGACCCTCTTCACCCATTTCACCCAGCCCCCACAAACCCCCTCCACACTCTGGCAACCACCAATCTGTTCTCTGTATCTATTAGTTTTGCTTTGTTTTGTTTCTTTTTTTTTTTAGATTCCACATTTAAGTGAGATCATACTTATCTGACTTAATCTTATTCACTTAGAATAATGCCCTCAGGGTCCATCCATGTTGTCAAATGGCAACATTTTCATTCTTTTTTTTTAACAGCTGAGTAGTATTCTATTGCATGTATGTATAAGTGTGTGTGTGTGTGTGTGTGTGTGTGTGTGTGTGTGTGTGTATCCACATCTTCTTTATCCATTCATCCATTGATGGATACTTAGATTGTCTCCATCTCTTGGCTATAGTAAATAATGCTGCAAAGAACATAAGAGTGCATATATCTTTTCAAATTAGTGTTTGCTTTCTTGAGATAAATACCCATAAGTGCAATTTCTGTCTCATATGATAGTTCCATTTTTTAATTTTTTGAAGACCCTCCACACTGTTTTCCGTAGCAGCTACATGAATTTACATTCCCATTACCAGTGCACAAGGGTTACCTTTTCTCCACATCCTCACCAATACTTGTTACTTCTTGTCTTTTCAATAATTAATAGCCACTTTAATAGATGTGAGGTGATATCTCATTGTAGTTTGATTTGTATATCCCTGATGATTAGTGATGTTGACCATCTTTTCATGTACCTGTTGGCCATGTATATGTTTCATTTAGAAAAATGTCTATTCAGATCTTCTGCCTATTTTTCAGTTGCATTATCCTCTGTTATTGAGTTGTACAAGTTTTTTATATATTTTGGATATTATTTCCTTATCTTATATATGATTTGCAGATATCTTCTCCCACTCATTCAAATCATTGATGGTTTCCTTTACTGTGCAGAGGCTTTTTAGTTTGATGTAGTCCCACTTGTTTATTTTTGCTTTCGTTGACCTTGCCTCAAGTGTTTTTAATGCTGAATACTTGGAATCTTTAAGATTTATCTATAACATGGTGTCCATTTATGTAGCTATAAAATTCCTCACGATCAAACCATAATAGGGCATGCAATTTGCATTCACCATTTTTCACGATAAATGAAAGCATTGTCAGGTAACAAGCTAGAGTCTGAGGGTATTTTCAGTGCTATAAATCTTCTTCTGTAAGTTTAACTGCTTAGAACAATGCTTTTTCTTTTACTACAGTAATAATGCTAACTTACATCTGTACAGCTCCTTGGCTTCTGTATAGCATATTAGTTCTTTAGTGATAGGGACCAGGTACCAGGTGTTTCTTGTCCACTTTCTCTTGACAGTGCCCAGCTTACTCTGATATATAAGCAAGAGCTGTTTACTGAAAGACAACTATTAAATTGGGAGATTGGGAATGACATATACACACTACTATATTTAAAATAGATAACCAACAAGGACCTACCGTATAGCACAGGGAACTCTAATCAATACTCTGTAATGACGACTATGGGAAAAGAATCTAAAACAGAGTGGATATATGTATATGTATAACTGACTCACTTTGCTGTACAGCAGAAACTAATACAACACTGTAAATCAACTACACTCCAATAAAAATTAATTTAAAAAAAAAAGGAAATTCTGACACATGCCACAAGATGGATGAAACTTGCAGACATCATGCCAAGAGAAATAAGCCCGTCACAAAAGAGCAAATACTGTATAATTCAACTTATATGAGGTACTTAGAATAGGCAATTTCATAGAGACAGAAAGTAGAGTGGTGGCTGCCAGGGCCAGGAGGAGAGGGGATGGGCAGTTATTGTTTAACGGGTATAATGTTTCAGTTTGGAAAGATGAGAAGTGTTCTGGAGATGGATGGTCATGATGGCTGCACAATGTGACTGTACTTAATGCCACTGACACGTTTACTTAATAAATAGTTAAAATGGTATAAATTTTATTGTGTATTATTTCACCACAGTAAACATAGCTGCTCTCATTAAAAAAAAAAGACAACTAGTAACTATTAGTTGGAGATGTTATTAAAAAGGAAAGGCACTACATTTAAAAAAAAAACTTCTAGAATATAGTCCTGCTTGTGTCACAGCCATGTCTTAGACCTTGAGTAGTTCCTCACTGCTCAAGCCCGGGGCACTCTCCACAACCTAGAATCCACTTATTCTCACAGATCACTCTCATCCCATCTCCCTCACCAGTCTTCTCTTACCTCTACTGTACCTCCCCACACACAGTTGTTCCCAAGTATGGCATGAAAGCTTTTGTTCTAGCTGTTCTCTTAGTGTGGCATGTCCACTCTTCCCTATGAAATTCAACTTTCAACACGAATACAGTGTACACTGGCAAGGTGAGTGCCATGAGATGATTCAATACTCCCTTTCTGTATTAGAATGGCTATTTCATTCTTGCCCGTTCAGAAAAATCAGCTACCAATGAATTGAATCTAAATATCAGAGAAAGCATGGACACTGAAACCTCCTGTAAGGATACTTTAAAAAATCACCCAGATAGTCCAGAATAGAATTACTAAGTTTTAAGATCATTAAAATCATAATGGGACACTCCACTTGCGGCTCTCCAAGTAGCATCTACATATACTCAGGAGTCCATGGAACCAGTGACAAATCCTATTCAATACAATTTATTTATATTGTAGGAAAAAACTCTGAAAGCTTCTTTCACAAAATCCATACATCCCTGTTGATTGGAATAGTCCGTCTCAAATAGGAAGGTCCTACTAGTACAAAGTAGAGACTACCGAATGAGTGACTACAATGAGAAGCCTTTTGTCTGAAAGGCAATTCATCCTTTAGCTGCCAAATACGTACAAAAATAAGCCAAGTAAAATCAGTAGATTTGGTTTAGGACAAGAGAAAATTCTGTTTGCCTCTAAATGTAATCAAACTCTGTTCTTACATATCTTTGGTACGTCACAAGTTTTCTACTTTTTCTCTATTCTAGACTGGATTTTAATACCTCTGCTATGTAATACTTAAAGGTATTAAATGAACAGGTTCATTTCTGAACACAAGTTATAAAAACAATAAAATATCTTTACAGTACCTTCTAATTAAGACACGTAGATTGAGTTTGTGCAACTTTTTATATAAATGTGACATTTAAAAAATGCTATCCTCATTTTTAGATGCAGTAATAAGAAGTTGTACTTACTTTCCAATTACTTGTAATGGCCACCCAGGTTACCCCTCAAATGCTTTTGATCTCAGCAACGTAGCTCGAAGAGCAAAATTACATTTCACTTTGAAGTGCAGCTTCCTACTCCTAATTTTACTATTCATGGCAAAGTTCAAGTAAAATTTTTAAATTACATAGCATCTAAGAAAACAAAGCTATTGGGCTAAATTTAGGAAATGAAGGAGAGTCTAGACAACAAAATTTGGTTACCTGGATGGCTAAAGCCTATTATTTATTCAATTAATAACAAAACGGGAAATATAAGCATTCCATGTACTCATTTAGATAACAAAAGTAGTTACCATTTTAAAAGTGTAATAGGTAAATCCCAGCAAAGATAGCTAGAATTCTGTATTCTAACCTCCATTTACTCACCAAATCCAAACTAGGAAATATATTTCACAAGTAAAACAGAGACCCAATCGCAGAGCAGCTGTCCCAGGGAAGTGCTCTCTCCTCCCTTCTCTCTAGCTACAGAGAATAGAGGGCATCCATGGTCTCCTGTGCCCTGGAGACTGAGACAGGAAGTCATTCTCAGCTGGACAACAGCCATCATGGGAACAGTAGCCTCATTTATCACTTCAAAGACACAGCGGTGGGGAAATTAACCCCTCCCTTTGAAGGAAATAAACTTGGTCTACATGGTCTTGAAATGTTCATTAGTCTAAATCCTCAGGTAACAATTGCAGAGGTCGAACCCTAGTTTTTTAAAATAGTTTCTTAGAAAATTCAGATGCTAGATAATTTTAGGGCACTTTCAGCATCAGCCCTATTAAAAAGGCAGTATTTAAACAACTCTAACAACCCAGTGCTGAAAGCTGCTGCTCTTCTTCAGACTGAATCTAGAAGGGCTTTTGGAAGGAGACCCAGAAAATCCAGATTATCCTCCGATCCTTCTCACGTTTCATTTATTCACTAATACCTTACTGACTGCCTATCATGTTCACTGAGTTTCAGGAAAGGAAAATGTTAATGGAACAAAAGTGCAACTTCCTATCCCCTCAAGACCCACCCCCACCAAAACAAACAAACAAAAACACCAACTTAGCAGAGAGACAAGCACCAGATTTCAGTTCTGAAGACCCAAACAGGAATCCCAGTCACACCCATAATTTGAAAAAAGCTGGTCAATGTGGCTGGACCTCAGTCTCATCTTAAAAGTGAGATCATACTACTTAACTTTACAAAAGGATGAAATAGGAATATAAAGCTCCTAGCACATGATAGCCATCCAATAAATGTTGGTTGACTATGAACTTGTAGAAAATACCACTGACCCTTGAACAACATGGGTTTGAACTGTGTGGGTCCACTTACACATGGATATTTTTCAATAGTAAACTCTACAGTGCTACCTTAGTTGTGTCCATGGATACTGAGGAACTGTGGATACAGAGGGCTGACTATAAGTTACAGCAGGATGAACCCCACACGGTTCAAGGCTCAGATGTTTTTAATAATAGGCATTTTCTGTTCTTAACATACCTTACCTTGCGGCCATAATATATAACCCATATCTCATTACCTTTCCTGATTCATTAATAAATGTCTCTAATAAACAAAAGGAAGTACATGTTGACAGTTTCGGGACAAGATCAGTCAGGATTTTATCTCCTAGGTGATAGCCAACCTTCAGTATAAGAGTTACATGATTCCATGCATTATACTATCAATAAGACCTGAGAAGGAAAGGCAGTCATGTCTTGGAGAAGTCAGGGAAGGATTTATGCAAAAGAAGGAAAGTCACAGGCTCTCCTAACAAAAGGCTGAAACAGATGTTTTGTGCGGAAGCCAACTTGTGGGTCGAGATTTTGAAGCTTTATATTCCGTGATAAAAATTTTTAATTTGACCCCGTAGGCAACAGAGAACCAACAGCATTGGGGCAAATGAGTAGCTAATACTAGCCTCAGAGTTAACTGGATCATAATGTGCTGAAGATATTGAATAGAAGGGAGGAAGGAATGTCAAAGACTAATATTTATGAATTGGAATTGAAGAATAATAAAAAGAAATCAGGAGGTAAAGATATTTTTGGAGACGAAGCAGAGAAGTGATAGTTCTAAATGGAAACATCTTCTTGGCTAGCCAGAGGCACAGAAGAGGCACTTATGTGAAAGGAGATGCTGGCATGACTCTAATCAGGAGAGACAAAAGTGACGTTTTGAGACACAAACAATTCCCCGGATTACAGTATAAAAAATGGCTCTCAGCTCTAGCTGTGCATCAGAATCACTTATGGAGCTTTTAAAATGTGTCCCTGCTTGAGGCTTCATCTCAGAGGCTCTGATTATAGCCAGGATTGAGAATCACCAGAGCAGAGAAAGAACTGAGGGCAAAAACTGAGCCTCAGGGAACTCCCAGGGCAAAGGTCAGAAAAGGAGGTCGAAAAGGAAGCAAATTTTACAGAAGTAGAAGGAAAGCCAGGAAAATATGGCAGAATCCAAGGGAAGAGGAAATTTCCAGAAAGAACAGGTGGCAAAAACAGTAGCAACTGCTGTATAAGAGGTCAACAGTGATGCATCTAAAGCAATGCCTGGCTCCTGGGAGGCACTCAGTAGATATGCAGTGAATGAATGAGTGCTGAGAAAATGGTCTCCTCCCTCTGCAGTTCAGACGCTCTTACAGCTTAGGAATTCTACACTGGACCAGCAACATTATGGGGCAGACGGTCTTCACGGGGTTGAACTGGATTGAATAACTAGACTTGGGGTTCAACTTCCCACTTCCTAGACTCTATTTTGAACATAATCAAAAACTGGCCTTCAGGCAAAGAAAAAAATGTAACAGCTTTCAAAGCAGAAAAAAGATTCAATCATTCATTCATTCATTCAGCCTACCAGCCAGCCAGCCAGCCAGCCAGTCAGATATTTATATACATCCATTCTTCAACATCCATTTACTCCAGGGAATGAAGATAGCACTTCAAAACTTAATCTCCAAGCCACATGATTTGCATTAATTTGCATATAATTTTAATCTATTTCAAAACTGTAGCAAAGCCCATTTAACATGCATTTTTTTGAATTACTTGGAATTCCTTTTGACAGATTTTCAAGCAAAAGCATATTTTTATTGTGATCAGATTATTTCTTGCCTAATATCTAAGTTCTTCCACATGTCTCAACTTCACTAGAATTGAGTTTTGTTATCCTAAAAATGTCAGACTAATGGGTACTTTTAAAATTATCACATTAATGTTCTTAATGCAAATTTTAGCTTTGAAGTCATTCATTAACAAAAGAGAAGGCCAGATCTCTTTAACGAAGCATGAACTATCTTCCTGCTTCTATTAACTATCACTGCCATTTCTACAAAAGTTTTAAAGGAAACCGATTAAATTAATATTTCCATGAAATACATGAATAGATCCTTACCTCTGTCTTCGCTTTTTTCTCCATTATAAGAAGTTCCCTAAGTATTGTAATTTCACACATTTCTATCACTATACTGATTTGCAAAATCCTGTAAACCTGTAAATGGGCATGATGTTGCCAATGCTGGATTGCTAACGTTACTTCCATACACAGTATTTCAACAACTATGACTATGGATCATTCTTAGTTCAGATTTTACACAAGTAATGAGCATTATTTTTTTCTTGGTTTTATGTTTTTTTTTTTTTTTACATGAGATCAATCACTAGAAAACTCGATGAGCTTCACATTATAAGACAATAACTGAAAGGTATGGGAATAGAACTTTCAAGAAAAGCCAAAATGAAAGACATCTTAATTTTTATATCAACACATTTTCTCACATTATATGTGGAAACAGGCTGAGGAATAAAGAAAAATCTTTATTCCAAGGGAAAGACAATACTATGTATCAATATTTTAACATTTTTTTTTTAAATAGCACAGCCATAACAGGTAACCCTTTAAGTAAATTAGGTAGTCCCTAGGTATGTAAAAATAAGAAATCAATTTTTGCCCTTAGGAGCTCACTGGCCAATGAATGGAATGGAATTACTCCAATTTGATAGCTTATAATCTCTACCTCTGCCAGCTGCTGGAGAAGAGTGGCTGCAGTTGGACCTACGCTAAATCTAAAGTTCACATGGAATATTAAGTCCCAAAGAAGACCTATACCTCTACTCCATTATAAAAGCCAAAGCCGGTAACACTAGTTAGGGAGGTATGACTACTGCTAGTAATCTCAGCCTCAAGGCCGAATAGGTATCAGGAGAGAGAAGCATCAGCTCTTTTTACTCCCAACCTCTACAATATCCTTCAGAGCTACAGTCAAACTATAAACATAATTTCAGAGGTTCCCCTTCCCTCCACCTTATCCCCCAAATTAAACTTCTTATTTGACTTATCCTATCTGAAATTGCTCACGGGCCCAGCCGCTCCGCAGCACGCGGGATCCTCCCGGACCGGGGCACGAACCCGTGTCCCCTGCATCGGCAGGCGGACTCTCAACCACTGCGCCACCAGGGAAGCCCTGAAATTGCTTTTAAAATGGCTATGAAACAAAGTGGAGTCACTTTAGGCACTTCAGTACAACAGGAGGGAGTCTAAAGGGGAAGCTGACCCTATAGCTTGACTGTGCAGCCAATCTCATGCTAAGATACACAAGATACTGTGAAAGAAGTGATTCAACAACAAACACAAGTGGAAAACCACACAGAGCAAGAGTTATGAATGCACGCAAATGGCAGCTACCAACTACCACATCCCTGAGAGCTGCATTCCTGTAACCTAACCTGGCTGAGGATAAGGTGGAGTCAAGGCCTTTTTCAAATGTATGATTGAAGGGCTTCCCTGGTGGCGCAGTGGTTGAGAGTCCGCCTGCCGATGCAGGGGACACATGTTCGTGCCCCGGTCTGGGAAGATCCCACATGCCACGGAGCGTTTGGGCCCGTGAGCCATGGCCGCTGAGCCTGCGCGTCTGGAGCCTATGCTCTGCAACGGGAGAGGCCACAACAGTGAGAGGCCCGCGTATCGCAAAAAAAAAAAAAATGTATGGTTGAAGTTCCTATCAGCTTCAGCGGGTTACTGTCAGGAAACTATATGGGAGTATGGAATTTAGGATTTCGGCTATACTTGATACTTGACTCACACGTGGTTGTCTCTTCAACTTCGGATTCTCAGACGAGAATAAAATTTTCTCTGCCTGGCTCTCACCAGAAATTCTGCTGCCACCCACATAACAAAAGAGCCGGCAAAGTTGCAACCTAATCACATTAATGACTGACAAGGCTTCTACATAAAAAGTCAACTGTGCCAAAACCATACCTTTAAGGCCTAAATATGTTTGATCCCAGATACTGCAAGCACGGTTCCTATTTGCCTCAGTCCAGCAGACTGTCCACAGAATTGTTCCAAGGTATGCCAAATTTGCCTCTCTCCTCCCACCATGTACCCCCAGAGGGCCACACTTTCTCCTCCTCGATATGCTGAATTGTCCCTGGGAGCAGTCTATAGTTAATCAGCTACTCAGTGGCCCAAACTCCTTCAGATAATGAGTAAGAAAACTGAAGAGCAAACCAAGTGCTTTCAAGCTTAAGAGACTGACCATACAAACAGATAATGGAGGGTCATATGTAGCAACACAACTCTAACCCACAAACTCTGCCGTTACCACCCTCAAACAGTCAGACAGTGGCTCCCAGCTTCCCTATTTTTTTTTTTTTTTTTTTTGCCTCTGCTTCCAACTCAGGACCAACCAGAGGAAGCCAAATATGCTTCCAAATCTATCAAATTCGATGTCTCACTTCTATTTAGCCTGTCTCCAGCTTCACCATGCCAACAAGCCCCAGTCAGAGCATATCTAAAACTTCCTTCCGTTGTAAGGCTTTCCCACTCCCCTGCCCAACCTGGAGTCTCTGCCAAACGGAAGTCACGGTGGCGGATTCCTTGCTGTGGCAAAATCCCCGAATAAACCGCCTCTGCGCATTCTCATCTGGGTGGTCTTCATGTACTTCCACACGCTCAAAAGCTGAATGCTGGAATGTTCATTACCTTAGTGTTAAAAGTCTTAGATTTGGAAACTAAAAAAATAAATACAGTGTTTACATAATTTCAAAGCAAACGGGAAGTGAGAACTAGAAAGGGGAGCCGTTGGCATGTCTAGATTCTAGACCAGTCATTACCATTAACTTAGATTCTTAGGAAAAGCTGACCCCTCTCTGGCCTCATTTTCATTATTTGTAAAATGAAGTGGGAAAAAGGCTGAGTGAGGACTGCCTTCTTGTGGCTCTGATTTTCTGGATGTGTCAGTCTGGAAGCCTATGACGCACTCAAATAAGGACGATTCAAGATGAGTTGAATATAGGGGGGTATGTACATAGGTGTGGGCAGGTATAGGAGAACCACGAGATGGCAGGCAGTACTCCTGGGTTTGTAATGGCTATTAGCATGCCTGAGCTTGAAGCAGCAAGAGGAAAGTGTCCCCAGAGCTAGGAAGGAGAGTGCTGGGGGAAGAGCCAGCTTAGCATGTGCGTGATCTGTGGTAGAGGGACACGGCCAGCCTGAGGGAACCCTGCAGAAGGGAGCAAAGGGAAAATAACTTCCCTCTCCTCCTCTTTTTCATCTTTCCGGGTTTCCGCATTAGCCAAATGCAAGTGGAAACTGGACGACACGACACGGGATCCAGAGAGCTCGGTCGCCCTGTGCAAACAGCAGAGTGGAAAAGGGTGGAGAGAGGGTCCGGAGGAGAAAAGGAAAGGCATCTGATGGACAAACTGTGATTCCTTGACATTGTACACTGCTTTGGCTCAGATTTGTACAGACATGTTCTTATCAAAATGCCCATCCCTAACTTCTTTCCTCCTCGTTTTCATTTTCATTATTTCTTCTTTTTAATTCTTGCTACCCCCTGTAGTTCTACATTTTTTTTTCTGACATCAGTAAGGAAATAAGTATCAGTGACAATAAGAACACAACTTCTCAACAAGCAGCCACAAGCATCTCAATGAGCAGCATCTCCTGGCTTGTACTACGTTTATCACGTATTAATTATATTTATGTATGTAGCTACCAGACTGTAAGGTCCATGAAGGCAGAGTTGTTATCTCTTATCTCTGTATCTACCGTGGCACATGTTTTATATAAATGATAAACATTTAAAAAATAAAATAGTGATATTCCCCAATAGTTCAATAGTTCCCAAACATTACACCATAACACATATCCTTTATTTGTTTTACTTTTCACAAACTCCTGAATCTTTATACCGATGATCAATCGGCTAACATAAGAGCATAAGATAACAAGTGTCCTACAGCAAATCTGTAGAGCACATGTCATTCTGTTTCACCAGAACAGAGATAAATATAAAACTACAGGAAAAACTGGCTACGGTGAAAAAGAAACAACCCAAAAAGGGGCCAAAATTTTGAAATTTGGTAACGGCCATTCCTTCAGAAGGAGATGAGGATTCCAAAAGCAATGCAGAAAGAGAATGAATGAAGCTGATGAGAAGAGTTTATATGCAGTAAATTAATATTTTTGCCTTAAAAATGAAGAAAGTTGGTACTTGCAAAGGACAATTCAAATGGCAGCTCCATTGTGGAACAGTGATTTTTGAAAAGGTAACCCAAGGGCTTAAATATTTTGTTCTCAATTGAGAAAGTCAGTGTAAAAAAAATACGTTCCACAGTACACAGCATGAGACAACTTTTAATGAACTAAATCTGTTTTCCTCATTTCTTCTCACCATTTACTCAGTACCATCACTGAAAGGTAGGGGGGTGTTGTACTCAACCCCAACTACCTGGGAGAAAGTTGTATAATTTAAGAAAGATACTTATTATCCAGATAGAAAGGAAAGTGCATTGAAATAAATTTATTACCTGATCTGAACGTTCAAGTCCACTTGTATACTCTCATATTTGGCTTCCCCATACTAACCGATAACTGCTAAAATAAGGCTAGAGGGAAACCAAACGTATTTAAGTACTTAAAAAAAACTTCAAATATACTGAGATTTATAAACCCATTGTGAATACGGGACAGAGTTCCCACATACCCTATACCCAGTTTCCAGTTATTAGCAGCTTGCATTAGTATGGTACCTTTGTCAAAATTAATTAACCCATACTGACATAATATTGTTATTATCTACAGCCCACACTTTATTTATGTTTCCTTATTTTTCACCTAATGTCTTATTCTGTTCCAAGATCCCATCCAGGATTACATTTTGTTTTCATGTTTTCCTAGGCTCATCTTAGCTATTACAGGTTCTCAGGCTTTCCTTGGTTTTGATTTGAGGAATATCAGTCAAATGTTTTACATAATGTCCCTTATATTGGATTCATCTGCAGTATCCCTTATGATTAGACTGGGTTTATGGGCTTTGGGGAAGAAGATGACAGAAGTAAAGTGCTGTCCTCATCACATCACATGGAGTGTCAAAACCAGCAACATGACTTATCACTGCCATGTAAATCATGACCACCTGGTTGAAGTGGTATCTGTCAGTTTTCTCCACTCCAGAAGGAAGTCCCTACGTACAACTCAAACTTAAGGAGTATGGACCTATACTTCACCTCCTTGACGGCACAGTATCTTCATAAATTATTTGGAGTTCTTCTGCATAGATTGTACTTCTCCCCATTTATGTAATCACTAATTCATTTATATCAGTATAGACTCATTGATTTTTTTTTTTTTTTTACTGTGAGTTCTATTCCCAAAGCATACTTTTATATGGTTGCTCAAATTGTTCCAGCTTTGGCCACTGGGAATCTTTCATTTGGTCCCTGGGTCCAGCTGACATACTCCTATCATTGTGGCATTTTTTAAGCACTAAAACAAAACTTTCTTTCTAGCACTAGGAGATGCTCTAGGCTCATCTTGTACATTATCACTTCTGGGCTTAACATCAGTCATTTCTCTAAAACCCCTGCTTCCTCTTATTCAAATGCGGTATTAGAATATTTGAGTGTTAAGTGTTAAGTAATATATGATTATTGCTACTGGGTTGTTGATGTTGCTTCTGGGCACTCAGATTCCAGAGCAAGGAAATATATGTATGTACCTACTAACCAATAATATGTACATATATATAAAATGTATATCTACATGCCTATATGTATGAATACATATAAGTGTGTGTATATACATCTACTTCCATCTATCAATATATCTATATTCAGCTAAACATGAGTTCAGTACTGACTAGAGTCTCCAGCTCTAATCCATTACCACATGGATCATTCTAGCCTCCTCTCTTGCTTGTCTATAACCTCCCACTCTGGGTTATTTAATTTTAACACCTCCTAAAATGCACTTCAGCATATTCTCTCCACAGGTAGCAAGAGTTTTAAATAATGATCTTCCAATTGACAGTTCAATCCACATATATAATACATTGGTTCTAAATTATATCAAGGTACTAACAGCATGAGATACTAACAAAGACTTCCTTTCTCATTATGAATCCTACCTAGCCTAAGCTAGCACAAGCAGGGATCTTAGCTGAGGCTGAAATGTTCAACCTTCACTTGATATTTCTCTTGGGGCAAGTTATAATTGGATGTCACACCTATTAACTCAACTTCATTCTGATAATCATTTAATAATTTTCCTCATATTTCTTTTTACAACTGCATTTTTTTTTTTTTTTTTTGCAGTACGCAAAATAGGGCCTCTCACTGTTGTGGCCTCTCCCATCGCGGAGCACAGGCTCCAATGCGATGCGCAGGCTCAGCGGCCATGGCTCACGGGCCCAGCCGCTCTGCGGCATGTGGGATCTTCCCAGACCGGGGCACGAACCCGTGTCCCCCTGCATCGGCAGGTGGACTCTCTACCACTGCCCCACCAGGGAAGCCCTACAACTGCATTTTGAATAGCATTAATATACGTAATGATAACATTTTGAGACACATGAACTACTTAAGTTTGTAATTACTGTATGATCATCCCACTGGAATCACTGAGACTCCACTGCACATCCAGATCAACATAAAAACAATACTTTACTATATTCTAGATATCTAAAAAGCTCAATGTTTCTATAAACCTTATTTTGAAAAGAAACAAATAGTGTGCATTAACACCATATATTCAAAATGAAAAATCAGGGTGAATAATTAATATCTACTTTAATTTGTACTCATAAGCTGATTAAACCAACATTTCCACCTATTCCTGAGAGAACTGAGGATTATAGGTAAAAAAATAAATAGTACTCCCAAGGTCACGCATTTCTTAAATGAAAGTTAGGCCATAAATCCAATTCCTTTTACACCAAATTCTCTTATTAAGGCAAGAACAACTAGCTTATATTTATTACTATACTTTTTGGATTCATAATCATTTGAAAGCTTTTGCTAAGTCTGTCCACAATCTGTCCAAGAAGATGATAAATGTTAATGCAGATGCATATATGTCTGGTGAAATTATTCTCAGCAATAGGAAGTTTATGCCATTAGAATATACCTATACTGATCAATAAAAAGAGAGAATTTTGGAGTATACCTTTACAAGTCAACTTCACCTTTTAAAAAAATACTCCTGGTACACTTTAGCTCCAAACAAGATTAAGTAACAGGGACTAGATATTTAATCTCCTTGCCTGAAACAATTGGGGGAAAAAAGCAGACAAAATAAACAAAACAACAGTTTGCAGCATGCTCATCAGGCAACAAAAGATACCCGAGACACAATAAACAAACATGCTGAACCCCACAATTGCTTCAGCTCACTGCCCTAATAAATAGAGTTTCCCAGGCCATCGATCAGGGAGATGCATCCAGTGTGAACTCCAGCAGACCTCCTGTGCTTAGAAGATGGAGCTAGGAGTCTAAGGTAGAGTTCACAGGAAAGAGGAGAGAGCTGAACAAAAAGAAATAACTCCAGAGATTTGCAGAAGGTCTCCCTCAGATCTTCAGCTGAGTATTGATCTGCACATGTCTATTAGGAAACAACCTGGAAGGATTAGAAATAACACAGCCAGCCCACACACAAGGCCAAACCAATGCTCTTCCCAGCAGGCACACTGAAATACCTCAAAATAGGGTCTATTACACAGAAGGCTCATGGCTCAGAAGTGGGGAATAGTTAGACCAAGATTGAGCACAGCTAACAAATTTTACAACTATTACCTAAAAGGATTAAACTGTTTCCAAAAAATGTAACTGTGTGCCAGAACCATGATCAAGAATATGTACAGGAATAAAAATAATATCCAGCATTCAACAAGGTAGACCTACATCTGGCATTCAATAAAAAATTACATTCAATAAAATATCACTTAAAAGCTAGACTCTGATAAGTTAATGACAAAAAGAAAACTATAAAGCTTAAAGCCACCACTAAAATAAGAGTAATAGCAATGAACCAAGAAAGTAAATACAATAGAATCATAAAGTTACTTAATTAATGCAAAAGAAAGCAGAAAAAACAGAAAAATGGAACCCAAGTAATAAGATAATAGATTTAAGTCTAAACATATGAATAATCACATAGAATACAAATGGTCTAAATACTCTAGTTAAAAGGAAGATATTGTCAAAATAGATTTTAAAAGTTAAAACTCATGTACATGCTGCCTATGCGAAATTCAGTTAACTATAAATACACAGATGGACTAAAAGATGGAAAAAAAATTACCATGCCAACAGTAATCAAAAGACAGCTAGAGTGGCAACATTAAATCAGATGAAGTAGATTTCAGAGCAAAGAAATATTGCCAAAGATAAGATCATTTCATAATGATACACCTAACAACAGATCTTCACAAGTAATAAAGGAAAAACTGATAAACTAGAAGAATAGACAAACCCACAATTAGTCACAAATTTCAGTACCCCTCTGTTAATATTTTATATAACAAATTTAAAATCATCAAAAAAACCCTAACATCCTTTCCTGATAGTACACTTAAAAAAACACTATCAACCAATTATATCTAACTGATATCTACAAAACAATTTGTCCAACAGCCAAATACACATTCTCTTCAAGTACACCCAATACATTTATCAAGATAGATTATGTTCTTGGTCTTAAAACAAGTCCCTAAATTGAAAACTTTCAAGTCATATAAAATATGTTCTCTTACAAGAATGGAATCAAGTTAGAAATCAATAATAAAAGATCTCCAGAAAATTCACAAATGTTTGGAAAATAACATTTCTAAATAGGCAAAGTCAAAGAAGAAAACCAAAAGGAAATTAGAAAGTACTTTGAATTGAGTGAAAATTAAACCAAACATATCAAAATTTGCAGGATGCTGCTGAAGTAGTACTTAGGGGGAAATTAAGAGCACTAAATAAATGCACATATTAGTAAAGAATAAAGATCTCAAAATAAATGACCTCAGCTTCAAACTTTGAAAAAACAGAAAAGGAAGAAGAAGTTAACTGCAAACTAAGCAGCAAAATGGAAATAATAAAGAGTGGAAATCAAGACAGCAGAAATAATAAAGAAAATCAATTAAACCTAAAGATGACTCATACTTATACAAGCAAATATTATACACACACACACCTCTAGGCAAATTGATCATGAATAAAAAAGACACAAATTAAGACAAAAATTACCAATAACAGGAATGACAAAGGTAATATCATGACAAAGTCTACAGATAATATGAGGACAGTAAGGGAATATTATGAAAACCTTAAAGCCAATAAATTCAACAACTTAAATTAAGTGTAGACATTTATTGAAAGACAAAAACTACCAAAGCTCATTCAAGCCGAGATAGATAATTTGATAATCCTGTTATCCAGTAAGAAATTCAAATTTTATTTTAAAACATTCCCACAAAAAAACTCCAAGCCTGAACAATTAAGAAATATTCATTTTACATTAACTCCTCCAAAAATTAAAAGGATAGAATATTTCACAACTCATTTTATGAGGCCCTGACAACCATACAGAGGCATCACAGGAATAGAAAACTATAGAAATAGATGCAAAAATTCTGAGCAAAATTTTAGCAATTTGAATTCAATAATATACAAAAAGGATAATATACCATGACCAAGTGAAACTTACTACAATTCTACCTGTATTCAAGGATGGTTTAACATTTGAAAATGAATCAATGTAATTTTCTATATTAACAAAATAAAAAAATTAAAACCATAGGGCTTCCCTGGTGGCGCCGTGGTTGAGAGTCCGTCTGCCGATGCAGGGGACACGGGTTCGTGCCCCAGTCCGGGAAGATCCCACATGCCGCAAAGCGGCTGGGCTCGTGAGCCATGGCCGCTGAGCCTGCACATCCGGAGCCTGTGCTCCGCAACGGGAGAGGCCACAACAGTGAGAGGCCTGCGTACCGCAAAACAAACAAACAAACAAACAAAACATACAACCCTCTTAATAGGAGGAGAAAAAGCATTTGACACATACAGCATCCATACATGCTTTTAAAATTAAACTAACCTAAAAAAGCCACTTCTTGGCAAACTAGCAATAGAAGAAAATTTCCTCAACCAGAGAAAGAGCATCCATGAAAAAGCCTACTTTTCATAATATTTTACTTGAATGTGAAAGATTGAATGCTTTCCCTCTAAGATCAGAAACCAGACAAAAATAATCATGCTTACCACTTTTATTCAACATTATACTGGAGGTTATAGCCAGTGAAATAAGGCAAGCAAAAACATAAAAGCAACCAAGAGTGGAAAAATAAATAAAATTATTTATTCACAGAGGACAAGACTATCTACACAGAGGATTAATACACATCCACACACCACACATATAACAGTCTAATGAGTGAGTGTAGCAAGGTTGCAGGATACAAGACCAATATAAAAAAAATCAACTGTATACTATATAATAGTAACAAAAAATAAAAACTGGAATTAAAAAAAGCAATACCATTATAATAAAATTAGGTGAAATACCTATACACTAAAAACACAAGCGATTTCTGAAAAAATTTAAAGAAGAATTAAATAAATAGAAAGATATACCTTCTTCATGGATTGGATGACCCAACAATGTTAAGATGCAATATCTCCCCAAATTAGACTAATGTTCAACATAATCCCATCAAATTCCCAGTAGCCTTTTTTTTTGTGAATTGACACGTTGATTCTATGAAAATGCAAAGAATCTAGACTAGCCAAAGCAATTTTTAAAAAAAGGAAGTTAGAGAACACTAATTTCAAGACAATATTATTACAAAGCTACATTAATCAAGACAGCTATGAGTCCAGAAATAAACCCACACAAGTATGGACTTCCTTTTTTCAAGAAAGTTCAAAGGCCAATACAGTGGAAAAACAGTAGTCTCTCTAGAAAATCGTACTGAAACAACCAGATGTCCATGTGCAAAAAATGAATTTGACCCATATCTCACCTATTACACAAAAATTAGCTCAAAATGGATCATGGATCTGATTGTAAAACCTAAAACTAGAAAACTTCAAGAAGAAAGCATAGGAGAAATCCTTTGCAACCAAGAATTAGTCAAAGGGCTCTTAGCTATGACACCAAAAGCATGACTCATAGAAAAATGAATTGATAAACTGAACTTCATGAAAATCAAAACGTCTATTCTTCCCATACATATTTTTAACAGAACAAAAAGATAAGCCACAGACTAAAGTATCGTCAAATCATATAACAGATGAAGACTTGTACCCAGAATATACACAGAACCATTAAAACTCAATAATAAGGAAACAACCTAATGAGATGGGCAGAAGTTTTGAACAGACTTTTCACCAAAGAAGATATCTGAAAATAAAATAAGCACACATAGAGATGTTCAACACTAGTTATGAAAAATATAAATATAAGCTACATCTATTAAAATGGCTACAATTTTAAAAGCTTAACCATACTAAATGTTGTCAAGGGTGCAGAGTCACTGGAACTCTAACACTGGTAGAAATGTAAGATCATACAACCATTTCTGAAAACAATTTGTTAGTTTAAACATACACTTATAATATGGTCCAGCCATTCCACTCTTAGATATTTACACAAGAGAAATAAAAGTGTATGTTCATAAAATATTATATAGAAGTATTTATAGCAACTTTATGTGTAATAGTCAAAAAGTATAAACAACCTAAAAGTCCACTGGCAGGCAAATAAATTGTGCTATATCCTTATAAGGAAAGCTACTTATCAATAAAAAGAAATAGGCTATTTATGCAGACTGCAACATCAATAAATCCAAAAATAAATATGTTGAATGAAAGAAGTCAAATATAAAAGAGGACATGATGTAGCTTCCATGTACATGAAGATCTACTGATATGTAATGATAGAAAAAAATCAAACTGATACGTAGTAGTAAAAAGCAGTTCATGGGTGGGATAGGGAGGTGCATGAGGGAGAGATAATAAAACAGCTCATGGAAACACTTGGGAAAATGGGTATCTTAATTACGTGATGGTTTCATGGGTGTGTACATATGTTAAAAAAAATATTCCAAGGAAACAAATACTGTTAGGCAAAATGTCCCCAGTAGACATTTTGCCCAATAAAAGCACCTAGAGAGTAGAAACAGTACAAATGGAGAAGAGACTTATGTGAGCATTTGGCTTTAACATAGGTGAAGGCATTCTGAGGCTGGAGGAAAACTTCCCCAACCTGCTCAAGCTCTAAGGCTAGTTGGTGATGCTGTAGACCTGCTGTGTGAAGAGGCATGAGGCTGGCAGTAATACAGCTTCAGGACTGTACTCCACCATGTTTTCATCTTCAAGAGGTTTACCCTGTGCTATATTGCGAGCTATCCATCAATAGGACACTTTTAATGTTTTATCAGAAAGTTAATATATTTTCATATTATAGTAAAACATACATACTATATAAATTGCCATTTTAACCAAGTTTCAGTGTAAAGTTCCATAGCATTAATTTGACGCACACAATTTGAGTACCAGAGAAATAAGAAAGCACCAAGAAAAATGAAAGAAAAGGAGAGAAAAGAAAGAAAAAAAGGGCAACAGCATGAAGCAGAGTTAGAGGTTTTCAATCTAATGCCTAAGTGAAACAAAGTAAAAGGTAAAGGAAAAAGAGGTAAAGACAAAAATGAAAAGGAATAAACACATTTAGAACCCTATCAATTCAGGTTGGAGAAAGCATAAAGGAGGAACTAGAGCTAAGATGTATATTAAAATAATTAGGGCAATAGTTTTAATTCTTGAAATTAATTCCATCATCTGCTTAAGAGGGGAAATGGTAACAGAGAACACAGGGATCACCAACAGTGTATTTTGAAGTCTGTGGACAAATACACCTTGTTTAGTTGCTTAGATTCTACACAGACCATTATCCAGAGACCAGACTCTGATTCCACCCCACCGCACACCCCTAGTTCAGTAGTCACTTCCAATACTTCAAACCAGCCAATCAAGTACCTAGGAAGCCCCTAAAAAAAGCATCTCAGCATCAAATTCCACAGCACTGATGGTCCAGATTGTACTTTAAAAATCTACAAGTCAACTTCTCTTTCTGTCAGTTGCCCCAAACACTATGTTAGGCACATTGAGATATAGAATAAGAACTTCAAACATTGTACACAAACCAGAAGAGTACAATGAAATATGTAAACAAAGAATGAAATGAGCAATTTGCATTAAGTACTTCAAAATATTTTGTTACAGCAACAGACAGAAAAATTCCATTCCCCCCTCCCCATCCAGGAGCACTGAGAAACCCAGGTAGAACTCCATGAATGCCAATGCAAAGAATAGATTTATGCAAGGGATACATAATCCTGCAAAAATTAGTGTACAAACAGGTGATTTCACTCTCAAGTACTAAAGATGAAACTGAAAACCTCTTCTAATGTAAATAAAACTGGTTAACAAATACAAATAGAAATGCAACTTCACATGCAGGAGGTTTTATGAGTCAAAAGTTAATAAATTTCTCATACAACATTTTGGAGATAATTTCAGTATCTTTGAATGTAATGGTATCTCCCAAGAGAATTATATTAACTTTTAAACTGGTTTCCTTAGCCTTTTAATTCACCTAGAGGAATGTGTTTTCAAATTACACAGAGCATTTCTCCTATCTCATTGGGCCAATGGCATTCTTCCAAAAAGACTCTTCTATTTAGAAACCCCGATATGGCAATAAATTTCATTTTAAACAGTCCTAAAATTTAAGAAGGCTCATATGGTAATATAAAATATATTTATTTCACAAGTAAAGGAAGTCAAACTACAAAGAGCAGTGAAATAGCGATATCTCTTTATATGTTAACATTTTGTAATGTATTTGTCCAAGCTCTCTTCTTCGTATCCACTTTTTATGTAATTTTCCAGTAAGTTTATATTATTTACAGGTGTACTTTCCTGGTACAATATTTTAATAACTTTCCTTTATGAGACTAATAACAAAACAGCCATGCAAAATGAGACATATTTAGCTTCTCATGGTGCAATTTTTTTTTAACTGATTACATTTTCTTTAGGGTAATAAACTTGTTCATCAATGAAATGTGAAAATTTATTTCAGCAGTCTACTTAAACATAAAATAGAATAGAATGTTATACCTGGACTCTTATAACCATGTTTTAATTGAAAAAAGTTCTCTCATGTGCTATAACTCTTCATAAGTTGTTAAATAATTAATTATATAAACCAGCTTATTTTCCTGTGAAAGCTTCAACCATTCTACAGTATAATTTTTAAAATCTAATGAATAGTTTAAAATGAGTATGGTCAAAGAACAATGCAAATATAATAGTATATCTAAATATAGCCTAGCCAGAGGCATATGGCTACTCAAAACATAGTACCTGGATTTGAATACATGAGACCAGAAACTGGAAATTATTCTGTCAACTATATTACCATGCTGACCACAAATGTCATCCAGGAATGGGATTGTCTGGAAGGTAACACACCTAACTAGGCTTCACAAAGTGGTCTTGTGTGACATGTAATTCAATGAATCTTAATGATGCTAGGATGCTGCTTCCCTGGTTATGCTCACTCTGCATTTCTGCATTCTGGCAATGAGAATAAAGGATCCTAACAGTTCACTGTGTGCCAGGAACCCCAGCGTCACAGGAATGGTCTACGTTGAAATGTTCAGGGAAAGAAGTCGCCATTCAGTACGTTAATCTTTGAAACAGCTTCTTAGTCTTAGAGATGATGCAATTCCTTTCTCTGACTTGTGTGTTGGATGCTGAAGGCATTCTCCACATTGGGTCGGTGTTGTTCTCCCCACTGTGGTGATGAGAGGCGCCATCACCCTTTTGCCGTATGATATCTCTTCCCATCTCTGATATTTGCACTGTTTGTGCAGTGCCATAGCACTCCCTGTGAAACACCAGGTAATGGTATTTCTGGACATAACCCCTCAATCACATCATATATTTCTGAACATAATAGGTCAATCACATCATATACTTCTGAACATAATAGGTCAATCACAACATGCCCCAAATCAGGATCCTACTGGTGGAGCAAATGATGGAGTAGAAAATGGTGACTGGGAGCAGCAACTGGGATTACAGACAACCAACAGCACCTACCAGCATGGCATAAATTACATCACAAATATGACTATTACTTTTTCCATTAACACCTCTTCAGACTAAAGTGTTTATTATGTATGCCCTACCTTCTGTTAGAAGATTGGCACTTGCTGATAAAGAATGACATAGATACAAAAGAGAGAAAAGTCAAACATGAAGAGTGATCAGGAAACAAGTCTCAATCACACGTATTAACACACACCTGTTAAAGTTAACTTTCAATTCTTGATCACCAAAATAAAAACTGCAAGGATTAATATGTTACATAGAATCCTTATCTGTTTTTGCTTTCTAATTCAAGTATAGTTGATACACAATATTATATGTTACAGGTATACAATATAGTGATTCATCATTTTAAAGGTTAAGAATCCTTATCTTAAGAAAAAGGAAACTGTGCTGTAAGGGAAAGAAATGACCTCCTGTTAGTAAACTCTAAAAATAATTTATCACATCAGCTATAATAGAAGAAATATGAAATATAAAGTAGGAAATATATTCTTTATTTAACTGCTGCTTTTAACTGTTCTCAGTAAGAGCAAAACTATGAAAACTGTTCAGGAAATGCATTTCTGGACAAGCTCAGCTAATAAGTTCTCTAATGATCTAACCATATAAAAGGTTAGACATTTCTACAGCATGCCTCTCTTTGGGGAGAGCTTGGGTTGCTACCAAGTGTTCTCCGTTGGTAACAGAAGAGAAATTCACATGCTGTGGTCTCCAGTGACAAGACTGGCATGTCACTGTCAACCCTGACCAGCCCGCTGAGCATTCTTCTTTAGTAAAAGGAAACCCCTTCTCCCTCTGTTATTCACCAACAAGCCCTAAACATTCTTCATATGTGCCCAGTAGTCTCCAAAGTCCATCCTGGGCAGACTATGAGAGTGTCCTTTGCTCTTTGAAGCTGATCTAGCATACAACAGTATAATGACTAACACTGTTTTCCTGTCTGGAATGTGAAGGAATGTCTCCAAAATCAGTATCTATTCATACAAAAATTGAAAGAGATGGGGGCAGTGCTCAACAAAATATATTTTAATCCACCAAAGGCAGTACTGAACTAATCAGAATGGAACATCTTTTCCTTACCTAAGTTTGGGGAAACATGAAGATTTAACTCAGTTATTTTTCAATGTTTACATTTTAAATATTACTATTCTCTCCATGACTAGTACTATCTTTTCTTGGGTTTTAAGTTTCTAAGGGATAATGAACACCTATCTTTAACTTATTTTATGTAGAAGCAAAAGCGTATTAGCAAACCTAAGCAACTTATTAAAATATTTATATTAATGATGACAAGAAAAATAATGTGTTAACTACAGAGAGTAAGCAGCAGCATTTTCAAAGGTAAGGACAATAATCAAAGAAACAAATCACATGTAGCTGGACTCAGGGCCACCAAACATTGACAGGGGTCTTCTAAGGAGGCTTCATACCAACTCAGGGAGCAGACTGTTAAATTTCAGGCATTTTGTGGGCCACCTGTTTAACCGCATCCATCATCAAATAATATAAAATTACAATTCAATAAATTATGTTAAGATCAAATATAATAAAAACTCAAAATGCATCACTTCCTAAATACTTTATGACATTTTCCTGTGACCTGTGCTTTTAAGGCTATTTACATCTGTTGTCTACATGGTGGGAAGATTGTATAGTACTGTGCTACTTCACAGCCTTCATCAATCTTCCGCTAACATCATACTGGTAGGTTGGAATTGTCCACAGGAGTATTTTCATCATGGTAATTGGCACATGCTATAAATCAGTCCCAGTCTACCTCATCCTGGCCCTGAGTGCTGGTTGATAAACGTTTACCAACACACCACTGGAGACACTTAACCAAAATGGATGAGTCAGCTCCCTTTCAGGACAAGTTAGGAATTTTTTACAAATCAAATGTGGTACAGGAGAATTGATAGGCCCCTCCCATGATGATGAAGGTAAAGGAACTAAGGAATAGTCCTCTAAAATAAGAACAAAATATTCCGGCTAAAAGTAAAACTTTGTTTCCATCAAAGAGAAGATTTTTTTAAAAAAAAAGGAAAAAGAGAAAGAAAAGTTGGAGTGAGCCTCATATTTTGCGAGTACAAGTTACTGTCAAATCAGTCTGAACTATTAATGGGGACTTCTTTGATCACCATGGATTAAATGAAAGCTGGTCTCCCTTTTTCCTTCCTTGGTCATGCTCATGACAGTCAAGTGTAATAAAAAAAAAAAAAAAAAAAAAAAAAGCAACCAAAAAAACTCTAAAAGAATGTAACACTGCTTGCCACCAGCTGTTTGTGAAGTGCTAAAAGATCCGAGTGATGAACGGGTATATTTAAAAAAAAAAAAAGCAAAACCTTATTATTATGTTCAGTAACCCAGATTAAGAGAGATGTAGGAGGTAATCAAGGAATTTGTGTACAAGACATCTAAAAGAATTAAAATTAGCTGAAACACACCAGGTCGTAAATTCTCTGCATTAGAAACCACAGGCCTTTCTAATTGAGTACTTAACAGTATCTAGGACTTAATCATAAGACTAAGTTTGTATTTTAGGTGACATTTGAAATACATATAGTGTTGCAAAGGGTTGGGGGGTCAGGTATAGGTGGTGGTGTTGGGAGTAGAAGGATGGACAGTGATAGACACAGAATATGTGATTATAGGTTGTAAAATCCTAAATTCCAAGTTTTGGATTTTTTTCTTCAGCTTCTCTGGCCATTAAAAAAAATCAGTCTTATTTCAAAAGGAAACTCAGGGCTTTGTCTGGTTTTCTTTACAATATAGCAAGCACTATGAAAATAAAGGGTACATATTATTGTTCTCTGGTCAAGATAAAACTCGATAAATACAAAAGCTCTGGTCCCAATAATTTGTTTTAAGAGTTCATGTTTAAAGCCATTATTGCTGCATTCTTTAACAAGAAAAAACTGTGAAGCAGGTTCAAAGGGATAATATTTTAAGTACTTCAAGAAAAAATATAAGATAGACTACAATACGTTCTGATATTTGTGCTTTTATACTCATGAAGTTCAGCACATATCCATAACCAATCAAAAGTCTAACAAATGTATATTTGCTATCAGACTCACTATTCAGAATTTTTCTATTTACCAAATTGGTGAAGTCTTTCTAAATTAGATTTTTAACACCCTTCCGACTTTCATTATCAAGTATCCCAAGGGCATTAGCTCCAAAGAACTTTTTTGTTAAATGTAAAAGATATAGTCTAGCACTCTCTCTGAAACCATATTCCTGTACACATTTACTGAAATGTGATAAAAATAAGTTTCAGGCACTTGTAAGGCAAAGGATTATTAACAGTAAAGCATCCAAGCACAAATTTTCTAGTTCTCAGATGTGAAGGGCAGAAGTAATGTAGATTAATAAATAAATAAGCATAGGCACAGAAATAGTGAAAACCAAGGTGGGATCATAATTAAGCACTTTCATTTTCTATACCGGAATTAGCTGGGTGTAATAATAACAAGGACATAGACAAGGTCAGTGATATAATGGCCCTGATGACCCTTGCAAAATCTGATTACTGGTACAAAATTTGGTTTAAAAGAGGCAGTCTGATATAATCAAAAGGAGCAATGCAATGAAAAGTAATCAGAAAACCAAGATCTGTAGTTACCACTGCACTAGCTCATGAATTCACTATTCTCAGGTGAGCCACTGAAACTGAGTCTCACTTTCCTCAGTTGCAAAGTGAGCCCCCTTATCCACAATGGCTTCCAAGATTCATCCTACTCTTAAAATCCTCTGACTCTCCAAAACTCTTCTTTCAAAAAGCAAAGTGGAAAGTGGGATATATTTTAGAAATTCATTTAAAAAACAGTCAATGTTTTCTTACTGCAGTGATATTATACATAAATTATTATGAACTATTATAAATGAATTTCAAGATTATGATGAATGGCAGTTCTCTTATATGTCTAAATAAGAAGGGAATGATATAACATGGGTAAAGAGATGAGAAACAGTACTTTAGAATATATTATGAAATCATACTATAGAAAACAAGGCCTAAATTTAAAGGTCAAGTGAATTGCTATCATTTTCATTCTGATCAGGGGATAAGTTAGAAATTTGACTGTTGTGGTACTCAAGTGTTCACAATTCCACGGCAGTCATGAAATGACTAAAGAAAAGCCTTTAAGCTTACATCCAATTCTAAGATAAAGAGGGTTTTACTTTCTATTTTCTTTTGGGTGAGCATTTTCTCTTACAGTGTGAACTTAAGTCATGAAAGTTAAGGGCAATCTTTTCCATTTTCCAGACCCTTCAGGAGACTGACCAAAAACTAAATAAAAACTGAGAAATAAAAACAACAACCTAGAGGCCATGGCTTTAGGAAAACCTCATTCTCTCCTACACTGACCAATTATTTCAGAAGTTGCTTCATCTAAATTGGCAGACTCTTAGATGCTGCTTTGGGAGTAGGCGATATCAACTCCATGTTAGAAAACTCATTCGGGCAGTCATTGGGACCAGAATGTAAATATCAGGATGCAGAGGACTTCCTATAACATACGAAGTCCTTATCTTTTCTCTGAACCTTGACTGCAAATGAAATAATTCTCAATGCTTGGATTTATTTAATGACTCAAAGACTTGGTTCGTCCAAAAAAGGACTGTGAATTAAGTAACTTCAATTGAAGAGACACTAAAACCTTCATGATGAAATATTTAAGGTAGAACTCTTGGGATCCCAGGACTACAAGGAAAGTTTCTGGAGTGGTGGCACCCCCAACTTGTTGACTGCAAAATAACTAACGGGAGATACAGAGCTGGTAGAAAGACACAACTCAAGAGGTCTAGATTGTTCCATGAAGTATTTTTCAAAAATATTAGTAAGCTGAAAATTAACCTTTGCCAAGTTAGAGAATTCATGTAAAAGTCTGGGGCAGGCCACAAGGTTCTTGGAACACTAAAACTACTACTGACAATAATAACAAGATAGACTTAAAATTTCTGAGAATAAATAGATTAGCTTTAGGAAGCCATTATATCGAAAGTTTAAACATTTAATTGTCATTAAAAAAAATAACTGGGGCATTGTGTTTGATGGCTCTCCTGGTAGTTCCAGCTTTGTTACAGAATTAAAATCAAACCTTCATGGTAACACTTTCCTAAGTTGTCATTATTTTCATACATTCTGTTTATAGCAGGGAATTCAACAACATTCCCTACCAAGTAATGAAGCACAGCTGTAACAGAAGAATATGTCCTATGGATTCTGCTCAAGTAAAATGTCAGGCTGGAGGAGAAGGGGCTCATTTCTTTGGCCAGTAAAAGCATATCTCAGCCTAATCCTCTCTGATGAGGTGTTTGCCTTTCCTAGGTAACAGGCTCCACTAATTTATGTGCATTCTACTGCCCCAGGACACCTGGTAAAATGCAAGTGGATACTCGGTTGAATACTTAAGATTCTCCTAAGCAGAACCGTTAGGAAAGAAGCCTGCTCCCTGACTTGACACACAAATGGTTCAGGAGACATTATAAAAGCAAATTTATTCATAAAACATGTATTAAACATCTACGACAGACCAGGTACTATACGGAAGTACAGAGATGACAGAATGCCAAAGGAACTCAGTATCACTGGATCAATGGCTAAATCCAATTCAGTAGCCGTGCTCTGCCAAGACAGATAACTTGGGGAGGGGCACCTGCCCACGGTCAGCAAGAGGGAGAAGGAGAACACAGAATATCACTGCCCATACGTTCAACCCTGCTGGAAGGCTGGTGTTCAGAGTCCTCCCCAAAGTCCTTTTCCTTTAAAGGCAGCTGACAAATTAAAAACATGTTTTCCCCTTGAAAAGTAGTAGAAAACAAAAATAAATTTCCACCTGTTAAGAATATAATGAGGGTTCAAAAACCTAGTATCTGAACTTGAAAGGGCTACACTAAAATGAGAAAACAGCAAATCTCTCTCACTCATGTGGTCAAGGGAAAACAAGGCCTACTCTTGCTAACATCATACTTGCTCTCCAGAAATCCTGTTTACTAAGAGGCGATCAAGTTTCACTAGACTGAATCAACTCAGCACTGAGCTACAGAAGGCCTTCCAGAATTGCCACGTCCAGCGGCCACGATGCTGAGACTATATAAGTCACAACAGGGTTGGAGCTACGCTTCTTTTAACACCGTCTCAACACCTGACGATACTTAGGCAACAGATTCTCTCTCTAATATAGGAGAGGATGACAAAGGTCGGCAAGTCTGTAAGAAGGGAGAGGGTAGGATAAAAACTGAAATATAATATCAGGTACTCAGGCTTCCCTGGTGGCGCAGTGGTTGAGAGTCCGCCTGCTGATGCAGGAAATATGGGTTCGTGCCCCGGTCCGGGAGGATCCCACATGCTGCGGAGTGGCTGGGCCCGTGAGCCATGGCCGCTGAGCCTGCGCATCCGGAGGCTGTGCTCCGCAACGGGAGACACCATAACAGTGAGAGGCCCGCGTAACACACACACACACACACACACACAAAAAATCAGGTACTTTTATGGGTGAGGGCCAGGGCAGCCCCAAGGCAGAAATGAAACACACCCCAGGTGAGGAGGTCCCTCACCCTAAGGATGAGGCACAGCAGGACTCTGAGATGAGCAGTGCTCCTCAATGGCACATAGTAGGGATTCAAAAAGATGTGACGAGTAACGCCTCGGCTGCTATGAAAACAAATTTCCCCTTTTAACTTTAATGAAATGATGCAACAGCTATAAAGTTATGTGAACAAACAAGAAACATGTATGTTTAGTTGATCTAGACTCTGCAGAAACAAAACACTGGCATCCTATGTGCCCAGAGACCTAAGCAGTTCTGAGTCACAGTCATTTCACAGTGCCTGGCTGGAAAATGGTTTTTAGTCTTATTGGTATTTTTTGTCTTTATTATATTGAGAATGGGAGCAAAATGCTTGCAATTTCCACAGTATTTGATACTCAGAGTATCTATATTATGACGAAGATAGTTTTTCATTGCATTGGTGGGACTGTCATGTACCATCTCTGAAATAACTTATTTTTAGACGTGATATTTTGTTATTTTCTCCTTAAAGAACATCAGTGTAGATGATTTTTAAGTTTAAAAAAAAAAAAAAGGCAATATACTCTTCATAAATTCCTAAGGAGCCCAGAGCAACAGTGACAAGGGAAAATAAACAGGAGAAAAAAACTTACTAGCCAGACTAAATTCCAGTGACCTCCTTTGGTACCCTGAGATGCAGTAATTTTTCAAATGTTTAGCTTACTGCCATCCAAGGAGATGGCAGTAAATTCAGGCCACTGTGTAGAGTTGGAAGTGCATGTAGGTCACTGGAGCTCTGGGTTCCAGCAATTCAAAGAAAGGACTACAAGCAAATAAGCAAACAAAAAATAAACACAAAGTACCTTAGCACAAGAAGGAAATTCTTCAATATGTAAAATGAATCCTAAACAAACAGAATTCAAAATACAATACTTGAAGGAGTAGCAAATAAATCTATGTAAAAAACTTACCTTGAATTTCCTGAAGGTAAGATGTCATAGAATCAAGCTACACCTGTCACAATATACCATGTTTCTATTGCCACTTCCTCCTCATATGATTATGTGAGGACCCAAATTAAGAAAGTATAAATTTGTTGGTTCCACACATCTATGCATTTTGATGCGTTAATGATAGCCAGTGAAGAGCATGGCTATCAGTTAATTAAAACATTTTGGAGAGAGAAGATGCAAAAATAAATAAAACCTACTAATTTATTCAACATATATATAGCATTTATATTTATATTTGAGTGTCTCCTACATGTCAGTCACTGGGCTAAAGTTCTTGGGATGAAATAATGGATTAAAAGCAGTCTAAAGGTCTAGATAAGGGGACTAATAAGTACAACTTTGTGATAAGGACACATCCAAGTATTTTTGTAGGTTTGGTAGAGCATGTAGAAACATCTATGTAGCCTTGACATGTCATGTCAGGGAAGTATGGCCAAGGATACCTGACTTCTAAGCCGAGTCCCAAAAGGGGTGGAGTTGCCAAGTTGGGCATGGGGAAAGGGACATACCAAAGACCAGACAGGACAGAGCTTGGCTCATCTAAGGAATTGCTGGCACTTCATTCAGTACGATGGAACCTAGAACTCACGGGAGAGGCTGGAAAAAAGAAATGTTGATAAAGAGGAGCCAGATCACATGGGGAACAGAAGCATTTATATAATTCCTGGGGGAAAGAGTAGATTAGAAAGAAGTTCAAATGTTGAGAAAAGTATGACAAGCTATAAAGGAACCATCATAGATTAATGGATATTTACAGTAAAAACTCATTAGGCTTTTAGAAGTATCATTTCCCATAGTATGAATTAGTAGGTACTTTCAGAGTTTGGGTGCTTATTCTTTCACTGTACTTGTTTTGTGATTTATTTTCATACACCACCTGTCACTAATTGATTTTTATAGTGTTATGATTACTGTACTTAACTAATTATTTAAGTTGTTACAATGAGGTAGTTTTGATGTGCATGTGGGTTCCACAGCCTGGATCTTTCTCATGGCCACAGACTGAGTGCTCAACCCAAGTCCTACAAATGCATGTTAATGGTCAAAGTGGGCACTGAGCAAGAATGCTAACGGGACATTAGTATAACTCCACTATCACTGCTGAAAAAAATCTCAATGGGAACTTGACCAGAAAGCTTCTCAGTGAAGCACTGTTATATATAAGTAGTCATAAAAATAAACAATTATATTATAGCAACTTATAAATGGGTTGTGTACCAAAGTTACATTTGTGAAGCAGCTGCTTAAAACAGAAACAACTTCCCCCAGAAGCAATGTTATCTTTGGTAGTTTGGTTCCCTGACGAGCCCACAAATGGCTATTTGCCACATAAGGCAACCAAGAATGAGTTCAGTTGTACGTAGCAACCAGTGACCTTGGAAATCAACCTTCAGGACCCAACACAAATGAGTTTCTCTTCTTGTTGATGGCTTCCAAGACAACCAAAGCAGTATTAGTTCCTCTGCCCTGGCACTGAATATACTGTGCATGAATGTTTACATGCCATTTTCCCCCACTGGGCTGTGAACCCAGGACTAAGCCTGAACCCTGGCACAGAAACTAGTGAAGGCTTCCAGAATTACATTTCTATTGGGGGAACTCAGGAACGTCCAGGAAGTATTTTCCTGCTTTCATGCTGCCGACCACCCTAGTAGAACAAAGGCAGAGAGTAGCAAGCACCTGCCAGGGCTTTCCTTCACCTTGCAGACTTCTCTTTCCCCTTTTATGTTCCATCTCGTTGCTTCAGGCCCTGCCTTAGGAAGTGAATGGCAGCAGACTCAAGTAGAACTGGGGGTGAGCTGGGAAGCGAAAGAGCTATGGAGGAGCAAGGGTTCTTCTGCTCCTGCAGCCACAGAATCTGTGGTGGTAAAAGGTCCCATAAGAAGTATCCAGGCACAGAAACAGCACATCAGCAGGGTAACCACGTCAGGAACAAATGAAACCTGAGGACGTCTATATTTTAGATATTTGGGGTTCTATTCTTATACCAGAAAGCCACAGGTTGTCCTTTAGGCATGTAGCATATAAAGATCTTTTGGTTTAATAGGAATTTAATAACCTACTGGTCAAAAAAACCCAATAATATTCCCATGACATCTTCAAAGCACTTACAGAAAAAAAAATCGAAAACATTCACTTTGTAAAGACTTACCTAACCGGCAAGTTTGCCAGGGCACATAAATTCTGTGAAGAGCCCTGTGCTGCCAATGGTTAGCAGGTGTGTGAGATTTATAACAAAACACTTTCCATAAGGCAAGCCTTGCCGAAGACAGGGAAGGAAAATAACTTGCCTGAGATCATTTTTTATTTACTGCCCTGTCTTTAATACACACGCATACTTACCGAGTTCTGTGCACCAGGCTCACTTCTAAGTCCTTAATAAGTGTTCTCTCATTTAATTCTCTCAACATCCCAACTGTGTGGATGATCTCTATTCCCTATTTTCCAGAAAAAGACCTTTGAACCCATAAACTCTTGCTCTGGAGTCTGCCCTCTTAACTGTTACAACAGGTAAAAAGTCAATTACAAAAAAAAAAAAAAAATTTTAAGTTGAAAACCAATTTTATATTCTATACAAATAAGCAGAAAAAAATCTCTTCCAATATTAGACCCAAAGTAAATTTAGCAAGGAAAAACTACATATACCACTATTAAAGACAGAATAACTAACAGGTAAAGACTCAGGTTCTAAAGCCACATTGCAAGGGTTTAAATCCCAACTGTCCCTTATCATCTGTGATCTTGAGTAAAACAATCTCTCAGGATCTCAGTTTCCTCACATGTAAAACAGGTTGTCTGTAAATGAGTATCCAGCACATGGTAAGTGTTTCATACGTAGTAGCACTGTGTTATACACTGATCTGTATGCCCCCAAAATTCATACGTTGAAACCCTAACACCCCATGTGAATGTATTTGGAGATAGGGCCTTTAGGAAGGTAATTAGGTAAAATGAGATTATAAAGGTGGGCCCTAATCCAAGAGGACTAGTGTCCCTAAAAGAGGGAGACACCCCAGAGATTTCTCTCTCTCTCCATGTGTGCACAGGGAAAAGGCCATGCGACGACACAGCAAGAAGGTGGCTGTCTTCAAGCCAGGAAGAAAGGCCTCACCAAAACCAACCCTCTGACTTATACACACTGATCATGATTATTCCAGGTTTTCCCCACTCAGGTCAGTGTTGATTATTCCATAATGTCCTACTCATGTGTTAGACTTAAACATCTCCCTTGATGAGGAGCTCAGAGATGAAGCCATTTGAGACAAGTCAAGTTGCCAAGTCAGTTACAATTCTTCCACTGCCAGACCAGCTCCCCATGAAGTGTAGAGTTTGTGGCATACCCATCTTCTTCTTGAATCCAAATTAAAGGAAAATGCCACAACAGGTAGACGGAACAGAAATTTTTAAGGAACAAGTACTCTCTTGAAAATGAAAAACAATCACAAATCTGGAATAACCCTTCTTGTCATACGTAATTTGAACTAACAGCATTTAATGTGGGTCCAATAATTATTAGTAACCAGTAGTATAAAAATAAACAAAACTGTATCAGAAGTATCCATACATAGCCAAGGAGGGTAAGGAAATTGTAAAAAAGGATAAATAATGCGTTGCCTAATTAGAAAGATATGGTGGGGAAATACAATTTTTTTGGAGAATTATTAGAAATAGCTTAGGTTGCACTAAATTTTCTTTTCATATGGCTGATTTAAAATATTTCACAATTGGATGACTGGTTTGGTTTACTGGAGCAGATAAATAACCAGGACTCTTAATATATATTTAGCAAACAGTATCATTTCAACCAGGAGTGAAACTCAAATATGAAAAAAACATTATCTTGTGAAAAAACATTCCCTTGTGCACACACACTGTGGAAGATCGTTATTTCAAAGACAAAGGGAGGGTCACAGCTGTAGCACACTCGAGAACCAGAAGATTCTTAGATAATTAGGCTGATCAACATTCTGGCATAAGGAAACCAGTGACACTACACTCGCCATAAGAATTCTAACACTCTCATCTAACAAAATTTGTTACCTCAGTTGTTTTAAAAAAAAGAGATTTAATTTTCATTGTTTCTCATGAAGCAAACTTTCAACAGCATTATTAGCCTGAACACTTGTACAGTAAGAAAACGGATACATATTAAGAGCAGAGTCTGATCATCAAAGCTGAAAAAGCTATTAGCATGTAGTAAGAGATTTGAAACAGCACGATCCATGATGCCACAAAAACAACAGAAACAGCCTATTAAGCACTTTGGTTTGCTGAAGGAGAATCATAAGAAAAAATACATTAATAAAAAAAGCAAATACGTGGTTCAGTCTAGATGTATCCATTAGGTATACTTATTGAACTTACCACAAGACTGCAAACCTTTAAAAAAGCATCTCTTTTTCAAACCAATTAATATCTGTAGTGACTTGGATTTCCGACAAAAATAAATTATACTTATTCTTTAAGGGGAAGGCCAACAATGAAAAGCAACTGCTGCCATTGTTATTGACCAGCTAAATTGGCAGCTGATTCCTCGTTGCCAAACTATCTATGTTTTGATCTGAAAAAGTAAATAATCAATTTTAAAGCTAGCTTTATTCTATGATGCAAACAATTGTGGAAATTAAGAATTAAGCTTGTACGGCAGAAATAAGTTGACAAAATAATCCATGTCTCAAGTACAGATGTTTACGTGCACTTTTATTAAGAGGATTTTAATAAAATAGAATTTTTAATAGATTTATATTGGGCCTTAAGTTTGTATATACTGATACTGTGATACTTTGTACATAAAAATCATTAATCTGCTCTCGTAAATTCCCAAGAATCTAGCATTGACCTAAAAGGCAAATTAAAGTTCTGATCACTACATTCTCCTTGAAAGCAAACATGCACAAAAATACAAGAGAACCGTAAATAAGCCGTTCACATGTTACATCATGAAAACAAATCACTATCATTACATGTCACTAAACTCCACTCAACCAGTGAGAGAGGGTAACATGCGTTAAACACTCTGCCTCCTCCAAACAGGATGTTACCTGTTCTCTGAACAATGCAATGGACTAAGGATGGTATACATTTGGCAGATTTCCACTTGCCACAATAACGTTCAACCCCATTCAGACTAGAATCCTTGTCGAGCATCACATTAAAAAGTGCAATGATATACCTTTTTGTCCTTTCTAAATGAGATGGAATTTCTCAGAACAGGAAAAACAACTGTTTTTACTTCTGTTCCCTTCAAATGATATTGTACAATATCAATATTGTCTGTATATGTATTCAGCTGTTTTCCACCCAGACATGTAGCTGCTATGCACTATGAAACCACAAAACCACTGGAAGTCAGGAATTACCTTAGACTTGTATTAAGAAGGTTCTAAACATTATTGGGGAAAAATACAGACAGTCTGTGAAAGAGTTCTGTTAAAAACATACAAAACTGTTGAACAAAAGCCTTTTAAGTTGAAGTCAGAAATATTCTATAAACACATTCTATTATTTATAAATTATTTAGAACACATGTCCATTATGTATAAATTATTTTAAAATCTCAGCTTCATGCAAGCTTTCCTTTATTTCTAGATGATGAGCAATTATCTGCCCATAACTATCAAAGGCTAAAATGCTTTAAAAACCAAATTCTATAATTCTAGATAATAACTAGTACTGCTAAGGTTTCTATAGTTACCCAGGAAAGGGTCTCTCTGATAATTAACCACATCATGATAGACTGACAACACTTAATGATTAATTAGGCTAAGAACTCAAATCCTTAGCAGGAGGTAAAAGCACAGAATTTCATAATGTAGTGAACACCTCCCAGAGAGACAAAGAATACAAACAGAGCTAAATTTTAAAATGCAGGTTTGCAAATTCAGTATTACTAATATAAATGTCTCCTTGGGAGTCTCACAGCAGAAGAAATTAGGAACTCTCTGCTTCCCACATACAACCATAAAATCACAATGAAGCCTTTGCAAAATAGCTCAACTTGAATCATTCAATGCTACTTATACACAGAATTCACCATTCTCCTCTCTATCATTTAATGAAATACACAGTTTATAGTTACTTCAAGGAGGAAGTTGGATACATCATCTGCATACTAAACCTCACTTTGTTTAGAGTTTACAAAACATTTTTGCATATTTTATACCTGATTTCAATAGGTAAGTGGCTGAGCCCAGGACGGGGAATTAAATAAATCTGGCCTCAAATACCACCTACTCTATCACGTATTAGCCATGGGACCCTGAGATGGGTTAATAGGGTATATTTATTGTCATATAAGCCTGGTTACTCGATACACTGGTTGATAGGAAATAAGGAAGGGCAAAGACTACCAGACATGTTAAGTCTTCAGTTCTCTAAGTTTCCAAGTTCCCATACTTTACTATCAGATTATCAAAAATGTTCCATGTTTGACTATATTATTCTGATCTTCAAAAAACTGTCAACTAGGAGGAGTCAAGATGGCATACTAGGAGGAGACAGGATTCACATCTCACAACTAGGGCACCTACCAGGCACCAGTGGGGGACCACAGACACCTATGGGGACAACAGGAACCCCCAGCAACCAGGTCCTAAGCAGAGACACCACCCCACGCTTGAACATCGCTCCGCCAAGGTGCCACCCCACCCTAAAACGTGCCCCTACCTAAGTTCTACCCTGACTAAACTCCACCCACAGAGCCAAAGCTTCCCCCCACCCCCACTTTTTCTTTTTTCCTCTTTTATACCGGGATCCTGTTTTACCTTCTTGATTCATTGTTGATACTTCGATATTTTTCTTTTTCCTAATAAATCTTTTATTTTTCTAGTTTCTTTGTTAGTGATCTCTCCTTTTGGCTTCTCCCCCGCCCCATTTTTTTTTCTTTTTTTCTGTTGTGGTTTTCTTTTACCTTGTTGAAGTTGTTTCAAATATAGCTTTATTTTTCCTAATATATTTTTTATCTTTCTAATTATATTTTGTTTTCTATTCTTTGATATTGTACTGCTTCTTTTTTTCTTTCTTTCTTCATTATTATTATTTTTTAAACCATGCCACAAAGCTTTCAGGATCTGGATTCCCAGGCCAGAGGTCAGGCCTGAGCTCCTGTGCTGGGAGCTCCAAGCCTGAACCGCTGGACTAACAAAGAACCTCAGACCCCAGGGAATACCAATCGGAGTGAGGCCTCCTGGAGGTCCTCATCTCAGCACCAAGACCCACCTCTATCCAACTGTCTGCAAACTCCAGTGCTAGACATCTCAGGCCAAACAACCATAAGACAGGAGTACAGCACCACCCATCAAAAACATAAAAAATAAAATGACAAAAAAATTGTTACAGACGAAGGAGCAAGGAAAAAACCTACAAGACCAAATAAATGAACACAAAATGGGCAACCTACCTGAAAAAGAATTCAGAGAAATGATAGTAAAGATGATCCAAAATCTCAGAAACAGAATGGAGAAAATACAAGAAACATTTAACAATGATGTAGAAGAACTAAAGAGCAAACAAACAGTGATGAACAAAACAATTACTGAAATTAAAATTACTCTAGAAGGAATCAATAACAGAAAAACTGAGGCAGAAGAACTGATACGTGACCTGGAAGATAAAATGGTGGAAATAACTGCCAGGGAGCAGAATAACAAAAAAAGAATGAAAAGAATTGAGGACAGTCTCAGAGACCTCTGGGAGAACACTGAACACACCAACATTCGAATGATAGGGGTCCCAAAAGAAGAAGAGAAAAAGAAAGGCTCTGAGAAAGTATCTGAAGAGATTATAGTCGAAAACTTCCCTAACATGGGAAAGGAAATAGTCAATCAAGTTCAGGAAGCACAAAGAGTACCATACAGGATAAATCCAAAGAGAAACACGCTGAGACACATATTAATCAAACTATCAAAAGTTAAATACAAACATAAATATTAAATGCAGCAAGTGAAAAGCAACAAATAACACACAAGGGAATCCCCATACGGTTAAGAGCTGATCTTTCAGCAGAAACTCTGCAAGGCAGAAAGGAGTGGCAGGATATATTTAAAGTGATACAAGGGAAAAAACTACAACCAAGATTACTCTACCCAGCAAGGATCGCTCAGATTCGCCGAAGAAATTAAAACCTTTACAGACGAGCAAAAGCTAAGAGAATTCAGCACCACCAAACCAGCTTAACAACAAATGCTAAGGGAACTTCTCGAAGCAGGAAACACAAGAGAAGGAAAAGACCTACAAAAACAAACCCCCCAAAATTAAGAAAATGGTAATAGGAACATACATATCAATAATTATCTTAAATGTAAATGGATTAAATGTTCCAACCAAAAGTCACAGACTGGCTGAATGGATACAAAAACAAGACCCGTACATATGCTGCCTACAAGAGACAAAAACCCAAAACCTTCATACCTAGGGACACATATAGACTGAAAGTGAAGGGATGGAAGAAGATATTCCATGCAAATGGAAATCAACAGAAAACTGGAGTAGCGATTCTATCAAACAAAATAGACTTTAAAATAAAGATTATAACAATAGACAAAGAAGGACAATACATAATGATCAAGAGATCAATCCAAGAAGATATAACAACTGTAAATATTTATGCACCCAACACATACATAAGGCAAATGCTAACAGCCATAAAAGGGGAAATCGACAGTAACACAATAATAGTAGGGGACTTGAACACCCCACTTTTACCAATGGACAGATCATCCAAAATGAAAATAGATAAGGAAACATAAGCTTTAAGTGACACATTAAACAAGATGGACTTAATTGATATTTATAGGACATTCCATCCAAAAACAACAGAATACAATTTCTTCTCAAGTGCTCATGGAACATTCTCCAGGATAGATCATATCTTGGGTCACAAATCAAACCTTGGTCAATTCAGGAAAACTGAAATCGTATCAAGTATCTTTTCCAACCATGACACTATGAGACTAGATATCAATTACAGGAAAAAAACTGTAAAAATACAAACACATGGAGGCTAAACAATAAACTACTAAATAACCAAGAGATCACTGAAGAAATCAAAGAGGAAATCAAAAAATGCCTGGAAACAAATGACAATGAAAACACAATAACGCAAAACCTATGGGATGCAACAAAAGCAGTACTAACAGGGAAGTTTATAGCAATACAATCCTACCTTAAACAAGAAACATCTCAAATAAACAATCTAACCTTATACCTAAAGCAATTAGAGAAAGAAGAACAAAATAGCAGATGGAAAGAAATCATAAAGATCAGATAAATGAAAAAGAAATGAAGGGAACAATAGCAAAGATCAATAAAACTAAAAGCTGGTTCTTTGCGAAGATAAACAAAATGGATAAAGCATTAGCCAGACTCATCAAAAAAAAAAAAGGGAGAAGACTCAAATCAATAGAATTAGAAATGATAAAGGAGTAGTTACAACTGACACTGCAGAAATACAAAGGATCATGAGAGATTACTACAAGCAACTATATGCCAATAAAATGGACAACCTGGAAGAAATGGACAAATTCTTTGAAAAGCACAACCTTCCCAGACTGAACCAGGAAGAAAAAGAAAATATAAACACACAAGCACAAGCGCTGAAATTGATACTGTGATTAAAAACCTTCCAACAGGTCTTCCCTGGTGGTGCAGTGGTTGAGTCCGCCTGCCGATGCAGGAGACACAGGTTCGTGCCCCAGTCCGGGAGGATCCCACGTGCTGCGGAGCGGCTGGGCCCATGGGCCATGGCCGCTGAGCCTGTGCTCCACAACAGGTGAGGCCGCAACAGTGAGAGGCCCATGTACCGCAAAAAAACAAAAAATCAAAAACAAACAAAAAAACCTTTCAACAGACAAAAGTCCAGGACCAGATGGCTTCACAGGCAAACTCTATCAAACACTAACAGAAAAGCTAACACCCATCCTTCTCAAACTCTTCCAAAATATAGCAGAGGGAGGAACACTCCCAAACTCATTCTACGAGACCACCATCACCCTGCTACCAAAACCAGACAAAGATGTCACAAAGAAAGAAAACTACAGGCCAATATCACTGATGAACATAGATGCAAAAATCCTCAGCAAAATACTAGCAAACAGAATCCAACAGCACATTAAAAGGATCATACACCACGATCAAGTGGGGTTTATCTCAGGAATGCAAGGATTCTTAAGTATACACAAATCAACCAATGTGATAAAACATATTCACAAACTGAAGAAGAAAAACCATATGATCATCCCAATAGATGCAGAAAAAGCTTTTGACAAAATTCAACACCCATTTATGATAAAAAACTCTGCAGAAAGTAGGCATAGAGGGAACTCACCTCAACATAATAAAGTCCAAATATGACAAACCCACAGCCAACATCGTTCTCAATGGTGAAAAACTAAAACCATTTCCTCTAAGATGAGGAACAAGATGAGGTTGCCCACTCTCACCACTATTATTCCACACAGTTTTGGAAGTTTTAGCCACAGCAGTCAGAGAAGAAAAAGGAAAAAAAGGAATCCAAATCGGAAAAGAGAGGTAAAACTGTCACTGTTTGCAGATGACATGATACCATACATAGAGAATCCTAAAGATGCTACCAGAAAACAATGAGAGCTCAACAATGAATTTAGTAAAGTAGCCGGATACAAAATCAATGCACAGAAATCTCTTGCATTCCTATACACTGATGAAGAAAAATCTGAAAGAGAAATTAAGAAAACACTCCCATTTACCACTGCAACAACAAAAAATAAAATACCTAGGAATAAACCTATCTAAGGAGACAAAAGACCTGTATGCAGAAAACTATAAGACACTGATGAAAGAAATTAAAGATGATACAAGCAGATGGAGAGATATACCATGTTCTTGGATGGGAAGAATCAACATTGTGAAAATGACTCTACTACCCAAAGCAATCTACAGATTCAATGTGATCCCTATCAAACTACTAATGGCATTTTTCACAAAACTAGAACAAAAAAGTTCACAATTTGTATGGAAATACAAAAGACCCCGAATTGCCAAAGCAACCCTGAGAAAGAAAAACGGAGGTGGAGGTATCAGGTTCCTGGACTTCAGACTATACTACAGAGCTACAGTAATCAAGACAGTCCGGTACTGGCACAAAAACAGAAATATAGATCAATGGAACAGGAGAGAAAGCCCAGGGATAAACCCACGCACATATGGTCACCTTATCTTTGATAAAGGAGGCAAGAGTATACAATGGAGAGAAGACAGCCTCTTCAATAAGTGGTACTGAGAAAACTGGACAGCTACATGGAAAAGAATGAAATTAGAACACTCCCTAACACCATACACAAAAATAAACTCAAAATGGATTAAAGATCTAAATGTAAGCCCAGACAGTATAAAACACTTAAAGAAAAACATAGGCAGAACACTCTATGACATAAATCACAGCAAGATCCTTTTTGACCCACCTCCTAGAGAAATGGAAATACAAACAAAAATAAACAAATGGGACCTAATAAAATTTAAAAGCTTTTATACAGCAAAGGAAACCATAAAAAAGACAAAAAGACAACCCTCAGAATGGGAGAAAATATTTTCAAATGAAGCAACTGACAAAGGATTAATCTCCAAAATATACAAGCAGCTCATGCAGCTCAATATAAAAAAAACAAACAACCCAATCCAAAAATGGGCAGAAGACCTAAATAGACATTTCTCCAAAGAAGATATACAGATTGCCAACAAATACATGAAAGGATGCTCAACATTAGTAATCATTAGAGAAATGCAAATCAAAGCTACAACGAGCTATCACCTCACACCAGTCAGAATGGTCATCATCAAAAAATCTACAGACAATAAATGCTGGAGAGGGTGTGGAGAAAAGGGAAACCCTCTTGCACTGTTGGTGGGAATGTAAACTGGTACAGCCACTATGGAGAACAGTATGGAGGTTCCTTAAAAAACTAAAAATAGAACTACCATACAACCCAGCAATCCCACTACTGGGCATATACCCTGAGAAAACCATAATTCAAAAAGAGTCATGTACTACAATGTTCACTGCAGCTCTATTTACGATAGCCAGGACATGGAAGCAACCTAAGTATCCTTCAACAGATGAATGGATAAAGAAGATGTGGCACATATATAAAATGGAATATTACTCAGCCACAAAAAGAAACAAAATTGAGTTATTTGTAGTGAGGTGGAAGGACCTAGAGTCTGTCATACAGAGTGAAGTAAGTCTGAAAGAGAAAAACAAATACCGTATGCTAACACATATATATGGAATCTAAAAAGAAAAAAGAAAGAAAGAAATGGTTCTGAAGAACCTAAGGGCAGGACACGAATAAAGACACAGACGTAGAGAATGAACTTGAGGACACGGGGAGGGGGAAGGGTAAGCTGGGATGAAGTAAGAGAGTGGCATGGACATATATACACTACCAAATGTAAAATAGCTAGCTAGTGGGAAGCAGCTGCATAGCACAGGGAGATCAGTTCGGTCCTTTCGACCACCTAGAGGGGTGGGATAAGGAGGGTGGGAGGGAGATGCAAGAGGGAGGGGATATGGGGATATACGTATGCATATAGCTGATTCACTTTGTTATACAGCAGAAACTAACACAACACTGTAAAACAATTTTACTCCAATAAAGATGTTTAAAAAAAATGCTGTCAACTAAAACATAACCTACATTATATCTTCTGTTTAATTGAGAGGTACAAGAAATGACTAGTTACTAGACAGTTTACTAAATATTCCTAATGACCCATATGATCAATTCACATCTGTTCTATTAAAACCATTATTCATTTACCTAGAATATATTTATTAAACAGCTGCTATCTACCAGGCACTGCACTGGGGATTTAGTAATTTTTTTAAAACTGGAAAAAATCCCTGGTGCCATGAAACTCCATTCAGTGAATAATTATATAAGGAAGTTATATAATTATTATATAAGTATAGTTATATAATTATTGTTATTTGATTTCTCTTCTTTATATAATGAAGAAAAAAATAAATCAGAGGCTGAAGGGGAGAAGGCGTTGGCCTAGTGAGAAGGAGAGGTTAAAGCATCTCAAGCATGGAAAATGCATGTGCAAAAGAAGCAAGTCTCAAGAGAATTTGATACCTTGAAAGATGGACAGAACAGCTGGAGCCACATCAAAATTGAGTGAAATGATCTGAGATGAAGCTGATACAGCAGGCAGGGCCCACATTCCAATACTTTCTAGGCCACAGCTAAGGTTTTGGTCTTCATGTTAAAATCAATAAGAAATCATGGAGAAGGTGAAGTAGGAGAGCAACGTGATCATAAGTGTACCTTAAAAGGATCAGTGTCACTGTCATAAGGAAAATAAGATGGCAAGGTGAAACAGCAGATACTATGGCACCAAGTAAGAGGACATGGCAGCCATCCAGGCAGGAGATAGCAGCTTGGACTAGAGGGATGGAAGTGAAGTCAGCAGGAGGTATTCACTTTGTTTCAGAACTAGAATCAACAGGGCTTGGCAATGAGTTACTGGCAGGTGATGAGAGGAGAAGATGCCATGGTTAGTTCTAGCTTTGTACAGTCACCCTTTACTCAACCACACTAGAAATTTCAGACTTGACATGGCACTTCACTCCTATCATCTAAGTTCAACCATCTGACAAAATATATAGATTCTACCCAAAGCCTTTTCTCAGGTTTACCATCCCTCTCTACTTTCACTGTCACTGCGTTGGTCCAGGCTCTTGTTAGCAACTGCCTAAATGTTCTACGTTAGAACATTCTACATCTCTACAATCTCTCCCAATTCCAATACCATCTCCACCTTTCTTTCACCCAGTGCTTTTTTTTTTCCTAAAACACAGAGGTGACTGTGTTATTTCACTGCTTCAAAACGTTCAATAGTTCTTAACTATCAGTATAATTACCACATAACATCCAACTCAGCAAGAAATGTTTTGCAAAACTCTATTTTAATATAATACAGCCGCCAAAAAAGCAGGACGTAATAGGATGACCATCTCAAGGGTGTAGAATAAGACATGGTTTTAGCCACCTTCTTTAAAGTCATATATAAACCTTCATGTTTCCTTCCATTACTCTCACCTCTCCCCACCTCCACACACGCACACAAAGTAGGGTTCTAGAAAGAGTACCAGCCTGAAACCAGAAGGCCCTCGTGCTAATCAAATAGTACAATGCCTTTGAATGTTCTGATGAGTTCTACCTCCAAAAAAGAAAAACATGAGTTGTCTACTCTTAGTTAAAATGCTTTCTAATCATCCAAGTTATCTGATCACCACTGGGTACACTGATAATGTTCTGTGCAACTTGTTTACAGTTGTCTTTCTGGACTTGGATCTTTCTTAGTCTTCACAAATTTGAAAGTCAGCTTTCTCTGTACCAGGAATAAACATATCACTGGGTTTATTTATCATCTCCACTTGGTAAAGCTGCTGCCACAGGTACATCATTCAAAGTTCAGATGTAAACCTTTGGCTTCTTTCTCGTTCCTACTGGGACATTATCATCTAGTCACTTCCCTTTTCCATATCACATACCAACTCCTACTTTATCCACCCCCATTTGCTATTCCTCTCCCTGAGATCTCTAGACCATGGCCTAGTTATAATTAGTAAATATTAACATAATCCTCCTCTGCTGGGCTTGAAATTTCCCTCCTTAGGCAAAGGAGAAGAGGGATCACCCCCAAAGAATGCCCTTGCTAATTCCAGTTCTGTGGAGTCACTATGTACTCAACCACACTAGAAACTTCAGATGCACTCAACAAAGTAAGCCCAACACCCCAGATCTCTCAAATATGGTCTCTGGTGCCTTTGGTTTGACTTAAATTCCTACCACGGTGACTCTGTGGTTTGGCTGCTCAGGCCTGAAGCAATGGCTAGCATGCTTCCCATTTTTCTAACTCTAAAATGGTAGCCAAGTTTTATTATACAAAAGGCAAAGTTTCACAATTTTTTGCTGTCTTGGGGGGAAAAAGAACCCAACATGCTTACAAAAGGGAGTGGAGAGAAATGGCCACTTGCCTACTTAAGACCTAACTAACGTAATACAATATTACAACTGCCAGCCAGACTACCATAAAATGAAGATATTCTATCACTAATAATCTGTTCTGGGCTCATACAGGTAACCTAAAGAGGAAGCTATTCTATCACCTCACCTCTGAGGCTAGCAACTTGTCCAGAATCTATTTCCAATAAATCACATTACATTAAAGAGCTTATTCAATTAATGCTTGCCATCCTATCAAACCACTCTTTGCAAACCCTCAAGGCTTTCAACTCCCCTTCTACTCACTCATGTTTGTCCCAAAGCCAGAAAACGTATCAACAACTGTAATTGATATCTGAAGAGTATTTCAGCAAAACTTCTCAAGAGACTGTGTCATTCAATAATAGTCCTATTTAAGAAAGGTTAAATAATAACAAAAGTTTGTTTTGAACATCATTAGACCATGAATTTGGTTACTGGCAGATTTTTTTTAGCTAGTAACAGAAGTTCCAGAGTTTGTGTTGTCAAAAAAAGTTTAAAAAAAAAAAAAAAGCATACTTCTATTACAAAAGTTAAATACGGCAGTGCTCATTCTTACTCCAGCATGGGAAATAAGCTATCACAAAATTTCCCCCAAGAGAAGTGGAGGTACCTGCAAGCCAAATATATTTAAAATAGCACCAATTAGTCTTCCTGATTTAATCATGTTATCTGATTGCTCTCCTCAAATGCTAACAGAGTCCATACATTGAGGGCATCTGCCAGAAACTGAAGTGTAACAAATAACCAGAAGAGACAGCTGAGTCAGCCAAATGACTGTCTGGGGCTTTAAATGGGGTGGTAAACAATGAGGCTTACAACTCTGAGGGCAACATTCTATTATGATGGAGAAAACAGGATCATCATTATGAACCCCAGTCAAGTCATGGAGGTTTCCTTGGGTTGATATCCTGGCTTTGAGAATTAGAGGTCCCTGGATTTAAATCCTGTCTCCATCAGCTCTGTGTGCATAACCAAGAACAAGGCAGTTAACCTTAAATCTTCATTTCCTCAACTCAAAATAACGATAAAAAGATTGACTTTCTAAAATATTTTGGGGATTAAGAGAGATAATATTATGTGAAGTCTTAGGATAGTAATAATTGGATGCTTATGTGACAGACACTATCATTATTGGCTACATCTGTGATAAATATTTGATATAACAGACTTCATTGAAAAGGAACATTTTGTGAAACTGTCCAAGGATGGTGCCTAAACTTCTGACAGCCATAAAATGCTTTGATGCAGTATACCTCATTGCCTGATAGCTCGTACATGAGGCTTTTCTTATTAGTGTTTACCAACTAAATTATTTTAACCACTGCATTTTTAAGTTACCCAACAAAATCATCCTCAATAAATGTAATTAAGTGGATTTGAGATGCTCAAGGTTGTCGTAATCCAGAAATTTAGGCAATAGGCATATCCACTGACAATAAGAAAGGAAATTACTCCTGAGGATATACATTGCCATTTTTAGGTCTCTAGAGACCATTCAGCAAAACATTTCATAGTAAAATTCCACTGTAAATGGGAAGAATTACTAATCTTTGCAAGTGTACACAAATTCCATGATTTCTTATTTTAAGGATTAGGCACACTTTCCTTCCTTTCTTCCAAGTGTAAATAACTGAGGAGTAATACTCAGTAGACACAGAAGATGAAATATGTATTGGGGGACTTCCCTAGTGGCACAGTGGTTAAGAATCCACCTGCCAATGCAGGGGACACAGGTTCGATCCCTTGTCCTGGAAGATCCCACATGCCACAGAGAAACTAAGCCCATGCACCACAACTACTGAGCCTGCGCTCTAGAGCCCACGAGCCACAACTACTGAGCCTGCGTGCCACAACTACTGAGCCCGCATGCCACAACTACTGAAGCCTGCGTGCCTAGAGCCCATGCTCTGTAACAAGAGAAACTACCACAGTGAGAAGCCCATGCACAACGAAGAGTAGCCCCTGCTCGCTGCAACTAGAGAAAGTCCATGTGCAGCAGTGAAGAACCAACACAGCCAAAAAAAAATAAATTAAATTAAAAAAAAAAAAAAGATGTATCCGGCAAATTATGACTGGCTGGGATTTTAGAAATATACAACATGATAAAATGGTAGATTTTCATAGTAGGGCTTATGCAAAGGTATTGTGACCATTTTTCAGGTTATATATCAAAAAGCATTTTCGAAAAGGTGATTCCAAGCAATCAAAAAGTGGAATTAAACAAGATTTAAGCACAAGCAGGAAAGAAAACAGTAGGGAAAGGTGTTTGAGCTGCTGAAGGATCTAAAGGGCTTTAAAATAAGCAGCATTTGCTGATCCCAAGCTTCACCCCCCCACTTGTATCCCAAACCTGCTCTTGACCGTATTTGAAAATGTGATTTCTATACCTACTCAAGCTTAGTTCTTTTGAATATTCATTTTTTAAACAACTATATCAACAATTATGTGCCTCAAGTAAGTCCGGAGAAGGAGGACAAAATAACAACTCCCCATCCTCATAGAGCTTGGATTATAATGGAGCAAAATATATAATATAATGTCAAGCAGTAGTAAATGCAATAAAGAAAAAGCAAGAAAATAAATAGGGAGAAAGTTGCTACGTGAGACATGGTAGTGAAGGAAGTTTTCGCTGGGGACACATCATCTGCCGTAGACATTGCTTGTGTACCCTCAGAATTCGTTATGTTGAAACCTAATATTCAATGTGACGGTATTAGAAGGCGCAGCACTGGGGGTGATTAGGTCATGAGGGTGAAAGCCCTTAGCAAAGGGATTAGTCCCCTCATAAATGAGGCCCCACAGAGCTCCTTCGTCCCTTCCACCATGTAAGGTACAGAGAGAACCACAAAGCAGGGCCTCAGCAGACACCGAATCCGCCAGCTCCTTGCTCTTGCACTCTCCAGGTTCTGAAAGTCTGAGAAGTAGATGTTTATTGCTTATAAGCCACCCAGTCCATGGTTTTTGTTATTACAGCCCAGATGAACTAAGCATCTGAGCAGAAATCAGAATAAGACTGGGCAGCAGTTAAATTTCTGTAAGAAGACCCTTCCAGGCCTAGGAAACAGAAGGTACAAAAGGTCCTATTGGGGAAACTACAAGTTCAGAATACAGCACTTCATGAAGCTAGTGTGGCTGGAGTGTAGTGAGAGAGTGAAAATGAGGCCAGAGCGGCAGGCAGGAGTCACACCATGATAAGCACTTTGGATTCTACACTAAGTGAGATGGAAAAACCATTAAACGGTTCTGAACAGGATGTGGCATAATCAGACTCACCATTTTGAAAGGTCATTCTGGCAGGGATGTCGGGGTGTGGAGACAAAGAGGGAGTCAGGATAAAAGGAGAAGCAGGGAGACTGGTCAAGAGGCCCTTGCAGCGGTCCAAGAGAGAAATGATGAAGGCTTGTACTACTGTCCAAGGCAATGGTGGAGATGACCAGAAATATCTGGCTTCTGGATATATTTAAAAGGCAAAGCTAACTTTATATTTCAGAAGTAAAGCCAAATGCTCAATACGACTTTGTTAAAAACAAAGTCATCTTTTACCAATTTGTTAAAGTTAAGACTTCCAGTACCATTTAAAAATGTATCATTGATAAATCTATCCATATCAACTTTACCAAATTCTCCCAGGGATGAGAAAAATCATCTTAACACTGATGTAAATAATATCAAAATGATAAAACATCTTCTTTCATGAAACATCCAAGGTGAGGCATAAAGTTGAAAAGGACCAGGCGTTGGCTTTGAACGCACTAAATTTGAAGACATGCCTCTTCCAAGTAGCCCAAACTACTCTAGCGAGCATGCATCCGTGTATTTTTCACAACCTTTAGAGATAGCTATAACATACATTACGTTGTTTTATGTAAATCACACAAAACACAACAATGTTACATTTCCATGGGAATACTCAAAATTTACATTCACATCCTTTACAAAACTCAGCACTCCTGCAATTTTGTAGAGAAATTGTAGTTTCCATAATTAACATTTAATTTTTCTATTATTTACACTAAATTGTATCTGTCTCTGCTTTCTTTAAAATGTCCTTGTTCCCTTTTGAAAATGCAAACTATAAACTACATAAACTTCCTTTATATTAAACTTGAGTAGCTGTTGAGGAATCAAAACACCTGAAAAATAAAAGGCAACTTATTTCTATTAAAATCATAGACCTTAAGAAACGCAAATAGTTAATTATGCCTCAGAATCTTAATCCATTGGGATCGATTGCAGTTGTGCTTGTCTACGAAGTAGACTTTTTCTACCACTGACTTTTCATCTCTGCTAGGAGGAAGCAAATAACAGTAAATTGGTTACTGTGGTTACAAGGCTTGATCTACAGACTAGGAAAAGCTTAACTCTTTCCATTCTGACTCTAAGAAGGTATATAACATATGTTATGTCACATTGATAAACACCCTCATTTGATGAAATTCAAAACATACGTTATATATAAACAAAACTAACTACTACTGTAAGCAATAATGATGCCAAGACTTATTTAGAAATAGCCTAATCTCCATAATCAATGTGAACTTGTTAAAAAGGAAAGTCACTCTTACCAATTTGCTTTATTCAGGCAAACACAAGGTAAAATAACAATAAACTGCCATGAGAAATTCTTGGGATTTGAAGTTACTGAAGTTATAAAAAATCAAGTCTATAAAGTTTATGAAAAATCAAATACAGAAAATCAAATACATAAAATTCTTTTTGTCTGTTATACTAAAATTAAGTCTTGCACAGTGAGCACGCATATTATGTAGTCGAGAGATTTTTAAACATTCCCTCTAAAAGTCATATATGGAAAGTATTCCTGCTCTTATAGACAAGCAGCAGTGACATAAAAATGTAAAATCCATAGCTGCGAACAGTTGTATTTTTAAAGACATTCAGAGAAAGTCTCTCTTTAAATCAAACACAGTGATTTTAAACGGTTCCATGACAAACTATAATTAGCCACTGCGACATGGTACTGTACAGTACAATTCTCTCGTTACTCTCGAAGGGCCGGAGCTTCCCGACAGCAACGCTGGCAGAGCCATCTCTGGGTGTCTGTGAGTCCCACACCTCACCAGGCAGGGTGCAGATTACTTCACAGAGACTATAAGCGGGCTACCCAACACACACACATGTACACACTCCGACTGAGGAACTCAAGACAAAAGACAAAAAATGGAACCCATTTTGAAACAGAAGGGAGAAAAAAAAAATCTATAAATTACTGTAATTACTTTAATAGCCATTCCAGAAAGGATCCTGACAAAGGCCTGGTTTCCTCATGCATGCACACATGCCTGCCCTGATCCTTAAGGGGGCCCAGGCTATTCTTATCCACAATTCTTACCTAACACCAGCGATTTGGGAAACAATGAGCCTAATTTATATCATTTCAATTCTCTTCTGATTGGACGTTTTTCCTTCTCCCAACAGAAACATGACAATCTGCAAGTTATGTGTTTGGAAAAGCAGAGCTTGGGCTGCTGTTTGCCAAAATTACACAAGAGATTAAATTTTTTTCTAAACATAGCTTGGTCAAGGACAAAACAGCTACAGAGACCCCTGACAGAGAAATAAGGGCCTGTCAAGTGTTAATGCAGGTGGAAGGTGGGAGGGGTGTGAACAGAGGGTAGGGTAGAAGCTGCTTCTAGATGGTACCAAGGGGTGTAAACAGTTAGGAACAGCAGATCTGTTCCTTCAAAGGGGCAGAGGAATAAAAATGTTGCTTAAACCTCCCAAAAATTCTCACGCCTGATGCATTGCAAAAATATTTGTTGACTGACTTAGTGAATGATGATCATTTCCGAGATTTAACCTGGCACATTCTCAAGACAATGACACGTTATTTTGAAAATACAAGCAAAACAGAGAGCAAATACACCAGTCTAGGCTTTCCTCCAGGAATATCACCATTGAGTTAATTTCTAAACCAGCTAAGCAAAATCATTTACTTCCATCAACCCCTTATTACAATCTCATAATATACCATTTTACAAAAGGGCAACTTTCTACTTCATAAGTTTTAGAGGCAAGTTAGTCTGCTGGTTATTTCCTCGATTTTTTTTTAAATTTTAGTTCCTCTTGGCTTTTATTTTTAGTGGCATTCATATTTGTAAATACGTCCATTTTATGAGGATGAATATAAACTAAAAATTCTACCAATATACTAGAATCCTACCCCAGTTTGTCAAAAGAACTGAAACTCTGACCCTGTGTATAACATGAAAAAGTATAACACTAATATTTTTAAGAGTGCACTTTGGAAAAAAATATGAAGGAATGTATAAAAACAGTGGTTACTTTGGGTAGTGGGCAAAAGTAGGGGAAGTGAATTCCAAGGGACTTTCATTTTTTATTACATATCTCTATAATATGTGAATTTTCTATAGTGAGTAGTTATGCTTTTGTGAGAATATTAAGTGTTTTTGAAACATACATACTACTTAAAACACAAAACAGTCAATGAGATTCAGAAGAATGTTTCTAAGAATTGTCAGATACTGATCAGATGAAGCAGAAGAACCTTTGCCTCTGTTTCGTGGTTCTAATAAACTATTATTTGATAGGTTTTTCTAGCCATTATATAAAATAAAATATATGGAAATACATTTGAAGTTAAAGCACAATTTAAACACAAATACCAAGTTTGTGATGAAAGAAATCCACACCAAACCAGCATTGAGAACAGAATTTTATTTCATTTGTTTTTAAAACATGCCAAGTAGCACAGGAAACCATTTATATTAACCGCTTCCTTCATAACCATTTGTTGGCTATACCAACTGCACTAGCTAGACAAGTTCAATGTGCTCTAAATTGCTTAAATTACACTTGGTTTCATACTCCAGCACATCAAGTACCACTAAATATTTCAACTGTCCTTGTCAAGTGTCTTCTAAGGCAAGGCCTACAGGTGTTAGGAAGATTCACAGCCTTTCTTCCATTATTAGTTTGTAGCCTAAGGGCACCTGACAGATGTTCTACTTCCATTTCCCACCACCCCTTAAACAAAGCAAAATTGAATGGTTACTTCTTTCAGGCTTTTTATTTTTAATTGCATAGCAATAGGAGAGAAGAAATAATACAGTTGAAAGTTTTGAAGTTACTAATGCCTTGGACCATTTGGAAGAAAGTCACAGAACTCAATTCCCTCATTTTACAACCAGGGAACAGAGATACAGGGGGTCACAGTCACATGGGTGGCAACAGGCTAAGTCAAGACCAGACTTAGATTTATTCAATCCAAGGAACAATATCCCATTCTACTAATCTTACTGCAGTAAGAAGATTTAACAGACCAATGATTCTCCAATTTTATAGAGCATCAGAACGCCCTGCAAGGCTTGTCAAACTCAAAACTGTGGGCCTCCACCCCGGTTTCTGATTCAACAGATTTTGAATGGGGCTGAGTATTTTTTCCCCCAAACAAGTTATCAGGTGATGCTGATGCCGCTCTGGTGAGCACACATTGAGAACTCACTGCACAATCACCATCCACCCAGAGGAACACATTTACTCACTTCTATTCTACCCTAGAGTCAAGCCAGTCAAATCCTATGGAGTAGGTTATTTTCCCACTTAAAACTCAATTTGCTAATCAAAAGAAGAAAACAAAAATAAGCTGGTTGGTGGTAATTCTCCACTTAACTTTCTCTCTATAACCCAGAAAATGGTCCAGCAGATGATCTTTAAATCCATTCCTCCTCCCCCACCAAATCCCACTGGAAGATTAACTGGAATTACATAAAATGCATCAGATCTTCCTAAATTGATTTTTTTAAATTGTCAAAACCTCAACTAATTCTAGAAGCCAGGCAGGTAATACAAATGAGCAAAGCAAGACAGTGTTACATGAGACAGAATGAAGTTAACTTTTGCAGCTGCAGAATGTCTGCCATATCCAAACACATTGTAAATTTAAGTTAAAAATTCACCCCCCCACACACACACCCTGCATGCCAAATTCAGCCTGCAGGTCAGGTAGCCTATCCGCCCAGATTTCAGTTGTTATAAAATTCAGTATCAACATCCAGGTGTGTGGTATGTTCCTCCATTTATTCGAGGTTTAAAAAAAAGTTCTTAGTAAAACCTATCAAAATTGTGAAGATATCTTCCCACAGAAAAAGAAATTCAGTCGCTAGAAAAGCAAATATCTTAGGTATAGGCCAAACATTCATTTTCTAAGTATTATGTAGATAGAGAAATTATCCTATAACCACAGAATAGAAGTTGGTCTAATCAACAACCAATACACATTTTATCCTTTCACATTATAAGTACATAAATACTGAACAAAAACAAATAGCCTGTTGTATACTATTATGTATGTTTTTTCCCCAAGTCCGTGAGACTCAATATTTAAGCAGGGGTATTATCCTCGAGAGTGCTACAAATATTCTTCAGAGCTCAATGTATGACATCATGTGCACATGAAATATCTTGGAAAAAAAAAACTCAGGCTATGCATCAATCAGGAGTTTCTACTATTGACAGTAAAAATGTACTATCTCCTTTAAAAAAAAATAAGTTCATAAAGACCTAAAATCCTTTTAAAATCAATTTTACTTTCTGTAAAATCCATCTTCTTCAGTTCACTGGAAACTAGCATATGTTTGGAAAAAAAATAACTTGTATATTTTGAAGAATTTTGGTAATCTAGCCAGGAAACCAATTTACCCAGGCAAAGCTGCCTACGTGTCAGTCCTGAAAAATGCACTTGCTCAAAATATTCACATAGAGTTAAGTCTTTAATCCATAAAGCTAAATTGAAAGAACAAACACAAAGTAAACTTAATCTGTATGTGGTAATTTTACATAGGGAGTATTTTGGCTTTGTTTTAGCTAGATCAGATTTAACTGGATAGAATAGCAGAAGTGTTGTCAACAGTGAAATGCACTTTCCAGGACATGATGCTCCTAGTAAGTAGAGCTAAGAGATGCCTATCTAGGAAGAAATCATATAGCTATGCTATAGGGTTGCAACAAATATGAAAGGCGGGGGGGGGAGTGCAGGGAACCTGTCAACTAAAGCAGGAGGAGCAGCTGACAGCTAAGATTCCTAATCAGCATACTAAATATGTAACATTAAAAGCAACAGCACATGGAGAAAAGTCACTGTCTGATCCAAAACATCAAAAGAAATAAACTAAAATTCCAGTATCTGTATTGCTGGAATTGACATCTTAAAAAAAAAATGAACATACAGATGTCTAATTCAATGCAAAGAATATTTACAGATGTTTCAAGGCTCAATTTTAAGTTGACTTCTGTCATTATATAAATAAGTGTAAATCCTGCCTCTTGAGTTTCTAGAAATTTATTTGATTCAGCTTTAGAACGATCTTTAATAAGTAAGCATTGTCTGATTAAAAATGAAGGTTGTGGGCTTGATTTCAAGATGAGACATTTTCCTCAGATAATAAAGACAATGACAGCATCCATCCCAGGAGTGTGAGAGAGTAAACAAGAGATTTCTGAAACTGAAAGCTTGACTCATGTAGATATGACACTAGGACAATATATGTAACCGACATTATAACTACATCAAATGCTCTATTTCAAAACATCACAAAATTTAAAACAAGGCTTATAACTATTTGCCAGATAAATAAGTATATAACATAGTGTTTCATTAAAGTTGAAATAAGGAAAAATTCCTTGTCTTATATACAAAAACTGGACAAACCGTCTTAAACATTATAAACAAAGCTTTAAAAAAATATTTTAATACATCTCAACTGTGATAAAATGATCAAAGTCATCATGGTGAGAAATTACACTTTAAAGAAACTATGAAAATCTATTTTTTGTAGTTCTCACACAAAAATAAAAGCTCACCTTATCAAAGAAAACCTGTGGGAGAATTTAGTAAAAGGAAAATAGCCAGCCCAGAACTGACCACAGAACTGAATTCTCTCTCTTGAATCTGATTCCTTAGAAGTCAAACAACAGGAAAGACCGATTCAATGGCTTGGCACTATAAATAGCTACTTCTGCTCTCACCTTAGGTGGCTTTATCTTGGTGGCTTCTCCTTCAGCAAAGAGACTGAATGATGTGCCTTTGAATGATGCTGTATTCTAATAAGAACCATAAAATGTAACCATTCCCATTTTTTACCTTCTGGAACATCATGGAGTTCAAGGGATACACAAAAGTTAAGGAAGATAATGGAAGACTAAACTGAACTCTTTGGAATCTTGACCTGTTGGCCAAAATTCAATCCCATGAACATAATTTTGGACATATAATGTGGACTTAGGGTCAGGTTTGCATCCTAGCTCTGCCCCTAACAAAGTCTATAATCAATGGCCAAGTTACTTAATCTAGTGGAGGCTTAATCTTGTCAGCCATAAAATGTGGTAACACTTCAAGAGGCCCTTGTAAAGGTTAAGTAAAAGAATATCTATAAAATACCTAGTACAAATACTAAGACAGTCAATAAATTAGGTAGCTTTTAGAAGCTCTTCTACGATAGGTAGAAAGAAAGGCCCCTGAAGAGAATTAGGTATTTCTCAACATAAAGAGATTGTATACCTTCAGTTTCATGAATCCATGTTCAACATACAACTTCACTCTCATCAGTGACGAATAATGCACATTTTGAAAAGGAAAGGCATTGTATAACATGCTAATCTTTTACCCAGTAAGTCAATAATTTCTTATTAATTTACCTAAGTACAATAAATATTTCTTAAAATCCTAAAAAGCATAATACAGCTTTCCACATTTTCTATCACTCTAAAAAATGGGAAGATATTTAAGAGAGAGAGAAGTTTAACAATGAACCAGGAAAATTATATTTGCCTCAAAGTAAAAGGTTCAAAAAATTTTTAATTTCCTTATTAATAAAACAATTTCAATATATTAAAAGAAAAACTAGAGGCCAGATATGAAATGTAATTCATAAAGTCATGACTTTTTAATTACAACATAATAAAATATTGCTTAATGCCAGTTTTTCATTATACAAGCTGTAATTTTTACAGACTTTCCTAAATATTCCACTACATGTGTCAGACTATCTTTTTCATTAGTCATTTACTCTACTATTTGTTTACAAGAGGAAATCCCACAAAATCCAAATAAGCAAAGATACTTTCAAACACAGTTTTAAAAGGAAATTAATTACATGTATATACAGACTCTTCAAAAATGCTACAACCCACTAAGTGTAAAGTACGCACCATACCAACATCATACCTGTTGGTAGATTTCTAGTACTTTGTTCGGCTTTTTAAACATACATATACACCTGGTACACACTACTTAGCTACTTTTATTTTAGGATGGGGTATGGCTCCAAAGTAGCACCATGGAATATTTATATTACATTGGATTTTTGTGACTGTGATTAAGAAGAGTAGAAATGTTCTAATCTGTTGTTTAATCCAGTAAAGTCTGTCACTCTGACATTTATAGGGAATCTTCCATGTGTACCACACTCTGCTAATGTCTCTGTAGAGGTTAAGCAGAGAAAGCAGATTATTCCAATAGTTCACATGAGATAATAAGGGCCTAAACTAAAGCCAAACATAAAAAGTTGGTTAAAATCCAGTGTAGATGAAGATTTGGGAAAACAGGTATTTTTATAAACTACTATGGAAATATAAAATTATTGGCATCCCTTTGGAAGGCACTTTGACAGAAGCTATCAAAATTTAAGTGCATGCACTATTTGATCGAGCAATTCCCCTGCTACTAATATACACATTTACATGAAGGTATATGTTGTAAATAAGAGTTAACTGGAAAGAGAGTAAATGTTACCAAAAGGGGATAATTTAAATAAATTATGCTATAGCCATACAATAAAATATATCAAAAAGCCAAAATATGGTAAAATCTCCACAATATATTCCATTTTTCTTAAAGTTTAGAATATATTATACTTAATGCCATTGCTATATATTTTTAAATATTTATATAATTTTTGGTATATGCCTAGAACTTTTCTGGAAGGATATACGATAAAGCACTAATAGTTTCCTTAATGGAATTAAACTGTGGGTGGGCATGAAAACAGTTCTTTTTATTTTATACTTATGTACAAAGTTTTAATTTACCAGGCACATATATTACATTTTGAAATGTTATCATAAAAAATTAAAGGTATGGCTAACCACAGATATACAAACCTATACATTTAAGTTTTAATTTTGTAGAAAGAATAAAAATGTGTTGGATTACAGAAATCAATTGCAGTCATAAAGAATTAGTCTGAGAAAAATGCAAGAAGAGAGAACAACGAGGAGACTGCCACATAGTTTAGACCTTAGGCAACTGCTCTGAAAAGCAGCAAGAGGGTTAAGAATCAAAGAGTTTGGAGTGATGAAGACATAGGAGGATGGCAACAAATCTACAGGAGACATAAGTAGGGAACAGGAGCAACAGAGACGGAAAACTGAGGAGGACCTCAAACCAGATATATCCATAGGAGACGTTGTAATGTCACTTAACGGGAAATACTGAACCGTTTTAGCAGAAGAGGAGAGCAGAAATGAGTGAGCTGATACCTCAGGAAAAAGATAACTTTGGAACAACTGGAAGATGTCATAACCTGGGAGCCCAACAAAACTCCTTTACTCACTGCACACCTGGCGAGCGTTTTATCTCAATCAGTGATGCCAAGAAAAGACATGGCTGTCCTCCTTCAAGGCCATCTCAACAGAAACATATCCCTAAAATAGTGACTCTCCACCTTGACTGAACTTTGGAATCCTGCCAAAGAGCCTTAAAATATATTCACGCCTGAGTCAATTCCTAGGAAGTTTTAGTAAATTAGCCTAGGATGCACCCGAAGCATCTGAAATTTTCCAAGTTCCCCAAGTGATTCTAACATGCAGCCAAAGTTGAGAGCCAAAGCCCTAAGAGAGCCTGCTTCTCACATTCATGACGTAATTCACACTTACACAGTTTAAGCTGATTCCACCTCTCAAGATACCAAGCCCTTAGGTTTCATCAGAATTATAAACATTTCGAATCAGAGGCTTCCTTCCTTGCACATTTGTAGTAGACTGTTTCCTTGGTGGATCCCAGTGAAACATACTTGGTTGATTTATTCCTTTGTGTATCCCTCTCTGATGCTGACTCTGTGCTTGGCCACTTGACTTGCTTTGACCAAGAGACAGGCAAGCACTGACACTCTGGGGCCCAGTTCTCTTGGAAATCCCATCTTGGTACCCAGCTGCCATGCTTTAAGTAAGACTAACTGGAAAGAGAGTCCACATGGAAGAAAACCAAGCGGCCCCAACTAAGTCCAGCTAACACAGATGGAGTGACCCCCAAAACAACAATTCAACCCATAGATTTTTGAGAAAATAAAAGCCATTGTCTATTACATGCCCAACTAATTTTTCTTAAGTTTCATCATCTTGCTCTTTGTGCATCTTATTGCTGTTCCTCTGGCTAGACTGGTCTTTCTCGAACTTAAGGAATCTTTGATCCCCTTAACAGAAGTTCAGCACGCACAGACACCCATCTTAGTAAACAAAAGAAAGTCATCAGAATTTTTAAGCAAATATTAAAATTTTTTAAATTAACAATAGTTTCATATCAGTAAGAGATGAGTTTCTGCTTAAATCTTTTATTAAGGTACCTTTATCTGACGAGCTAAAGTTCAGATTCCATGCCTATTTTCTTCCTATTTCACCTAAATTAGAAACTCCTTCATCATTACAGAACATTAGGATGCAGGTGTGTTTGGGGGGCGGGGGCAGGGTTCTCTCAGATTTCAGGATATTTGGAGTTCATGTAGATCTGGGAATTATGGAGAGAGATCTCATGTATCTATGCTTTCAGACAGTCAGTTGAAACACCTGTCACACTTAAAGTAAGGCTATCTCTTTCAACATCAAGAAATAAATCTTTATATTCTGCTGCAGTATTTCTATAGATTTTTAGTTATGCCATTCAAGTACATCACCTAAATGAAGGAAACTGTAAAGTAACAGGGGAAAATTAAATTATTGGTAAAAAGCAGTCGCATAGCACAGGGAGATGAGCTCGGTGCTTTGTGACCACCTAGAGGGGTCGGAGAGGGAAGGTGGGAGGGAGGGAGACGCAAGAGGGAGGAGATATGGGAACGTATGTATATGTATAGCTGATTCACTTTGTTATAAAGCAGAAACTAACACACCATTGTAAAGCAATTATACTCCAATAAGATGTTAAAAAAAGATTTGTATTCAGTCTTCTTCGAAACCCCCAATAACTTACTCTCCATGTCTGACACGGTGGTAACGCAGCCATGAAAAGGTAGGGCCGCGCTATTCAAGAAGCTGAGTATCATGAAGAAACACCAGCGAAGCAAGCCACTTAATATAAATAAATGAATCCACTACCAACAAGGCATGCTTTTATTCCATCTTTCAGACAAACACATTTGAGCCCCTTTACCACTGGGCAGCCAGCCAGCATTCTTCAGAGGGGGAAAAAACAATCTTGTATTTCTTTGCCTGGAACGTTAAGATACATACTTCGTGATTTCAACTCCATCCTAGTCAGTTTTCACCAGTTCCCTCATCCCTGAATCTTAAAGTAGGGGGCATATTACTGACGAGAAACGACTTTTAGAGAATCAAGTAGAATATGGAAAACTATTGGGGTAAAAGTCTTACTTGCAAAGCAACGCCACGCTTTGCCCGCCCCGCCCCCTGCCAAAACAACTGCTTTACTCTCCTGATCGATCTCAGTAAACTCTAACCCACCTTGTTCAGTCTATACCAGAACTCTCAAAATAATACTCCCGTTTCCTGCACCACATGGTCTTAAGTGATAATGCTAAAAGTCCTCAAACAATTTCCTCTAACATAAAAGGCTTTGTCTCTTGTTTACTGCTGTATTTCCAGCATCGGGAACAATTCTCAACAGAGTAGGCTCTAAAAAAATATTTGTTCAGCGAGCGAGTAAATGAATAAATATATGTATTTCATATATTCCAAACTAGATTCAGTCTCCACACCTCAGTTCTTTGCCTCACGGTGAGGAAAAGGTGAGTACACAAAATAGCAAGTGCCGTTTTACGCGCTGCTGGCCACTGACGTGTGACATGTCAGTTAACAAAGGGATTTTGCCAATAATTAATCTGCTTCCCCTCTACACATATTTGTCATTAGTGTTTGGGCTAGTTGACAAGCTTCTTGGTAGTAGTGTGACTTATGTCACAAAAAAGACTGAAATTCTGAGTGATGGCTCTAGGGTTTTAGTCTCTGTCTTTAGGGGAAAAAAAGAACAATTTCACAGTGCAGAGACCATTTTGACAGGTTCATAACAGGTGACTAGGGGTCAATGGATCACCAGTCCAATAAAAGCTGAATGCTAGATATTCACTGTCACACTTGCTGTTCACATGACTCCTTATTCAGAAGCCTCTGGTAAATCATGACACTACCAGAGTCCCTTCTACCAACTTATACAGGTTTAAATTCAGTGTTTGAACTGGAGTTCTGATGCTAATATTTTAATTCTATTTTTATCATTTAATCACATTTGAGACATCAATCCATTTTTGTGTACATAGGAATTAAAATAACACAACAGTTACAACAGCAATCAAATATTTAAATCATATGCAAATAAATATTTTAGCAACAAACCTACACCTTAACAGAGAAAACTGAGGACTCCAGTCTTCAAAATGTACTATTTATGGATAGATACTATTTATGGATAGATACTAGTTGTTTCCCAATACACTCTCATTCTCAATAACAAAGCCATCACTGTGGGCTCATCACATTCATGAGCACTTTACATTCTCCTCTGAAGCTTAGCGTGGGCTTGTTATTAAGTGGTCAACAAAATGTAAGCCAAATAGTCATGTGGACCTCTGAAACTTGTGCTTAAAAGGAAAGGTCAATGTAAATTGATACAGTCACTATGGAGAACAGTATGCAGGTTCCTTAAAAAACTAAAAATAGTGTTACCATACAATCCAGCAATCCCACTCCCGTACATATATCTGGAGAAAACTATAATTCAAATAGATACATGCACCCTATGTTCATAGCAGCAATATTCACAATAGCCAAGACATGGAAACAACCTAAATGTCCATCAACAGAGGAAGAGATAAAAGATGTGGTACAATGGAATACTACTCGGCCATAAAAAAGAATGAAACAATGCCATTTGCTGCAACATGGATGGAACCTAGAGATTTTCACATTAAGTGAAGTAAATCAGGCGGAGAAAGACAAATAACATATGACAAATAACATGTCACTTATATGTGGAATCTTAAAAAATGATACAAATGAACTTATTTACAAAACAGAACTAGACTCACAGACATAGAAAACAAGCTTATGGTTACCAAAGAGGATAGCGAGGCAAGGAGGTGGGGGAGAAATTTGGAATTTGGGATTAACAGATACACACTACTATATATAAAATAGATAACAAGGACCTACTGTAAAGCACAGGGAACTGTACTCAATATCTTGCAATAACCTATAATGGAAAACAATTTGAAAAATATATTTATAGGGCTTCCCTGGTGGCGCAGTGGTTGAGAGTCCGCCTGCCGATGCAGGGGACACGGGTTCGTGCCCCGGTCCGGGAAGATCCCACATGCCGCGGAGCGGTTGGGCCCGTGAGCCATGGCCGTTGAGCCTGCGCGTCCGGAGCCTGTACTTCGCAACGGGAGAGGCCACAACAGTGAGAGGCCCGCGTACCGCAAAAAAAAAAATATATATATATATTTATATATATATATTTATATATATAAAAAACTGAAAAATATTTATATATATTAAAAAACTGAATCACTTTGCTATACACTTGAAACTAACACAACATTGTAAATTGACTATAATTCAAAAAAAAAAAAAAAAAACGGAAGGGGCATACCCTCTATCCTTCTTCTAACCTGGCATGGATTCAAACAAGATGGCTTGAGCAGCCATCTTGGACCATGAGGTAGTAACAACCCACTGAGACTGGTCAAAACAAAACAAAGGAGTCGGGTCCCTAACACCACAGGGCATTAGCTACCTTTTTTTTTTTTTTTCCCAAAAAACATCGGAGAGAAATAAACTGCCAGCTTAGGTCATTTCTATCTCAGGACTTTCAGCTATTTGTCCCCAAATCTATTCTTAACTGATACTATCAACATTTTGCGGAGATGTAATGATAATAATGATAACACAAAATATTTACAGTGTGCCGGATCTTATTCTGAATGCCTTACATTTAATAATGCAATAGTCCTCACAACAACCTTATAGGGTAGGTACCATTACTATACTTACTCTATACATGAGGAAACTGAGGCACAAAGAAGTTAAGCAACTTGCTCAAAATCACACAGCAACTGAGAGGCAGTGCTCACATCTGAACCTAGGAAGACGAGCTTCCAAGTTCCCTCTCTTAATCATTATGAGCTCTATTGTCCCTTACAATTATTCATAATCAATATGCTATACTGTGTCAATTATTAATTTTTAAAATTTGTGGGATGTATGTGAACAAAGTTGTCTCTTTGTTCTTTTCCTCCCCAGCTACCAAACATACATGTGGAGTGTTTGCTGGGCCCTAATGGACCACAGAAGGCCACAGACCCCACTTTGAGATTCTCAACTCATTTTTCTCAATGGAAATGAAACTGTCTCACAGTGGCTTTGTTTCCCAGAGGCTATCCTCACTGCAGGAATCCTAGCAGGTAAGCAGAAAGCCACAGTAATTCTACAGATGCCTGTATCAGCATGGTCCCAAGGGTGGACTGAGGCTTGCTTTTAGCGCAAACACAGTAGCTGACTGGACCATCAATTACCCCTCATAGATTATGGAACAGAAATGCCACAAGCATATTATAAACATTGGTCACTGTCTTTAAGTGTTCAATGTATAATTCAGAATACACATAACTGTGAACTTCATCCCTGACCACTGGATATATTCCAGGGACCCATGCTGAATGATCCTGTACCACCTGAGCTTCAATAAAGCATTTTGTTATGTTCTGCTTTGTGACAACAGAACCAAAGTCTGTTATAGCTGAATGGGGAGTTAGAGATCCATTTAACCCAATCCTCGTTTTATAGATGTGAAGACTCAAGGCACAGAGAGATTAACTTTCTTGCTCAAAATCAGCAAACTATTGAATGACACGGCTGCAACTAGGCCATGGGGGTTGATACTTGAATAGGGTCTCCTATGCAAATATCAATATCAGATCTGGAATTTTTTTGTTTAACTATGCCACTCATTCATTCATAATTCTAAGTAAGTTGTAGATGCTCAACATTATTTTCCTAAAATGTAGGCAAGCTAAAAATTTCCAAAACAGAGTTGGAAACATTTTCTGGTAACTACATGCAGTAGTCTCAGCTGTAAATTCACAGAACTTTGTGAGTCTTCAAATTTTTATTTCTACCTAGAATGCCTCGTTTCTGTCAGATAGCAGACAAAGTTCTTTAATAATGAGTCATTCATAATACCATTTAGTAGTTGAAAGTTTTCAACACATTTGGGGGTACCTAGCTATAATGTGGAAGAAAAGCTGAAGAGACAGAAAATGCAGTATTTCCAGCTTTCAAAATCATAGGTAATAAAAACATGACAAGCTACATCTTTCAGTGGAAATTTCTCACTTTTAGAAAGACCTAAAATCTCATTTAATGGTGACTGATTTACTCTTGAATATAAACTACAAGCAAGTTAAGGCCTGAGAGTTTTGACCAAACAGTGTTTTTTATCTCCTATGTAGTTTTTTGCTCTAAAATACTGAACAGGACTTCTGGTTTTGTCTAAAAGTTACCCCCAAAATAAGTCATTTTCTATGCCTATGCATTTAGCAAGCAGATGATAACTTGCATATTTTTCTCTTCAAACCTGTGTCATAAAATGTGACACAAACGTAGCCTATGTGGTGCACTATGTAAGGTCCTAGATGGTGTGCAGGATGGACCACTTTCCTAAGTCTAGGAAGAATCCATGCTACCACTAAAACCACGCCAATGAGAACTGTTTGCAACTGAACATGATAAAGATGTTAATGGAGAATGGGAGACAGACCGTTTTATATAAATTATTCCCAGGCCAAAAGGCTTGCCAGTGATTTACTGATTAAGATGGTATAAAATTAGAAATTAAAAGATCAAAGAGAATAGAGATCTACTGAAGAAAGCAAAGTGGCTGTTCTCAGACTTGAACAAATTACACCGTCGGAATAATGAATTCAGCTCTGAGCTTACTGGTATCTAAGGCAGAAGCGGAAATAGGCTGTGTTACACAGTTCTCATTTTGTGATAAGGGAAAACATTCAGGCTTATAAAGACACCAATTTTTATTCATTTACTAAAAGCAGGAATTTATCAGATGTGTACTTGCATAATGTTGAATCAATGGCTAAACAGCAGCTACAGCAATAGGTAAATACTTAGAAGTGCTTACTATCTTCCAGACACTTCACCAAGCACCCCACATTTATTATACCATTTAATCATTATAAGAACCTTAGGAAACCCCCATTTAGAGATGAGAAAATGGAGACACAAACACATAAAGACTGACCAGTGGCACAGAGTTAGCAACTGATTCACTCAGAGCCATTGGGCTAGCTCCCAAATCCACCCTTTTAAAGATAATCTTTCTTTCTGAATATATAAAACTAGCATATTTTCTAAATATTTTACGATGAATATGAGAAAGTAACCCTGGTGTACGGTGATTATGCTTACCAAATATTTTAAGTTCTATAACCTGTATTTTTTAACACAACACTTGTCTGTGTCACTAAGCGGATATCTAGTAAGGCCACTAGACATCGGGATCAACAAGAGGGATACACAATCCTTGACAGGTGAGATCTGAGGGACAATATGTATTATGTAATAACATGCGATATAGAAATACTGTTCCAACAGATGGTTCTCCCTTTGAGCCTCTGAAACACTTAACAGTAAACTATAAGTCAATGATCACATTTCCTTAGGAGTAATGCCATTCAGGTACTTTGCTTGCTGGTATGCTAACTTACTACCACACTAAAACATGGAAAAATTCAATAAATTGACAACCATATCCATAACACAATTTCTCTCAATTTTCAGCAACATGGGCCAAGTGCTTGACTTTGGTCAACTCCTAACTGACCAACTAAAAAATACCTACTCAGTAATTTTCATTGAAGATTCCACGTTTCAGGTAGATGCTTTGGAAACCAGGACTGAAGAAGGTGAGATGGAAATTCTGCAGCAAAAGTAAAACTTCTCTTCAATTGGCTGTGGAGTTTGAAACATATGTCCAGTTCTGGAAAGAATTTTGGAGGTCACCTCCTGCCCATAGGCAAAACTATTCCTCCTTTTGGCCCCAAAGGCAGTACTTACCTTGAAGTTGGTAAAACTTAAACTTAAGGGCCCCTTCTGTCACTGACCCTTTCGGGGCCCTGGGAGGGAATCTGACGCTTTCACTTAGTCTCAGTTTTTTGTAAATTTCCTAAGGAAAACACTTTTGTGGGTTTTGTTTTTCCTTAAAGAAAATCCTCCGAACTGTATATGCTTCAGACTCCACCAAACCTCGTTATGCTCCTGCCTTCCACCCTTCAGACTGTGAATCCTCTCAGACTTTTGCCATAGTGATTAGCCAAGACCCTAATGGTACATAGCACAATACAAACAAACAAACAAACAAAAAACCTGCTTCTATTTTCCTTCAGAAAGTTACTTCCATATCAATTCCCTTCATTGTGATTCTCTTCTACGTCTCCCTGACAGGTGGTAGCAGTTTTAATAAAATTCACAGGATGATAGGAAAGAAATGAATATTAATTTTTCCACAGGCATACAATATAACCTTGTTTTTATGTAAAATTCAACCTTCAAAAGACGGTAAGAGCTGTCTCAATATACTGGGTGTTTGCCTATGGTGAAATTGTAGAATAAGGATGGTCTATAAGAATTTATTTTTTAAGGTAAAGCCTTAGGAAGAGTTACTCAAATTATAGTACTTCAATCTGAATCAGATATTATACACAATTTTGTTTTCTTAATTCTTTTTAGCAATTTTAAAGTCAGTCAAAACCATCCAGCTATACAACACCTGAAATAAGGAACTAATAGTCTTAATCTGCCTTTAGAAAAGCAAATTACTACAGTCCCCCTTCTTGACGAGCAAGTTATATGATACTTTGACTATTTTAAAGAAATAAGATAAAGTATTTCTCCAGAATCAGATCTTGGATCATCATCTTTTAACTCTAATTTCCAATGATACATGAGAAACTGTAGTTATTAACATGTAGCAATTTCTTATTTAAATCTTGTGCCACCTAAGTAAAAATGTTGACATCAGAAACTTTTTCAAAGCTACATCTATTATCTCCTTTATGTGTATCACAGGGGACCCATCGTTTGAAAAACAGCTCCGTATCAAAGCTCTTTTTCTTTCACACACTTCAACCCAATTAGAGACAAGAGAGATGAGTGTTAACAAGACAGTTAATTTTAGAAAATATATGCAAAAAAGCCAAATGTTTTTAATTACTTTAATATTTTCCACATGTAGAACTTTATCTTATTAGGCATTAAAACAATGTCTAAAAAGGAAAACTCAGAGCCATCAGTACTCTATGAGATTATCAGCTGGACACAAATTAAGATTTATGTTCTGAAAGTTACTATATCAACTATCAGCTATTTGTGTAGAGGGTATTATAATAGAACCTTCTCAAGCACAGTTAACCCACATGTTTTTAACAGGTAACTATACAAAGTTCTTACAAGTGTTCTTGGTGATCTTTTAACCATACCAAGAATCAAAGGAAAACATAAGTCAGACCCCTTTGCTCTTTTTAGTTTATAACGCGGTCTCCAGAGTGGCTCTATTTTTAGAATAAAAAAGAGATAAAGCCTACTTTGTGGTCTCATTACAACACAATTGATTCGGTGGGATCCCAATGTTTACTAATATTGTGAGATAGCCTTAAAAAATCCATAAAGCATTTCTCAGAGCTCAAGGCTAGACAGTAAACGTGTTACTACTATATACCAAAATTATTCTCCTAGACCAAAACTTGAAAGGCCCATTGATACTGTGGAGAAAAAGTCATTAAAATGAGCTCTCTATTTCAATACCCTTAGAAACCATGTCTTTAAAACGCTGAATTAATAGAGAAATTACTCATTTTACATTCAAATGGCCCACGGTGGTATTACCATTCTGAAGACAGAAGCTAGAATCTTTGCACTTTTGCATTTCAGATAATTAACAGATCAGTTTTGGGGAAAACAAAAAATTCCCTGTGGAATCTTAGAATTCCAATTAATTGTGAATTTGACATAGGTTATATCAAATTTATATTTGATATCATCAGTAGGCTCAAGTACACAAAATTATTGGGTTGGCCATACAAGGTCATTCGGAGGCTTCCCTGGTGGCGCAGTGGTTAAGAATTCGCCTGCCAATGCAGGAGACACGGGTACAAGCCCTGGTGCAGGAAGATCCCACATGCCACAGAGCAACTAAGCCCGTGCACCACAACTGCTGAGCCTGTGCTCTAGAGCCCATGAGCCACAACTACTGAAGCCTGCGTGCCACAACTACTGAAGCCCGCATGCCACAACTACTGAAGCCTGCATACCTAAAGCCTGAGCTCTGCAACAAGAGAAGCCACCACAATGAGAGGCCCACACACTGCAACAAAGAGTAGCAACTAGAGAAAGCCTGCATGCAGCAACGAAGACCCAACGCAGCCAAAGAATAAAATAAAATAAAATAAAATAAAATAAAATAAAATAAAATAAAATAAATAAAAAGGGAAAAAAGGTCATTCGGTTTTTCTGTAACACCTTACGGAAAAACCTAAACAAACTTTCTGGCCAACCCAATACAATATAAGCATGCAAATGATCAAGTATGCTAGGAACAAATGATTCTTCACAACAAAACAAATGAAGTCCTATCAGATTTAGCTTTGGACCCACTCTCCATCACTAGCTTGTTAATGAGGACATGGGTGTATGAAAAATAACTAAAATTTTTGAAAAAAATAATCTAAGCCTTTCCCCTAATTTAGACTGTTAGCATTACTATTTAAATATTTATCCAGTTTCATTTTACTTCCTGTCTGCAGAGCAGTGGTTCTCAAAGTGAGGGCTCTGACCAGCAGCATCAGCATTACTTAAGAACTTGTTAGATTCGCAATGTATACAAATATTAAATCATTATGTTATACACCTGAAACTAATATCATGTTGTATGCCAATCATATCTTAATTAAAAAAAAAAACTTTTTAGAAATGCAATTCTCAGGCCCCACTCCAGACCTACAGAATCAGACACTCTGGAGGTTGGGTCCACCAATCTGTGTTTTAACAAGCTTTCCAAGTGATTCAAATGCATGCTAACTTTAGAGCACCAATGCCCTAAAGACTGTAAGATCAAAATTTCCCTATGCCGGATATTAGCTCGGTGCTTTGTGACAGCCTGGAAGGGTGGGATGGGGAGAGTGGGAGGGAGGGAGGGAGATGCAAGAGGGAAGACATATGGGAACATATGGATATGTATAGCTGATTCACTTTGTTATAAAGCAGAAACTAACACACCATTGTAAAGCAATTATACCCCAATAAAGATGTTTAAAAAAAAAAAAAAAAATTCAAAAAAAAAAAAAAAGAAATAGGCATTTATCAAGACTACCTCTAAGGCCTCTATGAAAAATAAGACAATATTCCAAAATATATACAATGGAATATTATTCAGCCATGAGAAAGAAGGAAATCCTGCCTTTTTTGGCAATATGCATGTACCTTGAAGGCCAGACACAGAAAGACAAATACTGTACAATTTCACTGATATCAGGAATCTAAAAAAGCTAAACTCATAGAAACAGAGTAGAATGGAGGTTACCAGGGATTGGGGGTGGGGAAAATGGAGAGATGTGGTCGAAGGGTACAAACTTCCAATTATAAAGTGAATATGTTATGGTAATCTAAGATACAGCATCGTGACTATAGTGAACAAAACTGTATTATATACTTGACACTTGTTTAAGACAGTAAGTCTTAAACTGTTCTTACCACAAAAAGAGTAACTATGTGAGGTGGTCATCATTTCCCAATATATACTTGTATCAAATCATCACGTTGTACACCGTAAACTTACACAATGTTATATGTCAATTAAATCTCACTAAAGCTGGAAAAAATCCTTCCTCTAGTGGGGTACTAGCAGAATAAAAATGGACAATTAAAAAAATTTTTTTCAGTTACTTGGAAGTAAGTTAAGATTGAATTTGTTTCTATATAGAATGCTTTCCCGGCTAATAGAAAAAGCGAAATAACCAGGAAATGGCAAAAACAAACAAACAAAAAAAAACACCTCTAGAGATTATGTTTTTATACAAGTTGGAAAAAATTTAAGTTCGTTGAATAAAGTATGTGGTAAATATAAACATTAACAACAGAAAAACAACTTCTGGGAGAGGTATTTAGCAAATGTTTTAAAACCACACAGAGTTCTTAAACATATTCAACGTTCTCAAATGGTTACTTCAGGGTTACTATTTTTTCATAAATAGGATGAACAATTTTAAGGCAATATGACAATGTGATCTTAAAACAATGTCATCTTAAAAATATAGTCTCCAAAATGTATTTGGAATGGAATAAGAGATGATTGATACTATAATGCTGCCTACTCAACGTACCTAGACACATATAAAAGATGGGTTAAGAGTTTAAAGTCACAAAGCACGTGACCGCCTGGAGGGGTGGGATAGGAGGGTGAGAGGGAGGGAGACGCAAGAGGGAAGAGATATGGGAACATATGTATATATATAACTGATTCATTTTGTTGTAAAGCAGAAACTAACACACCATTGTAAAGCAATTATACTCCAATAAAGATGTTAAAAAAAAAAGAGTTTAAAGTCACAGAGAAAAAAAAAAAAAAAATTTCCCTATGCCTCATTAAAAAGGTACTCCAATACTGAAAGGAAAAAAGGCGCACGAGAATCCATTCTTATCTGCCTAGAGTTCACATCCTACTTCCCTATATACAGTGTGTCCTAGTATATACTCGATGTCCTCAGCCGAATCCAGGCTTGGGGAACTTAAGAACACGTAGTCCAAGAAACTGCAACAAATGACTGATTCCAAAGCACAGATCATTCCGCTCAGAGTCATCTTACTACTATTTCCAGGCTGAAGTTCTTGCTGCTTTGCTGTATTCTTTACTCATTTCCAGCTGCCGTCTAAAAAATGTCTGGCATCTGGCTAGGTCTCTCTGCACTCTGACCCTTCTTCAATAGAGCAACTGTATTCAACCACAATGTTCTAACCCTCATAGAACTAGTTTTACTTTGTCTACCCTGACAGGTATTATCAAAAAGAATTAAATAAAATGCGTTGCTGCATTTTTTAAAGAGTATTCTTGAGACTGTTGTTTATGGCATTACACAGGGCCTGTCATTCCCCCATCTTAGTAGAAGGAGTAGTATTCTTCAGAGGGACTACTTGTTTGTTGTTTGTATTTTATGTTATCAACCCTGAGTACTGGGTAACTCATGTTTTTTAATTCATATTTGCTCTTAACATAGAGCTCTTTTTACAGCCTAAGACTTTTAAATGTGACAAATTAATACCATGAGTTTGTGTACTAACCAACGCTCAATTACATCTTATTTTTTCTGTTTCAGCCTTACCCTTTTTCTCACTTATTTGTTAAATCCTGATTTACTGCATGTTTTTTTGTTGGTTGTAAATTCTTTTTTAGAATGAACAAAAGCACAAATTAAGAAATGAAGGGTGGAGTCAAGACAGCAGTGTGGGAAGATGTGGAGTTAGCATCTCCCCACAATTAGGGCACCTGCTGGCCACTGGTGGGAGACTGACACCCAAGGAGATGGGAGGAACCCCAGAGGGAACCTGTTGTGTGGGTCCATGGGGGCAGAGGAAGGAGGCCGAGAGGAGAACAGGAGAGGCAGGTGGGAGGGGCCCTCCCAAACCCCAGAATGGAGGAGCAGGTGAGGAGAGAAGGGTGTTTGCCCCGCCCACTTGAGCCTAGGAAGCCTGCTGGGCTCCCAGTAGAGGTCCCCTGCCCTCTGGGACCAGGGGTGGGGGGCATGCCTGGGCCCCTTCTGTTCCTTGAGCCTAAGCCCCACCCCCCACAGCCCCCAGGACCTTTCCCGGCCCTGTGGGTCCTGAGCAATGGCCCTGCCCACCCCCCAAACCTCACCCTTGTTTAGGCCCCACCCTGCACAATCAAGGCCTTCCCCCCACTTTTTTCCCCCCATCCTCCTCTTTTTTACTCTTGTGGTACTGATGTACCTTCCGGTTACTGATTCATCTATATTTTTATTTTTACATTTTTTTCTAACATATCAGTTACCTTCCTAGTCTAATTTTTTACTTTGTTACTGTTCGGTTTTTTTGTTTGTTTTGTTTGTTTGCTTTTTGCCACCCCACATGACTTGCGGGATCCTGGTTCACGAGCCCAGCGTCAGGCAGAAGCTCCTGAAGTGGGAGCTCTGAATCCGAACAACTGGACTAACAGAGAACCTCATACCCCAGGGAATATTCATTGGAGTGAGGTCTCACAGAGTTCCTCATCTCAGCACTAAGACCCAGCTCTACCCAATAGCCTACAAACTCCAGAGTTGGAAGTCTCAGGCCAAACAAGTAGTAAAACAGAAACACAATCCCACTCATTAAAAAAAAAAAAAAAAAAAAGAGAGATGGCAAAAAAAATATGTCACAGATAAAGGAAAAAGCTACAAACCTACAAGACCAAATAAATGAAGAGAAAACAGGCACTCTACCTGAAAAAGAAATCAGAGTAATGATAGTAAAGATGGTCCAGAATCTCGGAAATAGAATGGAAGCATGAATTGAGAAAACACAAGAAATGTTTAACAAAGATATAGAAGAAGAACAAACAGAGATGAACAACACAATAACTGAAATGAAAAATACACGAGAAGGAATAACAGAATAACTGAGGCAGAAGAACAAACAAGTAAGCTGGAAGACAAACTGGTGGAAATAACTGCCTAGGAGCAGAATAAAGAAAAAAGAATGAAAAGAATTGAAGGCAATCTCAGAAACCTCTGGGACAACACTAAATGCACCAACATTTGAATTATAGGGGTCTTAAAAGAAGAACAGGAAAAGAAAGGGTCTGAGAAAATATTTGAAGAGATTAGAGTTGAAAACTTCCCTAACATGGGAAAGGAAATAGTCACCCAAGTCCAGGAAGCACAGAGTCCCATACAGGATAAACCCTAGGAAAAGCACACCAAGACACATATTAATCAAACTAACAAAAATTAAATTCAAAGAAAAAATATTAAAAGCAGCAAGGGAAAAACAAAATATAACATACAAAAGAATCCCCATAAGGATATCAGCTGATTTTTCAGCAGAAACTCTAGAAGCCAGAAGGGAGTGGCACGATATATTCAAAGTGATGAAAGGGAAGAACCTGCAACCAAGATTACTCTACCCAGCAAGGACCTCATTCAGATTGGATGAAGAAGTCAAAAGTTTTCCAGACGAGTAAAAGCTAAGAGAATTTAGCACCACCAAACCAGTTTTACAACAAATGCTAAAGAAACTTCTCTAAGTGGGAAACAAAAGAGAAGAAAAAGGCACACAAAAACAAACCTAAAACAATTAAGAAAATAGTAATAGGAACATACATATCAATAATAACCTTGAATGTAAATGGATTAAATGCCCCAACCAAAAGACAGACTGGCTAAATGGATACAAAAACAAGACCCATATATATGCTGTCTACAGGAGACCCACTTAAGACCTAGGGACACATACAGACTGAAAGAGAGGGGATGGTAAAAGATATGCCATGCAAGTGGAAATCAAAAGAAAGCTGGAGTAGCAATACTTACATCAGATAAAATAGACTTTAAAATAAAGACTGTTACAAGAGACAAAGAAGGACACTACATAATGACCACAGGATCAATCCAAGAAGAAGATATAACAATTATAAATGTTTATGCATGCAATAGAGGAGCACCTCTCAATACATAAGGCAAATGCTAACAACCATGAAAGAAGAAATCGACAGTAACACAATAATAGTAGGGGACTTTAACACCCCTCTTACACCAATGGACAGATCATCCAAAACGAAAATAAATAAGGAAACACAAGCTTTAAATGACACAATAGACCAGACAGATCTAATTGATATTTATAGAACATTCCACCCCAAAGTGGCAGAATACACTTTCTTCTCAAGTGCACACAGAACATTCTCCAGGATAAATCACATCTTGGGTCATAAATCAAGCTTCGGAAAATTTAAGAAAATTGAAAGTGTATCAAGCATCTTTTCTGACCACAACACTATGAGATTGGAAATCAATTACAGGAAAAAAAAACTGTAAAAAATACAAATACACTGAGGCTAAACAGTGCACTACTACATAACCAAGAGATCACTGACGAAATCAAAGAAGAAATAAAAAATACATGGAAACTAATAACAGAAACACGACAATCCAAAACCTGTGGGACAGAGCAAAAGCAGTTCTAACAGGGAAGTTTATAGCAACTCAATCTCACCTAAAGAAACAAGAAAAATCTCAAATAAACAATCAAACCCTACACTTAAAACAACAAGAGAAAGAAGAACAAAGAAAACCCAAAGTCAGAAGGAAAGAAATCAAAGATTAGAGCAGGAATAAATGAAATAGAAAGAAGAAAACAACAGGAAAAATCAGTAAAACTAAAAGCTGGTTCTCTGAGAAGATAAACAAAATTGATAAATCATTAGCCAGACTCATCAAGAAAAAAAGGGAGAGGACTCAAATCAATAAAATTGGAAATGAAAAAGGAGAAATCACAACTGACACTGCAGAAATACAAAGGATTATAAGAGACTACTAAAAAAACTATATGCCAGTAAAACAGACAACCATGAAGAAATGGACAAATTATTGGAAAGGTACGATTTTCCAAGACTGCACCAAGAAGAGTTAGAAAATATAAACAGACCTATCACAAGTAATGAAATTGAAACCATAATTAAAAATCTTCCAACAAACAAAAGTCCAGGACCAGATGGCTTCACAGGCGAATTATATCAAACATTTAAAGAATAGCTAACAACCATCCTTCTCAAACTCTTCCAAAAAATTGCAGAGGGTAAAACACTCCCAAATTCATTCTACGAAGCCACCATCACCCTGATACCAAAACCAGGAAAAGATATCACAAGAAAGGAAAATTATAGACCAATATCATTGATGAACATAGATGCAAAAATCCTGAACAAAATACAAGCATATTAAAAGGATCATACACCACGATCAAGTGGGATTTATCCCAGAGATGCAAGGATTCTTCAATATATGCAAATCAGTCAATGTAATACACCACATTAACAAATTAAGGAATGAAAACCATATATCATCTCAATAGATGCAGAAAAAGCTTTTGACAAAATTCAACACCCATTTATAAAAACTCTCCAGAAAATGGGCATAGAGGGAACCCACCTCAACATAATGAAGGCCATATATGACAAGCCCACAGCAAGCATTATATTCAATGGTGAAAAACTGAAAGCATGTCCACTAAGATCAGGAACAAGACAAGGATGTCCACTCTTGCCACTCTTATTCAACATAGTTTTGGAAGTCGTAGCCACAGCAATCAGAGAAGAAAAGGAAATAAAAGGAATACAAAATGGAAAATAAGATGTAACACTGTCACTGTTTGCAGAGGACATGATACTATACATAGAAAATCCTAAAGATGCCACCAGAAAACTACTAGAACTAATCAATGAATTTGGTAAGGTTGCAGGATACAAAATTAATGCACAGAAATCTCTTGCATTCCTATACACTAATGATGAAAAATCTGAAAGAGAAATTAAGGAAACACTCCCATTTATCATTGCAACAGAAAGAATAAAATACCTAGAAATAAACCTGACTAAGGAGGCGAAAGACTTGTACTCAGAAAACTATAAAACACTGACAAAAGAAATCAAAGATGACATAAACAGATGGAGAGATATACCATGTTCTTGGATCGGAAGAATCAATATTGTGAAAAGGACTATATTACCCAAAGCAATCTTCAGATTCAGTGCAATCCCTATCAAACCACCAATTGCATTCTTGACAGAATTAGAAGAAAAAATCTTACAACTCATATAGAAACACAAAAGACCCCGAACAGCCAAAGCCATCTTGAGAAAGAAAAAGAGAATTGGAGGAATCAGGCTCCCGACTTCAAACTATACCACAAAGTTACAGTAATCAAGACAGTCTGGTACTGGCATGAAGACAGAAATATAGATCAATGGTACATGATAGAATGCCCAGAGATAAACCCACACACATATGGGCACCTAATTTACGACAAAGGAGGCAAGAACGTACAATGGAGAAAAGACAGCCTCTTCAATAAGTGGTGATGGGAAAACTGGACAGCTACATGGAAAAGAATGAAATTAGAATACTACCTAACACCAAACACAAAAATAAACTCCAAATGGATTACAAACTTAAATGTAAGACCAGACACTATAAAACTTTTAGAGGAAAACATAGGGAAAACACTCTTTGACATAAACCACAGCAAGATCTTTTTTGACTCACCTTCTAGAGTAACAGAAATAAAAACAAAAATAAACAAATGGGACTTAAAAGCTTTTGCACAGCAAAGGAAGCCATAAACAAGACAAAAAGATAACCCTCAGAATGGGAGAAGATATTTACAAACGAAACAACAGACAAAGGATTAATCTCCAAAATATACAAACAGCTCATGGAGCTCAATATCAAAAAAACAAACAATCCAGTTAAAAAATGAGCAGAAGACCTAAATAGACATTTCACCAATGAAGACATACAGATGGCCAAGAGGCATATGAAAAGATGCTCAACATCACTAATTATTAGAGAAATGCAAATCAAAACTACAATGTGGTATCACCTCATGCTGGTCAGAATGGCCATTATCAAAAAAGCTAGAAACATAAATGCTGGAAAGGGTGTGGTGAAAGGGAACCCTCCTCCTACTACATTCCACTACTGATGGGAATATAAATTGACACAACCACTCTGGAAAACAGTATGGAGGTTCCTTAAAAAACTAAAAATAGAACTACTATATGACCCAGCAATCCCACTACTGGGCATATACCCTGAGAAAACCGTAATTCAAAAAGAGTCATGTACCACAATGTTCATTGCAGCACTATTTACAATAGCCAGGACATGGAACCAACCTAAATGTCCATCGACAGATGAATGGATAAAGAAGGTGTGGCACATATATACAGTGGAATATTACTCAGCCATACAAGGAAAAGAAATTGAGTTATTTGTAGTGAGGTGGACAGACCTAGAGTCTGTCATACAGAGTGAAGTAAGTCAGAAAGAGAAAAACAAATACAGTATACTAACACATATATATGGAACCTTAAAAAAAAAAAGAAAACATGGTACTGATGAACCTAGTTGCAGGGCAGGAATAAATAAGTAGACATAGAGAATTGACTTGATAACATGGGGTGGGAGGGTGAAGCTGGGGCAAAGTGAGAGTGGCATCGACACATATACACTACCGAATGTAAAATGGTTGGTGGGAAGCAGCCGCATAGCACAAGGAGGTTGGCTCGGTGCTTTGCGATGACCTAGAGGGGTGGGATAGGGAGGATGGGAGGGAGGCTCAAGAGGGAGGGGATATGGGCACATGCGTATGCATATGGCTGATTCGCTTTGTTGTGCAAGAGAAACTAACATGGTACTGTGAAGCAATTATACTCCAATAAAGATCTATTAAAAAAAAAATGAAGGAAGAAGAAAGCAAGAATAGGGGTGGGAGTGGGAGGTAAGCAGTCTATTGGGGAGATTCAGTGAGTAAACAGTCCTGGCTTTACAGTCAGACATACCTGAGTTTAAATTCCATCTCCAGGATTTAACAACTATAGATAGAATCTTGAACACATTACTTATGCTGGCTCAACTTTCTTCATGGGTAAAATGATAGTATCTACCTTGCAGGATTATTACAATTATTATAAATATATGCAAAATTGGTAACAATACTCAGCACAGAATAGGTGGTCATGAGATGTTAGCTATTGTTATTAATGTCTACATGGACAGCCCATTTAAGAGCCCCACCATTCAAGTTCCTTGCCCTTCTCTAAAGGGGTGACCATCAAGAGAAAGTCAATGGCCATGACTTGGACCCTGGCATTGCTCCAACATTATCAGTTCTGGAATTCCATCTTCTATCCTCCATCTCTTTTTACCACTACCTGTGAGCTTGGAGCATGAAGACCCACGATGTTTTTCAAAGCTTTCCAGGTCCTCAAAGTTTCCACCCCTTCCTGTTTTCATTTCCTTTCCTACTCAGACTGGACCTCACAACTCAGAACTTCAACTTTCTCACTTGCCAATTATCTTTTCTCAAAATTTGTCCTTCTGTTCTGTTGTGGCTGACTGAACAGCCCACCCTGGATTAATCAGTCACCTGTTTTTCCTGCTTTTGAAGGGTAAGTGCCAAGTTCTGGGGCGAATGGAGCACAGCAGCACCCCCTGGACAGATACTGGATTTTCAGCTTTAGAAATCCTTTAGCTCACTCATGGCTCTATTCCACACCTCAGTCACCACACACATCACCATTTTCTTTCAGGTGTCACCCCATCCTATCACTTTTATCTGGCACCTTTGCCTCTCCTCTGGAATTAAGCTTGCCAACTCTCCAAGCTTGGACACACAGTCACACTGATCCTCCCTGGTCTGAGATAACACTGTCTCTTCTGTCCAAGGCCAACAGCTACATCTGACCGGCCCTGGACCTCTCTCTTTCTGAATCCTCTTGGACCTTGCTTCAGACATTAAACTTTCTCTTTCACATTCTTTCAGCTGCTTCCTCTCAGTTTCTCATTCCTCACTGATTAAAAACATTCAGTTGTCTCTCCCATCCTGACAGACAAGAGCTCTCAGTTTGAAACTGGTAATCAATCATTAGGAAGATGTGATGTAAAATTCAAAAGGTTTATATCAATTAAACTGCAAACCTTGGGTTTTCTTTCTTTGTTTTGGCCCAGCTTGCATCTGAGCAGATATGACCTAACAGTAGAACAGGGCTACTGATGGACCACCCTGTGTTTTACTGTAAACCCCAATCCTATCCACAGTGTGTTGGGTGTGGAGGGATATGTAATACAAGTCGGGCCAATCTGAGTAACTCTTCTGGTTACTGGTACAAAGATCTTAATTCAGTCAGGCCTGGTCTTGAGAAAGAAGGTAATTTTAGAATTCAGTTACTCTGGTTTAGCTATCCTTTCCAAAAACAACTGCAAAGTGGAGCAAAGAATGGAGCAGACATAGGGATAGAAAAAGACACTACATGTGCCTTCCCGGTAATTTACTTCCCTTTGCAAGGTCCAGGTTTATGATTGCCTGTCCTTGGGTTCTGTTAGACACCCTGAAGTAAGGCTGTGCTTAAGACAGTCCTAGTTGGTAGTTATTACAACCGAAGAGTCCAAACACTTCTCAATGAAAGAAGCTAGGACTTAACGCTCTCTGTTGCCTCATCCATACTATGCCTTCTGAAATGTCAGGTGAAGGGGAGGGGAAGGAACCTGACAATGGTCTAAGAGTACCTTACAGGTGGTATCTAAGTAGAGAGACCCATGAGAGTAATTAAGAGTGAGAATGTGTGGGAAAGGGAGAGTATGATGACATATAAGAGAAAAACAACTTGAAAGCCCACTTAGGAAGCTGTGGGGAGAAACAATAAAAAGTCACAAACCCAAATGAGTTTTCTAGTCAAAAAAAAAAAAAAAAGTCTGGTGAAGTCCTTGCCATTCTGTACAAAGCCGTGAAAGCAATACAGCAAGATATTTTTTCCTTCCATGTGCACATGAGAAACCTTACCAGTAAATGCCATAGTACACAACTTTATAACAGCACGTTTTTCAAGACATGTACATGCAGTCTATCCTAGTTTAGAGTTGTTTAAAATCCTTCCCATTTGAAATTAAGTGGAACATTTAAAGCAAAGAACCATAAAATAAGGATCAGCTTAAAAAATCTATAAGCAATTACAAATTTCAAAAAAGAGATCAATATTTAACTACAAAAATATAAAACAAAAATCAACCCAGAGCAGTAGCAAAAAAAAAAAAAAAAAAAAAAATCCTATTTCCAAGCTCCTTTCTAACATAGAAGCAGCTCTCAAAAAGTCTCAAACTAAATGAACAAAGCCAACATTGATTCTCTTAACCAGTATTCGCTGCACATTTACTATGGGTACATATACAAAGGATAATTTCAGCGTAATTTCAGAATAACGAAGTTACATTCCGAAAAATCAATAAAGAAATAAATTTAAAACAGGGTTAACTTACTCAAAGCATGCTGCTTCTCAATCACTGCAAAGTGTGGAATTCCAGAGACAAAATCTGAGAAAAAGCTTTGTAAATGGAAGCAATGTAAGTGCAATCTCTTACTCCATGAAACAATGTTATTATGTTCCTGAAGAAAGCAACTGATGCCTCTCTTTAGATGGACACCACCTCCACGCTTAAACTAACACTGTTAACAACTGCATTCTACATATGATAACACTATCATACATTTCAGGGCTACAATGGATGGCATACAGTTTTGTAATAAAGTTAGTGACAATTGTGGCAAAAGTAGCAATCATCAAAACGTCATCTTATTTTACTGCAGGAGTGAGTTTACAGAGGGCTGAAAGCAAGGGTAGCTCTCGACAGTCAGGAGATTGAATCAACCAAGCAAAGGACAGCGAATCAACCTCCCCTTATGCCTGAAAGGGAACAGTCCCGACTAAAACCACATGGCAGAGCATCAGCTTCTGCCGTATTCCCACTCAGCTGCTCTGACGATGTCCTCAGCTAAGCTCCCAGCATAATTTAAATACTGATACCTAGGTCCTACTCCACCCCTTTCTCTTTACTTTCTTTCCACCCCTTGTCCTTCAATCTCCAGCTCCATAGAGTTCTACCCTCATCTACTTCTCTCTTCATTATGTGGCCTTTCTGTCTCAGAATCTGCAGGCATCTTTTATTTTAATTAATATGCAGAATCAAGAAAATTGTATGTCAATATCTATATACACAAACACTTCTATATAATACAGATAACTGTTTAAAATAATACTGTCTTTTACACAGATAATACTTATGCAGAAGAATCAGGTGGCAGAATTTGATACATTCTAACACCAAATGCAAAAATCTTACACGGTAGTTATTAGACTTATGCATATCTTCTGCAAGGCTTGTTAAAACCCAGACTGCTGGAACACAAGCCCAGAGTTTTGCAGTAAGCAGAACTAGACTGAGGCCTAAGAACACGCATTTGTGACAAATTCCCAGGTAATAATACTGAGGCTCTTGGATCCACAGACCACGTTGAGAACCTATGGACTCTGAGTGTTAACATCACTTAATCCTATTATTCTAGTTCAGGTGTTCCTTGGGAAAAAAGTGGTTTTCACAGAATCTCAGTACATAATGAGGAGAAAGAACAGTAATGGTTGGGAGGAAGAATAGGATTCACCTGGAGCCACATGGCTTATGTCCCTCCTGGGAAAGCCCCCTAAAGCCACTTGACATTGTATCTGCTAACTGCCAGCAAGCCTAATGTAAACGCTATGGTACTAAACAGTAACAGGATAGAAACCAAAAAACAAGACCTAATTTTTTTTTACAAGTTGGCAAAAATGGAAGGTCAACTCAGCAGATTCTTCAAGATTTATTCTCTCAAATTAGTAAGAATAAACACGGTCTTGGGCTTCCCTGGTGGCGCAGTGGTTGAGAGTCTGCCTGCCGATGTAGGGGACGCGGGTTCGTGCCCCGGTCCGGGAAGATCCCACATGCTGCGGAGCAGCTGGGCCCGTGAGCCATGGCCACTAAGCCTGCGCGTCCAGAGCCTGTGCTCCTCAACGGGAAAGGCCACAATGGTGAGAGGCCCGCGTACCGCAAAAAAATTTTAAAAATCAAAATAAATAAACAAACACGGTCTTAATAGCCCAAAGGGTAGTGGGAGAATACAGGGCTTGAAGCTTAAACAAAACACTACAAATGTCAGGAAATACTGAATAATGAGATGGGTGTATTATCAGGGGTTTTGTATGGCAGGTGGCTGTTCTAACACATTTCTGTTAGCTCAAGACCCATGAAGATTTAGGTGAATGTAGTCTTAATTTCCTGAAGTTTTTTCATAGGAGTAAATAGAGAACCCAGTACCATCAGGTCTCAGTCTAGGTAACACAAAAACAAGTTCTCCTTTCCTTTCTGTAAGAAATCCAAGAAGAAGGGAAATATAATTTGATTCTATAAAAACTTTTTTTCCCCTTTCTTTTATGTCACTATTTCATTTCCTACCTTCCTATTTCCAAAAGCTGGTAGCTAGCTTCTCTACAAAATTCTAACATTAGGTAGTTCATTAGTGCTACCACAGGAACATAGCAAACCCTGTCATGTTTAATTATGCTGTAATCTTCTTAATGGTAAAAAAAAAAAAAAAAAAAAAAACTATCCATTATTCAAATCTGTGCCAATTATTTCAAAAGGAAGTAAAAATGCTACTTAGCTATGATTAATATATATATGTAATATATATTTTTCCATCCAAGAGTCTAAATTTTATAATATAGAAGTCATAGTTACTTTTTCTCTGGAGACAAAACCATATCTTAGAATATTAGAACACACTTTAAGATAGTTTACAAAATGCCAACTATCAAACATAGAAAATAATGTTGGGTCATATCTTATTTAAAATGTGAAAAAACAATTTTTAGATGAACACTTCAGTTGTGCTGGGAGCCTAGACCTGTCATGTATGAAAAATTTGACTACTGAGGTCACCATACTATGAGGAAGTTTAAGTCACTTGAAGAGGGCGTGGGTAGGCACTCCAATTGACAGTCCCAGCTGAGCCCAACCTTGGAGTCATCACAGCCCAGATACAAACGTGAGAGTGAACAGGTCTCCAGATGATTTTAGGGCTCGGCCTTTCAAGTCACCCTTGACTGCAGAATCCTTCCCAGCTGAGGCCCCAGACATCACGGAACAGAGACAAGGTATCCCTTCTGTGGCCCACCTGAATTCCTCAACCACTGAATCCACAAGCATAACAAATTGGTTTTTGTTTTGTATTATTATGGTTGGGTAGGCTCATTAGCAGGAATAGATATTTGGAACATGCTAGCAGTAAAGTTATAGCTGGATTTGATTTGATATAAACGAATTTTGGGGAAAAAAGTGGTAAACACTTAAGAATTAAACTTTAGGGAAGGTATATAAAGAACTATAGAGTACTGTATATTTCTTTTAAAATGTTCATATTTCTATATGTGTTAGGATTACAGAATAGAGCTGAGAAGTTTTTTTCTTAAAAATGCCTGCCTTCTGGGCTTCCCTGGTGGCGCAGTGGTTGAGAGTCCTCCTGCCGATGCAGGGGACACGGGTTCGTGCCCCGGTCCAGGAGGATCCCTTGTGCTGCGGAGCAGCTGGGCCCGTGAACCATGGCCGCTGAGCCTGTGCGTCCGGAGCCTGTGCTCCGCGACGGGAGGGGCCCCAACAGTGAGATATCCGCGTACAGCAAAAAAAAAAAAAAAAAAAAAAAAAAAAAAAATGCCTGCCTTCTAACATAATATCAAAACCCAAAGATTTTTGTAATCAAAATGTTTCTCTATTATTAAAAATATAGATAAAATAGGTAATTTATCATTACAGAAAATATTTTATCTCCTAGAAATCAAAGTAAAATTCCAGGAATAACCCCACCGATACTCACTCTTGTAGAATCTCCCCTCTGAGTACAGGTGGGTCCTATGCAGGTGGTGATATATCATTTCTATAATTATTTTATGTTCTATGGCACAGTTGACCTTAAGATATTTTCTAGTGTGCCTAATCACACCAGTCCTTTAAAAGCAGAAAGTTTTCTCCCGATGGTAGCAGAAGAGGAAGTCATAAGTGAAGTGTGAAAACAATTCTTGATGTTGCTGGTCTGCAGGTGGAGGGGAACATGTAAGAGAGAGTGCAGGTGGCCTCTAGGATCAGAGAGCTACCCCTGGCTGACAGCCAGCAAGGACAGAAGGACCTCAGAACCACAACAACCCCCATGAACTGAATTCTTCCAACATAGCTTCCCAGGTAAGAGCTCAGCCTGGCTCAACCTTGTAAGAACCTAATCAGAGAAACCAGTTCAGTCTGCCCAGAATGCTGAGCTGCGAAACTGTGAGCTAATAACCTGGTCTCGTTTTAAGTAGTGAAGTTTGAGATAATTAGTTAGCCTTGGATTTTAAATCTACTCTTCTATATGGAATTGATGAGGTTAAAGTTTTAAAGTCTATCCTTTAACTTGCTGTGATTTCTTTAATTAAACTAAGTTAAAAATAAGTTAAATGTTAGTTTCTGACAAAAAATTTAATTATAGTATTCGAAGACATTCCCCTCTATGAAGAAATTCAAAGATATTCCCCTCTTAGTACGCTATGGATCCGAGGTTTGGAAAAGTGAGAAAAAGAGGGATGTGTCTTCTTAACTGACCATGTCTTTTAAGAACTAGAAGCTTCAGAGTTTGAAACATACTACTTTTCAAAACTCTGCTTCCAAAAAGGAGAGTACAGATCTTATGTTTCAACTTTTTTTTTTTTTTTTTGGGTACGTGGACCTCTCACCACTGTGCCCTCTCCCACTGCGGAGCACAGGCTCCAGACGCGCAGGCTTAGCGGCCATGGCTCACGGGCCCAGCCGCCCCGCGGCATGTGGGATCCTCCTGGACCGGGGCACGAACCCCCGTCCCCTGCATCGGCAGGCGGACTCCCAACCACTGTGCCACCAGGGAAGCCTCAACTTTTTAATCAAAAAATTTTAAGCACATAGAAGAGTAAAATGAATGCTGATATAACCGCTACCTGGATTGAACTTAACTAATGTTCTGTGATAGTTGCTTCATCCATGTGTTGGTGTGTATCATTCCTTTATTTCTGAACCAAAGTAAGTTGGAGACTACAGGATACTACACCATGCTTCTCCTAAGAACATTCTGGTCATAACCACAATATTATCATCACACAAAAAGTCAATGAAATTCCATTTTGTCTAGTGGTCCATTCATATTTTCAAATTTTCCCATTTGCCCTAAAGTATCTTTTATATATTTTATAACTTTTATTATGATTATAACCTAATCAGAATCCAATCAAGTTTCACACATTGCATTTGGTTGCCTTTTTTGACTCTTTAAATCTACAATTGTTTCCCCAGTTCCCCTGGGTTTTTCTGATGTAAGTTTTTGAAGAGTCCAGTCCAACTGTCTTGTAGAGTGTCCTATATTTAGAATTTGGCCAAATTATTTACTTATGTCATTGAATGTGTTCCTCCATCCTTCATATTCCCTGTAAACTGGAAATTAGATTTAGAGTTTAGCTTGGTTTAGATTTCACTTAAGTAGTTTGGGCAAGAACATTTCATTGAGGTGCACATCAAGAAGCTCATGGTGTCAGGTTACCTACTGCTGGTGATACATATTTTGATGACAAGCATGGGTGCCACCGGAAAGGCACATTTTAGCCAATAAAAGCAGTCACTAGTTTGCAGAGTAATCTTTGTAAATGTCTTGTTTTCCTACAACCTCTCCAAATGGTTTTTAGCAGCATCGATGACTCTTGATTGAATTAATTGCTACTTTTGGATTTTCAAAATAATCTTATAAACGCTGTAATTCCTCCTAAATGTGTAGTTGGCAGACTACTGTCTTGTTTTTTCTTTTGGGGGTTATGTTTTCATTTTTTTCAATCCTCTCCTTTTTCATTTTCAAGCACAGCTACATTCTTACTTTTGAACAGCTTTTTTGAGGAATAATATACATACAATAAAATGGTATATACATACCATTTCAATGGTAAAGCTTGAGTTTGGACAAATGTACATAGTTGTGCAAACATCACCACAGTCAAGATATAGAACATTCCTACCGAACAGTTCCCTCCTGCTCCTTTGCAGTTAATTCCCTCACTTCACCCCCCAGAAGCCACTGATCTAATTTGCATGATTACAGTTTTGCCCTTTTAGAATTTCATTTAATGGAATCATATTACAGTATATAGTCTTTGGTGTCTGGCTTCTTTCACTTTGCGAAATGCTTTTTAGATTCACCCATTCTTCTGCATGTAAAAAAGAGTTGCTCCATTTTATTGAGGAGAATTTCATTGTATAACTAGAGCACAATTTGTTCATCTATTTACCAAGTGATGGACAGTTGGGTTGTTTCTAGTCTGGGGCTATTATGAGTATAGGTGCTATGAACATTCACATACAAGTATTTCTGTGAACATGCATTTTCTTTCTTTCGGGTAGATACTTAAGAATGGACTGGCTGAGCAAGCATAGGTTTAACTTAAAACGTCAGACTGTTTTCCAAAATGATTGTACCATTTTCTGAATTACCACCAGCAATGTCTGAGAGTTCCAGTTCTGCACCTTTGCCAATACTTGCTATATTCACTTTTTAAATTTTAGCTGTTTCAATGAGTATAGGGATATCACTGTAGTTTTTAACTTGCAATTCTCTAATGGTTAGAGACTTGGTGCACCTTTTGATGTGCTTACTGGCTATCTTTATATCTTCTTTCCTGGTGTGTCTGTTCAGATACTTTGCTCATTTTTTAATCAGCATGAATTTTTGTATAAAGTAAGAGTTATTTGTATATGCCAGATAGTAAGTCCAATTTATCATTTTTTTCTTTTATGGTAAGAAATATTTGTCTAACCTAAAATTGAAAAAAATTTCTCCAATGCTTTCTTCTAGAAATTTCATAAATCTATGATCCATTTAAAATAATTTTTTGTATATCGATAGAGTTGTTTTTGTATTTGCATATAAATATCCAATTTTATTAGCACCGTTTACTAACCAGACTATCCTCTCCCCAACTTAATTGCCTGAGGGGGGGGAGGCATTTATTAAAAATTAGTAGACATAAAGAAGGTCTCTTTCTGAGTTCTATTCATTGATCTATTTTTCTATCCTAATGTCATTATCACACTGTTTTTACGTAAGGAGCTTAAGAAAATCTTGCAATCAGGTACTGTAAGTTCTCTTCAATTTTTCCCAAAATTGTTCTCACTATTCCAGCTTCTTTATATTTCCATTTAAATTTCATAATTGGATTATCAATTCCTACCAAAAAAAAACTTGCTGAGTTTTGTTGGTGACGCACTAAATCTATATATAATCAATTTGAGGAAAATTATCAATTTAGTAACAGTCTGATCCATAAAAATGTTCTCTTCATTTAAATCAGTCTTTTTTCTCTCAGCAATGTTGTGTAGTTTACAACATACAGATCTTGCACATATTTTGTCATACTTATTCCTAAGTATTTCATTTTATGTTATTTGTAGTAGTATTACTGTATATCACTATGTTTAATGCTACTTTCTCAATTTTTAAAATTCAGTGTTACAATATATTATAGACTTCATTTTTGATGCTCAAAATTCTACCACTGAAGTCCTGTCCAGCTGGCTTCTGATTCCTTTTGAGGTGACTTCATTAGACTGAGTGTCTTTTAGGTTAGGTAAGTAAGGTTTTCCAAGCTCACCCTGTATCTTCTCTGTGTGAATACCTTTAACACCTTTAATGAACATTTAACACTAAAAAAATTATTGTGAAAGACACCATAATGGCAAGCACCCTGCTAGGAATGGGATGGAAACTTGAGAGGCTCAGTTAGGGTGCTGTGTGTGCCCTCATTGTAAAGTTGAGCCCAAGAGGCAGAAATTAGGTAGTCCTATATTGAAAAAATCTCTGTATTAAATCAGGCATTTTTCTCCAATGGTCTACTGCCACAATAAACCTACTCAGGTTTGTAAAAGTGAACATCTAAATGCTAATACCTACCTAGTCCAAATATCCATAGTTAAGTTAGATATATCACTAGAATTAGACACAAATGTGAGTTTTACTAATTAACGTGTTTTCAGGCTTCTAGTAACTGCTTAAATTTGGAAGTCTCCAAAGGAGGGGGGAAGCAAGAAATACTTATTTTCTTCTTCTGTGAATGTTAGACTAAGAGCAAGGTAATAAATTAATGGTCTCCTATCAATGGTTTCTTACCCAGCACCAGAATATTGGGGGCACTGAGGATGTCCAGAGAAAACCATGGCCAGAGGAAAACTGTGCTGTTTCCTCCTCCTACCCGCTCCCACCCAATGTGTCTAAGAAACAAGGTCAGGTTTCTGAAATCCAGTCCGTCTCCTTTGCACAACTGCTTATGTGTGGCAATGGGTTGACGAACGGGCGATAAGAAAGGTAGTGTTAGGCTCCCCTGGTGGTGCAGTGGTTGAGAGTCCGCCTGCCGATGCAGGGGACAGGGGATTGTGCCCCGGTTCCGGGAAGATCCCACGTGCCGCGGAGCGGCTGGGCCCGTGAGCCATGGCCGCTGGGTCTGCGCGTCCGGACCCGGTGCTCCACAACGGGAGGGGCCGCAACAGTGAGAGGCCCGCGTACCGCAAAAAAAAAAAAAGAAAGGTAGTGTTTTCCTGGCTTTTTACCAAGTTACACATTGGTAGACCTGACAACTGTTTAATTTTGATAAACCATACCAAAAAAACATACAATTATTTTTTACATCAAAAAAGGATGGTAAGGGTAAATTAGGAGGCTTAGAGGAAACAAACTACCTCACCGCAAGTGAGCTCAAAAGGAGAGCTTGATGGTTCAACCTGCTCTTCCAGAATGAAAAGGGGAAGGTAAATAACCTTGGGGAACTGTAAAGGGTGCCAGAGTTCACTCAACTCACCTGAGTTCTGCTCTAACCCAATCTGGTCAGAACAGGTTCTAACCAGATTGCACTTATCTAAGAACTTAAAAATGAATATAACTCAGCTAGACCATACGTAATCGTATATTTAACATTAATTTAAATCATTTAATGTTATGCAGCTTTTAACTCAAAGAACTCCCAGTTTCACTTGGTTAAATGTTTCCTTCATATTTCTCATGACTATATCCCGGACTCAGACAGTTCAAAGGTGGTCCTACTGATGACCAATTTAGAGAGTTCTGCCTAGTACAGTTCTCTGCTGAACTCATCCCGGGAAAAGTCCCCTCTTTCACTGGCGTTCTGTGACAACAAATAAACTGCTAAGTGGGTCTAGATTGCTTTTTACATAACCTAAGCCCAATTTGGGGGGAAATATTAAAACCTAATAATTTATAAACCTTCTATCATGAATTCATAATTCATACAAGGAATGTTCTTTTGTTAGTAAAAGGTAATATAACTTTGTTTTGATTTTAATCACAGACAATGGTAGACAACAAAGGAACACAAGTTATTACAAGACCAACAGGCAATGAATCTTCGGATTGGTCTTAAAATAGATAAACTGAGGAAGTGGTGATAAAGCAGTGTAATCCAATTTTCAGAATCCACAATAAAGTAAGAGCTCTAAGGCATAATAGCCACCATTCACTGCTTCAATGGGTGACAACCAGAGCAGCAATTGTTTATTTTTATTATGCTACAAACAATAGCAAAAAACGGCAAAAACAGGGGCTTCCCTGGTGGCTCAGTGTTTGAGAGTCCACCTGCCGATGCAGGGGACACGGGTTCATGCCCCGGTCTGGGAAGATCCCAGGTGCCGCGGAGCGGCTGGGCCCGTGAGCCACGGCCACTGAGCCTGCGCGTCCAGAGCCTGTGCTCCGCAACGGGAGAGGCCACAACAGTGAGAGGCCCGCGTACCGCAAAAAAAAAAATGGCAAAAACAAAACTAGGAACAGTTTTCCACCACTAAGGAGGTAGATATGGTCAAGGCTTACAAAGCACCATATTTGTAATCAACCACCACCCTCCAAAATATCTAACAGTGCATCAAGCTAACTTCTCTGCCTCCTCCTACACTTTTAATCTTAGAATTCCATTTCTCTTTTCAATCTGTTGCCACTGAAATCTGAGCAAAGACTGATTTTGGTCAAACACATTCTATGCTAAAAAAGTCTATAAATCCCAAAGAAAGAAAAATCATGGCAGAGAGAATTAGCCATCCTCTGTAGCACCAGATGGCACAGATAAAGGGATGTTGTGCACTCCAGCTCAGCAAAGAGGTAGTTTTATCACTGTCATTTATACATGCCCCAAAGGTGTGCAATCCAAACTAATATGGAAATTCTTCAATGACAGCTGAGACTGAAATGTTCCATCTGTGTTTAATGCAGAGATTACATCCTTTATTCTCCAATGAGAGCCTTTCAGAATATCACTATGCAGTTTTTTTCTTCTGAAAGACAACAGCCTTCTCACTATTTTTTCCCCTACATCTGTTTGCAAGATTGCTTTTAGGAGGATGGGCATAAGTTTAAGAAAGCCAAGTACTCTTCCGTCTGCAGTTTTAACATCAATTTGAGCATGTAAAAAACTACATACTCATTTTGCTATATATGACAAAATGCTATGGTACAGAAAACTTGCTTACAAAGCAGCAAAGCCACGCTATAGAAATTAACCATTTAAAACCCAAGGCATAGCCATCATTTATATAGATATAGACATGAATATACATCTTAATATATATACATATACCGGTGTGTGTATTAAATGGCCTGTAACTTGAGGGAAATGAAAAGAATAATGATTTATATAAAAAGGAAAAAACAAAAGAAGGAAGAATCAATGGTCACAATAGTCATAACGATATAAATACTAATCTGGTCTTTCAATTTATTTACTCATTTGGAGTGGAAAATAATGCAACGCAAAAATAAAAAATGAATGGTTAACCCAAGGGGTTAAACTGTCCAAAGAAAGTATGTAACAAAGAAAGCAGGCCACTGTTGGATTATAAAAATAATAAGTCATGTAACAGCAACTTTTACACATGAGACCAAAGCATTTACCAAATGCCTAAATAGTGCTTTGCTGCATGATAAAATGATGCACCTTTCATCCTCTGGAGGCTCATAATTTAACAGTACCTGAAGAAGGTAATTTAAGAAACAAAGTTGTAATATATATGTTATTGATATATTAACATTGTGAGACATAGGAGATGGCTGCTAGGTATCACACTTCAAGATTATGCCATAAAAATCACATCTTAAGCATCTGTGAGATGGACAGTCATTTGTAGGTTTATTGCAACAAGAGTTTCAGCTTTATGGAAACAAGAGCCTGGGGGACGAGCCGGTTAGTGCCTCCAGAAGCACAGTTTGCCTCTTCTCACTGAGGAGGTAGGCAAGAATCCAAGGAACATGGTGAGAGTGTACAAATCTCTAAGTTCTTTTTCCTGCAAGAGCTGGTTCTGAAAGAAACATCGGGATCAATGTGGAAAAAAGCCTGGCAACCCCGGAGCCAAGTGCTCAGTTTTTATATTTCAATAGTCCGTGAAAACTGGCCAACAGCAGTCACGAATACACAGTTGCATGGCTACCTAAGGCCCAATTAAAACTTTCAGCCAAATGGATTATTTTGCACCATCACCAGCAAATGTTCGTCGAAGGCTTTGTGTCAGGCCTCACCTGGGGACTACATGCAATGAGGCCCTCACCCCATACCCACCAAGACTCTTCACTTAACCCATTCTAAATCCCGGATCCTATATTCAACCTGTCAACCTGTCCTCAAATAGCAGAGAATGAATATCTTTCTACCTCTTTAAGAATAAGGGCAGCTGGGCTTCCCTGGTGGTGCAGTGGTTAAGAATCCACCTGCCGGGCTTCCCTGGTGGCGCAGTGGTTGAGAGTCCGCCTGCCGATGTAGGGGACACGGGTTCGTGCCCCGGTTCGGGAAGATCCCACATGCCGCGGAGCGGCTGCGCCCGTGAGCCATGGCCGCTGAGCCTGCGCGTCCGGAGCCTGTTGCTCCGCAACGGGAGAGGCCACAACAGCGGGAGGCCCGCGTACCGCAAAAAAAAAAAAAAAAAAAAAAATCCACCTGCCAATGCAGGAGACACAGTTTCGAGCCCTGGTCTGGGAAGATCCCACATGCCGCGGAGCAACTAAGCCCGTGAGCCACAACTACTGAGCATACGCTCTAGAGCCTGCGAACCGCAACTACTGCAGCACGAGTGCCTAGAGCCCGTGCTTCGCAGCGAGAAGCCACCGCAATGAGAAGCCTGCGTACCTCAACGAAGAATAGCCCCCGCTCGCCGCAACTAGAGAAAGCCCCTGCACAGCAACGAAGACCCAACGCAGCCAAAAATAAATACATAAATTTTTTAAGAAAGAGTAAGGGCAGCTGCCACCCACCACATTCTAGAACCTGTTCTAACTACTGAGAGACTTTGTTTTCACAACCAGCCCTTCTTTTCCCAACAACTTCTCTATCATTATTTAAAAGTTCCTTTCTGGGGCTTCCCTGGTGGCGCAGTGGTCGAGAGTCCGCCTGCCGATGCAGGGGACGCGGGCTCGTGCCCCAGTGCGGGAAGATCCCACGTGCCTCGGAGCGGCTGGGCCCGTGGGCCATGCCCGCAACGGGACCGCAAAAAAAAAAAAAAAAAGTTTCTTTCTTTCTGCCTTTGTTATCCAGTAGTCTTAAATTAAAAGGGAAGATGATTCATAAAGCAGAAAGCTTACAGGAGCAGATTAAGATAACCTCCATTCAAATCCCAACTCAGGTGCTCTCTACTTTGTTGGGCTATGCAACTCACACTTTGAAATGATTTTCTCAACTATAAAAAGGGAATAACAATAACAATTTTACTATCACACCTAATAGGATTTTTCAGGAGAAGAGGAAAAGATGCAAGTGAACACGCTTTGCAAGTTTTAGAAAATAAACATGTACCATGCAATAAATCCTTTATAAGACCAAGCTCATTCCAACCAATGCTCAACTTCTCCTTTACATTTCACAGCTAAATTTCTTGATTAAGCTACATGTAATTACTGCCTCAGCCTCAACACCTTTTACTCTTTGTAAAAGCAAACTCCTGCGATTTTCGCTCCATTAATTAATTGGCCTACTCCACACAAACAGCGTAGGTTTTATCCTTGCGTCACTGCTCACGTTCTGTCATCCTGAGCCCCTTGTCTCCCCCCAACCTCTTTTGAATTTCCTTCCCCTTGATCACTGTAGTAGTAAATTGTGCTGCAGTCACTTATCTGAGAACTTTATGGAACTAGGTTGAGAACAAACCACACATAAATGGATAAAGATATCCCACAGAAAATTCGTATGTTTATTTGTTACGGTAAAATTACAGGAAAACCGTGACTGAAAATACTTGACCTTTGTTTAGAAACCAATCATCAATATGTAGTTTCCTACATAACTGAGTCAGGAATTCTGGATAATATTTTTAGTTTATTGAGTTTAAAGTATTCCTTAAAGGCTGGAAGTTCATTAAAAACCTAAGTCTAGGGGCTCCCCTGGTGGCGCAGTGGTTGAGAGTCCGCCTGCCGATGCAGGGGACGCGGGTTCGTGTCCCGGTCCGGGAAGATCCAACATGCCGCGAAGCAGCTGGGCCCGTGAGCCATGACCGCTGAGCCTGCGTGTCCGGAGCCTGTGCTCTGCGGCGGTGGGGGGGGCCACAATAGTGAGGGGCCCACGTACCGCAAAAAAAACAAGTCTAGCCCTCAATGAATGCTTAGGTGTCATTCAAATGGAACAAACATACACACACCAAAAAATAAAAACAAACCAATAAAAAGGGCAAGAAAAAATACTTAACACTAAGAGCCCATCGGCTCTGACAGTCTTCCATCCTGGCCTAATGATCTTCTCATTTGCCATGCAATACTTCCTCTTACTCTAGTCCTGGCTGAACTTTCAAATTGTCAAGGAGCCTCAGTGAATTATAAGGGCAGAAACCTGAATTGCAGAACGAGGAGGTGAAGTGAGATCATCATGTTCTTTAAACAACTCATTTAAGTAACTTGTCTAAGAAAGGAGAAAGGGGAAAGATTAGGACATTGCAGAGAAATGACTGCAAGGAGGAAATACAGGAGGTTGTTTGTTTTCTCTTCTTGGTTTTAACAGTGCAGAGCTGAGACAAGTCAGTACAGTAGAGGTTAAAGACAGGAGAGAGAAGGGGCCTATGAAGTTAAATTCTGGGGGTAGAAGGAAGGACATGAGATTGAAAGGGTAAGTGGAAGAATTAGCCTGGCTAGGAGAAGCAATTCTAAGTCTTGGGGGCAGAAATTAATTTTTTTAGACAATAAGATGAAAAACAGAGAAACTTTATTCAAGCCTCAAGCTCTGTTTTTTTCTATAAGGCAGCTTAGGAAGATCATCAACTAAGAGCTGAGAGGCCAGGGATGGGGATGGAGCTTAATCAGAACAGTGAGGTTTTAGGGTTGCCACTGAAGGAACATAGAAGGAGCAAGCCAAGTAAAAATACTCAGTTTGATGATTTTTCTCCAGGGGTGCTCAGCGGCCAAGGTGCTAAAACAGCAAAAGCAAGGATATCTCCATGATTTTAATTCCACAGTCCACAGGCCTTTGATTCCATTGCCCTAAAACACACTGCAACTCCTGGGCTGCCATCTTGAAAGAATGAGGGTGAACCAGCAGCTGAACTGGGAATACACTTTAAGCGATGCTATTAGGGATGGCTCAGCATTTACTTTCAAGGTTAAATTCACATTAAAATTGCATTACTGTTCATAACACGAGGTGCATTCTTTACCCGTCACCGTCCAACAGAAGCATGAGAATGAACATAACGGTCTCTTCCCTTTTACTGAGAGAAGCTACTGCTGACAGTAAAGAACTTCCTGTGAATACAAGTATGGCAGAGCGACTGATGGGAGGCCTGCAGCCCTCACTGGACTCAATCTGTCTGTTAGTTACTGTTAATAGCACAGGCTGCCACTGCTGCGCGTGGCTTCTTAGTCTCCTAGTCAGCATGACATTTTTCTTCCAACTGAGCTAGTCCATCTTTGATTTCTGCAGTGCCAACATGGTCTGTCAGCTACTGTCACTTCCCAGATGTCTATGGCTATGCGACATTGGTGGGGATCATGTCAGAATCGTCCTTGAAACACTCACTGTCACCTCCCACAAGTTACAGAGTTGACCACATGGGTATTTCATTGGTTTTCTGGTGTTTTCATTGACATCCTCATTGGGATGCCCTCATAAAGGACGGCAACAGTTTACTAAATATTGGATGAATAAATTCCAGAGCCTCAAACTCACTCCTGCTTTATACCTGACTGCTCAAATATATAACATTCGTAAAGTAGATTTCACAGACTCTTATCATCCTGCAAATGGCCAGTGGTTGTTAAACTAAATGGCACCATCAGGGAAAAGAGGGTATTGATCATAGTTCCAAGGTATTTTTTAATTTGTAAGGTGTTGCCAAAATTATGAATCCAAATGATTAGAAGGAAATAAAATGTGACAAATTAAACAGATTACAGCACATGAAATAAGTAAAATTACTATGTTCCTTTAGTCTTACTTTATATTAACCATATTTTCTATGTTTATTAAAATGGGAACAGTAAAATACATTTTCAAGTATTTCATTCCAAATTCAAGGCACTTTCTCTCTTTCTTTCTTCCCAGGAAAGAAAAGATTACAACTTTTTGAAACACAATCCTGTATTCTTTAAGCAATATCCTTAGTTGTGTCTAACAAACTACTGCTTTATGTCCTACAACGAGTTCCCTCTCCCACCAGATTAGGTGGAATTTTGAAATGGATTATTTAAATATCCACAGTTCACACAGAAGAGCAAAACCTCCAGGAAGAAAACCTAGATTTGTCTGTCTTTCTTCATATTCAATTTCCTCCTGTTCAATCCCTTGTTTTTAAATACGTTTTCCACTAGATCTCAGCGTGGAAACTCCTATCACGCTGTACTTATTTGTGACACTACCCTACTTCCCAATTCCACTCCCTCTTGCCCTGCCTGGTGGCTCAGTCAAATTCTAATAATTATGATGGGACTGAATCAGTTTTAGCTCTCTGTAACTTCTTCTGTTATACTCACCCACACCCATTGTATAGCACATACGGCCTATATTACTTCTTCAGGCACATCATCAGACTTCCACATACAACTTGTCTCCACAATAAGATCGTGAACTTCTTGAAAGCAAGGACAGTATTTTCCTATTAATTTGTATATCCTACAACTGCACTTCCACGTAGTTGTTCCATGAATAATTAATAAACCGAATATCAAAGGGCCACCTCTCCAAGTTATGCAGGATGCCTATTATACAAACCAAGATGTTATAGATAATCAGAGGGAATTCCCGGAAGGGAATTTTTAACTATCCACTGATGACAGAGGTCCACCAAAAACAGTGAAAAGCAAATTTATACTGAATAAGAAAGCAATAATTTAACAGTGATGGGATACCTGGAAGAATGACACAAATAATTAATTCTAAAGTGCCTTCTCGCTATGAATACATTACTGAGTATTGCTCCATGTGGGGCATGAAATCCATAAAAGATTTCATTCTGAATCAATGATAAGATTGGGGGACATTACATTTTTTAAACATTGTGTCAATTATTTGCCAGTAACTCCTAAGGAAAAGATAAGCTGAAATGCAAAAAAGATAAGCTAAAAATTAAAACTTTGATTAGCAACAATACATGAAAAAAATAATCGCCTATCAAACTTTCCTTAATGAAAGTAGCTATAACTAACTGCTCTTTTAAGATGAATGGAGACAAAGTATAATGAAATGTGCTTTGGAACGTCCAAGGTAATATTCAAGGCTTCCAGTATAAGCAGTACCTATGGGGTTCCTGACCAAGAAGACCAATTTTAAGCAAAGGCACTGGCCATAAGGTTAGTAACTGTAAGAATAGCAATTTTCATATTCTTGTTTTGTGCCCAGAAGGTTAGATACAAGAACTCAAAATCAGCAAACTTATTACCTGCACAGGGGAAAAAAAAAAAATCACTGTTTCTTGCCAGAAGAAATTTGGAATTTATTCTCAGGTCATATAAGTAGTTAGGTGAGACCAACATGTCAGTCACGATATGCTAGTCTCCCTTAAAAGTCTTACCTGGTCAACCTTCAATTTACTTCCATCATGCCCACTTTCTCCTACAAATTATCATGACATTTATCATTCTACCATCCTGCCCCAACCCTGGATTCTAAACTCCCTTCTAGTAAGTGATTTATCACACTGCCCTCTCTGCCCATTGCTGATTTCTAGCCCATCAGCAACCGTTAAGAATGACAATACCACTTTTGATTTCCCTTGAAAGAAGAAAGTGGCTTTAAACCAACATGGAACAGAGGAACTCCCATCAGCACAGGTAGTAAAGTGTTACAAAATTGTTTATTGTCTCCTGACTGGTGTAGAGAATAATGAAAAATCCAATAAACCAAATGACAAAAATCTTCCTTTTTGCCCTTTGACAAACCTGAAAGAATACAGAGGAATGTCTCTGGTTTACTGGGAAACATAATCAAGCTACATTTTTTTTCACCAATTACAAAATGTATGTATTATGCCTAAAAAAACGGTCAACTAATTCAGAGCAATTTCTGAATTCTCATTTTTTAATACATTTCTTAATAAACATAAAATGAACTAAATCATTAACCGCGGCTAAGTCACTTTAAAACCAGTCTACTTTGTTAAAAATATACTCAAACAGGATCTAAAAGTTTGTGTTGGGGTGAAAAGATGATATTATAACATCTCAGTTAATTCTTTCAAAAAATTAATATAGTGATCCAGGAAATATTTTTTTCATATTCAGCAGTGGCCAAATGGTTATATAGGAAAAATCAACTAATCATTTCCAGAGATAGGTAAAGTGTCAAAATAGTGACACTCATGGGCTTCCCTGGTGGCGCAGTGGTTGACAGTCCGCCTGCCGATGCAGGGGACACGGGTTCGTGCCCCGGTCCGGGAGGATTCCACATGCCATGGAACGGCTGGGCCCGTGAGCCATGGCCGCTGAGTCTGCACGTCCGGAGCCTGTGCTCCGCAGCGGGAGAGGCCACAGCAGTGAGAGGCCCACGTACCGCAAAAAAAAAAAAAGACTGTACCTCAATTGTTAAATTTTGATGAAACAATTGCCCTTACTATGCTAATTCTTGACTGTTCTCCCTGATCTATCATTTTCAGGCAAACAAAACAGCAGGAGGCAGAGGGTGAGAGTGGGATGTAGACACCACAGCCTCTGTTCCTCTTCAAACAAGCAAGGTGGCAGCAGGACAGCATCCTGTTCATATTTAGATGTCTCTACAGAGCTCCACACAATGAATGCATTGTAAACATGTTCATTTGAAAGATTTAAGCACTCACAAAAGTGTTGGTATTTCCCCACCTGATTAACAAAGACCAAAACCAATACTATCTGGAATCAATAAAAGTTAACAATTAGAATACCTGTCCAAACTCTGGGAGCATCTATCAGCCCACAAGCCTCATCTCTCTTCTCACTAGTCAAGCACTTTAGAGACAAGATCTTAATAGTGCTGCCTTCAACAAAAGGAGTACATTGAGCAATGGGCACAGTAACCAAATATGTTTGTTCTGAGATGCATCTGAGGGTCTTGGTTTTAATTTAAATTACATGAAGTGAGCCAATCTAATTCAATAGCACTGTCATCCAGGAAGCTGTCATCGCCAAAGCATTGAACAACCAGGTATTACCAGATAAAGTCATCCTAAAATGTGAGTTAGACATTTTTAGAAATGTATTTTTTGTCATTATAAAGTCGTAACAAATTCAATTTCATAGAACATCTTGACCAACTAATTTCTACCAAGTAATTAACTCAATCTTTAAGGTCCAATATTTGTCAATGGATAACAAGTTTATTTCAATCTACCTAGTTTATAGAAATTGATAAAAGAATAATGTCAGAAAGATTTCTTGTTTGTGATTTCCCACTGATATTAATGTAATTAAAATCAGCAGATGTCTTGGCAATGGAAACACTAATGATTATCTAACAAAGGTATCATTTATTCATTTAGTGCTTTGTGCCAGACACAGTGCAAAGTGCTAAAAACATCAGTACATAGTTTACAAAGTGCCTCTACATACAGAGGTAGCTCTTAATGAACTGGAGACAAAGTGGAGGGTCACAAATATCACAAATCCCTGTTAAAATAAAAGCAGCTGAAATCTGTAAACTTATTTCACAGCTAGAGTTCTACAAGCTTCATTTTAAAAAATGTAAAATGAATTCGAGTATAATAGCTTAAGAATACCAAAGTATCACAGTTCTACTAAAATGGCCAAAAGGCTACTGTCTGTTAAAATACCTTTTACTATTGTCATTTTTCTTCTTTATATATTTTTAAATGTTGGAACAAATTTTGAGGAACATTACTTTGTCACTGAGAAAAATGTTCTTTGTCTTCTAAATATTGTACCATAAAACTGAGGTCAGAATTTGTAAGTAAGTGACTCTTGATCCATATTCAATTTAAAGACATGTTAAATTTGGCTGACATTTCAATAAAGGTCTAGCTTCCTGTTTGGATCTGTAAAAACCTGTCCACTTTCCTGGACTAGGCAACAACTGGTAGCACTGCCCCTTTAAAGCAGCCCTTCTACTCTAGGGAAGGCCTGGCCATTTTCACCTGCTTGACTCTTACAGGCTGCAGCCTGTGTCTCCTGGAGGTATTCAGTATAATTTACTTATGTAAATTGGCCTCACACTCCATCTCTGTCTTTTCTTCTCTACCAACTGGCTGAAAATCGTTATCATCATCGAGTGTCTCGAACTCTAATTCACCTAATCATCTCCTAGTACGTACCTTCTTTTCAGTAATAAAACCAGCCAGGTTTTAGCTGTACCCTTGCCTGCAGCTACAGACTATCCTTCCTAGACTCCCCTACAGCCAGGTGAGGTCTTATAACTAAGTTCCGACCACAGATTCCGACTCAGATCTGCGGTAGGTATTAATTCTCAGAGGTTAAATTATCAACAGCAATAGGGCCAGGCCCAGGTGTCTTTTTTTTTTTTTAAGCTCCCCAGATGAATCTAATGTATAGACAGGGTTAAGAACTCCTGGTAAAGCATGGTAGAGTGATGAGAAAGACACCTAAGGGTACAGATGCTTGGCTTCTACTCCCAAAATCACCTTCAACCCAGACTTCGATATGAGAGAAAAGTAAACCTTCTATCTTGTTTAAGCCACTGCCACATGGTCTCTGTCAAAGCAGAACTCATAACTTAACAAATACCACAGGCAGCCCTGATACCCCACCTGGTCAGCTCGGAATCATAGGGATGCTAGCTCCAATTCTTATGCCTATTATCTGCTGACAGAACCAACCCTGCACTGTCTGATCAAGATCCCTTGACACATTTTTTTAAGTTTAATTTTTCCCTTTTGCTTTTACCTTCTGCTCCAAGAACTCACCGAAAACACACAAGATATCAAATCATTCTTTTTCTTTTTGCAATCATGAACTGTCTGATTCCTTTCCCATGTGATACTGCAAGTTGTTTAATGGTATCCTTTTTCCAACTTATTCATAATTTCAACTGTTGTTTGAATGTTAAGCAATATGCAAGTTTTTGCCTTAATTCCAATACTTTAGTTTGAGTTATTTTAGCACATTTAAATTTTAAAAGGCCCAACACCAACCTACCACTCAGATTTGGGCGAGCCACAGAAAAAAACAAAACAAAACAAAAAGAATTATGGCCATAACTATGCAAGTTACACTAATTTCCTACTGGACAGAGCAGCAGGAAATCCCACATGGCAAGGAACCCAACGTGGCCTCTATTTGTTACCATATCAGTACAAATAAGAGATGTCATCTAACTTATGGATATTTTTGTTGGCTCACAGTAATTTAAGATTTTAAGAAAAGTCTATTATCACTTTTGTATAATTAATCCAAACACCAATTAATCTACAGCTAAATAACAGTTAACTGTATTTTCATTTGACCTTTATAAAAATCCTGTAAAGACAGCATTGTTACACGCCTCTAGCAGATACTGACAAAGAAACTTTTAAAAAGGAAGTAATTGCAACAGGAAAATACTTGATTTTTATTTCAACAGCAAAAAGCAGAGAAGTAGGACGTGAATGAACAAATTTTCCCTGGAATTTATTCACAATAGAATAATATTTAAGTAGCTTGTGTTACCTGTTGTTCTTATATATTCACAGCAAAGTTTCAGGTAGTTATTTCTTCAATTTAACTTAATTTGTATGAAGAGATGAAGTATGTACCTAATTTAGAAGTACATTAAAAATGACTGTACATTCTGAAATTTATAGTTATAAAAAAGACAACTATGTAAGTAATAATACTTCTGGTTTCTCTAATTTTAATGTAATTTAAAATTTTTAAATTTTTAATGAAAAAAGAAAAGTTTGAAATCATGCAAGAATTGTGTGAAAAGGCAAAACAAAATAACCAGAAGTTTACATGTAGTTTAAAATGTGCATGTTTTCATTAAGATTACAGGTTTTTAAGTAAAAACACATTACTTCACATAGCATTACAGTGAATTAAATTAACAGTTAATTTACACTTTAAAGCTATCTACTACTAAAATGATCAAAGATTTTCATCATTCATATTTTCTATTAAAATATCAGCCATAATTTCAAAAATAAAGAGACAAGCATTTGAAGTCACTTGGCCCTAATTCCTCAACTCTTTGCTAATCCACTAGGCTTTGAAAATATACCTCAGTCTACAAATATTCCATGTTAGCCTTGTTTGCCATGAAATAATTACTCCATTAAACGATTATAACAAAATACTGTCAACTAAGTAGTCCACAAGATATGCTTTTGAAAAGTTTCATTAGAGTCATGCCTTTACGAAATGAGGTCAGATAATAAGTACGAACTTCAATAGTATCATAAAACACAACTATAAATATACTCGATTTTTAAAACTGTTAGAGAATAAACTATTTCCGTTAATTGGCTATTGTCTCCCCACTGGTCTATAAATTCTCCCAAGGTGTATTTTATCTATGGTTATAAATTTCACCAAATGTATATCGGAGAGCGAGCTGTACAACTGTTGGTTAACTACACCTGTCATGAGTAATCAAGATGAAAATGCAATGATACATATTTTATTGCCTGATGCTACTGCAGTCTCTGAGGGAAGCAGGTTTGCACATCATCTGACCTGCCCCAAACTCCACACAGCTGATAGACTATGGATGCACATCTCTCAAAGGCAGCCAAGCACTTGGATAAACTCAAGAAATTTGGTAATCTCACTCCCTTTTGGATTTGATCCAAGACACCAGAAACTACTGCCAGTTAACAGTGGATATTGAACCTAATAAGCCATGACAATGTTGGGGGTGGAGGCCAAGTGCAAGGTCAGTAAGCAGGGAAAACTAATCAAGGGGGGAAAAGGAAAGGGAAACATAACAAGAGACCAAAAGACTGGATCCTCCCCAGAGAAACTTACGAAGGAATAAAACTACGTAAACCCTGAGAGATTAATTGCTTCAGGTCCTGAAAATGTTCCCATTCCTCTTCTCATTTCTCGTGAGGCCTGCTTTTCTGCTCTCGGGAACACACCTTAAATCGGTTTGAGTGAGATTCTGCCCCTTGAAACCAAAAGTGCTAAAAGGTAGGTCGTTCACGTAACATTAAAAGACATGCAATGCATGCAAATTTGGTCTGAGGCAATTCAGCAGAACTATCATCACAAATGTCCATCACTGAGGCCACGGAGCACACAAACTGAGAACCAATCTACCAAGCTGAAGCTGGGCCTCCCTGGTTGTCCGTGGCTGCCGGACATTTACCCAGCCACACCTGTGCTCTAGCCGCTGCAGCTGAGACACACGTGTCATCTCTGCCACGTCACCATCCCAGCCATCCCTCCTGCTATTTCTGCTACCCTCGAGTTGTTTCCCAGTTTGGCTCTCTGGCTTCTTGCCCACCTGACTTCAGGTGACATGGGGATTACTGCTCTCTACTCACTTTACACTAGTACACTTATTTAAATTCTTCACCATTACTTGGCGTGTCTGTTGGATTACTGGTCCCCCAACCCGTAAGCCATTTCCCCTTCAATCCATGCCACCACTGAACTCACCGCACCCTCAAACTGGCTGAACTGAAATCAAAAAAGATGAAAGAGACTTTGACCTGCTTGTAACTACGGGGCTAAGATACGGGAAAAAATGGGAGGAGGGCTTTATAAAGGGGAGGAAATGGAAAGACATTTCCTTACTTAGCGTTTACAAGTAGATTCAATTAAGAGGAAACCCCTATGGAAATCATGAACAATGCTTAACTCCTTACTCATGTAGGCTGGACTTTTAAAAGTTAGAAATATTTAATATTAAACTAAAATATCTCAGATCTGGGTATCCAAGTCTCAGGTTTCCTTAAATCTGTTTCCTACAGGATTAAATAAGGTTTGGGTTTTCCACAAAGGTACTTTAAATCTTAGATCACCTTATTAAACCTGCGATCACTCTTAACTGGCTCACTCTGCAATAATTAAGGCAATGAGGTGCAGAGTCCATTGCTGAAAATCCTGGAGGAAAAGATGGAAGAATGAAATTTCCCCCTAGTGCCCCAATCCACCCTATATCAATATAAGGACATCAGATAACCTTATCCGTACATGCTGCTTCCACAGCATATCATGATTTCTATCATAATCCATTCCCACTACCTTCACAAAGCACACAATCTTTCGATACATATCTTTTACTGATTAAAGTTCCATGGTCTCATTAAACAGTCACTCCTTGCCTAATCAATTAAAATCCTGCCTACTGTATTCCAAGAACGCACTGTAACTAAGGGTATGCTTCGCAAACAGTAATGTGCATACAAATCACTATGGGATTTTGTGATAGTGCAGTTTTCAGTTTAGTAAGTCAAGAGTAGGGCCCAAGGGCTTCCCTGGTGGCGCAGTGGTTGAGAGTCCGCCTGCCGATGCAGGGGACACGGGTTCGCGCCCCGGTCCGGGAAGGTCCCACATGCCGAGCGGCTGGGCCCATGAGCCATGGCTGCTGAGCCTGTGTGAGAGGCCACAACAGTGAGAGGCCCACGTACCGCAAAAAAAAAAAAAAAAAAAAAAAAAAAAAAAAAAAAAGAGTAGGGCCCAAGATTCTGCATCTCTGGGTAATGCAGATGTTGCTGGTCCATGGACCACACTCTCAGTAGCAAGGTACTACACCCTTAACTCAATACCAAATATAAATGGATCAACAGTAACTGGACTAAAGATAATCATCATCTCTTAGGAATAGTGTAGGGCTCTGTATCTTCTTTCATATTTATTTGTCAAGCACTTACTGATCATCTAATGAGTGTAAGGCACTGAGATACAAATACAGTTAAGAACTGGTCCCTACTTTAAAGTAGGCACTTTGATGCAGTAATGTTCCAGGGTTAGTACACACAAGAATTTTCTAGAGTGCTCGTTAAAAATGTAAATCTGTGGCTTCACTGCCTGAGTCAGAGGCTTCAGTATGTTGGGGTCAAGTCCCATAAATGTGTTTGCCAGGCAAGTCTGATGGCCTGCACTGAGGAATATTGCTTTAGTGGAGCAGGCAGATAGGTACAAAACTATAGGACAGGTTGAATTCAAGTCAGGGCAATGTGGAAATGGAGCTCGGAGGATGGAATTCTGACCAGACGCAAATTCACAGAGGACATACAGAAATGTATGGGAGAGAGGAGTATATATAAAAGGTCAACAGTGAGGATCGTGGCTCTCAAGTCCAAGGAAAAGTGAAAGCCAAACCTGTTCAGAGTTGTGGGGGCAGGGAAGTGGGGTGAGGACATATGTGAAAATAAGTTGGAAAGACTAGCTGTGGCTATATTACAAAAGACCCATGACTCTGGACTTGATCCCTTTAGGTCTTGGGAAGCTAATTCAAAGGGACAAAGGGAAGTACTGATATGCCTTAATTAGGCTGCAAAGAACTGAGCATTCCAAAGACTCTCATCGAGGACCACCTTCTCCAAAATGTCTTGCAAATTTCAAACTGGGGAACATGACTAAGGTCTCCCCATATGCTTTGCACAGAATTTTGGTTACAAAACAAAGCAGTCTGGGTTACAATTTACCTTTTAATTCACCAAGTGACAAATATTCAGCTTCAGAGCCAACAGCAGCAGAAATGGAAAAACAGCACGTGCTTTTTAAAAAGTTCAATGAACTAAAATAGCTTAAAAAAAGCAGATTTTTTTAAACGACAACTAAAATTCTTGTCTAGCAAAATCTACAGGAAAAAGAATCCACACTAAAAATATGAATGATTCTCAAAAGCACATTTCAAAATTCGTTCTTAGAATGTGGCAGCGTCATAGGGAATTAAACTTCACTAGGATTAAATACAAAGTCTTCTTTAGAGACAAGGACCCCGTATTAATTTTTTAAATGACTGGGTGATAACTACTAATCTATTTTAATTATTTTATTATCTCCAATAGTTCTTCACTATTGATCTCTGAACACTGAATTAAAAAAAAAAAACATTCCTTTCAAAAGCAACTATAACCTCAAATCAAATAGTTTAGTAGAGATTAGCAAATCATACTCTATATTCACTTCAAGGATGCCTTGTTGGTAAGCCTTTTAGAAGCTGGTTCTTTGAGGGTGTCCTATAATTTTGTCTTTAAAGGATAATTTGCCACCTCTCATCGCTTAGGATACCTCTAATTGTAACGTGGAAGCCATTCAGCCATTAAATGTAATATCATTTCTGTTGTATAGCATAAAATGAAAATTATAGCACATCACTATAACACATTGTCAAACCGGAAAGTGAATGATGAATCCACAAGCAAAGTGATTAAGTGATTAGGCATTAGATACTGATGACTTGCCTTAAGTTCATGATGAGTTTTTTGTTACTCCCATTTTTTTTTGTAAATTACAGTGAAAAAGGAAGTTATCAAAGCTTTCATTTCATATAATCTGATATCATAGAGATAACTAGACAGTGGTATAATGGGGTGTTCTCAAATAATCTAAAGTACTTACGTGCATATTCTCACTATACTTGGCTTCTTCTGACATAATTTTCTAAAGCAGAAAAGTTTCCTCTTATTGTTCTTTGGGGTATGGCACAGCTGACTGATCAATCTCCCTGCTTTTGTTAGGACAGTTTGGTGACAAGTGACAGAGCCCCAAACTAATGTAGGGAAAGTGAAATTATTGGCTCATATAGCAATCTCAGAAAGATCAGGGACCTTATTTAGGTTCTGATACAAAGGAACAGGAAGTTCTTGGAGAAATCACTGATTCCAGGGCTGCACAGAAAAAATTTTAAATGATCCTCACACATCATCAATGGATGAATGGATAAACAAATGTGGTATAAAATATGATACAAGTTACAACATGGATGAACCTTAAAGATGTTATGCCAAGTGACTGCCAGCCTCAAAAAGACAAATATTATGATTCTACATACATGAGGTAACTAACAAGAGTCAAATTCATAAAGACAAAAAGTAGAGTGGTGATCATCAGCGGATGGGGGAAGGGCGAGTTAATATTTAATGGGTACAGAGTTTCAGCCGGAGAAAAGCAAAAAGCTCTGGAGAGAAATAGTGTGAATGCACTTAAATGCTGCTGAACAGTGCACTAAAAACAGTTAAAATGGTAAATTTTGTTATGTACATTTTACAACAAAAATAAGGAAAAATATAGGCAATGGGAAGTACACACGCTATTTGGGAAAACAATTTGGCATTATCTTGTAAATGATGAAAATATTTATCTCAATAAATATTTATTCCAATAAATCTCCTCCGGTGCTTATACCTTAGTTATATTCTTGCCTATGTGCTTCAAAAGACAAAATATGAATGCTCAATAATAAAATGAAACAGAATAGTACACAGTCTAAATATGCTTCAAAAGGAAAAAAGAAACAGGAATTAGTAAGCCCCAATATAGTCATACTCTACAGCAGTAAAAATGTATGAGCCAAACTTACATGCATGAATGTGGCTGAATCTCAAAAATATATTGACTGAGCAAAGCAAGTTACAACAGAATATACACAATAACAATACACAGAGTCCTAAAACACAAAATTATATATCACAAATATATTACATATCCATTCTATAAAACCTCTTAGACTGATAAACTCATTGGGATGGGAGGAAGATGAATATGACTGGGGAGCAGCATAAAGGAGGTCTGAAGGGTATTCTGCTATTTTTTTCAAGCTGTGTACTAACTACATGATACATGATTTTACTTTTCATGCTTTATGTATCAGTTATATTTAAATACTCTTCTATTCATGGTATGGCTAAAAACAGAGGAAAGAAATATTTTAAAAGGAAAAATAGGGCTTCCTTGGTGGCACGGTGGTTGAGAGTCCACCTGCCGATGCAGGGGACACGGGTTTGTGCCCCAGTCCAGAAAGATCCCATGTGCTGCGGAGCAGCTGGGCCCGTGAGCCATGGCCGCTGAACCTGCGTGTCCGGAGCCTGTGCTCCACAACAGGAGAGGCCACAGCAGTAAGAGGCCCGCGTATCGCAAAAAAAAAATAAAATAAAAGGAAAAATACTGAAAAAATTAATTTTCCTTGTCACAGACAATCCAAGTCCACAAGCCCCTCATCAAAAGGAATATTCCTTCAGAGAGTCGTAAGTGATAACTGTATATAAAGCCACTCCTATTTCTCCAAATATATATTGCTTTCCACCCCCAGCACCCTAAATCGTCTGTAAATGCTCTGATTTAAATCCCAATTCCAACAGTTTCTAACTATGAGAACTTGGATGTAACTTAACCTCTCTGCAGCTACGTTTTCCCAACTGTAAAATGAAGATAATAGTACTTGCCTCAGGGAATTTTTAGGAGAATAAAGGAATACACATAAGGCCCTTAGAATAACGCCTAGATATAATTTAGCTTTTTTTTTTTTTTTTTTTGGCAGTACGTGGGCCTCTCACTGTTGTGGCCTCTCCCGTTGCGGAGCACTGGCTCCGGATGCGCAGGCTCAGCGGCCATGGCTCACGGGCCCAGCCGCTCCGCGGCATGTGGGATCTTCCTGGACCAAGGCACGAACCCATGTCCCCTGCATCAGCAAGCAGACTCTCAACCACTGCGCCACCAGTGAAGCCCTAATTTAGCTTTTTGAGATAATTGTAGAAACACGTGAATCCAGGGTGCAGACGCCTGTCAAGCTCTGGCAGAGTCTCTGGCACACTGAGCAGCGAAGATGTCCCGGCTCTGACCCAGAGGACACCAGGTCGCCCTGTGTGTCTCAGGCCACTGCCCTGCCCCTCCAGTGGTTCTGGGTACCCATCGCCACACACCAGCCAGGCGGTTCCAGGGATTTGGATGTCCATGTCATTGGGGACCATCACATTGCCTGCCAAATGGAAGCATATTCTCCTAAAAGAATGGTTCTAAAAACTCCATGAGGAGGACCTTCAAGATGGCAGAGGAGTAAGACAAGGAGATCACCTTCCTCCCCACAAATACATCAAAAATACATCTACATGTGGAACAACTCCTACACAGCACCTACGGAACACTGGCAGAAGGCCTCAGACTTCCCAAAAGGCAAGAAGCTCCCCACGTACCTGGCCGTGTGGCTGACAGGTTCTTGGTGCTCTGGCCAGGTGTCAGGCCTGAGCCTCTTAAGTGGGAGAGCCAAGTTCAGCACATTGGTCCATCAGAGACCTCCTGGCCCCACATAATATCAAATGGCGAAAACTCTCCCAGAGATCTCCATCTAAATGCTAAGACCCAGCTCCACTTAACAACCAGCAAGCTACAGTGCTGGACACCCCACACCAAACAACTAGCCAACTAGCAAGACAGGAACACAACCCCACCCATTAGCAGAGAAGCTGCCTAAAACCATAGTAAGTTCACAGACACCCAAAAACATACCACCAGAGGCAGTCTTGCCCTACAGAAAGACAAGATCCAGCCTCAGCCACAAGAACACAGGCACCAGTCCCCTACACCAGGAAGCCTACACAACCCTGAACCAACCTTACCCACTGGGGTCAGACACCAAAAAACAACGGGAACTATGAACCTGCAGCCTGCGAAAAGGAGACCACAAACACAGTAAGTTAAGCAAAATGAGAAGACAGAGAAATACACAGCAGATGAAGAAGCAAGGTAAAAACCCACCAGACCAAACAAATGAAGAGGAAATACACAGTCTACCTAAAAAAGAATTCAGAATAATGATAAAGATGATCGAAAATCTTGGAAATCGAATGGAGAAAACAGAAGAAACGTTTCACAAATACCTAGAAGAACTAAAGTGCAAACAAACAATGATGAACAACACAATAAATGAAATTAAAAATTCTCTATAAGGAATCAATAGCAGAATAACTGAGGCAGAAGAACAGGTAAGTGACCTGGAAGATAAAATAGTGGAAATAACTACTGCAGAGCAGAATAAAGAAAAAAGAATGAAAAGAATCAAGGACAGTCTCAGAGACCTCTGGGATAACATTAAACACAAACATTCGAATGATAGGGGTCCCAGAAGAAGAAGAGAAAAAGAAAGGGACCGAGAAAATATTTGAAAAGATTATAGTTGAAAACTCCCCTAATATGGGAAAGGAAATAGTCAATCAAGTCCAGGAAGCACAGAGTCCCATACAGGATAAATCCAAGGAGAAACACACCAAGACACATATTAATCAAACTATCAAAAATTAAATACAAAGAAAAAATATTAAAAGAAGCAAGGGAAAAGCAACAAATATCATACAAGGGAATGACGAAAAGGTTAACAGCTGATTTCTCAGCAGAAACCCTGCCAGCCAGAAGGGTGTGGCAAGACATATTTAAAGTGATGAAAGGGAAAAACCTACAACCAAGACTACCCATCAAGGATCTCATTCAGATTTGACGGAGAAATTAAAACCTTTACAGACCAGCAAAAGCTAAGAGAATTCAGCAACACCAAACCACCTTTACAACAAATGCTAAAGGAACTTCTCTAAGCAAGAAACACAAGAGAAGGAAAAGACCTACAATAACAAACCCAAAACAATTAAGAAAATGGCCATAGGAACATGCATATCGATAATTACCTTAAATGTAAATGGACTAAATGCTCCCACCAAAAGACACAGACTGGCTGAAGGGATGCAAAAACAAGATCCGGATATATGCTGTCTACAAGAGACCTACTTCAGACCTAGGGACACATACAGACTGAAAGTGAGGGGATGGAAAAAGATATGCCATGCAAATGGAAATCAAAAGAAAGCTGGAGTAGCAATTCTCAAAGCAGACAAAACAGATTTTAAAATAAAGACTATTATAAGAGACAAAGAAGAACACTACATGACAATCAACAGATCAATCCAAGAAGAAGATATAGCAATTGTAGATATTTATGCACCCAACTTAGGAGCACCTCAATACATAAGGCAAATGCTAACAGCCGTAAAAGGGGAAATAGACAGTAAAACAATCATAGTAGGGGACTTGAACGCCCCACTTTCACCAATGGACAGATCATCCAAAATGAAAATAAATAAGGAAACACAAGCTTTAAGTGATACATCAGGGCTTCCCTGGTGGCACAGTGATTGAGAGTCCGCCTGCTGACGCAGGGGACATGGGTTCGTGCCCCAGTCCGGCAAGATCCCACATGCCGCGGAGCGGCTGGGCCCGTGAGCCGTGGCCACTGAGCCTGCGCATCCGGAGCCTGTGCTCCACAACAGGAGAGGCTACAACAGTGAGAGGCCCATGTACCACAAAAAAAAAAAAGATACATTAAATAAGATGACTTAATTGATATTTATAGGACATTCCATCCAAAAACAACAGAATACACTTCCTTCTCAAGTGCTCATGGGACATTCTCCAGGATAGATCATATCTTGGGTCATAAATCAAGCCTTGGTAAATTTAGGAAAATTCAAATCATATCAAGCATCTTTTCCAGCCACAATGCTATGAGATTAGAAATAAATCAAAACTACAATGAGGTATCACCTTACACCAGTCAAAATGGCCATCACCAAAAAATCTACAAACAATAAATGCTGGAGAGGGTGTGGAGAAAAGGGAACCCTCCTGTACTGTTGGTGGGAATGTAAATTGATACAGCCACTATGGAGAACAGTATGGAGGTTCCTCAGAAAACTAAAAATAGAACTACCATATGACCCAGAAATCCCACTACTGGGCATATACCCTGAGAAAACCATAATTCAAAAAGAGTCATGTACCACAATGTTCGCCACAGCTCTATTTACAATAGCCAGGACATGGAGGCAACCTAAGTGTCCATCGACAGATGAATGGATAAAGAAGATATGGCACATATATACAATGGAATATTTATTACTCAACCATAAAAAGAAACGAAATTGAGTTATATGTAGTGAGGTGGATGGACCTAGAGACTGTCATACAGAGTGAAGTAAGTCAGAAAGAGATAAACAAATACCATATGTTAACGCATATATATGGAATTAAAAAAAAAAAAGAAATGGTTCTGAAGAACCTAGGGGCAGGACAGGAATAAAGATGCAGATGTAGAGAATGGACGTGGGGACACGGGGAGGGGGATAGGTAAGCTGGGCTGAAGTGAGAGAGTTGCATGGACATATATACATACCAAACGTAAGGTAGATAGCTAGTGGGAAGCAGCCACATAGCACAGGGAGATCAGCTCAGTGCTTTGTGACCACCTAGAGGGGTGGGATAGGGAGCGTGGGAGGCAGGGAGGTGCAAGAGGGAGGAGATATGGGGATACATGTATACGTACAGCTGATTCACTTTGTTATACAGCAGAAACTAACACACCATTGTAAAGCATACAATAAAGATGCTAATAAAGTTCCTCTTTGGAAACAAACAAAAATAACAGATAACAGAGATTACAGAGATAATAACAGAACACATATCAATTAACTGTATGTGACTTTAACAACTTATATCACCTTTATTAGAAAAACTTTACTATTCCCTCAAATATCACTTAATAAATTAAATATACACAATGAATTATTTAAAAGGTAATGAAAATCAATCTAGTCTTTTAAAGCTCTCATTTATTTTTCTTTGTAAAGTCCTTTGTCATCATTATTTTGGAAACATAAGAGGAAAACTACAGGCGTTAAGTGACTGAACAATTGCTTGTTTTATAATACTAAGCCAAAGTCAGTTATCATATATATGTATATACGTGTGCACGTATATGTATACTTATATATAATTTTTAAACCCTAAAGAAACCTTGAGAACTAGTTGTACTGAATGAAATAAACTGGTTAAACTTTCTATTACTCAGTCATAATGACAATATCAATGTTAAATTTAAAAATTTAGAGAAATGACTTGCTTGATTCTATAAAGGCACTGATTAAAGGGACTTGTAGCAGGTCAAAGAGAAGCTCCTCTAATCTAGTATCCTGCCCCTTTTCATCATCAAAATCACTAAGTCAGGCTTCAAAATCCCCTGGGTTTCAATTTCAGACCAGAAGTTCAGCACTTAAAGAACTGTTGTTACATTTCAGCTCAAGAGTTTTCACTCATGTCAGTGACAACAGATGGAGGGAAGAAAACAGAAATTAGGCACCAATAAAACAGTATAGGACTCCATACACATTCCAGGTCCCCAACTCAGAGGATGGAACAAAAATCTGTCTGTATAAGCAATCCAGACTCTTCTAATGGGATAACTGCTTAGACCGGTAATCTATGACAAAGGAGGCAAGAAAATACAATGGAGAAAAGAGTCTCTTCAATAAGTGGTGCTGGGAAAACTGGACAGATTGATATTAGAACATTCTCTAACACCATACACAAAAATAAACTCAAAATGGATTAAAGACCTCAATGTAAGACCAGATACTATAAAACTCCTAGAGGAAAACATAGGCAGAACACTCTTTCACACAAATCGCAGGAGTGTTTTTGGATCCATCTCCTAAGGCAAAGGAAACAAAAGCAAAAATAAACAAATGAGACCTAATTAAACTTAAAAGCTTTTTTTTGCGTAGCAAAGGAAACCATCAACAAAACAAAACGACAACCTACTGAATGGGAGAAGATATTTGCAAATAATATGACTGATAATAAGTTAATATTCAACATATATTGATATAAACAGCTCATACAACTCAACATCAAAAAACAAACAACCCGATTAAAAAAGGACTGGGCAGAAGAACTGAATAGACGTTTTTCCAAAGAGGAATTGCAGATGGTCAACAGGCACATGAAAAGATGCTCAACATCGCTAATCATCAGGGAAATGCAAATCAAAACCACGATGATCCCAAACTCCGTAACTATCCCTTTCCCACCCCAACCCCCCATTTCCCCCCTGGTAACCATAAGTTCATCCTCTAAGTCTGTGAGTCGGTTGCTGTTTTGTAAATAAGTTCATTTCTTTTTAGATTCCGCATATAAGGGATATCATACGGTACTTCTCTTTCTCTTACTTCACTCAGTATGACAATCTCTAGGGAGTTTGGGATCAACATGTACACACTGCTATATTTTAAATGGATAACCAACATGGGCCTATTGTACAGCACAGGGAACTCTGCTCAATGTTATGTGGCAGCCTGCATGGGAGAAGAGTTTGGTGAAGAATGGATACATGTATGTGTGGGGCTGATTCCCTTTGCTGTGCACCTGAAACTATCACAACACTGTCAATCGGCTACACTCCATATAAAATTAAAAGTTTTAAAAAAATAAACCACAATGATATCACCTCACACCTGTCAGAATGGCTATCAGTGAAAAGAACACAAATAACAAATGTTGGCAAGGATGTGGAGAAAAGGGAACCCTTGTACACTGTTGGTGGGAATGTAAATTGGTGCAGCCACTGTGGAAAACAGTATGGAAGTTTCTCAAAAACTAAAAATAAAACTACCATATGACCCAGCAATTCCATTCTTGGGTATATTTCCAAAAACAAAACAAAACAAAAGCACTAACTTGAAAAGATACATGCACCCCAATGTTCACAGCAGCAGTATTTACAATTGCCAAGGTATGGAAGCAACCTAAGTGTCCACCAACAGATGAATGGATAAAGAAGCTGTGGTATATATATACACAATAGAATACTATCCAGCCATAGAAAAGAATGAAATTTTGTCATTTACCATAACATGGATGGACTTTGGAGGGCATTATGCTAAGTGAAATAAGTCAGACAGAGAAAGACAAATACTGTATGATATCACTTATATGGGGAATCTAAAAAATACAACAAACAAGTGAATAAAACAAAAAAGACGCAGACCCACAGATACAGAGAACAAACTAGTGGTTACCAGTGGGAAGAGAGAAGTATAAAAGGGCAAAATAGGGGTGGGGGAGAAAAAGGATTACTGTGTAATTATATGAAATCATATTGTGAAACTTCTGAACATTGTAAAGCATTATAGAATGTAAAGAATCTTTCATTCAGGGCTTCCCTGGTGGCACAGTGGTTGAGAATCCATCTGTCAACGCATGGGACACGAGTTCAACCCCTGGTCTGGGAAGATCCCACATGCCGCGAAGCAACTAAGCCCGTCCACCACAACTACTAAGCCTGTGCTCTAGAACCCATGAGCCACAACTACTGAAGCCTGTGCACCGCAACAAGAGAAAGCACCGCAATGAGAAGCCCTCGCACCACAACGAAGAGTAGACCCCACTCACTGCAACTAGGGAAAGCCCGTGTGCATCAACAAAGACCCAGTGCAGCCAAAAATAAATAACATCAAAAAAAAAAAAAGAATCTTTCATTCAATAAAAAAGTGAAAAAGACAAAAAAATCAATGATGCTGATCCAACTTCTTAAAGATTAGGAAAGAGCAAGGGAGATGCCCAGGGAGATTGAAAGACTCAATCAGAATCACTCAGTTATTGGTAGATAGAGCCCATATAAGTACCCAGACTTTGACACACACACACCCATCTAAATCTCTACCACGTGAGCCTACCTCACATTCTTCAAATGATTTAAAGTACAGTTTTTAAAATTTTTACATTTTTAAATTTTAAAAATACATCTCAAAATATAGACTGGTCTAAGTTTCTAGGCAGAGCAAAGATTTTGACCTTGCTTTAACAGATGTCAAGGGACAATGCCTGTTCTAGAGTAAGGTTCAATGTAACAAACAGGACTTTTTCATAATCCTTTTTCCCTCTTTTCAGAATATGTGAAAACAGTATTTCTTATATCTTCAAGAAATTGAACCATATGTCTTTCCAGAAGACAATTTCTTCCCCAAATATATATAAGGTAACCAAACATTTAAGGTCAACTTAAGAAGGGAGACCCTGGTTACTTTTCTAGTAGAATTTTTCTGAAAGCTTACTTTAATATAATAAACACAAGCCTTAAAAAGACAGATCACTCTGCAAGTCAATAAAACTATAGTAAAGTTTCATTTTTTTCTATTTTTAGAACAGGCTTATTTTCCTCAGGGTGTTAAAAATATTTATGATTTCTTTAGCCTGTTCAAAATAAAAAGATGAAACTTTAAAAATACATTTCCTGTTATTCCTCAATCACTTAAACATTTAAAATTCCTTCGTTAGCAAATGCTTATTCTTGAGGCAAATCTAAAATTCTAAGCACGCAAATGTATAATGACCCTTAGGGTAAAGTTTAGCCTATAACTCCATAATATTCCAATCTGGAACTTTTTTATTTGGTCTGATTTCAATTATCTTAAGATGACTCAGTGTTGAACCCCAGAAAATTGGGACCTAACCTGTATAGACATGTACTGGATAACTGAGCACCTTGGACATATGACACCACTACAGAGAGATCACTGGCTTTACCAGGCACTAAGCAGATGGTCCACTGGGTTCAACAGCAGCTGAACTTCAAAGAGAACTAAGACAGCATGTACTGTGATACTGTAATCTGGACATGATAGAAGAGAAAGAGAGAATAGTAAAGTAGGATAATAAAACATAGACAAGGTAAGACTAAAGGTCTGAAGACTGCTCCTTTCCAAATGAGAAAATCCAATTCTGGAATAACACAAGTTGGCCTCAAACTCACAGAAAATTCCCAACAGTCTGGCAAAAGTTCATTTATGTGTTCCCTCTTGTTCTCTTTTTTTTTTTTTTTGCTGTACGCGGGCCTCTCACTGTTGTGGCCTCTCCCGCTGCGGAGCGCAGGCTCAGCGGCCATGGCTCACGGGCGCAGCCGCTCCGCGGCACGTGGGATCTTCCCGGACCGGGGCACGAACCTGTGTCCCCTGCATCGGCAGGTGGACTCTCAACCACTGCGCCACCAGGGAAGCCCCCTCTTGTTCACTTTTTTCTCCATGTGAAACACTGTAATAAGCTCTGCACCTTGTGAAAAATATTTTATTGGTTATTCACATTTAAATCCAAACCTGAAAGTTCTCAAATACTATTGGTACAGTACCAAATTCATGGGGCTATCATCCAAGCGTTTCAGAACACCATTATGATTCTGGAAGCTGGATTTTTCTTTTTCCTTTTATGATTAAGAAAATAGAGAAATAAAATACAGCAAGAGAAATGCAACAAACGTATTTGCACATTTTCTAAGTATCTTGCCCCACACCATTACTTCTATTTCAACTGAGTTTCAGCTATCTCCTGTATATGAGGTATAAAATGCTAAATTAGAAAAACTCATCCACCAGAATAAGATTTTTAAAAATTTGTTTGTCCTTAGCTCCAAAAAAAGTTGGGAAGAAATTTTATTTTATCATTCAATAGTCCAGGTATAATAATTAAAGGACTTAATAAAGATTTTTTTTTAATTTGCACAGAAATGACTATCAATATAGAAGATATTTGATAACAGCTTCTTGAAAGAAATACCACAATGAAAGACTGTAGTTTCTGACCTCAAACAACACTGAAAACATAAAAGGACATGCCATGCCCTTGAGGAGCCATTTTAACAGACAAACTGGCTCTGATATAAATCTATAAGAGAACAGGTTTACACTAGACTTTGGAAGTTAATCTCTAGAAAGACAAATAAAAACTAAATTATCTAATATTACAAATATATAAGGTTCTCAGAAATACTGAGAATTTTTAGGAATATTTTATATAAGTGAAGGGGATAATTATTTCACTGTTAAAATGATTTGATCATTGACTTCCCAAGCCTGAATTATCTTCATCTGTGTCTACATTCTAATGCTGGAAAACAACTTACGAAATCTGATGACCAAAATGTTTAAGTACATTATTTATAATGTTGAATGCAAAGGAGCATGTTATATGTGTTAGTTCTATATAAACAATATAGAATTCTTCCATAATTACAAGTCATATATATCAAAAACACAAGCGCATGCACTAAAAATCTGTCTTCATAATTTCTTTTTACATAGTTAAACAGGTTTGTTCAGTTATAAAAGGAGAGTTCCTCCTCCCAGTTCAGGGACTTTGAACCTTGAGTTATATCCTAGACCTGCTGTGAGTCTAGCGTTTTGACCAGGGTGATGCTGACCATGAGATGAAGTTCCTTAGTGGGTCTCTCAGACTGTCCTCTCAATGCCCCATGGACTTCAAACTCCAGGGTCTCTATAATGAGCCCCTCAGCATGGAGCTTCACAATCTTCGATATGGAATACTTCCAAAGTGAAATGAAAAGACCAAAAGATCACACTCATAAAACTGTTTCTCATTAACATTTTTAAAAATTGTAATATTAAGAGTTCAATATGTAGCATTTAGATTGTGCTCACTGGAGATTCTGAAATCAACTAGCACAAATCTGCACCGATAACGGAAATTTCTACTTGTTAAACTGCATCAATATTGAAAAGTAGATTATAATCCTGTTTGGAAAATACAGTCCATAAGTTTTACACATGCGCACACATGGAAACACAGAAAAGAGTAATAATTCATTTGTTTAGTCATAACTCATTTATAATGAATTGTAATATTTCACAATTGTACTAATTATAATAATTCATTTGTTTAATCATCGACCACCTACTACATATGTCTAGGCATACTGCTTGGCTTTTGGGATAAAAATATAAATAAAATACTAACAAAAGCTTCAAGAATGTATCGAATTTATGGAGAAAAAAAATTAATTATAATAAAATCAAAGAGCTGTAACAGAAGTTGCCTTAAAAAGTCTCCTACAAACTTCATTACCTTCACTTGTTCCTGACCCCTCAGACTTTGAATCATCCGCTGATTTCACAATTTAAGCTCCTCAATGCCAAAGGAATACATTTCAGTCAGCAAGGATAAAAAAAATTAATTTGTAGTCCTACTCTGGCTTAATCTACTCTGGATCACCATTCAGGCTGCTGGGTGTCACAGCATGTGCACATAGGGAGAACGCAGAGAAAGGCGGCGATGAACACTCTCCCACTTCCCCACCTCAGACACCACAGCGGCTACCCTAAATGCACCCCTGCTCAAAAATACCTGCTATCTTCCACCTCTTAAATACCTTGATCCTTCTCAGTTATGCCTGCAAACCAAAACATACAGTGCAAAATACACAGGTCCAAGATGCCTTATCCATTATTCCAACATCCAAAGTGCTCTCAAAGCCCATTTGGGTTTTTCCTTTGTCTGCTTCTTATAAATTTGGTACAAAATATGCTGACTGGAGGAGGCGATTTATCATCTTTATCCTGCTAAGTGTAAATATGTTTTGCAAGAGCAATGTCATGTGTACCATTATAGGGTGCTGCACCAAACCTATGGAGGGGTACTTAGCAGATGATACATACATTCATTACCTTCCTAAAATCCAAACAGTTTCAATTTCTGAAACCCATCTGTCTTTAAGAGCTTCCACATTGTGGAATTCCACAATTCCACAGTTTTAGTTCACTAAGACTGTGATCAAAGTCATCGCCCTAGACTTCTTCCTACACATCTCCAATCTTTCTTTACCTATCCAACCCCACTTATATTTTCTCCCATCTCTGAAGGAAAAATGTCACTCCAAACTCTTCAAAGTCAACCCTAATCTGGGCTGGTGACCACACTCCATGTTTCTGGAGTCATATTCTCTCACTCTTCTCCTCATTTGCACCTGGTCTGCTTCCTCTCCACTGTCCCTCGTTTCCTTCTCAAACCTTGATGGATTTTTCCCTAATCGTAAATAAATTTTACCCTTTCAAATACATGCAAGCCACCCTCTCTCTCCTTTTCTTCAAAATCACCTTTTAAAAAAGCTCAAGGTCCGTCTTCTGTCTTCATTCCACCCATTCCTCCAAAGAGCTTTTACTGAACACTTACTACGCACTGAGTACTCAGAATGAAAATATGATCATTGCTGAAGGACCTCATCGTGTCGGTTTGGTAGGGGAGAGAGGTGGAGATGAAGAGACAACTGTATACAATTACCATATAATGCACGTTGCTGGTGTTCGGCCAAAAAGCAGAACCCGCTATTCCCCACACACTTCACTGCTTCGTCTGCTCGTTTCTCCTACTCTTAGCAAACTACCATGACTGACACGAAATTGTCTTTTTCCCAAATGTAGAGATACATCCTTTATTTTTTTTCTTCCTCCCCAGGCTGGTATCTAACCAGTGCTTTGGATAAGATATTTAATAAATATCTATTAAGTAGAATATTATACTTGCTTATTTAAAAGCTTATTCTATTCTATAGTTATTTGTATTTTATTGTATAGTTACTTTATTTGTACTAAGTATAGAATAGGTATCTGTGTGCTTACTATTAAAATTTTATATGACTAGTATTTCAAGTGACTTTCATTCACTGCTGTTCTCAAGTGTCATGTCCTCAGAAGAGCCTCCTTTAACTACTTTGTTAAAATGCCCTTGCCCCTAATCCCCCATCCTCTATTCCTTTACTCTGCTATGCTGGTCTTTATAGCACTCACCATGCATGGCTTGCTACATGAATGCTGCTGCTTTGCTACTTGTCTCTTTTCCCCCTCAAGAATATAGGCTCCATGAAGGGAAACACTTGTCTTTACACTTCCCTCATAGCACCAGTGCCTAGCTATAATAGGTACCCAATATTAAACTTAATGAAAATAAGCCAAGAATAGCATCTGCCATGCTCAGAGCATCCCTGAAAAAAGATGTTGAATCTCAGGCAAGTAGATGAATAATTTTCAATTTATTTCAGTCTTCCTGCATTATATTTGACAGTGTTGCATGCACTGTGCAGTTTCTCCTCCCACTTTTGTGCCGAAACAGCTTAACTTTTTAAGTGTCTGTGGTCCAAAAAACATTAAAATTGGGCAGCTCTAAATACTACTACATACATAATGACTCACTCCAGTTCTCGGCAGTAATTAGTACTCTGGTGATGAAATGTGCCTCTAGGTTCAAAATTTTATGTTTTGACAGTTGGAATCTTACCAAGCATGAAATGAACCAATAAAAAATTCTTTTTTGTTATCATTCTCTAAGCATTAGGAAAAACTATATTCTCAAAATCTAACAGTAGTAATCTAAGAAAAAATAGTAACCCCCTCAGATTCAAAGGGAGAGTTTTCAAATAAAGAAAAGATAAATGTAAAATCTCATAACTAAAAGCCAGGAGAGCAACTTCTATTTAACAGGCAAGTGCATCTCAGTCACCTCAATTAGCAAAGCAAGATAAGATGCATTAAAATCTTCACGACAGTCAAAAATCTCACCAATAGCATATTTCATTTTCCATCTTTAACTCTTTGATGATCACAGTATTTTTAATCATCTTGAATGGTTCTTCATAAGACTGTTTTTATGTAAATATAGTTTTCCCCTCAATATCCTTGCCTCCCAAAGAAAATAAGCGTGACCCTGACGATATTTCAAAAGCTGGGCTAAGATTCCACTTGTATCAGTGGATATCATGTGTTTTACCTGAAGTAACAAAAGCTACAACCTCAAAGTTTTTACATAAATTGAAAAGTCAAAAGCTTTAAAGGTACTAAGCATTTCTACAAGTCCAAACATATTCTCAAAGATACCTGCATTATTTTATTTAAAATTAAAAACACTTATATGATGAAAAGTTCTGAAGATGGACAGTAGTGATGGTGGTACAACAATGTGAATAGACTTGGTGCCAGTGAACTATACACTTCAGAACTGGTTAAAATGGTAAACTGTTATGGGATGTTTTACCACAATAAAAAATTCCCCTTTATGAGCTAACTCTTTAACTTGAAAATCAATTTCCTTACATTTTCTTCTGAAACATTTATGCTTTATCTGAAGGGATTTTACAATTCATTTCCTAAACGTATGCTCTGACATCATAGTAACAGGTTCCAATGGGCCTTTTTGATATTTGGCACTTATTCATTAACTTCCTCGAATTTTTAAGGAGCCAAGAAAATTGTCAAAGAAATTACTAGAAATGTGCCTTACTTTATGGCATCAAATTTACCACCATGAAATATGAATCTTCTTTTTCTTTGAAGTAAAACAGGACAAGCTAGGTGTTATGCAGACATGATCACTCACAGTATGTAGTGGGACATGAGGTAGAGTCCAAAAGTACCTCAGTAAGTGATACTGAAACTGTACCCCTCTGAAATGAAATCCATGCTTATAAACTGGTTACTTTTTCATGATTAAGCTAACGAGTTCTGAACTTTTAACCTATATGGGTTTCATAATTACACAGCTTGAAATCCTCATCAGAAAATCCGTCTGCTCCTGAAATTCAAATCATTTTGTAATCTTGAATAATGCATGGCAACTCTACAGAAATTAAAACATTTTGTACAAGAAATTCGCAACCTTTTTTTTTTATTTTTGCAAGAGCATAAAGTAATGGAAATAAATTAGTTGTCACTTCCCTCAACTCCCCAGCCCACCCCCTTTCCCCCACACGTCCCATCTCTTTAACAATGTTTTACAAAAACTACATAATGGGTGTGGATTCATGACACAAACACCTTCTACATGAGCCAGTGCAGAGATAATTGAGTTCCAGAAAAATACCATGAGCATGGAAAAATGAACTCTGTGTCTAAAGTACAATGGTTAATAACTTTGGCTTTAGAGATCTGAATTTGATTCCTGACTCAGACACAGACTGGCTCTGTGACAGTGGGCAAAGTCATTTTCCTACGATATCCTCCAATTTTTACACTTAAAATATATCTTGTTTTTAAAATTTGTCTGTAGTAACTACAGTAATTATTAACCAGAATTACAGCAAAAACTCAAACAGAAAGCAAAAGGGATGTTAAAAATCCCCAAACAAGCAGAGAATACTACGTTGACATTACAAATCACCTTTCAGAGAATAAACACATAGAAAAATAATGTGTTAAGTCAAAGAAAAGCATATTGCTGTATCAATTTTGTATGACATGTACTTAACATTTACATTTGAATATGTATATAAAAATTTATATGCCCATTTTTAAATAATTACTTCTACTAGATGTGATTTCAGATAATTCTGACATTCTTTGTATTTTACTGTATTCTAAATGTTTTTAACTTAACAAGTATTAACAGTTTTAGCAGTAAACAGTTTTAAGTAATTTTACAACAAAGGAAAAAACCTACAAAGGTGCCTCTTCAAAACTCCTATGTCCTACCACCTTTTACTCTTAAAATACTGTTTGTCTTGACACTATCTGTGTGTCACTCAAATGCAACAAGCAAGTCACATATAAAAATTGGCCTTAGACAAATTCTTAAAGCACTTCGACTATACCTCAAACACTATAACCAAGACACTGGCATTGTCCCAAAGTAAATGGTGAAGAGTATGAAGCGGATGCCAGGTTTTATGCATGCTTGCAGATCCAGATCTGATGGACAGTGAAAGGAGATATTTTAAAACAATGATTTGGCTGAAGTATTAATCAACTAGATGTCATAATAAAAGATTGTGTGTCAAAACTTCAGTCCATGGCTGCATTCCTCTCCTTATATGGAGACACTATCAATTTTTTTAAATATGTTATTTCTTTCATATAAAGTATAATACTGTTAAAATGGTGCTCGGAATATTCCAGACAATTATTTTCACTGTATAAACATTAAATTTTCAAATAAAGTTCTAACTAAAATTTTTAAAATCTCTAAACCCCGAATTATCATGTTTACTTTTGGTGACATTAGGCCATCAGACTCTATTGTTGAATAAAAGAAACATTTTTCCATTTAAGAGGAAAATACTTAGTTTTGGAAAAATCTAAGCAATATGCTGAAATAAATTACGAGGAAACAGTCTTCCCTAAGTATTCATTTCAATAAATCTGGGGCTCATTTTCAGCTTCGGACTTCCAACGAACAGCAAAAGTTTAAAGAACAGTATCTCAGGATGTTTAATATTCTACTCTTATTTGAATATTCATTTCAAATAACAATGTAGCAAGAAACATAAAAGTTCTCAGTCTAAGTTTTCGTGAAACATGCCGACTTGATAAATTTTCTGTTTTTGTGTGTATACACAAAAGATACTAAAGTTTAAAATTAAAACTTGGCCAACCAAGCATTCCATATATTCATGCATTATATGAGCACAAGATTCATCTCAGATTGAAGCCTCATGTCAAGTGCAAAACATTTCACCCATTATGTTCAGTCACTGCAGTTACATACTTAACTTCCTTAAATAGTAGTTTCCACTTGGGGAAGAGACATCTAAATAGTTTGAGTGTTTATGACTTTGACACTAGGTCTCCCTAAGGAAATGTCAACATTACTTTATCATTTTCCGCTATCACTTTCTTATTCATATTATTCTTTGTTGCTTTTTTTCTTTTGATGCTTATCACAGCATTTCTTTTTTCCAAGTCATCATCAGCACACTGAAACTGAAAATTATTTTTCTAACCAGTCACATTCATTCCCCCACCCCATACACAACATTCTTATAAATCTGTCTGGAGTCTTTTCCCTCATTTAGCCTTCAGTCTTCCTAAAGACACCTAAATAGTCCATGTAGTCTGGGGAAAAGGCCAAGTTCTGCAGCTTGCTCAGAGAACTCTGATTATAACTGCCATGTAGCTCCTTAAGAATGATCATGATTGGGCTTCCCTGGTGGCGCAGTGGTTGAGAGTCCACCTGCCGATGCAGCGGACACGGGTTCGTGCCCCGGTCTGGGAAGATCCCACATGCCGCAGAGCGGCTGGGCCTGCGAGCCATGGCCGCTGAGGCTGCATGTCCGGAAGGGGCCACAACAGTGAGAGGCCCGCGTTAAAAAAAAAAAAAAAAAAAAAAAAAAAAGAATGATCATGATTTAAATGTCAATAGAAAGACCACTGTTTTTATACTACATGGATATGAAATGCATTGACTATATCACACAAAAAAAATATTCCCAATGTCCATGCTCTGAGCACTCTCACTGCCTTAGTGACAGAAAAAAATCCCCATTTGGCCCCATTTAGGGGCTCAGGACACCTTGGCAGTCTCTGCGCTGCTCTTGCTACACAAAAGTACCTCTTTTAAACCTGGGTAAGGGAAAGGAGGAGATGAACCATACGTCAGGTCAAGGCCCCCATCTCTCCCCAGATGATTTGAGAAAACTATGATAAATACCAAAGGTCTTCACAGCTTAGGGGAAGCTGGAGTATCACCCACCTTATTGTCTCATGCCGTTGGAGAATTACTTAGATTTCTACACTGCACTCCAAGTTCTGGCAAATTTCTTAAACTGCCTGAGTTTTCTTTTTTAATTTGTTTGCTTTAAATATTTGCTTCAGTTTCTTGATGTAAATATTGTATCTAGTTAAAGAGAAATCCCAATATTTCAAGATTAGCACCAAATGTTTATTCCATGTTGTTAAAATAAAAATTAGGAAGACTAGATCAAGAAAAGATTCCTGGGAAAGACAGCCTTTGTGTTCCTCTGTAAGACACACAATCGACTTAACTACTTAAGTTTTAAGTATCTAAGAAAGCCAAAACCTGAACTCTTCCTGATTTCCTTATCCCTAAAATATTAGCTGTGCATATATACTTTTTGAAAGAATTAGTAAAGTGAGAATTATAGGAAACATAAAACTAATAGTTTAATATCATGAATTATTTCCTTCTAGGAAAAATGTAAACAACTATCATGGGTAATAAAGAATTTAAAGTAAGAAAATATAATTCTCACTAACTGGAAAAATTCCCAATTAATATCACCGATTCAATCAAAGTCAGGCAAACCAACTAATTGAAATATACATTTTAACCTTAGGGGTTTAATTCTTTCACCAACAATTCAAAAAATTCTGAAAGGAAGAAACCAAATAACTTGGCATAACTATGAAATAAATTAAGACAACTTTTCAAATTCAACATATATAGAACTAAAAGAGGGAAGAACAAATACACCCCAACCAAGCAGGAATAAAAAAGTGTAAAAATGAAGTGCAAACTCCTATAATTGTGGGTAACAACTGGGAAACTTTAATCTGTGAGTCACAGAAAAATGCAACTGAAACAGGCTTGAATATAAGGTAATAAACGGCTCAAGTAATTGGGTGTCCCAATTAGGATGGACTTCAGAGTTGACTAAATCCACTGGCTCAGAGGCCATGTCCCTGAGACCCCCCTGGGTGTTGGCTCTCCTCCCATGATGGTTTCTACCTCATGCTGGAAGCTGCAGGATTGCAGTGGTTCCAAGCCTCAGAATAGGACAGAATTCAGAGGAAACTTCTCCCACGTGATAAAAAGAGCTTTCCCAGTAGGCCTCAGCTTACCTCTCCTTGAGCATCTTTGGCCCAAACAGAATCACATCACCATTCTCAAAGTACAGTTGACCTTTGAAGAACAAGAGTTTGAACTGTGCTGGTCCACTTACACGTGTTTTTTCCCCCTAGTAAATGTACAGAGAACTTACCTGAACCACAGTTGGTTGAATCCTTAGATGTGGAACCACAGACACAGAGGCCAACTATGGGACTTGAGAACTGATGGATTTTGGTGGTGGGTCCTGGAATCAACCCCCCACAGATACGGAGGGATGACTGTAATCACTGGTACAGGGAACTGGATCACAGATGAAGGCCCACAAGACTCACCCTGAGAGGTGGGTGGTCATATGAAAAAAAGAAACCATGTGAGGAAGAGACAGACCTAAACAGAACTGGAGTTGCCCTAGGAAGGAGCGAGTAGGAATGGATGCTGGGTAAGCAGACAACACTGCACAATAATCAGCTACATAGGCCGACCCCGTATTTCTAGATTGAAACATATGCCTCATAGGCTCATAGTTGGCCTGTAGATGGTCTAAAACTCCAAACCTAAAAGAATTCCTGGCAAATGTTTGCTCAACTGTTGCTTATATGGTCTCAATGGCCAAAAGTCCCAGCTTTATAAAGCAGCACACGCTTCACTGAGGAACTATTTGTTATATTGAGCTGAAATATATTTCCTTAAAACTTCTTTGGCCCAACTTCTTGGGACAGCAATAAGTGAATTTATTCCTTCTTCTCTATGATCACCCAGATATCTGAGGACAGTCAGCAGGCTCCCTTCAATCTTCAAGTGCATCCAGGTTCTGCAACATGAGGTAATTCCAATAAATCACCCCAGAGCTTTGTAAAATTTGTATTTAAAGAATGGGCTACTTAGAACACCACATGATATCATGTTAGGTTCATTTCAAACTTATACACAGTGGCTACACTCAGCTAGCCATCTAGAAAATCAAGTTCTCACCCTGTTATCAATTACGGACTATTAGATTCTTCAACTTTTTGTCTATATACAGCTGCATATTTCGCATTGGTGAGCTATGAGAACCATCTCAAATCATGTTATCTTGCAGTCTTTCTGGTCTGCTTATGGTTAAGAATTATGTAAATATGTGTGTTTCACTTGTAACGTATTTTGAATTGAGATTAATCAAGATATTAAATACGAACAGGCTTCTGTGCTATTTTCCTCCTCTGATTAAAGTCTGCACAAGGAGGCTTTCTTCTTTATTGCTAAGGAAATGTCACTTGATCCTTCAAAATTGATTCATAACATCAAAAGAAGGGAAGCTAAAAAGAGAACTTAAAGCAGCAAATATAAAGTTCAGTAATCCTGCCGAAACTCTCTGAGTGAAGCTTCAATATTCATGATGGGGAAGTGCGCTTCATCTTTAAACAGAAAAATATATACTTATAGGACTTTAAAAAACTTCAATTAAAAAATTTAAGGAAATTAAACATCCTTATTTACTAAAAATTTATCTGTAGACCTAAGTCATCTGTAAATGTAAATGTAATTTGAACAAGTACCTCAATACAAGTGCTATAAACATTAATGTGATTTCAAGAGCAGCCCCCCAGAAGTCCATTACAATGTAGCCGATTAATAAGATACAGTGAGTTTGAGCGCCTGGAAATAGAAGAACCAGCAAGGTAAAAGGTTAACTAAGAGTTTGGTACAGAGCTATTCCCATGAAACTGCTGAACAGATAATATCTCTTGGTGAAAATACCAAGGAGCTAAATAGTTGCTTAAGCTTCATGGGCCACTTGTCAGTACTGAGCATATATCCCTGTTGACCCATTTCATTTTGTTTCTTAAATCATGAGATTCCAGGTATTCAGGTGTTTTTCCTTCCATAGCTTTATCTTATTTCTTGAGATCTCTCTTACCCTAAAACAGACACCCCACCTCCTTCAAAGAGGCACCTAGATCCTTTCCATTTTAAGAAACCTGTTAATCATTAAGAACTAAGTAGTGAACACACACACTCAAATGTTATCAAGGTTCCAGAATCGCGGAAGGTCTGGGAAACTGTCATTATACTGTAGTTTATGCCTTCCTTGTGTGTTACTTGGAAGCTCTGATATCTTTGTTTCCCACCCATTAAATTTCTAAGGGTAAATTCAATCTTCCTCCTTTTAGTTACCTGTCTCTCCCTGTTATTCTCACTTCTGTCCTCTTTCCTAGTGAAAGAGGTCCCTTCCCCCTCACTGAACACCTCACTGGATGACAAGAAGAGAAGACTGTTCTCTTTTCCCATAACCAGCCTCCTTCTCCTTCCAAACTTCTCTCCCATTCCTCTCCTCTGGCTCACTGTTCTTACATCATGGCGAGTCCCTCCTGGACTACAAGTAAACATTTGCTTAAATACCTCCGGACAGCTGCTACAGTGAATAAGGGCGTAAGTGCTATATTCGCTTGGTACAACATACTTCAAAGTGTTACCAGGTACTTAATTTCATTTGATCCTCCTACCAACCGTGTGTGGTTGGTGGGACAGCAGTAGGTGATTTTTAAAATGAGAAAAGTGAGGTTGAAAGAGGTTAGAGTAATAATATGAAAAACCTGGACTCCAAATGCCAAAGCCCCAAGCTCTCCCACATAACACTGTAGAATATTGTTTTAGTAAAGCTGATCTCAGCTAGATACTCAGGGGACGCAACCTGATTAAATCGATACACACTTACCTATTGATGATGTGGTGCTCAATCAGTACTCAGAGGCCTCTATCATTTTTCAAAGAGGATGTTTTATAACTTAAGTAGCTTTGTATTTGGTGTAATTTCAGGTACCTTAATGAGATTGCCATTTGTACGTTATATAATCAAAAACAGACGTATTTAAAAAATAATAATAATGGTCACATAACTCTTGGGCATAGATACACCTACACAAACAGCCTCAAAAGAAGCTATTGCAAGAGAGAACACTAGTAGAACTGGGTCCCATAACATATGGCTTAGAGGCATGCTGTAAAGAAAGAAATGCTCATTGATTTTTTTTTTAGAAATACATTTTTAGCTCTAAGGAAAGGATTATTATAATCTCTAGTTTTATTGCCTTTTTCCCTCCAAATTTGAAGTTTTACACATATGTCAAAAATTTTCTTATGTTTTACTTTTGACTGTACTCAAATGCCTAGCTAAATTAACAGCACTATCAAGCTTGATAATTTCTTTCTAACCCCAGTGAAAGCTTTGCACCACAGATGTGCACAGCAAACAAGCACACTCAGATCAAGTATACACACTCCCCACACACACACATCTGCACACAGATTCTCTCTCTCATTCACTCACACACACACTACTGTTGCCAACCAAGAAAGTTGCAGAAGGCACCAGGCCATCACCTGGAGTGGACACAGCCATCACCTGGCTTACTTGGCTTTCAGTTACTCTCTCCCAACATCATTTGTCTTTGCCATAATAAGGTCACAAAGGCATTGATTCCAAAGTGCTCCTCTGGGATTGAAACATGCCTACAAACTGCATCCTAATAAAACATTTAAAAGACACAACATAGTTTGGTGGAAGAAAAAAGATGGACAATTAAACCTTCAATTCCAGTTATAACTATCACTAAATGAAATCAAACATGTTTATTAAACACCAAACCACAGGTAAGAAGTCCAGGTGTTAAATATTTGAAAAGACTGTCCCAATCCTAAAGGAGTATACAAGACATTTGGAGAGACAAAACTGAGACTTAAGAAATTAAACCATAATAAAATTCTTCAGAATTTCAAGATGGTAATGGATAAACGTTACTAGGCAATAATATATTTTTTAAAAGACTGCTCAATGATTTCTATAAAATCACAGGGTGACAGAGAATTCATTCAGAATTAGGACAGTCTGCAAACAAACTAGAAAAAAATACAATTTGACCTGGATCTTGAAAGATTGCTAAGAACTGAGCAGCAGGAATACAGTCTTTACATGTATAAAGAATTTTATAATTTCCACTGTATTTTCACATACAACTTCTCAACCTTAACAAAGACACTGTGGAAAAATTTATCATTAATCACTCATTTCATCAATAACTCATTTCATTTAGAGCAGTTAAATGACTTGCTCAAGACCTGAAAACATTTATACATACACTTATTCACTCAGTTCAGTTATGAGGTACCAGGCACCTGGAACAACAGCAGTGAACAAAACCCAAGACCCTCTCCTCGTGGAGCTTCCATTCTATAACATACAGAATAACTGTTGGACAAGCAGGGCGTAGGGCAAGGACACTCCAGACCAGTGGAACATTAAGCAAGCCATGGAGCAAGAAAGCACGTGGTACCTAAGAGACTAGTCAGTACAGTAGTTTCTTTCTTGTTGAGATTTGAGACGGTTGAGTTTGAGGAAGATAGTTTGGAGGGATTCTGAGGCCTCTGAATACAATGTATGGCCATGAGCTTTAGCCTTGCTTTAGTATACACTGGAAGGAATGGTATCACTTAAGCAATACTTTAAGAATAATGTAATCTACATTAATAACAGTAGTAATATGTTCATTATAATAGCACCTAACACTTATTGATGACCCACTACAAGCCAGGTACCGGTCTAAACACTTCATGTATTAACCTGTAAAATTAGTACTATTTTAGCTCCAAGTGCCCATGAGCAAACTAAGGACAAGAAGATTAAGTAAGTTGCCCAAAGCCAACAGATAGCAGAGCCAAGAGATGAACTGACTCTGCCTGTCCAGAATCCAAACTCTCAGCCACTCTGTGTCCCAGTGCACCCGTGGCAAAGAATAGTTGAGGGGTGTAGAGGGAGAGAAAAGTCTACAAAGTCCTTATCAACTAAGTAACTCGGCCTGAGACTTTTAGATTTCAATGTGGTAGCTGCAGACATGCAAAGAAAGGAACATGAATCACGTTAAAAGAATAAACTGGATTAAATATTTTTTCAATAACTGCAAGTTCAAGCCTGGAAGACTAGGAAACGATGTTCTTATTGACAGGAATAAGGAAGTGAGTGGAGGACACCAACTTGGAGCAGGAAACTGAGTAGTTTTGATCCGAGCCAGATGTTATCAGGATCCCAGGGAGGAAATGCAGAACTGGACTCAGGAAAGAAATCAGCTGGAAATATGGAGCCCTGTAAACTATTCTTGGTTCAGATATTTCTCCTTTGCAAGATGAGGGGGTTAGGATACATGACTGCTGAGGTCTCTTCTGGTTCTATAATTCTGTAATTTTGTAATTCTATAAGCAGAGAGTACTCTTTAAAAGTTTAAGATGGAATTTCTTGGTCAAGATAATCCTTTCGGACTTCTGCACTTATTTCTGAAACATTCTCCGAACTTCCTCCCAAATGTGCTTTCAAAACTTCAACAACTGTGAGCCAAAGAAAAACAACCCCAAAATACCATATTCTGATTTGTTAAAAATCAAGGGCTTGAAATAGGTGTTACTGCTTGAAATGGGATTTTAACAGGCAAAATTAGGATTGAAAAATGAAGTAATTAATACAGGACTTTTCTTTTAAGGAGTCTAATTTAGAATCCCCTATCCCCAGAAAAACACAATACATCTCAAATTGTTCAACTACATACTGAAAAAGTCATATACTTTATTACCACTAGCCAATAACCTTGCAACCAGTGAACAGGAAGACGGGAAGAAGTCTAAACAAAAACTGAGTTTTTTACAAATGCAAAGATTTTGCTTTAGCCCTTCTAAAACTTACAAAAGCATATGTAATCATCAGTATGGTTGGTGACCATGAAGAAATGACAACCACTAGTTGAAATATAAACCCTGGTTGTACTATCCACGACTGTGTCTGTGGGTTGTACTAAAAATACAGTAAAAATACATCATCAGGAAGTATGTCCTGTGAGCTGGTTTCTAGATAGCCGGGGACTCCACAAGAGGGCAACAGAGTGTTCTCAGAAAACAATGTGGGCTTAAGGACTGAGTGTCTGGTTTTAGGTCACTAGTTCACTGTGCAAACCAGTCTACAGTTCAAAACCACATTAGGTCCCCGAATGCTTCTTGTACTATCAAACAATATGTCCTGATAAAAGCATTCTCATTTTAAAATTACTTATATTGGCACTTTCAGTTCTCAAATATTAATCTAAATGTTTTATCGTCATATCTTCCTATAAAACTATTAAACAATGTAATAACATTTGAACAAATTTAAGGTTTTTTTAAAAAGTTAAAATGTACTATAAAATAGTTTGATATTTTAGTATTTAAATTTTAAACATTTAATGGTTAAATCATTTAAACATTTAACGGTTAAATCAAAACACACAGGTAAAAACTGCACTTCTTATTATTGATGTAACAGTTAACATTTGAGTGCTTAACTATATACCATACTGGACTTAAAAGTTTTTATAGTTTATGTAGTTTTCCTACACTGACCCTGTAAAACTAACTTATGTCCATTTTACAAATGGGTAAATCAAGAGTGAAGAAACATGCCCAAGCACACATAACTAATAAGGGATAAAGCTGAACTGAAACTGTAATATCTGAGGACCAGATTTCACAGGTGACCCAGGGGGCCAACCCGCCCTCGCTGGAGTCCAGGAAAACCACTGGCACCTCTCCAAAATGAACCCCTATGATAGTCAAAGATAGAAACATTCTCCCTATGCACTTTACCACATAATTTTACTTTCGTATATTTAATAAAACCATGGCAGTAATCCAGTTTACATAATAGAAGTTATACATTGCCATATTTCAGTATTGTATTGCAATTGTGTTCTACAACCAACTCAAGAAATAATAAAGACAATTAACTAGGAAAACAATCATTAAACAAGTTCAATACTCAGAGGTTCTCACACTCGAAAAATATGAGTGAACATTCAGCGTTGCAGTGGCTCATTAAGCATCAGTCTTCAGATTTCTTAGGGCCTTTACACATTGCAACGAGAAACTGATGAGTATTACACAGCTCTTGGGTATGGCATTGAAATGACTGCTACACAAGAAAGACAATAGCCTAACTACCAAAATGTTTAACATCCAGGGCCCCAAAGAGTGAAGGCTCACCCAATAAATTAAGAATCAATTTGTGATAGATTTCGGAAGGAATGCAAAGAGCAATCAACTGATCTGAAGTATATTTCCCTTGTCCTACAGGATATTAAAAGCTGAGTTAGTATTAAACTTGAGAAGACCATCATCACTTTAAAAGTTTAAAATAGGATAAGGGACAGTGTATTACCGTCCTATTGCTGCTATAACAAATCACCTCAAACTTATTGAATTCAAACAAGGCAAATTTATCTTACAGTTCTGGAGGTGAGAAGGCTGAAATGGCTCTCATTGGGCTAAAATCAAGGTGTCAGCAGGGCTGTGCTCTGAGTACAGGACAAGCTGTTCCCTTGCCTTTTCCAGCTTCCAGAAGCTGCCTACATTCTTTGGCTGCATTTTCAAAGCCAGCATTGTCCAGTTGATACTTTCTCACACTGTATGTCTCTAACCCTGACTCCCCCGCCTTCCTCTTTTATTTATAAGGATCCTTGTGTTTACATGTAAATATTCCAAGATAATCTCCTCATTTTAAGGTCTTTCACTTAATTACATCTTCAAAGACCCTTTGCTGTGTAATATAGATACTCACAGGTTCTGAGCATTAGGATGTCTAATTAGAACATCTTTGGGGGCCCTCCCTACCGCAAATAGCACAGAATATAGTGTCCTGCATATAGTGCACACTATATATGTGAAACTGCACGTAACGGTTAGACTCCAAATGTATTCTACTAGTCCATTTGGAATTAAACTGTACCTGTAATCCAGATCCTGGAAAAGGAGCTATGAAAGACAGCAACAGGGGTAGAACTGGCAGGGCTTTGCACTAAATTAGATGCAGGCTGCAGGCACAGAGAGCTGGAGTTAACCATGCATGCATGGCATACTAGTTCTGAATTAATTTTGTTATTCTCCATAGTCCTATTACATATCTTTTCTTAACTATGGTGGTAACAGTGTAAAAGCAAATTCATGCGTATTTATGATTGATGAATTTTCATAATTAGAAATCACACATAGAGGGCTTCCCTGGTGGCGCAGTGGTTGAGAGTCCACTTGCCGATGCAGGGGACACGGGTTCGTGCCCCGGTCCGGGAAGATCCCACATGCCGCGGAGCGGCTGGGCCCGTGAGCCATGGCCGCTGGGCCTGCGCGTTCGGAGCCTGTGCTCCGCAACGGGAGAGGCCACAACAGTGAGAGGCCCGCGTACCGCAAAAAAAAAAAAAAAAAAAATAGAAATCACATATACAAACACCAAACACACTGCCTTGGCATATTGTAGAAGAACAAAATAGAGTGTGAAAATTTAAATTCTAAGTTCCAGAGGCTGAATCTGCCACTTACTACCTGTGTGATCTTCGGCAACTGACTTTCAATTTCTGTGTTCTCAGAAATTAAAAATGGGGATCAGACATAGTTGCTCTAAAGATATGTAAGTGCCAGAGACATTCTGGGCCACTGTCAGCATTCAATGAAATGTTAAGTCATTATTGGGTGAACTAAGTCAGTAGCCTTGAGCATCCAGAGAACAGACATGCATGTAAAGTTGTAAATTCCTAGTTATCCCATAGAACTTGAAGCAGACTGATACATAAACCTGAAGAAACTTGAGAATGACGGTCACAAAAAGTTTTAGCACCACATTTTGCATAAATACTAATTATCATAAGATGCAAAATGCCAAAGCTGCTCCAGTAATATTTTGGCAAAATACAGGCTAGAAATAGTGCAACATGGCAAAAACTTGTTTCTCCTGTGAAGGGGCTCTAATGGGAAATCAAGTTAAAATAAAACAAAACCTGCCCAAAGAGACACCGCATATGCATTATGCACTGTGTTGGCCAAAGGAATAACAGAAGACCACTTGCAGCACCAGAAATTTTGAGAGTCATTTCTTTAGAAAATCAATTAAATCTATTAGCCCCTTGTCTGATTTTTAAGTAGAATACCATCTAACCTCTAACTTCAGTCTCTACTGAAGTGTACTGGTTGGCTTTTTCATACACTACATAAGCGGCTTCAGCCTACACTGGTTTCCGATTCTAAGTTTGTTTTTCCTGCCTCATCCTTTCCAGCTAGGCCTTCAGTGGTTCCTAATGGCGTTTCTCAACTGCAGTCAGTCTTTCCCAGAGCTGAGGTATGTGAGCTTTAGCACAAGGATTACGCACATTCACCCACGTCTCTTTGCACTTCCTTCTCCATATATTCTAAACGTAAGAGATGATTAGGTAACCAATTTGAAAAAGAGGAGAATTGTAGTTTTATCCAAGCTCAATACTATCTCAAAGGATCTTGGGAGAGTTTGAAATGTCACTGAACAACCACAAGCATCATATATAATTACTGCTTAATCTAAAATGACAAAAAGTTTAAAAGGCTGGCAGAAACTTCTTTCCACACTAGACAAATGGACTATAAGGAAATTAAGACTGCAGAGAGAATGTCAGAAAAAAATAAATAAATAATGCTGTTTTTTTCACTTACGTTACCTAAAAAGATTAAAAATGGGAGTACAATTATTTCTGGCGTATCAAAAGTGTAAATTCTTACCAACTCTGCAGAACAAGACCAATTAGGCTTCATGTAGCTGTGTTAAAGCAGATTAAAGGAATGGGTAAACCTGTACCCAAACATCACTAATTCTTCGCTAGGATTTTAACTGATTATCTCACTTTTCTACCTTATTTAGTAACGGTGGTGAAGTCCTTTTAAAAAAGGTTATACATAATAAAGCTGTTTCTGTGTCTAGTAAATGAATTATGGTTACAAAGTACAATGCCAAGGTAGTTTAAAAATCATTCTCTATAGGACAAATGATTTCCCTGGGCACTGTTCATGGAATCATCCGTTCTGGAATGAGCTCTTGGATGAGGCTGGGGCAAGACATTTTCTTCAGCCCCTTCTTAAACCTGCCACGTTTCAGCTTTTCATTTTAATACACTGGACTTCAGTGACATTGGAGATGGGAAGACCTTCTTCATTAATAAACAACCCAAATACCTAGAGTATTTCTAAGGAAGAAGGTAGCTGTAGAGAAGAAAAAAGTAAAAAAGGGAAAAACAGAAGTGAAAGTCCTCCTCGTGTTATGAAGGTAAATACAACATTATTTACCATGAGACCAAAAAATAAGAAGTGTGCGTCAAAATCACAAACAGCAAGAATCAACTGTAGAGAGGAAAGCTTTCTTTTTTGCTCTAACTCAAGTGTTCTTTGAGAATCGAGTTTAGATAAAATATTGTACCAGATATTATTAATACAAGGATCAAAAAGGAATTAATATCTCCCAGTCTGTGTCCTCTAGGAGCTTACAATCTATTTTGGGAGATAAGTTCCTTATGAAATGGCTAATTAAAATGCAAAGCAAATGAGAGTTGAATTCCAACAGAAAACAGGGAAAATAAACGTATAGAATGTCTGCAAAGACTAATGTAAATTTCAATGGTCCAAAAAGATCTTATGGGAAAGGAAAAATGCAAATTTTATCTAAGTTCAATAAAGCAGTTATTTATATTCCAATCCAGTTGATTAAAACACACAACTATCCCTACTCCACCGCCCGGAGATCACATAAAAATATGGAGAAACATGTTTACAGACTTAAATTAGTCTAGTACTAAGAGCCTAAGGATGCACAGCAGAAGAAACTTAGAAGCAAGGATCTTTCAGGGAAAGCTGCAGTTCGGTTCTAGAGAACACCTTAGCCATTGATCAGAGAGCCCAACACAGATGCAGCGAAAAACGATATATCTCAACAGCATAAGCCAGTGTATTGCATCTGAAGAGTTTAGTTTCACACCTTTTTCAGTTTAGCATCAGAAGATTAATGCCATTAAAACAAGGTAATTGCAATGGGATTATTCGCAAGTAAGTGGCAAAACATGTTCAAACTTTTTGAAATATTCAAGTCAGCGTATTTCACTGTAGCAATAAAAACAAAAACTACCACTCAAGATAGTTGCTTGCCAGCTACTTTAAGGAAAATCTTCACCACAGTTCTTCCCAAGACTTTGCTCTCCATTGTATACTCTCCTTTGAAACACATTCAAATCTCAGGCATTAAGTTGAATATTAATGGGCCAAGAATAAACTCCAGAGCCAACAATGACAATGAGAACTCCAACAGCTTCAGAGCCTGACACTAATTTACTGAGGCGTATCAGGAACTCTTGGGAATGAAGTATCTGCTAATTAGGCCACCATGAACAGACTCCCAAACCTTGACAAAGTTTTTCCCAGCATCTGATGATGAACTGTGATTTATGGGCTGTCTAGGTAAAACTCGAACAGATGGTCTCTTTTAACAATAATTGACACATGAGTTTGTTAAGGATCTCAATCTCTGGAAAAACATGTGGCTCTATAGAGGAAAACAAGGAACATTTTTAGAGTCATCTACCTTATCTTTGTCTTCAACGACATCTGCCAAGACATCATCTGGATCCAGGATTCCTCCATCTGTGTATTCTAAGTGATGAATCTTCACCCAGTACCCAGGATCCTGTGGTAGAATAACCAAGAAGTTTCATGACTAAAACTTTTTTTAAAACGTAAAATACATTTTAATTTTTAAAATAGACTCCTTAAAAATATGCTCTAGCAATAATAAAAGTTTTAAACACCTAAAACAAATGTTATCTGTTTATTGGGATAAATCTGTGGCATGTTTATCCTGTTTAACTTAAGTCAGTAAATCAATGTATACATATTTTATCAGTTTTCCTGGAAGATAAATTGCAATGGAAAAATAAATTGCCCCAGCCATTTGTAAAGCATATTCAAGGAATTTTGAATAACCTTCACTTTAGGTAATCCCAAGAATAATCTGGACAAAGAAAGATCTTCTCAAGGGTACTTTCTGAAATTGGGGATTAGAAATTCAAACAGATTCCTAAAGCTGTAGGAAAAAAATCATAAGGCAGAAATCTGTGATGGTAATAACTATCACCTCGGATATACAAATGCAATGAGAGGACCAACATCCTCTTCAACTCTTTTTATCTCTGTGCTGTGCACATATTCTCAACTCTAAGATTGGCAATGACATCTGGAACAAGAACTCCAGCATGGATTTCCAGTCCCTGAAGCACGGCAGCAACTAGAACAATGTTCACAGTCAAACAGGGGTGGAGGGTGGTGGGCATCGCTGAATTGGGGTAGTGATTTAGGAGATTTCCAAGTATTGCTTTTTAAAAATTGCTTAGGAGTGTAAAGCTTAAGGAAAGGAATTACTTTCTCAAAATTTGATATGTAGCTAGATACTCTGCTCTGATCCAGCTCAGTTACTTATATACTGCCTATTTCTGGAAAAGATATGAAAGTGATCCATTATGACAATAAGAACATGAATCAATGAATGAAGAAAAACATTAGTAGTTTTTACCAGAATACCCAAGCTATAATCAATTTGGTTCTGTGATGCTTAGAAAGTCCCTCAATGTGGGAAACTTTTGAGCTATGAGCACCCAGTATCCACTACAGGAATAGATACCAGTTTGTGAGAAGACATAACAGTTTTCCTGGGATAAAGCTCTGAACCTTTACTACATGAATCTTTGTAAAGGGTAAGCCCTAATATAACCCTCAGAATTCAATTGTAATTTTAGAAAAACTAATGGAAATGGTTGCTATTTAGCCTTCTCTGTAGCTGTCCCCCAGTAAAAGGCAAGGACATACTATTAAATAATAATTTTTAAATTTTTATTGTATTTATTTTTTTATACAGCAGGTTCTTATTAGGTATCCATTTTATACATATTAGTGTATATATGTCAATCCCAATCTCCCAATTCATCAATAATAATTCTTTTAAAGCAACTATTCGGAGGGCTACTGATATGCGGCTCAAGTACACAGCTTTTCAGTAATCAACTTGACAAAGTGATAGGCTTGAAACATCTGAAGGAATCCTCCTTAGGTAATCTTTCAACATTTCAAAATTAAGTTTTCTGTAGAGCATCTAAAGAGCTCTAAGATTCCAAATAGAATGAAAGGAATTTATTTTGTTTCTAATACTAGGCTTATAGGTGGAAACACTAATGATTTATTAGGAAACAGCCCAATTCTATTTTGCCCACATAGAGATCACAAAGATATAAGCAGTGACTATACAACCAAGTAAGAAAAGCATCCATAGCTCTGATTCTTTAATCCAAGAGCTTTGCCAACACGAGGGTAATTGTGCTATAAAAGGTAAGCTAAGTACAACAGACTAGATTCTAAATAGTGAAGATACTCTGGTAGACAAAACACTGGAATATACAGAAAAGAGAGCAAAATAAAACTGCCCCCACAATCTTTGGGAATTATTACCTTTTTTAGTCTGGCCATGCTACAAGCAATGTACTTCTCCAAATCTATGCAGGACTTCTGGCTGAAACCTATAGAATATTGCATTTTTCCTTATAAAAAATTCTTCTTACATAGTGTTCCATTTCATTAATTTCCACTGAGTTGGGTTCTGATATATTATGGCTCTACAGATGAAATCTGTTGATTGTAAACATGTTTATAAAAGGTGGTGTATTCTAAAGAGTGTGCTTTTTTATATTCAATTTTTAAAAATCAGACATCAAGTTGTCTGCTTTCTTCTCATACTGTTTGGAAAAGCAGATTTTATCACCTGAGACTAAGGTAAACCCCCAACGACTGCGGTATAAGGTATACCTCTCTTCCTGCCCAGAGAGATGAAAACCAAAGACTCAGATTTAAACTAGGGAAACTCAGGAAATAGCAGGGGACAGGATCTGATCAGTGGCAAAGGGAACAGCAGACAAGTGGCAGCAGGATGGGGTGTTAAGTCACATTGCATTCCTCCCTCACACACACTTGTAGGATCTAAGACCTGGAAAATCAGGCACAGGAGTTGAAACTAAGATATTTATCTCCAGTTTTGATTCAAAAGAGTACAGAACTTAAGTTTTACAAACTTATAATCAAGTGAAAAAGTAATCTGATACATTTTGGAATCATATATTCAAATTCAATCTGAAAAAAGATTTTAAGTGAGCTACATGGTGCCAGAACATAAGACGACTCTTTGCAATTTTAACTCTGTTCTACACTGGAATGTATAAAATGGCTTTATCAAAGGAAAGAGTAGGCCAATGACGAGCACGCATCTAACACTGAACAAAAACTGACAAGCTGTGTGAAAGCAGTCTCAGAGTTAATATTTCACACATCAAGAGAGGTATATCAACACAGTATGTACCAACTGTGATTTTGTCCCCATGGCGTTTTGGCCATGGTGCTACAGATCACTTTAACAAAGTATACACAATATTAGCAGCCAACAAGCCATCATAAGACCATAAATTTACCCTGACTACTTTATGCATGTAAAAATTTCAACCATTACATCAGTCAACACTTTGCATTTCATTTACTTGGTTTTATTACCACCATGAATAAAACTGATCAAACATGAAAAGATGTTCACATATATGTCTTCGTTCACCCAATTAATCACTTGGAAAAGTTTACTCTATTTTTCATAATAGTGACATTTAATCTACCTTTATATTGTACAAATATCTATAATATGCATAACTTTTAAATTATTTTGAAAATAAAGTATGTGTGCTATGCAATAAATCGTATTACTTACACTCCTAGATCATTTAAGTATTGAAAAATAACATAATATACATTATGCTTCCTCTACTTCTGATAGTATCTTATCCATTTTTTAAGTAATGCACAGTTAACTTAAACCCTACTGGAATTTGAAAACTAAAAATAGTCTACAAGGATGAATTGGAAAACGGAAAAAAAAAAAAAAAAAGGTATGCACTATGGAAAGAAGACAGTTACAGGGTACTTTTAATGATCAATGTAGAAATTGTTCCAAACACGTATTGATATTAACAGCAACAAATATCTTTCACTGCGGGCAGATGACATAAAATTTGACCCCATACCCTAGAAAATGTATAGTACCCAAAGTTTCAAAGAATAGTAAACTTCCATCTGCAATGCGCAGAGGAGTAGACTGGAAAGCCAGATACTACAATGTTGTGACTACCAAGCACTGAGATTATGTCAATGATCAAGAGAGGGTTTCTCAGCAAAATGCCTCTGGTACAAGAGAAAAGTAGCCTGCGTGGCAGCAAGGTCCCAAAGTGAGGAGGAGAGTGCTGTGAAGGAAAAGCCAAAAGGTGGCAAAGGGCTGTGTTTATAGTGCTCAATAATGTAACTAGGTTCTTGGCGGCTTCACGTTTTCACAAGAAAAATCTTACCCACTGGAACATAAGAATAATTATAAAATGGAAGTTAACAGAAAATTAGAATTTTCCTTGTAGAATTTAACTTCATGAACTTGGTGGGATGTATCCATAAAATGAGATTTCACCATTTTCGTCATTATCTTCATCATTATAGCAGACCATTTGTTTTAGTGCCTACTACAGTCCAGGTGCAATAGGTACTGCGTGTTTTATAGGGTTAACTCGTTTATCTTCCAACAGCCTCATCAAATAGTTATCAACCCATTTTACAGATGAGAAAAACAAGGCATGAGTAGGTGAACTAACTTACCGAAGGTCAAATGCTTCCTAGACAGCAGAGCCAAGGTGCATTTTTTAAACATAGACAATCTTTTAGATTAAAGAACTTAACAAAAAGCACAATTACCCAAGCTGGGGATCAGATCCATTTCTATCTACTAAGTATACGGATCCACGCAAGTCGTCATTACTCTGGGCCTCTGTTGCTTCATCATTAGTGAACCTGGAGGCTCTATGGCCGTCTGCATAGGGCACCACACGGAGGTCAAAGTGTAGAGGACACAAAGGGGCAATAATGGAAGGCCCCAAAGCCTTTGTGTTAGTGTGTCCAGTGTTTCACAAGTGAGAGAAGCTTCAGAGCATAACTGCTCATAATCATGAAATCAAAGGTTTGGGAAGCAGTGGGGAAAAAAAGAGTAGAAAGGGAGCTTGAGGTGTCAGGTTGGATAGAGAATTATGAAGTTTTTATGTGCATGCACATTTTAACTAACTACTTCTATCATAATCCTCTGGGGTTACTCTCCCTTCTACCCAAGACCAAAAGAGAACCAGACGCCCCAGAATGCACCCAGGAAACACAGCAGTCAGAGCAGGCCTGGAGACTATTGGGACAGGCAGAGAGCAGGAGTCTCTGAATAACCAACCACAGACAGTGTAGGGAAGAAGAGTTCCCAAAAATGATGCCTGAGCAAAACCTAGCAGAGCAGTACTGACACCTGAAAGGAAAGAATTAAGCCAGAAAGAGCAGTACTGACTACAGAGATTATTATGAGCTGGCCGTGACTTCAGAAAAGGCCTCCACCTTACTGAGATAGATCAAGCACAAACTTGAGAAAAGATTAGGAGGGGAATATGAGCTGATGCCACTTTAATCAAGTATGTTTCCAAAGAATCCAGGAGAACTAGAATGGGACCAAGGGTTTTTATGCTGGGCTGCAAGTAATAATACCTGGTGAATTCAACAACAGAATTATAAACTTCAATTTATATATAAAGTGAAGGAGAGTCAATCAATCTGTAAGTTCATTTCCAATTTTAAAAATCTATGATCCTACAAACAGAAACTTGACATTGCCATGCTAACATCAGATAAAGGAGACTTTAAGAAATATTACTAAAGGTAAAGAGGGACATTTCTTAATGATATAAGGATCAATCCAACTGGAAGAAAACAATTCTAAATCTGCACGTACACAACATAACTTTAATACATATACTGCAAAAATGGACAGATATTTAAAAAATACACAAATTCACAATCACAGTGGGAGACTTTTGATAGGAAATAAAAGTCAGTAAAATATAAATCATCTGAACAGCACAATTAACAAAGTAACCTCATCTATTTATATCACATATATACAAAACACTGTACCACAAAAGACTAGAAAACACATTCTTTCCAAGTACACATGGAATATATACCAAATTTCAGAAGTCTGGAAACATTCAGAATATGATGTCTGATCATAGTGGAATCAATTACAGAGAGAGCTCTCGAAAATGCCTGGCTGTTTGGAAATTAAGAAATAAAGTTATGAATAATACATAGATAAAAAATAAATGCAGTTAGAAAATAGTTTATAACTTAAAAATAATTAAAATAACAAAAAATGTGGGATGCAACTAAAGCAGTACCCAATGGAACAGTTATAGCCTTTACTGCACATATTAGCAAAACAGAAAAGCTAAAGTCAAGAAGCTAGAAAAGAACAGCAAAGACAGAAGGAAATAAAGAGCAAAATAATCAATGAGTTAATAAATATAAAACAAATATAAACAGAAGTTGGTTCTATAAGTGCCTTGATAAAATTGATAAATACCTAGCAAGACTGATAAAGAAAAAAAGAGAAAACATAAATTTCCATTTTTAAGAAGGAAAAAGATAAACAATACCATCATAGATCTCACAGTAAGCCGATACTGCAAAAACTTTTAGACCTCTAAAATTGACAACTTATATAAAATAAACAAATTCTTTGAAAAATACAACTTGCCAAAACTGACAATAAAAAGAGAAAATATACATGGAAAACAGTACAGAGGTTCCTTAAAAAACTAAAAATAGAGCTACTATATGATCCAGCAATCCCACTCCTGGGCATATATCCAAAAAAGATGAATACTAATTCAAAAAGATGATACGTGTACCCCAATGTTCATAGCATCAGTATTTACAATAGCCAAGACATGGAAGCAACCTAAGTTTCTGCTGACAGATGAATGGACAAAAGAGATGTGGTATATGTATACAATGGAATACTACTCAGCCATGAAAAAAGAATGAAATATTGCCATATGCAGCAACAATGGATAACCCTAGAGATTATCATACTAAGTGAAATAAACCAGAGAAAGACAAATATATGATATCACTTACATGTGGAATCTAAAAAATAATACAAATGAACTTATTTACAGGACAGAAATAGACTCACAGTCATAGAAAATAAACTTATGATTACCAAAGGGGAAAGTGGGAGGGGAGAGATAAAATAAGATTATGGGATCAACAGATACACACCATTACATATAAAATAGATAAACAAGGATTTACTGTACAGCACAGGAAACTATATTCAGTATCTTGTAGTAACCTATAATAGAAAAGAATCTGAAAAACGTATATATGTATAATTGAATCACGTTGCTGTATACCTGAAACTAACAGAATATTGTAAATCTACTTCAAGAAAAAATATATATAAATTAAAAACAATTTAAAAAATGAATCTATCTTAAAATATTCCCATAAAGAAAATATCAGGCTCATATTACTTCACAGATAAAATCTTCCTAATGTTTAAGGAAGAAATAGTGTCAATCTTATAAAATACTTCTGAAAACTAGAAAAAAGACTTTTCCCATCTCGTTTTATGAGAACAGCATAACATTGATAACCAACACCTTACAAGGACATTACAAGAAAATTATAAAAATTTGCATATGGATACATATCCCAAACTCTTAAATAAAACATTTGTAGATCAAATTCAGCGATGTTTATAAAGGATAATACATCATAACCAAGTGGGATTTATTCCAGTAATGCAAGAGTGATTGAAAATCAAAACTCAACCAAGGTTATTCACCAAATTAATTGGGGAGAATAAGGATAAAAATTATATGATCACCACAATGAATGTAACACAAGCAGGTGAGAATATTTACCACCAATTCACAATACCTTCTTAGCAAACAAGGTGAACCTTTAACTAAACAAGGCAAGAAAAAAACTTTTTAAGGGTAACAATTATAATAGCATCAAAAATATCAAATATTTAGGAATAAGTCTAACAAAAATGTGTAAAGCGTCTTATGCTAAAACACAAAATATTAGGAAAAATTAAAGAAGTGTTTCATGGATTGAAAGACTCAGAAGTGTGAAGATTTTGATCCTGCCCAAATTGATACGGTTAGGGTTAGGATTGTGAGGATTTGGGACACTCAGAATTCTCAGACCCTGACGACATAAGTATAAATTTATAGTTATTTTGGAAAATACTGGCAGTATCTGAACAACAGAACACTGCATAGAGCTGAACATAAACATCCACATAGCTTTGTAATTCCACTCCCAGGTATGTATCCAGAAGAAATGAGTATATAGAATTACCAAAAGACACATAGTAGAACATTCATAGCAGGATTATTCCTAATACTTAAAAATCTGGAAATAACGCAAATATTCATCACCAGTAGAAGGGACAAATACCATGTCCACGCAATGGAATACTAAACATCAACACGAATAAACAAACTACAATTTTACACAACAATATGCGTGAACCTCACAACACAACATTGATCAAAAAGAGACTAATACCAAAAGAATCACATGCTATATAATTCCATGTATAATAAGCTCAAAAACAGGCTGTACTAATTCACAGTGTTAGAAGTCAGGAGACGGGTTACCGACGAAGAGGAGGAAGGGCAGTGAGTGAAAGATACACAAAGGGGCTTCTGGAGCAATATTCTATTTCTTGATGTGTATGCTGGCTACGCTTATTTGTACACTTTTCTGTATTTGTGTTATACTTCTAAAACTTTACATAAAAATGAAGCTGTGACAAAGCGAGAGAGAGGCATGGACATATATACACTACCAAACGTAAGGTAGATAGCTACTGGGAAGCAGCCGCATAGCACAGGGAGATCAGTTCGGTGCTTTGTGACCACCTGGAGGGGTGGGATAGGGAGGGTGGGAGGGAGGGAGACGCAAGAGAGGAGAGATATGGGAACATATGTATAACTGATTCACTTTGTTCTAAAGCAGAAACTAACACACCATTGTAAAGCAATTATACCCTAATAAAGATGTTAAAAAAAAAACTTTTTACTTCAAAAACTGATTTCTTTTTTCAAACTGAAATACCCAGTGGTTCCCTTCACACACGACATCTCTACAGATAAACAAATGCAGATCACTAAAAAGCTGTTTAGAACAAGTTTCCTTATAAGTAAAAGAACAAATCCTAAGGCAAATAAATGTAGGAGTCCCCACAGATGGGGAAGCCAGATTACCCCACCAACAGAACAGGCAACTCAGTGACCACCAGTTACTCAAAACCTCTAAGACCTACAGAGGTGGCTTAGTGGACCACGGGCTTCAATGAGCTGACAGAGTGACAAGTCAGTGAGAAATGTTACACGTGTCTCAGGCTGTGATAGAGGTACTGTGTCCAGAACAGAACAGGTAATAATCTCATCCTATGCTAACGTGGTCACCCCGCATTTAAAATAGGTTTTCAAATTTTATTGAGATAATTATTAACAAGCTGGAGAGCACACATATGGGGTTCCGTGGAAGTAGGGCAGCTCCCTCATCAAAACACATAATTTAGGTTTGTTTAAACAAAGGGAAAAATTTCACAATTTCAAACACAGTAGGGCCACAGTTTACAAGGCACTGAGCTCTTGATACTCAATAAGGCAAAAATCTCTTATGGTTAAAATTATCTTTGAAAATCTTTCAGGTTAGTCTCCAATATGATATCTCCCTATACCCTTTTAAGTCTAACACTACTTATTTTTCATCCAGGACTAGAGCATATTATCACCTTTTCAGTTAAGCACCAAAGTATCTGGATTATGTTGGAGATCATTTTCTGTGAAAATGCTTAAGTATTTAGAATCACACTCAGGCCAGAGATAGACTCACTACCATAAGCACATGTGAACTGAAACAACAGAGGTGGTAGCAGTCTCTCTCATTTCATGCTTCCTCTGGGATATGTGCTCATTGCTCATACAAGTTACATTAGCTATTGATACATTACTCAACTTATCCCCCTATTTCCTTGGTTGAGCTTTTACAGGCGAATCTGTGAAATTTAAATGACTGTATGAGACTCATCAAATCCAAAGGCTGTTACATACAAGAAAGATTTGACTTGTTCTGTACTGCTCCAAAAAAGTTACATAAAGAAAAGAGACGTAGCATAAGAAAGAGCTTCTAAAAAGAGCTATCCGAGAGCAGAGTGCTAGAGGAAAGAGCTAGAGGTTATGACGGTTACTTGTAGAATGCTGTAAACCTTCTTCATTCATTCATATAAAGATGCACACACAATTGATAGTATCTGTCAAAGACAGTCTTTGGAGTCATTGTAAAAGACATCAACAACATAGCAGCAAGAAATTCTGGATTTAATTGGTTGTATCAAGTAAAGCCTGAGTTGTATGAATTTGCGTTCTCAAATTCTTATTAAAATTCCTGGTAGAGTATGATGAAATAGTGAGCTCTCCATTCCCATAAGGAGTCAAGCAAAGGCTAGATAGCCCTATCTCAAGGATGCTGTAGGATAACAAATGGGAACTGTGTGATCCTGAAGACCCCTTCCATCTCTCAAACCAACAGCTTCTAGAAATTCAAAGGTCCTTAGGTCTTGGAATCTACACCTAGAGAAACTTCTTGAACGAAGACATTTCTGCTATATCAGAAGAATGTTTTCAGTAGCTCAGCATAATTCCACAGTGATTGTGCATCTCCAAGCAGAAAGTCCATGAGCCAAACACCTTTAATATCCCAATGCATCAGTTATTTTAGTGTCTTGCTGTGTAACCTAAAATTTCACTGATTTATTAACAAATTTCAGAAAAAGGTCCTCCATCCCCAAAGTAAAAGAATTATTCTGGTAGAGGGAAAAAAAAAAAAAACCCTGAGAATTTTATATTGCAGTCTGATTGGGAACTTGCAAACATGGAAGGACCAACTGTATCACACCATTTAACACGTGGAACTTGAGCATCAACAGGTTTTGATATACAAAGGTCATGCCACAAGGAAGGTAGTTGGCCTGTGATACACAATTCTCAACAAATTAGTCTCAGCGTTAGAGCACTACAATTCCAAGGGAAATTTTCAATTTTATCTCATAATCCAAGTTTTGATAATATTACTCATTCTTTTCAAGCAGAAAGAAAAGTATTTAAGCATCAAGGCATAAACTTCATTTGCTAGTTCATGTATCAACTAAATATTAATCACTCCATGTCATTTTTCATTCAGCTTTGTGAAGTAACCATAATCTCAGCAATTTTCTTTATTACAAAAGACTTTAAAGGTTCATTTTTCAGCACGGGATTAACCTAAACTCATGAGGAAAAACGTTCCAGATACCTAGATTATTTTTTAACAAAAGACAAATTTTAATTATTTTCAAATCTGCTGCCTACATCATCACAGCATACTCTCTTTATAATGCGGAAATTTCCTTTTCCTATGGATCTAAGAGTGAGTTAAATGCATAAAAGTATACTCCTTATGTAAATCTTCAGGATTAAATACACTGTAATCATAAAATGAAAAGTTTTATCAGGAAAATCAAATGTTAAAGTCTGAAATCAACAAAACTTACACCTTTAATTATCTATTTTGAAAGATTCCCAGTATGATTTTTAAAACATTAAACCATTATAATTTAATAACACTGAAACACAATGTTTCAAAATAATTTTAAAGAAAACAGCTGATTATTTCAAATCCTGTTTTCCATTAATTGTTTTCAAATGAAATTTTATAGTCCAAAGACCTGGAGCCAAGGTTTTAGGTTGTGTGGTCCAAAGGAATGCAGAGCCTACAGCCAAAGAATGGAAGTGGCCAGGTCTCCAAAGAGAAAGACAAATAATTTTTTTTAAAGAATTTATTTCATTATAAAACCCTAAAAAGTATTCTGCTACAAAATGATTTTTTTAACTTTTTTTAATATATTTTATTATTTTTTTGGCTGCATTGTGTCTTCATTGCTGCACGCGGGCTTTCTCTAGTTGCAGCGAGCAGGGGCTACCCTTCATTGCAGTGCGCGGGCTTCTCATCGCGGTGGCTCCTCTTGTTGCAGAGCACGGGCTTCAGTAGTTGTAGCACGCGGGCTCAGTAATTGTCGCTAGCAGGCTCTAAGAGCGCAGGCTCAGTAGTTGTGGTGCACGGGCTTAGCTGCTCCGCAGCATGTGGGATCTTCCCGGACCAGGACTCAAACCCGTGTCCCCTGCACTGGCAGGCGGATTCCTAACCACTGTGCCACCAGGGAAGCCCCAAAATTAAGTTTAGGGCTTCCCTGGTGGCGCAGTGGTTGAGAGTCCGCCTGCCGATGCAGGGGACGCGGGTTCGTGCCCCGGTCTGGGAGGATCCCACATGCCGCGGAGCGGCTGGGCCCGTGAGCCATGGCTGCTGAGCCTGCGCGTCCGGAGCCTGTGCTCCGCAACGGGAGAGGCCACAACAGTGAGAGGCCCGCGTACCGCAAAAAAAAAAAAAAAAAAAAAAAAAAATTAAGTTTAATAAGAATTTGAGAATGCAAATTCGTACAACTCAAGCTTTACTTAATATAACCAATTATATCCAAACTTCCTTGCAGCTATGATGCTAGCATCTTTTACGATAACTCCAAAGCACACCTGTGTCGGATACTGCCAATTGTGTGTGCATATTTATGTATACGAATGAATGAAGGTTTAAAGTATTCTACAAGTAACCGCCATATCCTCTAGCTCTCTTCTCTAACACAAAGTTTTATGTTCCATCATTGAAGAAATTAAGACATAGAAAATTTTAATTTACATCAGAAGAGGTACTGTTGGCAGTGTTTCTAAAAATAAGTTAACTTTAAGATAAACATGAAGACCTCATCAACTTTATTCCCAACCACTGCTTATAAAATGTGTTTTCTGTATGGCAGTAATAGGAGTGGTGAAGAATTACCCGTCTCTGATTTTCAAAAGTATTTGGTTACTACTGCCCACTACTGTTAGCTTTGTTTCTCCAACAGGGTCATTCCTCCAGAATGCTACAGCTGGATCACAGATGTGGCTAAGACAGAGAACACAGGAAGCACCGACAGGAAGTAGGAAAAGCTAAGCTCAAGGATCCCCTGCTCAGAGATGACCTTCATGACAATCTAGCGCTGATTCTCTGCCCTCACTGCAAGTAGGACGCACGATTCGTTTATTCCACTCTTTGTTAATTTTTATTGGTCTCCTCCAACTAGAACATAAGCTCCATAACACAGAAACCTCACCCATCTTCTTCACTCCCATAGCCCCAGTACCTAGGACTACTTTTGGCATCCACTGTATATTTGTCATAGGAATAAAGACGAGGAGAAACAGAAGAGTAACAGAAGAGGATAAAAAGACCTCCTGGCTATTGTAAATAGAGCTGCAATGAACATTTTGGTACATGACTCTTTTTGAATTATGGTTTTCTCAGGGTATATGCCCAGTAGTGGGATTGGACATATATACACTACCAAACATAAAACAGATAGCTAGTGGGAAGCAGCCACGTAGCACAGGGAGATCAGCTAGGTGGTTTGTGACCACCTAGAGGGGTGGGATAGGGAGGGTGGGAGGGAGGGAGACTCAAGAGGAAAGAGATATGGGAACATATGTATAACTGATTCACTTTGTTATAAAGCAGAAACTAACACACCATTGTAAAGCAATTATACTCCAATAAAGATGTTAAAAAAAAAGGCCTCCTGCTGTAACAGAGAAAACCATTTCATTTATACTAAAACAAAAGGTTTAATCATGTGACCTAGATCTTTTGATAAAGCCAAGGGCAGCCTGAGAAGAATAGAAACACTGTGAGTTGCATGTCAAAGGCTATCCTTTATGCAACATCCATTAACAAATTATAGGAGAAAACCCCCCCCCATCCTTGGAAGAGTAGAGCTTATATTCACTGAAGAGAGAAGACAGTATTTAACCAACATAATAAATAAGTAAATTAAGTGGCACTTAGAAGTGATAAGAGATATGGGAGAGAAAAAGAGTAGGGTGAGGAGGATGGACAATCCAGAGGGCTTATGTTTTGTTTTAGTTTTTTTGCGCTACGCGGGCCTCTCACTGTTGTGGCCTCTCCCGTTGCGGAGCACAGGCTCCGGACACGCAGGCTCAGCGGCCATGGCTCACGGGCCCAGCCGTTCCACGGCATGTGGGATCCTCCAGGACCGGGGCACGAACTCGCGTCCTGTGCATCGGCAGGCGGACTCTCAACCACTGCGCCACCAGGGAAGCCCAGAGGGCTTATGTTTTGAACAGGTGGTCAGGTCATGCCTTACTGAAAGGGTGCTATTTGAGCAAAGATTTGAGGCGGTGGCAAGCCAGGGGCAGTTTGGAGAAAGGAGTCAGGTCTCCCAACAAACGGCTGTGCCTGTGGGCAAGCCTGTTGCAGTTCTTTGTAAAAGAAGTCAAAGCTCAGAAAGGGGACCCTTACAGGAGTGGGAAAGCCAGCTCACTTGTCAGGTCAAAAAAGCATGGCAGATGCCCAGCCTCCCCAGGAACTCCTCTCCCCACACCAGGGAAAATTTCACTCTAACTCTACAACATTAGCTAAAATTCTACTCTTTTTCTGTCATTTCCAGAGAGGTGGAAGAAGGGACCTACGGATGTTCCCCTCCAACCTGCTGATGACAGAAGGCATACCAGGTAAGACTGTGCACGGCCACATAAAGATAATCAATCCTACACCCACCCACCCACCCCCAAATGAAACTATTCCATGGGAAATGTGTGAGGTTTAAAGTCACTAAGATTGGGTTGAAATCCAAACTACCACTTATGTAAAATGGAAATACCCTCAACCCTCACTGGAATGTGAGAAGTTCATTACATATTCACAGGCATGCACATACACTGGCATATCAATCAAGCTACATGTATTTTCTCTTAGCATCATTCACTTAAATTCTACAAAGGCTTACATACTACTATAATCCCAGCATCTAGCACAGATGTCTCCTTAAAACAGATATACAAAAATCAGTGCCTGTTATTAATTACTGTCCTGTGTAATTCTTCAAAGCTGAGAGTTTAGGGGGCAAAGAGACTCCCCTGGGCTTGAAAAAGAATGTCATTTGTCAAAGAAGTCAAAGCTAGCAAAAGTTCCACAAATAAAAGTTTCAAAATGCTAGGCAAGTTTTTCATACACCGAAACTCTGGACAGGAGGAAACATTCTTCCCTAGTTTTTCTCTATGCTTCTGAGCAAAATGCGGTCTGTAGACTAATGTGGTCCATGAGCTGTTTTTTCCTGCAACAAAGTTAGCACAGAAATTAAGAGTAAGCATTTAAAAAATTCTTACAGCAATTTTTTATTGCTGCAATATCCAAGCACATGATTTTGTATTTTATAAAAGCATAAATTTGCTATAGACAAATAAATGAAACTATCTGGTCCTCCCCACTACAAACAGTATATACTGGCCAACTGCCCGATGCCCAGTGCCTTAGGTAGGACTCATAATTAAGTGACACAGTTCACTGGCATTAATCAAAATGCTGACATATGAAAAGTAGGCCTCTACAGACAAGAAAAACTTCCACTTAAATATTATGTACACAAGAAAATGCAGGCCAAATTCCAAGAACACTTAGCAACTTATTAAAAACTTTTAGAAGCCAATCTGCTACTAAATTGGGATGGACTTCCTTTGTTCTCAACACCTTACCTATGCTTCACGAGAATGAGAATGTAGACAACAATAAAAACTACCTAGTTTTGTCTAAAATTATGGCATCATTATACCATTATTATACTATTAGGTTATAAATATAGTGGGGGGAAAAGCTCTAAGCAGAAATGCCAACTGTGTAGCAGGCAAATGACACCAAAACACAAGACGGGCTCATAGTTCACCTTATAAAAAAAAGATGGCACGAATGATAGAAAAATTAAATGTGGAGGGAAATTTTTCTGAGAGTTATATCACAGTATCAGTTTTATACATTTACATATATTTATATATATTTACTTAGACATACCTATGAACATAATATTACAAATGCTGAGATAACTGAGTCTACTTTGTCCAAGAAAAAACCTCAATCCTTATTTTAAGTTGTATAAAGAAATCTTTTAATTGAAAGTAAATTACTGACACCTACCTATGGTTATAGGGATTAAGTCTAATCCCCCCCCTCCTCAATCTCTCCTGGAAATCAACCCCAAACAAGAAAATTTTAAAAACAGTACCATAGGGCTTCCCTGGTGGCGGAGTGGTTGAGAGTCCGCCTGCCGATGCAGGGGACACGGGTTCGTGCCCCGGTCCGGGAAGATCCCACATGCCGCGGAGCGGCTGGGCCCGTGAGCCCTGGCCGCTGAGCCTGCGCATACGGAGCCTGTGCTCCGCAACGGGAGAGGCCACAACAGTGAGAGGTCCGCGTACCGCAAAAAAAAAAAAAACAACAGTACCATAAATTGTTTAATGAAACCAGTAGACAATCTGCAGTTCGAAGCACCATGTAAAAGATAGAAAATGGATGGATAAAGAAGCAATGACTTCTCAGGGAGAAGGAAGGTGAAACCCAAGTGCTTTTAGATGGAGACAGCTGGCATGAAAACAAGCCAGTCCACTTGGGACACAGTCTGGAGCCACCAGGGTCCATGAAAGTTAGAAGAAGGCAGGGGCTGAAAATGGTGAATAAAAATTGTCTGAAAACATTTTTAACGGATGGTGAAACTCCTAACGTGCCCACAACACCTCCCCTGTCAAGAGGCAAGAAATAATAACCTGTGGTGCCACTGAACCCTGAGTAGGGTGCAGACACCAAGGCATCAGGCACAGAGAAAGGGCTGAATACAAAGGGCTAGAGACTGCAGACAGGGACTGAGTGATGCAGGGTACACATGTCAACCTTACTACCCCACCCAACCCCACCCACAAAGCTAGCTGCCAGCCCTACAACCTCCAGCCCAGCCACTCCTCACAGGCTATTGGAAGAAAGTGCACCACCAAAATGGGTGACCCAGGAAACAGAGGGCCCAAGAGAGCAGAGGCGGGAAGGGGATTCCCAAAAACACAGTGACAGCAATTAATAAGATAGCCATGTTGGAGCTCAGAGAGTAGCCACCCCTGACTGGATCCACACAAAGGGATCCAGGAATGAAGTTAACCAGGAAAAGTCCAGAGTCCCTAGAGCTTACGACAATTTTAACTCTATGGAAAATGGTACTTTTATACAACTAATAGAAGGAGAAAAAAGAAAGCACGAGATTCAAAGAAAACGAAGCAAATAAAATACATTAACTGCAAGAAAACCAAAAATTTGTGTAAGACAGGAAGCAACCACTGTTATTGGCTCGAGTGAACAATATCTACATGGTCACAGTGGCAAAAACTGCATATAGATTTAACCCAAAATTCCAACAATTCTGGAAGATGAAAGGGAAGAAAACGTGAAGAAGCTATGAGAAAGTTATAATTTTCAACTACCCTAATAGAATGTAAACAGATAATGTCTAAAATTGATTTATCAAGAGACAGCAGTAAATTCATATTAAAAGCACACTGCTATCCCATGATGTATAAATTTAGAATTACAGAGATAAATACCCAGAAAGGGCAGCTAAGGGGTTTAGAGTGGCTGTTTCTTGGAAGCAGTACAGGCAGGAGGATGACAACAGACCACTGGTTTTTGTTGATGGCCTTTTAGCACTATTTGACTCCTTAAAGTAGAAACTGGCAAACTATAGCCCTCTGGCCAAACATACCCATCACATACTTTTGTAAAAGTATTACATTGGGCCCACCAGGACAATGCAGGATAGTCTCCCTATCTTAAAGGTTACTGATTAGCAATCTTAATTCCGTATGCTACCTTAACTTTCATCTGCCACAGGTGCACATACACAGGTTCTGAGGACTAGGAGGTAGACATCTTTGGGAGGCCATTATTTTACCTACCACAGGCATCAAGTATATAGCATAGTGTCTTTTCTTAAAAGACACTATCTGTATAATTACTGTGTATGCTGCTTTCATAGGGAAACAGTAGAGGCGAATAAGTGCCACTGAGATCATACGGCTTTCAAAGGCTAACATATTTACTACCCGGCCCTTCACAGAAAAAAAAAAGTTTGCCAACTCCCATTATAAGCCATGTGTAAGAATCAATTTGATTTAAAAAATTTAGTGGTACAGAAGGCTAGCCCAACTGTATTCTCCAGAGGCAGCTCTTTCGGGCATCTGTTTTAGTCTGTTTGAATGTTATCTCCTCCCTGAAGAATAAGCATTTTAACGGTCTCAACTCTTTGGCTTTCTGATATCATTGATGGCAATCGATGTGTATTTAGAGTCCCCAGACTTTCCCCATCCTTCTCTCTCCTAATGTAGTTATTCAAATTTACTTATTTCCTTTATTGGTTACTTTTATCTTTAATGAATAACAAGTTTCTATTTTCAATCCTGTCATCTAAAGACAGCATCTCTTCACTCCTCAGAGTAAAAGATGACATCACACTTCTTACTCTCCCTTCTGTCCTTTCACTTTCCATTTTTTGTCAGCTTTACCTTTACAGTATCAAAGTTGAAGACATTTACATTTTCTTCCGTAATGACAACCATACTTTGTCTATAATTTGATTCCAAAAACTGAAAGCTAAAAGACAGTATTGACATTTATGGCAACCAAGGAAATTATGTTCCCTGACAGATCAAATGGGAAACGACTATTCGTCATCCTTTACAGTGCTTAGGCCATAACCTCTAAGCCATTCGAACAAGAATGTTCAAATATATTCTCCTTTATACAGTCTACCCTTTGCCCAAAATTAGGTTGGGTTACTTTGATATGCAAGTTATAAAAGTTGACCTCAATATCAACAATATGTAATAATTTATCCCAAAATATAATTTTTTTATTTTCTCTATATAGTGTATATAAACATCACATGTAAGTACTATATATGTATATGGTCACAAACATGCCAGTGGATATAATCACATTCAATAGCAACACAAATTATGTCCAATTTTTCACAGGCAAAAAATATCACTCTTTATGAGGATGAGCATGATTGCCTTTGATGACAAAGTAAAAACAGACTAAGTTTTCTAGGAAAATTATAAACACCTGGTATGCCAAATATCAGAAGCAAGCCCTTCATACAGCTAAACACAATAAAGAAGGGTACTGTTATTTTCCTATTGCTCCTACAACAAATTACCACAAACTTAGTGGCTTAAAACAAACTTATCTTATAGCTCTTCAGTTCCAATGTCTGATACAGGTCTTACTGGGCTAAAATCGAGGCGTCAGCAGAGGCAAATTCTTATCTGGAATTTTTTAGAGCAAGACTTCCCTTCCTTCTGCAAAGCTAGGAACAGCCAGTCCAGTCTGACCACCTCTTCTACTTCCTTGTTCCACATATAAGGACCTGTGTGATTACATTGGGCCCACCAGGACAATGCAGGATAGTCTCCCTATCTTAAAGGTTACTGATTAGCAATCTTAATTCCGTATGCTACCTTAACTGTCATCTGACACAGGTGCACATACACAGGTTCTGAGGACTAGGAGGTAGACATCTTTGGGAGGCCATTATTTTACCTACCACAGGCATCAAGTATATAGCATAGTGTCTTTTCTTAAAAGCAAGTCTTAATAGCTCTAATAATTATTCCAAATTAATTACAAGTAAAAATCAGTGTGTTAGAAGACCTGCATCAGAGATGCGTTAGGAATGATAAGGGTTATAAATTAGGCTAATGAAGCAACTAAAAGATGTATCTTCAGTGTTAATTTAGAAGACCAGCCTTCATGAAACGTTGGGTCACATTCAACTTTTGGCCTGACATTCCAGAGAATTTTACCCAAGAGGAGCATTAGTTGTTAGACAATCCAAGAGAGAACAAAAATATAAAGAGAAAATTTAGGATTGAAATAAAATTTTAAATAATTGGGCAATTCAAAGTAAGCCAAAAACTTACTAACCTAGAGCACAGAGGAACTAATTAAACAGAACAGATGCCAACTAACTAAAGCCAATCAGATGTCGCCGGCTGACTACATCAGCCTGCCCGTTTGACCTTCAGAGCTACACTTACCAATGGAAAAGTATTTCCAACCAAACTGTCTCTCCTCTGTTTATTTGGTACTTTTGCATTAGGGAAAGATTGTCTCCAGAGTGAATAACATGTCATAGACTTGGAAACCTCCTTCCACAATGAACATGAAGGTTTATCATCGGATCTTTTTTCCTATACAAGAATAAGCAAAGTTGTGACTCTTTATAACAATTTCATTAAGCATACTTTTCATTATTGTTCTCTAGAACTTTTTATAAGTCTTTCACATACTAAAAGGCAGAGTGCAAAACATAAAAGGCACAGCATAAAGCACAGTGGGAATATAAAGATTCTACTAAGCAATGACTTTTCATTATGTGAGACTACCAGGGGCTGACCAAAAAACAAACAAAAAAAACCCACACCCACTAAAATTCAAGACCATAAGTGAATTTTATCAATGCATCCATTATAAGATCTGGAACAAAGATGAAAACATGAATGAAGGAAGAAGAAAGTGAAAAAAGCAAAGAAAATGATACAAGCAACATGTGTTGAATTTGAGATGACTCTGGGTGATCCAGGTTAAGATATCTAACAGGCAGATTAACATATAGGAATGGAACTCAGAAAAGAGGTCAGGACCAGGACATACACATTTTTAAGTCAAATGTACAGAGGTAATACTTGGAGTAAGGAAAATAGGAAATACCTGGAGAACTGGAGGGAAAATTATGGAATGCATCAAAAACAGTGCTTACAGGAAAACTTATAGCATTGAATGCATATATTACAAAGGAAGAAAGATCTAAAATAAATGATCTAAGTTCCTACTTTAGGAAAGTAGAAAAAAGGAAAGCAAATTAAATACAAAGCAGAAAAAAAATTAGAGAAGTTAATAAAATTGACAATAAGACATCAATAGGGTAAAATCAACAAAACTAACCTGGTTCCTTAAAAAGACAAAATCGAGAAGTCTCTAGGCATGTTAACTAAGGAAAAGAGAGGATTCAAATGATGAATATCAGAAATGAAAGAGGGGACATCACTACAGCCCCCATGGACATTATGGATAATATAAGAATACTACAAACAACTCTATACTCACAAATGTGATAACCTAGATGAAATGGACCAATTCCCTGAAATACACAATTTGTCAAACCAAACACACAAGGAGATAATCTGAACAGGCCTATATCTATTATATAAGTTACATCAATAATTAGTAACCCTCCAAAACAGAAAGCACAAGGCTCAGATAGTTTCACTGGTTAATTCTACCAAACATTTAAGGAGGAAATTATACCAATTCTCCACAATGTTTGTCAGAGGATAGAAGCACAGATATTCCTTGTAAGCTGACTCAATATTGTCAAGATTTTAGTTCTTGCCAACTTGATCTATAGAGACAATGCCAATAAAAATCCCAGCAACTTATTTTGTGGATACTGACAAACTGATTCTAAAGTTTATATAGAGAGGCAAAGGACCCAGAATAGCCAACACAACAGTGAAAGAGAAGAACAAAGTTGGAGGACTGACATTACCCAACTTCAAGACTTACTATAAAGCTATGTTAATCAAGACAGTATGGTATGGGCAAAAGAAGAGACAAAAGATCAATGTGACAGAATAGAGAAAACAGACCCACATAAATACAGTCAACTGATCTTGGACAAAGGAGCAATGGCAATACAATGGAGCAAAGACAGTCTTTTCAACAAACGATGCTAGAACAGCTGGATACCCACATACAAAAAAAAATTAATCTAGACAGACCTTTTACCCTTCACAAATATTAACTCAATGGACCACAGAACTAAATGTAAAATGCAAAACTACAAAACTCCTATAAGGTAACAGAGGAGAAAACCTAAATGACCTTGGGTGTGGTAATGATTTTTTAAGATACAACACCCGAAGCAATATCCATGAAAAAAATAATCGATAAACTGAACCTCATTAGAATTAGAAAATTTCTAATTCTCTTGATATTGTCTTTTGCAGAGCAGAAGACAAGTCACAGACTGGAAGAAAATATCTGTAGGAGACACATGTGACAAAGGAATTATACAAAATACACAAAGAACTCAAACTCAGCAAGATAACAAAAACCTGATTTTAGAATGGGCCAAAGACCTTAACAGATACCTCACCAAAGAAGATATACAGATGGCCAAAAAGTATAGGATAAAAGGCTCTACATCATATACCATGAAAATGCAGATTAAAACAATGAGATACTATTACACACACCAAAATCTAGAACACTGACAACACCAAATTTAGATGAGGGTGTGGAGCAACAGACACCCTCACTCGTTGCTGGTGAGAATGCAAAATGGTATGGCCGCTTTGGAAGATAGTTCGGTGGTTTCCTACAAAACTGAACATACTTTATATAATCCAGCCATCGTGCTCCTCGGTATTTACCCTAAAGAGTTGAGAACTTACATCCACATGAAAACCTGCACATGGATGTTTATGGCAACTTTATTCACAATTGCCAAAACTTGGAAGCCACCAAGATGTCCTTCACTAGGCAAATAGATATATAAATCAGACAACAGAATACTATACTATACTTTCTCATTATTCCTGGGTAATTTACCTCTGCTCTTTGCCTCTGCTTTTTGCTATTTTCTTACCTTTATTCATTTTTGTTTATGAGAGAAGCACAAAGTAGGTGAAAATTAAATATTTTCACTTTATATAATAATTGAAATATAGGAGAAAGGTTGAAACTACAGCCAAAATTCTAATTTGAATACACATAAAGTTTTAATATTATCGACCAATTTTTTTTCCATTCTATCTTTGAGCCTTGTTGCTAACCATAAAAACTGCAGTCTTATTCATGAGAGCAATGGGTTTGCTAAAACTGAACCCAGCAAATACGTACGTCAAATATTTACGTATGCCAAAGTTCCTATTAAGCACGAGGCTTTTAAACTAATGCCCAATAAACATGATGAAGAATGAGGTAAAAGGGAGCAAGCTAGAAGACACTCATTAGTTCTTGGAGGGACTCATTTCAAGTCGTCCTGAACATACTCAATAATGAGCACAGGAGACACATTCTTACTACTCCAGCTCTCTGACAATTCACATGTCTTACAGAAAACTATTATCAGGAAATACAGCCAAAGGAATCAGCTCTGCTAATGAGTCCAAATTCTCAAAAGCTTTTTGCCTTAAGTTCTTCAGAATGGATTTATTTCAGCAGAGCCAATATGTGCTTGTAAACAAAGTTCCTTTAAAACAAGAATCAATCTTTAACTGTGGAAATAAAAATATCCTTTCATAATAAGTCCTTTTATACAATTCATTCCCATTCCCTATCATGTCAAGCAGGAAAACCTGCATTCTTCAATACATTAGACAAGTGGATCAAAAGTTTGCCTGGGGCTTCCCTGGTGGCGCAGTGGTTGAGAGTCCGCCTGCCGATGCAGGGGACACAGGTTCGTGCCCCGGTCCGGAAAGATCCCACATGCCGCGGAGCGGCTGGGCCCGTGAGCCATGGCTGCTGAGCCTGCGCATCCAGAGCCTATGCTCCGCAACGGGAGAGGCCACAACAGTGAGAGGCCTGCGTACCGCAAAAAAAAAAAAAAAGTTTGCCTGTAATGACTAACTTATAGGGAAAGTGGCAAGCATTTAGTTACAACCCCAGCTGACAAGAATTTTATTTGCTTTGTGTATTTGCAGGCCACAACTCCTGCAGCTCATTTTGTATATGCAGACACAACAGACTCCCAGATGAAAATGATATAGGTACTTCTCCATTACTTTAAAAATTCTAGCACCTGAGAACAAGCAGCTGATGCTTTATTCCATATTCAGTTTTATCAGCCCAGGTATTTTCTGCCTTGTCATCTACTTTTGAGATTTGAATAAAGAACGAAGAATTCAGAGATGTAATGTACAGCACGGTGACTATAGGTGATAACACTGTATTGCATATTTGCAATTTATGAGATTAGACCTTAAAAGTTCTCATCACAAGGAAAAAAATTTTTGTAACTATGGTGGTAGATGTTAAAGGTTGTGATTTCACAATACATACAAATATTGAATCACTATGTTGTATACCTGAAACTAATATGTCAATTATATCTCAAAAAAAAGAATGGAGATTCTTAGAGGAAATATCTGTTGGTATGATTAACCAGTGAGCAAGTTTTTAGACAGTAATGAGGTTAGAATATATCAAAGCAATAATATTAGCCTCAGATTATGAATCAAAAATCTTATCCAATTAAGGTCCCTATTTTTTGAACATGAGTCTATTTGTTGTCATGTTTGAATGCTAAAATGCAAAAAAATCTTTTTGCATTTCTCATCTGATGTTCATGACTTGTACACTTAAAAATGTGTTTCACAACTTTAGCTAATACATACATGCCAAAAACACTTTTCTAAAGGCATCATTTCATTCTAGAAAAAATTAACTATATAAAACAGCTAACACTAGAACTGGTAAATGTCTAAGAACCAAACTAATACATTATTACTATAATTTTAGAAGCAGTTGCTATCTACTGTGTGTGACACATTGTAGTAGCTGCTTTATCCATAAGGAGATTAATCTTCACTATAACCTTTACAGGTAAGCATTACTAACACTTTCATACAGACAAGAAAACAAGGCTCAAAGAGGTAGCATACCTCATAGAAGGTCCAAGAGCTTATTAGTGAAGGAACCACACCTAGAATTGACAAGCCCAGGTCTAACCCAACATTTCAAGTATATTACACCCTACCCATCTACATTCAGTCTCATGTTTATATTTTTAAATCAAAACAAACTAATGAAATAATTTCCTTCATTTGGTAAAATAAGTAGACCTACTGGAAGAACAGAGATGAGTTTAGCTTCCAGAAGTACATTTGACCTTAGCACTTCTATCTCACAGTGTGCATGTAAATTCAGCAAATACCTTTAAGTACTGACATTGCAACCAAGGACAGGGGTGATATTTTCACCAAAACGGTATTAAAATTCAGTAGAAGGATACAGAGCTCAGGATAAGCTGGGAAACGTCAGGAAATGAGTGAAATCATGATAGGATAGCGGGATAGCATAAGAGGCAAAGACAGGCAAAAGGCGATGTGTGAGCCCACATGTGGGACCAGGCTGGGGAAAGGTTCTGAGGTTACAGCTCAGATTAAGCTCATGTCACCTACTCAAAATGGTAAATTGAGATGAAGAACTACTAAAGTGTGGCATATATAGAGGTAACTATTTGCTTAGTTTTGGTGCTTGGATAAAGGAGAAAAAGCAGCATAGCTCTGCTTCTTCATGCCACTTAATGATTTTGAGGTATGAATGAAAATCTCATAATGCAACCTAGGAATTTACAAGGACCTGCTGTATAGCACAGGGAACTCTGCTCAGTATTCTGTAATAACCCAAACGGGAAAAGAATTTGAAAAAGGATAGATATATATAAGTATAACTAAATCACTTTGCTGTACACCTGAAACTAACACAACATTGTAAATCGACTATAGTCCAACATAAAATTTAAAAAAATTTAAGCAAATAATTTGAAAAAAAATTTTTTTTACATAAAACATTGGTACTAGAGCAGCAGTTCTAACAAACTTGTGGGAGTCCCCCAGACCTTTTCAGGGGAGCCAGGAGGTCATAGCTACTTCCAAAATAATTCTATGATGTTATCTGCCTTACTTACTGTGTTGCCCTTGGGACTGATGGATAAAGGGGCACCAAACCTTATGAATAGTCATTTTATTTTTACCACCACTCATTCTCAGTTTAAAAAAAAAAAAAGGAGTTTCACTCAAGGTCTTTGATGATGCAATAAGCACTATAAATGTTATTAAATCTCAACTTCTGAATATACATCTCTAATATTTTGTGTGCCAAAACAGAAAATATGCATAAAGCACTTCTGATATCTAACGATTCTCTTAAGGAAAAGAACTTGTGCAATCAAGCTGCAAGCTGACCTAGCTGTTACCATGCAACAGTATTTTCACTCGAAAGAATGACTGATAGACAAACTGGATTTTCAGACTTTAGTATTTGGAAGACGCTTTCTAGAAAATAAAGCAAGCTTGTCACTTCAAGGAAAACGAACAGCACTTGTAATCAATAATAAAATTACAGCTGTTGGATGAAAATTAGAAGTTTGAATAACTTGTATCGACCACAGTGAACTTGACAGCTTCCCAATACTTAAAGATCTTTCTGATAAGATTGGTGGTGATATTAATGAACATAATAATTCCGATATCATGAGTATATTAACATTTGGAAGAGCTGCATAACATCTACCAATATCTTCCAAGGGACAATGTATAATGTTATAAAACCATATGAGGTAAAACGTCCATTCAAAATGCAAGACCAATGGATTTCAATTTAACACAGTATTAAAAGTTCATTGATACGGTTTCAGTTTCCTCCTTGCAAAAAGTCCTTTAAGCTACCACCTGTCGAGCTTTGGTTACAATATCAAAGAATATACACAATTTCCAACTACAAATCTGTGTGAGATTTTCTTCATAAACATGAACCAAAAGAACATATCAAAACAAATTCAACACAGAAAGAGATCTGAGAGCCCACCTGTCTTCCATTAAGTTACACATTAAAGATCTATGTGAAAAGGTAAAACAGGACTTTCCTCACAAGTTTGTTTTAAAAGAGTTACTTCTCAGAAAAGTGATTTTTAACCATGAAACAGGTTCATTTATGAATTTTTAAAATATGTTAGATGTCTCAGTTCTAGTGTCTAATCAGAATATTGAGAAATATAAACCACAGATTTAAGCTCATTGACATCAAGGATTTAGAAGACCAAAGAGGTTCTGAGACCAAATGTTTGAACCCCCCTGTAGCACAGTGATGCATTCTAAATGGAGATGAGGAAAGGGTACCTGGCTGGCATGGCTCATTCAGTCTCTAGTAATGAAGTACTTGGTTTGAGTATTAAATGTTTTATTTAGGGATCTTTCAAGAGAAAGCAAACTGCAGCTACAGTTCACTGCTATGGACTAGGGAGACTTCAAGGGCTTCAACAGAAGCATCTTCTTGACACTCCTTCCAGGTATTCTTGTTCAACAGGTGGGGAATAAGCAAGGCGGAATGGAAAAGTCACCAGCGCCAGAGTAGTAGCTGTTGGAATAGCTAAGCACTCCCACCTGGTGTGAATCACGTCACTGGGTAACCTTCCCTGGGACATTCTCTTGGGGGTGAGATGAGGAAAGGAGAAGGATACAAACACATTCCTAAGATACAACTTAATACAAAAGTATGACTGAAGAGAAACTGAGTGCTGAAAGGTCCTTGGAACTACCAGTTCTTCCTCAGAAGGATAACCGCTAACTACCAGCCCGACTTAAAACAAGTCCTGACCTGAAGCGACAGCAGGCCAATTAGCTGGCAGTGCTCCCTGGGCAAAGCATCAACAATCACTCAGCCACAAGAGAGTATGCAGGCTACGGGAAGGAAGGAAATTAGGGTTCAAACTCATACTGGATTGCTCCTAAAGTCCTATGACAATCTGACAATTAATGGCTTCATTTATGACATATCCCACAAAGGAACATTGCATGTTTTATAAATTTATTCATTCCTGCTTTAAAATTCAAGTTATATAGAATTAAGAACAGGCTAGATTTTGGCAGCACTTTTCTTAACGAGTTATGAAACATCATACAATTGCTATTACTAGCAGGAATTTATAAGTTATGTTCCTAAAAGAAAATAAAGGACAAAGATTTCACAGAGAAGTAGGGAAAAAAAACTGAACACAAGAAGCAGCAACTTATTTAAGGGAACAAATTTTCGTACAGGAGTAGTCACTTCAGAAATACATTTCTGTAACTTTACAGAGTGCAAATCAACTAGACGTTGATTAACTAGACATTCGCTTGATCCACTAATGATTTATTATATATCATCTGAACCCCTTCCACAGACAGTGCTGTCCCGACACTAAATTAGCATCTTTTTAAAAAAGCACACATTTCTATATCTTATTTATTTTCGTTCTCCTCTCCAACTTTGCATAAGATGCCCAACAATAAGTATTCCATAAAATAACTTTATCTGTTTTAAATGTTTAATGGCTGCAGATGGGAGGGAAAGACATTTCTCTTTAGGAGACTTGTTGCTTTCCTGAAAAACTTGCAAAGACCAGTTAGGAGATGGTTAGTTACTACAATAAACATGGTTGAAATGGGAACTATTGATTGAAGGAGAAAACCTTCAGACCAAGGGAGACAACACAGGGGATGGAAATTTATAACTGAGAAGGGCCAATACTCAATAAACATTTGTTGAATGCCATCTTTCCTAGGGGAAAAGATGAAAAGAAGTCCAGTATCTAGAGACCTCACTGAGAGCTATCAGCAAGCACTTCACACCTCTTCCGCATGCTAGGACCTTTATGGTTGGAGATGAGTTATCCATAGGGGCTTTTTCAAGGCGAACCACAGAGCTCTGAGGTCCCCACATGGAGAGAAAACAGGTTTAGCTCAGTCTCCCAACCTTAGAAAGAGAACGGCATTAATGCCAGAAATATATTAAGCAGTGACAGTCGCCAGTTTATGCTCACTGTGAACGGGAACTTCGGCTTGGACCTAGGTAGTTGTATTGGAATCTGCTTCATAAGTAGTACCATTGTTTATAAAGACAGATTAATGTTACTTTAATGCTATTAAACGATGTATGAAAGTATTTACGATGACGATCAAATGGTCTCAATGCCACTATCCACATACAGGGGAGTCTAAACCATGGTGCAAACCCAGCCTGACTTACAGAAGTGTTTCCTTTGACATGTGCAGTAATTTAAAGGTGAGAAATTTTGCAAGGAAATCTGGTTTGCCAGCTCCTGTTGGAAAAAAGAAATCAGACAACCTGTCAAAACTGGGCCTGCATTCTAGTGTGAAGCAATGAGCTGGATCTGACCCATGATTCTACACCTACACACACACACACACACACACTCTGTACCCTCCACTTGGCCAGTCTCCACGACTCCTTACTGCCTTCACGCAGCCCACCTCATTCATCTGATTTCCTGGTCCACCTCCACTGGTGGTTAAGCTAAAAATCCCTGGCCTGGCATTTCATACAGAGTATTCTAAGGGGATCCCTCTCACTGGTGCCAGTTACCTAAAGTGCAGGCTGAGAATACAAAAAAAAAAAAAAAGACTTCTTTAGGGCTATCTCTCTGAGCCAAACATGATTACAATAGAAAACAACGGTCCAGTTTTGTCAAAATTACTAGGTTTCTACCAATGAAGTAACAGAAAGCTAAAATCACTACTATTGATCACTTTTTAGGTCAGGAATATTTGATAATTCAATAAAGCAGTCACATGTCTAAGATTGCGAACTGAGGAGTTAGCATTTTCTGAGATCAGCATCTCTCCATGATGTTACAGCCAGAGAATGTTAAAACACCTGGAATGGTCTGATAGCTAGCCTGGTTTCTTAAACTTTCAAAGACAGAGATATTTGTTATATATACCCCCAAAGAAATGGAACCAAGGTAGTGCATTTTAATATCTGTAAGCTTTTAAATGCCTGTAAAGATCATGAGGATTGATTGGGTCTTAACTATTTCTTTGCATAAGTTATTAGGAAGGAATAAAATACTTATAGACACACTGGTAATAGCAGGTTGCACCCTGGAAATAAAAGTTGGGATCCTTAAATATGATGACTTTTATTGGATCCTGGAGACAAAAGCAGCTGACATAATGGAAAAGAATAAAAATTTAAAACTCTTGTGAGCTCTGACCATAATTTCTGAAACCGATTTAATGATGAAAATGGCATCTATTAAGTAACCTGTGTTAAGTTCACCAAGGTTTGAAAGACAAAGGGAAAAATCGTTGAACGCATATTCTGGAGATTATGCAACATCTTTCCTTTTACCATTCCTCAGCTTTGAAGTAACTGACCCCAAAAAAAAAATCACTAATTTTCACAAGAGGCTTTTCTGGCTTGCAGGGTAGCTGCCAACAAAGACACTCTTTCGTAGAATTTTTTATTTAGGCTGCTTAGTTACTAAGACCAGAGATGCTTTTAAAACTTAGGGGCAATGATTAATAATCCTTTTATGTTCTTTAAATTACAGAATCCAATGAAGTAGGAAGTTTATACCTATGGGAATGTGAAAGAAAACATATAAATCAACTCCACACCTAATACTCAATCCTACACTTACTATGTAAAGCAACTCTAGTTGGCCTGCTCTCTTCTGCAATAGTTTGACTTAAATGATTTTAGGGTAGTCTTTAACTTTTAGTCTTCAAGTTGTCCTTGAATAAAGGTCAAAATATAAAATTCTAACATATCCCAATGCAAAAGTGGAAAATTAATGCCATCTAAGTATCAGAAAATCGATCTGCCATAGTACAGCACTTTGTAATAGCTGCACATTTGTCTTTCTTCGCTCAACAGGTTTGGATCATGTTTCAGTCATCACTGTACCATTCACGGCTTCTAGCACAGGGCTTGGCGCACAGAGGTGTCAGTAAACGCTTCAACACCCAAAAACTACAGAAAATACAAAAATTAACTGTATATGTATATATACTATCAAAAAAGCTCGGGTTTTTTTTGTTTTTAATTTTGAAAAATTAAGAATTTTGTAAAGCTCCTTGAGTGTTACTAGCATGCAACCATGCCTAAACAAAGCCTATCAAAATAATGGCAAAAAATTATGATCAGAGACATCACTTAAGTACAGTGAAGAAGTGTTTCAGTTTATTTTGCTCTTTGCTTTAAGTATGATCACCAAATATTCCTAAGAAAGGCAGTGATCATGCTTTCATTTGTTTTATGTAATTACGTGACAACATATGGCCTATACAAACCAGGCTTTTAAAAAATTTAAACACACAGCCTTCATAAAGCTATCAACCCAGTTCCAATTTTCTTTATTGTGCTTTGGTTTCTCCAGAAGAAACCAAATTATAGTTCCCCTAAGTAGGGAAACAAAGGTTAAGAGTGAAATAATAAGGAACAGGCCTGGAGTGTTTCTGCTTTTTATCCTCCAGATCTCCATATACTCCTAGCAAAGAGAAGTGACCAAGGAGTGACTAGAATGGAATTTGTGGCTCAAACAGTGCCATCTAAACTCAGTCTGTGACAATCACTTGACCCTGGTCCCCAAGAAGCAGCAGCTCTAAAATTATTAATAAGACTAAGGCACTCACTCTGGGTATCCAGACATCATTATCTTACCCTGGACGGTCCAGGCTGTGCACTCAGAAATGTGCCTAGAACACAAAGGCACAGATGGCAGAGTGGGAAAACATGGGAGCCACTACTATCTACATTGTTTAAAGCTTATCAACTCTCAACAAGAGGAGGTAGTACGTGACGGTTAGGTATTTGCCCTCACTACTTGCATAAGCCTCTCTGGTCTGCCCTCAATGAAAGACTCTATAAAATAATACTTCGCATGTTGAAAGGCAGGTCACGCTGAAAAACCATACATGGAACATAAAACTGGAAACATGGACAGTGCTTCTGGAGAGCAGCCCAGAAAGAGGAAATTTGAGTCAATAGTCCACTTCTGTCAAGACTGATTTAAGTACTGGAAGGGGCCACTTAACATTTCTAGGTGTTTCCTCATTTATGAGTGACTGGCCTAAGATCTCTTCAGCCCTAAAAGAGTAAGACTCTAAAGAGTGAGCTGAGATTTAAAAATAAACAAAAACACTAACACAAAGTACTGTACCAGGAACAAATTTGAAATAAAACTGCTCATACTTAATACTTTACCATCTGAACTCTCAATTATATCCATGTTCAATGCCTTCTACCCTCTTTGCCACCTGGAAGCCTGGTTAACCATGCAAGGCCCAATTCAAATGTCATTTCCTTTGCGGTACAATGGTAGGTTGATTAGAAAAATGACCCAAATTACACTCCTACTCCCACCCCCAGGAGACACCACCTCTGTTGTGCAACTCTGCAGCACTTCTCCTCAAAAGGCAGAGTCTACTTCCATTCCCTTTGAATAATGGCTGGTTTTGTGAGTTGCTTTGGCCAACTGATCATATGCCAGTTCTGAGCCTAGACCTCCAACGGTCTTGTGTACTTCTGCTTGCTCCTTGGAAGGTTGCCTTGCTGTGAGAAAAAGCCCAGACTAGCCTGCTGACGGAGAAGAAACCACTAGAGATAAATCTGCCCAGTTAAATCTGTTTTAGACCAGCTTACCGCCAGCTGACCCCCAAATACCTGAAAGGGCCCAGTGAATACAAGCAGAAACACATTCCCAAGCTGTGGCTGACCATAGACACAGGAGTAAACACACTCAAAACCAGGAAATCCCAGCTGGCCCAAAGTCTGGTAGACAATACTTAATGCTCATTGTTTTAGGCTACTGAGTTTTATGGTGCTTTGTCCTGCACTGTTACCTAACATACATATATATATATATATGTGTGTGTGTGTGTATATGTATGTATAGTCTCCATAACAGATTTACCATTTTACATTTCTATCAGCAATGGATGAGAGTTCTAGTTGCTCCACAGCCTTGCCTGTACATGTGATGTTGAACATGTTCTTCAGAGTGTCTGTTCAAATCTTTGCCCACTGTTTTACTCGTCTGTCTTCTTATTGGGTTTTGAGAGGTCTGTTGTTTTTTTTAAGTGTATTTTGAATATAATCCTTTATCACACTGTCAAAGAGAGCTTCAAAATTGTTGTAATGGTCGTGTCATCAGAAGCGTTCATCTATTTTTTTGCCTACTTTAGATGTATAAGTATATAAAACTAAACTGAAATGTTTAGAATTCTATAGTATTTAGGTGGTACAGAAAAACAAGGAATAATAGTCACAAATTCAGGATAGTGGTTTCCTTAGGGGAGGGGGAAAGAATTTTAGCAAGGGCACTTGAGGATTTCTGGGGTGCAGGCAACATTCAATTTCTTGAATGGGGAAGTGGTTATACAAGTGTAGAAGTATATACTTCAGAATTTAGTTTTTCTAGTAACTGTACATGCTTTATAGGTATGTAAATCTCACATTTTAAAATATGTTTAATTGAAGGAACTCATACAAAACCAAATAAACAAATAGATCCAGAATAAGCTGACTATTAAAAAAAAAAAAAAGCCAGTGCTTTGGATAGAACCATAAAGCATTGTTGAAGGTAAAGGAAGAGAGAAATGTAATGCAGTCACAGTTAATGATAAAAGCCATTGAAAAAAAACATGAAGACGCTCACGACACAGAAAACATCTCAATCATATTATGTTGCCACATCAAGAAAGCAAACCAGCATGACAGAACTATTTTCTTCCCATGCTTTGGGAATTTGAAATTGTCCACTTTTGATGTTTAGTAAGATGTATGTGGCTTTACTTAGCCAAAAGAAATTACATTATCATTCGCTATTTTCACATCTCAATAACAGTTCATTAAATAAATACTTAGGTAGTAAAGTACTATCACAAGAATGTACTATTAACGTGAGGCTGAGGGAGTAGCAGCAAAATGCGACTGCTAACTTACAGGCTGATGGACAGTAATATCTACAAGCAAAGGTTTAAGAGGCCCAGCGTTGGAATACACAGGAAAATTCCTTGCACAGTATAACATATTAAGCACAAGTACAGGTTGTTTCCTAAGAAATCCGTGAAGCCAAAACTACTTTTCCGCTCACATAATTAGTGAACTTCTTGAGGAAAAAAAAAAAAAATAGAAGGTATGAATATTACTCTTCAATAATCTTTTTTGAAGAGTCAGTTTTAAAAAATGTAAGTTGTTGCCTAAATTCTATATAGAACTGTCAATGAGCACACTTTTTCCTTTTTCTAATAAATTAGTATGCTTGAAAATTGTATATCAGAGAGCCTGAGATTTCTCAAAGTTTATTTAATACAGTTAAGCAAATGCTATTGTAGAGCCAGTGAAGTAACAGTTTGCTTTGATCTCAGCCTCAGTGACTGAGCATGGGAGGTTATCACATATATACAAAATGACTTTTCTCCACGGCTTTAACATCAAATAAAAATCCCACAGAATCGTGTTAATAATCTAAAGGCACCAGCACCTCTGTATAACGCCTGCCTAAGCCACCCAAGATTTGAAGAGGTGGTCAATCACTTTCACTGAGTATCTATGTCTTAAGGAAGAACGAGCAAAGAGCAGAAACAATTTTAATCATTCCCAGTCTTTAAAACGGGAGTGCATATCTGCCATTTTATGTTCCCTGGTTCTTTGGGGAGGAGTAATTTGTTTTATATAAGTATCATAATATATGGTAAATACATGCAACTCTTAGCATGAATACATGGTATGTACAATAGCTTCAGTTGGGATTCAGTGGATTCTAATATTTTTTTTAAACACATACTCCTAAGGAAAAAAATTGTATTTATCCTAAGACTACTACTATGGGAAACCTACTTCTTTTATTAATTAGTATATATTAATGTCCAATTTAAAAACATTTTTCAATTTACAATTATTCAAACCACCTAAAGAGAAATGTCTAACTTTGAAAAAGGCAACATATTTTATGTTTATTGTTAAAATAGTCAGTGGAACTATTTTTCTTTTAGTTAACATAGCAGTCATATATTAAGAGAGTCTATCTTGGTATGTAAAAAAGATTCTAGACCACACATGAAGGTAACGTGATCAGAAGGGTTGAGATGTCAAAAAAGAAACTATACGCTGGTATGTGGAGCGTGTGTTCTGGATAGTCAAATAAAATGACTGTGCCTGTCCTCAAGGAACTTTCAGTCCCTAAGAGGAGATGTGTCCCCATGAAAAACAATATAATGCAACATTTGAAAAACAGGTGTCCTACAGATATAATTTCAGCTTTAGGGTAGGGGAAGGATAATTTGTTGGGGTTTTGAAGGGTAGAACAAAGGTCACTGAGCAAAGAGAACTATCGAGGCATTCTAGATGGGATGGGCTGGGCTGTGTAACCAAAGAAGTAGAGAAAGGGACAGCCTCCATCAGAAGAGAAAGAAGTGAATTGGTGTCACCAAATTGAAGAATTCTTACAAGAGGCAGATAGGGCAAGACTTCAAAGAGTAGTAGTCTACCAGCGCCCAGACACAGGATACTGGACAGTGGGCCTCTCACTTCATCCTCTCAGTCAGGGGTGTTTTTGTCTTTAATGTATCAGACATGGTGTATTTCAGGTAGCAGTGAGATATTCAAGCAATAATGTCCCACAAGTTTTTGGAGATAAGGGATAAAGTTCAGGACAAGACTAGAACATTCACTACAGGGAGAAAAGAGCTGAATCCTGGAAGCAAATGGCCAGATAAAATGAAATCATACAGGGCTTCCCTGGTGGCGCAGTGGTTGAGAATCCGCCTGCTGATGCAGGGGACACGGGTTCGTGCCCCGGTCTGGGAAGATCCCACATGCCGCGGAGTGGCTGGGCCCATGAGCCATGGCCGCTGAGCCTGTGCTCTGCAACGGGAGAGGCCACAACAGTGAGAGGCCTGCGTACCGCAATAAAAAAAAAAAAAAAAATGAAATCATACCTTCCTCTAGAAAAATAACAGCATGGCCTTTCTGTCACACCAGGCAGAATATAGTTCTCGATCTCCTAGTAAGGAGATGCATGTTTCAATAGCTATAGCCTCATACAGATGTCCTACTGCTACTATCCCCATTGATAGCTATCAGAAATTTCCCTAGCATCATGACATACCAACTATAAAGAGCTTGCCATGTCATGTTGGTGGTGAACTGTCAAGCTTCCCTGTGACGATATCCACTTAACTACTAGGAAAGGCCTACGTCACTAAATTCCTATGCATAGTTAATAAGAAGCAACACTGTCACCAGTGTTCAGTTTATGCAATGGCCTGGTAAAAGCCCACCTGAGCACATGTTGCCGCACTGCTCACATTCTCATCCCACTGCCCCCTCTCCTCCTTTGGTTCAATGGCTTCAGTCTGAGCCATTAAGCCTGGGCCTAAGCATAGCAGAGACCAGTGCCCCAACAGATACTTAGAAACAAGTTTAGGTATAACTCCACATGGCTTTTCAAGGAATACTATAAACCAAGAGGAATCAGAGGACCACAGCCCCACACGTACACGCTCTCTCCTGCAACTCCACCCCGCCCTTCGGTTTATGTATGAAACACTCTAAACAAGGTAAAGGACATCCTTAAGCCTCCAGGATGTTTTTCCCTGAGATAGTTGTATGACTTCTTCTTCCATCTCAATATTTCTAAATAGAAGAATGAAAGTCCTTTTGTGAATGTTCTTTTTGAAGTTTTCCTTTGCAGGTTCTACAAAGAACTGCTATCTCTAAAAGAAGAATTTTATTAGACATCAGTTTTGTTTTGAAGTACAGTAGGAGCTGATTTCTTAGAATCTCAAACATTGGAAAAATCACTGCGACAACTGGGACTAAGCACTTATTTTCGGTATTCTAAATACTGGAATAGTTCCCAAAGAATGGATTTTATTGCTGTAATTATAAAGTAATGATAATTATATGAAAGTGTTATTAAACCAAGAGTATGAATTACCACCATGGTGTGTCCAAACAAGTGCAGACCTGACATACAGAGTAAACAGATATGCAAAGAAATCAGACTTTCTCTCCAAAAAGGCCTAGTTTACACATTACTACTTCAAACCAGTTTCGTTTACAATAAGCATGAACAACCATAAATATAACATTAATTTGGATACAAAACAGTTTTTACAAAAATCAAAATTTTAAACAAAAAAAGACAAAGTACTTTTCAACATGAGTATGCACCTCACCTGTCCCCCACTATTCCCTCATAGGAGGCCTCAGCCCCACCTAGACTCATCTACTCATTATCCCCAAAACACATTTTGCAAATTCCTTTTTTCCATTTTGACCAAATCGTACCAAGCCTTAAAAGCCCCAGCCAAGCACCTGCTCATCCCCTCCACCACCAGCCACAGAGAACTCTCTAGTCTCTGAACTCATGTTACACTGAGTTTACGCTGCCTTGTATTATCATTTTAAAGGCACTGTCTTCCTAGCTAATTTTTTTTTTTTATATATAACAGGCAGGGTCTATGGCTGTTACTTTTTAGTTTCCATACTATACCTAGCACAGTGTGCCATGCTTTGTAAATACTTAGTATTTGCTGACTGCCTAAGATTCAAACACTCATCTTAGCGTGGTTCATTCGCTCTAAATGGGAGAGCTGGTGTATTAGTCAGGGTTCTGACAAGAAGAGATGGCATTCTCCAGTGGGGTGCTTCAAGAGAATTTAACGAAGAGTCAGTCTACTTACAAAAAGCAGGTACAGGGTTTATGGAAACCAGAAAGGGACAGTGAAGTATGCCAGATCTAGTAACAATAATTGACCACTCCCTGAAAGGACCAGGAGAAGAAAGAGTTACCAGAATCCTGGAGAGGGTTCCCTTACAAGAGACGTAGCTGTGGGTATAGCACAGGGAACTCAGTGCTCTGTGCTGACCTAAATGGGAAGGAAATCTAAAAAAGAGGGGATGTATGTATATGTATAACTGATTCACTTTGCTGTACGGCAGAAACTAAACACAACATTGTAAAGCAACTATACGCCGATAAAAATAATAAATAAATAAACCACACTAATTCAATATCCTAAGAAAGAATTTCCCAAGAAAATAAAAGAGAAACAAAAAAAAGACAGAGATAACCAGCCAGCCTGGCAGGGAAGGAACCAGGACACTGATCAATCATCCTCTTCCTTTGCCCCGTGTTCTCCCGTCAGTACACCTCCCATTGGCTGAACAGTTCTGGAAGCCAGGAGGGCAGGGAAACCTGTTAATGCAGCCCAGAAGGGTCATCACCCTTCCTCGACAGGTGATGAGAAGGGTAAGTAGGAGTGTGTTTGGAAAGACAAACAAAACACAGACAGCTCAGACCGTGCGAGGGCAGTAGTCCAACTGCAGGCACTGGCTTCAGACAGCCTGCATTCCTATCTCACATCTACCACTTGGGCAACACCACTGAACCTTTCTGGTATTGGTTTCCTCATCTGATAAAGATGATAATAGTACCTATCTTAAAACAGCATCACCGACACAGTTAATTGGATTATATGTCAAAATATGTACCACAGTGCCTGGTACAGACTAAGTACTGAACAAAAGTTATTAATAACAGTAGTAATAGTTATTTTCATCTTTATTAGAAGCATACCTTCCTAGAAATTCTGTTCTGGAAATGTGGTCTTCAACTAACAAGCACACCTGGAATACCTAGTTTGTACGTCCTGCCTCATCTGCCGCTCCAAATGCCTGTCTGCATCGGACTTGAAGACTGCATTTGAAATGCCGTCCTCCGACCTCCACCACAAAAAGGTCTGTGCTGTTCAGCATGCCCAGTCCCTGGACCTTAAGCCTTGGTCCCTGAAGGCTCCCTGCCCACTCTAGTTAGAGTTCCTGGGGGACTGTTGGCACCCGTTTGTCAGGGGCAGCAGGCTGGGATTTACTGGCATTTACAGTTTATTGATCATCAAGCCAGCCCTAGAAGGGTTAAAAGACACTTGCCAAGGACATTTGGCTGATGAGCACCCAACTGGTCACGGGGGAAACTAAAGGCCTAATAAACAAAGACGAACAGATTGGGTCCTAGAATTAAAGGATGATACTGTCAGGCTCAAAGGAGTCTGAAATTCTGCAAGAACAGCCTGCTATGACCTATATGTTATCATTCCCCTCAGGGTACAGATATCGTATGATGACGCATCCACAAAGAATATAAGCATAAAGTATAATTAATGCATCGTCATTTAAAGGCCAAAATAATGTCATCATAGCTTCTGATGGCACAGCCAATGGAATAATAGTTTAAAAAACGTTACATTCTCTTGAATGGCTGACAAAAATACCACTTCCAAAGTCCAGTTTGCTCTAGATAACAAAATTACACTTAGCTAAAGCCAGTTTAAATATATAGTGAGCAATAATACTCAATGTGTAAAAATCAAATCAACACATTGCAGGGCTAGGTCCCAACTCCCCAGTTCTTTATCTGCACATGACCACATTCATTCAGAAACACTGGTGTGCCTACTGACTACCATGTAAGAGTAGTAGGTATCTATGACGCCATTTTAATAAACTTGCAGGGTGGCTAGGCAATGCGGGTTCTTTAATGATCTGCTGGGGAATGGCAAACTTCTATTTGTACATCCCTGACACACAGTAGTTTACCAACTGTGAAACCTGGCTACAACATCTTCACTGCAGTAAAGTATACAAGTCATAATCTTTATTGATTGAGACCACTGCTTGTTGCTTTTCAAATCTGTCTATAAGAAAATGCACAGCTTGATGGCTGAGGATCTGACTTTACCATTTTAAAAACTCTGGTCACAGGTTTATTCCTTAACACAGGGCTTTGAAATTTTACAGCTTAGAAACAGCTTTTTATCAGGAATAACGCCAGAAAAAAACTGGGAAATCAAATTCAGTTTTACTCTGCCACCCTCTAACCACCGTCTCTTCCTGCCAGGATGGCCCATGACCTCACACCTCATCTACATCCATCTCCTTTGCCCCACTGCAGTAAAATGTTCGTTCTCCTGTCCAAAAGCCACAGGGCTTTCCAAAGCAGAGACCCTCGACTGTTTTGAAGCTTAAAGGAAATATTAAACCTCCAAGAAAGAAATGCACAATGGATATGGTGGGGGGAGGGAGGGAAGCAGGGAAAAAACTATATGAGAGAGAAAACTAACCAATTTGCTAACAGTATAATAAACTATTACAACCTCATAGAAAGTTATCCAGGAATGTAAATCAAGAGTTATAAAAATATTACTGTAAACTAGTTGTTTTACTTCTGGGATTCTAATCTAAAGAAATAATCCAAAATATGAAAAACCTATCTGCACAAAAATGTTCATCCCAAGTGTTTACAATGGTAAAAATACTAGAAATTAGTAAGTGCCTAATAATAGAGGAACAGTTAGACATGTTATGTATATATCTTAGACGTTATGCATTCTTTAAACTGATGGTTATATTAAAGCTAGAGTTATATTAAACCTGGAAGGAAATATAATGAACTGTTAACAATAGGACAGGAATGCAATACTTGGATATTTTGCAAGACTTTGAATAATGAATGTATCTATCTTTAAAAATTATTACATTTTTACCACCTGAGAACAAACAATGAGCTTATGAAAATTTGCCTTTCAGTGTTACTTATAATTCCTATGAAAGGACATACAAAGTGTTTCTGACATAATGAATTTACTGGGGCATGTATCTAAAAAATACAGCAAAAACGTACTCTAGACCTATGTACAAAATTTTATGGGAATGAGGCTATCAAGAGGAAAAACACATGAACAGCAGTAATCATGAAAAAGTAACAGGATTATCTATTTCCTTTATTTTCCTAAGTTTTGTAATATGGTTCTTTCATATCATACTAGAAATATTTAAGAATAGCAATGATTTTTTAACTCCATATAGAAACATAGTTGTTGGTAAAATGCAAATGAACTTTATGAACGTCTATATGGAGATACTGTAAAGGGATTTTAAAAGGTCAGGCTGTAGGAACTTCCCTGGTGGTCCAGTGGTAAAGAATCCGCCTTCCAGTGCAAGGGACATGGGTTCGATCCCTGGTCAGGGAACTAAGATCCCACATGCCACGGGGCAACTAAGCCCATACATCACAACTACTGAGCTCGCGTGCCTCAACTAGAGAGCCTGCGTGCCCCAAACTACAGAGCCCACGCGCTCTGGAACCCGTGCCACAACTAGAGCAGGAAAACCTGCACGCCATAAATAGAGAGAAGCCCGCGCACCGCAATGAAGAGCCCGCGTGCCACAACAATCCCACATGCCTCAACAAAGATCCTGCATGCTGCAACTAAGACCCAATGCAGGGCTTCCCTGGTGGCGCAGTGGTTGAGAGTCCTCCTGCCGATGTAGGGGACATGGGTTCGAGCCCCAGTCCGGGAGGATCCCACATGCCGCAGAGCGGCTGGGCCCGTGAGCCATGGCCGCTGAGCCTGCGCGTCCGGAGCCTGTGCTCCACAACGGGAGAGGCCACTATAGTGAGAGGCCCACGTACTGCAAAAAAAAAAAAAAAAAAAAAAAAAAGACCCAATGCAGCCAAAAAAATAAATAAATAAAATTAAAAAAAAAAGCTCAGGCTGTAGAGAGAAGACCATTGCCAACTGCAAAGTTTCACTAAAATGAAGCAGAATGTAGTTGGAAAACAATCAAGTGTGAGTTTTAGAAAATTATCACTGACACATGGAAAGAAACGTTAGAAAGAAAGTGAAGCACAAGAAATCCAGGCTAGAATAATTTAAGAGTATAAAACCAAAGAAAAGGCTAAATTCAAGGCCTTAAGAGCACAAGATGGCAGGTAAGTAATAAAAACAGGGACCTGAAGACAGGACCAAGGAAGCACCAGTAGGTAGAAAGGCATCTGGCCACTTTTCTATTAGATCTCAAGTGGCTCAACATGGCACTGATGGGACTTCCCTGGTGGCGCCGTGGTTAAGAATCCACCTGCCAATGCAGGGGACACTGATTTGAGCCCTGGTCCAGGAAGACCCCACATGCCACAGAGCAACTAAGTCTGTGCACCACAACTACCGAGCCTGTGCTCTAGAACCCACAAGCCACAACTACTGAGCCCACGCACCACAGCTACTGAAGCCCTCGCGCCTATAGCCCGTGCTCCACAACAAGAGAAGCCACTGTAACGAGAAGCCCATGCACTGCAACGAAGAGTAGCACCTGCTCGCAGCAACTGGAGAAAGCCCACACGCAGCAACAAAGTCCCAACGCAGCCAGATAATAAATAAAAATAAATTTTAAAATAAATGTAAAAAAAAAAAGAATTCTGGTTTAAAAAAAAAACTCAAAAAATGGCACCAAGATAGAAAATAATCCTGTTGAGAATTAGAAAGAATAATTTTAAAAAACACAACCAGAAACAAAACTTTAGAGTCTCAGACAAGAAGGACCCGTGAGCCATATGATGAGTCTAGCATCAAACACCTAACACGTCTCCAGCTAACGAACTTGACCTGTAGTTGCCATTTGTTTCTAGGTTGTGACGTCAACACCAACATGAAGTCCTACCAAGGGAAAGGTTATTCATACAAAGGTAGACCTCCAGAGTGTACAATGCTCCATGATACTAGATAAGAGAAACGAAGAATCATCAATAACAAGGAACAGGCTTTGGTGTAAAATTCCCCTCTACTTTGATCCTCCTTTCTACATTCACTTTGAAATATTATAAATTAAGCAAAAATATTTAATATTTAAGCCAAACAAATATTTAATCCATCGAACAGCCACCTTAATAGAAGCCTACAAACATATACATTTAACTAGAGACAAAGATCAAAGATAATTAAGGCTATTCTAGCAATATATATATCCTACAAGAACAAATCTTGACAAAAAAGCTAATCAAAGTTCAGTAGTTCAGACTCTTTTTTTTAAACAAGCTGGGAAAATGATTTCTATTATGATATATTAATAAAGCTTTTTTGCATATATTATCTTCCATAGAAAGCTTGGGAAGTCAATCATTATTACCCCCATTTTACAAGACAAGGAAACAAGTGACAGGTACATTGGCAGAGCCAGACCTCAATCTAGTATCCCTTCTATCACTCTCTCTAGTAATCTGTCTTTAACACCTCCCTGTAGTGATGTGACTCGTGGGACACTGCCCAGGTTTCAAAACTTAGGAATCAGTGCTCTACTGCTCTTAAGCAAGAACAGGTAATATTTCCAAACGAATCATGTTAACTCTTTAGGAAATAAGATATGTTGGAAAAAAGAGATGCAAATATAAAAGCAAAATTAACACCATATATAATCCTAATTTTTTGTTAGAAATATCAGCATAAACTCAAGAGGTACATGTTATTTTTTTCCACTAGAAGAAATGTAGATACAATGACCAACCAAGTAACAACCGCTTCCAAATCATGGTTCTCAAAGTACTATTTCCCACTGAAAGAAACCAGGGCTACGTGGAGAACAGCTGATCCTAACCTGGGGAAGGAAAAGTACAAGCTGAGCCCAGAAGATTTGGTCACAGCAGAAAGCAAGGAGGCCTTCAAAGACTGTCAACCTGAAGAGGCTCCCACTGGCTAAAAGATGAGGAAACTGGAGCAAACAGAATAGTAGTTGTTAAACCCACCAAAATGGTTTATATCCATGTGTTCATCATATATATATGTATTTAGAAGGTGCCTAGTCTCCTTTGAGGATTCTAAAGGGAACCAACCCATTTTTCTGAAAACTAGTAGAAAGGCAGAAGAATCAAGCATTAAATTTGCCCTTCTTCCACCAACTCATCTGTCCCTCAGGGTATGCAAAGAGTTGATGACAACCTCTTTAGTACTATCCCTATTAATAAATGAAGAAAGAATGGAATATTCCCACTTTACAAACCCATAATGAAACAACGGCTCTAGGAAATGATCACGTATAGCCACTAATCTCAAAGAGAAATAACTACATTACGTAATTCCTGGAGAACACAAAACAGCTATGATATAGTCCTCCCCCCACCCCGTAAAAATCTGAGGTTCTAGATTTGTATACCAGTTTACATAAATAGAGAAACCAGAAAAACATGTTAACCACCACCATGGAATGAAATCAGCAGAACACAGACTATGGAGAACAACTAACCCTAAATTGCTAGAACAAAGAGGAGTTGAGGACTCCTACATGGAGGAGACTTAAGAGACATAAACCTCATGCAGTGCATGGGCCTTGTCTGAAGCCTGATTCAGGAAAACTATAGAAATATATTTATGAGACAACCAGTGAAATTTAAACCTTGACCTATAAATTCATGATATTAAGCTGTTAATTACTTTTAGTCTTGATAATGAGAATCCTCATCTTTCAGAGATACACACAGAAATATTTAGAATGAAACATGCCCTCTGAGATTTCCTTCAAAATAAGCCAAATGATGGGCATGAGTTTCTAACCAAAGTCAGTAAGTGACTATGTGGGATGAGGTAGCAGGGATTATGCTATCCTCTTATCTACTTTTTTTGTATGTTTGAAATTTACCATAAAATACATGATTAAAAATTCCTCCAGAGCTTCCCTGGTGGCGCAGTGGTTGAGAGTCCACCTGCCGATGCAGGGGGCACGGGTTCGTGCCCCGGTCTGGGAAGATCCCACATGCCACGGAGCTGCTGGGCCCGTGAGCCATGGCCGCTGAGCCTGCGCGTCCGGAGCCTGTGCTCCGCAACGGGAGAGGCCACAACAGTGAGAGGCCCGTGTACTGCAAAAAAAAAAAAAAAAAAAAAATTCCTCCAGCTACAATAAATACCTATTTATCCTTTCTTCTACACTTAGTAGAAATAAATCCTCTTGTACCGAGGGCTTTTATTTTTGATGTGATCAATTTTACCTCCACAAGGAAAAATATATTTTCCTTTAAAAATATTTTAAAGTATTAGGAATCCTATCACACAACTCTTTATTATGCTCCAAAGTTTAATATGATCCTTCCCAAAACAATTATAAGCACATGCTGAATAACGTACATGAAACACATGAAAATTGAGGAAATATACAATATTAAGATCATTATAAAGCAACATATTTGTTTTGCCAAAACCAAGGTATCTATATGCAGGATGAGAGACAAAGAAGATGTTACAAAATGCAAATCTTCAAACATTTGCCTATTACCTTTTCTATGAAACTTCGCTATCCAAATCATTCGTGTTTCCAAGATCTGCAAATTTCCATAAGCATAAACTTCCACACATTTTTTTAAACAATCCTTCATCCCCCCGAACAACATCCTTACACTGTGGTTACCCCCCAGTAGGAACCCCACTACTCCTGCCCTGCTGTTGCATTTCATTACAAGCACAGCTGCTAATGTTGCCTAAACTAGTTAATAAAAACAAGTTTGGGTCAGACAACAACACTATTTAACATAAAAGAATACTAGATGGGGTCTAGTTTATATCATCTACACTAATCACGAGCTCAAGAATTTAAACTCTAATTTCAAGGCACTGAGAGACAGAGTGGCAGAATTCCTTATTTCAGGCAGAGACCAGGAGAATATATACACTAGATCTATAACTTCATTCTCCACTTCAGAGATATCCTACCATATATCCCACTATATACACATCAAGAATTTTTTCTTGGTATATTTTCTAAGTATTTCTTGACCTGATCAGGAAAAAGTATACAGTGGTTGGTATCCAAAATTTCTTACACAATTCTGTAAGTCAATATGTTCTTTTTGAGAAATTTCAGTAAGATATTAGCTTAACCCAAAATAGAATATAATTCAAAATCACTGCTCATTCAGGCAATGAAATACACAAGTAGACATAATAGAATTTAAAGTATAGAAACAGAGTAAGCTTTAATGAGATCATTCTAAGCTTTCTGCATGAAGTATGTCTGGCCCAGAGTGACCCTACCCAGGTATATATTAGTGATGCTGGCGCTGCTGCTACTACTGGCACGGCTACAGTTATTCTAACTGCAATACTACTGCTGGCGACACCAGTCATCAATAAGAAAAAGAGTATGTGAAAAGGTAAGTAATGATATAGGGGAGGTAGAAACAGTAATCTGTTGGTAGTTAATTCTGAAGGAACGGAAGGAGTAATCACGTGATTTGATGATGCCTGAACAAGGTTCTGAAAGATGACTGAATTCATGAGGGTGATCCCAATCAGAGGCAAGACCACAACGGCCAGAAAGAATGAAAGGGTTCACACAGAGAGAAAAGCAAATCACTTCGCAGGAGCATGAGATACAAAAAAGTAAAACAGAAAGTAGGCAGGGGGCAAATTTCTAATTCTCAAAAAGCTAATTTTGTTGTTCCTCTTATTCACAGATTTTTCAAAGGACATCATCTCTCTACTTGAAGTTTTCTACAGGATTTCAGTCATTCTATTCTTGCTTCTTTGAGCAGCTACCAGTTTGATCATCCCTTTTGTTCTTCTCTAAAAGCTCCGGAGGCTATCCAACTTCATGAGGTCTTTCTGAAGCAAGTTTAGGCAAGGGGAAGCACATCCTGTTGGAACCATATACGGATATTTACCAATCTTTATCACCATTCTTCTAAGTATATTTCTCCTTAGGCAAATACCTAACCACCTTTATCATATATATTCTGCAACTGGTACACATCACAGGATGTCTGTTTTTTCCCTATTAAAACAAACAAAAAATGGTTTTTAAAACAATCACAAAATGTCTTCCTCCACACAAATTTGTCCAGTCAAATGTCAAGATATTCATTTCCTATCCAGAGATCACATTACCAATGCACATTCAAAGCTTTACAGAACAGGGTTCCCAGGCAATCTCCTGAGTAATTAGATGATCTTAGGGGCCTTAAAGTACAACTGGAAAGAAGGTTTTTGTTATATAAAGAGGAGTTAAAAATATGATGGCATTATAAGGAAGGTCAACTTTCCATAACCTTGAGGGTCAGATGGTCAAAAACGAACTCAGTCATCAGTTTTGAATATAGTTGCTAAGTACTTATGGGCAGTTAAGAATGCTGATTGAATGGCTCTTCATAATACTGCGAGACAGGAATCAGCAGAAAAACTTCAAAACCATTTTCTAAAAAGCTATTATCCTGGTTTCCCTAAGTTTATGCATTTATGCATTCTTATGGTGTATATTACATTTTTGCAAATATATCTGCTAATCCTACTTGTTCACCAACATTACCACAAACAGCCCCAACAGAACCTGTTCCATGGGCTAAAAAACTTTACATTTTTTCAATAACGTAAAAAACGGACTGGAATTTAAGTCCAAGTCCATAAACACTACAGAGACTTGGCTGAGATATTTCCTAAGATGATCCTAAGGGGGGTGCAGGGGAACATGCCACAGTGTCCTTCCAGCTTCAGAGGTAAGCTTAATAAAGTCCAAAATTTTTGTTCAAGTCAGCCAAGTTAGGCATATACATAAACATCTAGATTATAAAATTTACAAATAGTAAAGAGCTTCCAAAACGGCAGTCAAGAGATAACTGTGTAAGAGACAGTATGGTTTTAAATGAAGTGCTACTATACAATGCTCAAATTTTCCTGGTATTAAAAGCCTGGAATCTCAGGTACACATAAATAGGAGGATATATAAACTAGAGTAAATTCATAAAAGAAAATAAGGCTTATCAATAAAAAGGAACAAACTAGTGATACACATGACATTATGGATGAATTTCAAAAACATGCCAAGTGAATGAAGCAGACACAGAAGAGTATATGTTGTCTAATTTCTTTTATATGAAACTCTAGTAACTAGCAAACTAATCTCTGGGAGTTGGGTACTGATTGTCAAGGAGCATGAGTTAACTTTCTGGAGTGACAGTAATGTTCCACATCTTGATAACATTTGAGTTACAACAGTATACACATTTGTCAAATCTCAGCTAATGTATACTTAAGATTTGTGAGTTATACTTTTATTTAAAATTTACATAACGATAGACATATTGAACCCTGATTTGCATATTAAATATACACGATTTACTTTGAAACACATCAATATATGATAGCTTAATCAATGGACTCTAGATGTTGGGTATATCGATGTTCGTGTAAAATTCTGTTAACTATGCTCTACTTTCAAAAAGTTTCATCAGAAAATGTTGGGAGGAACATCTGATTTTCCTAAAATGGAGTGGGAGAAAGCTCGGTAGCAAAATATGGACATAAATTTTACTTATTATAGAAAAGTTTAATTGGATTTATTAAATGTTTGAGAGGGGCTTCCCTGGTGGCGCAGTGGTTGAGAGTCCGCCTGCTGATGCAGGGGACACGGGTTCGTGCCCCGGTCCGGGAAGATCCCACATGCCGCGGAGCGGCTGGGCCCGTGAGCCATGGCCGCTGAGCCTGCGTGTCCGGAGCCTGTGCTCTGCAATGGGAGAGGCTATAACAGTGGGAGGCCCGCACAGCGGGGAAAAAAAAATGTTTGAGAGAACAGAATTACTTTTAAGAATCCGAAAATGGAGAGAAGGAAAAAAGGACATTTACTCAAGATTTTTACGTTTTCTTTTAGAACTTCATATTTCTAACGGGTTTGTTTTTCATCTGGGTTTATTTTTCTAATATGTAAAAAGGAATTTGTAAATCATATTCATCTTTTACCTGTATCCAAATAACCATGGTTACATGTCCACTTCACAAGCACTCCTAACAACGATATGACACATTTTTCTTGGAAACATTTGCCAGGGTACTAACAATTGAATGTGAAAGCAAAGTTACATTGTTTCTAAGTAGACTAATAAAAAGAATAAGAGTAAAGAGAATGTCAAGGACTTCATGCCCAAATACACTTAACTAAGCTGATTTGCCAAACATGCAATATGGTGCCAATTTCCTCTCTAGCTATAGGAGGTCACCTCAAAAATCTGCCCATTTATCTGATTGTCCATCTATGGGAACTCACTCAGATTGTCCATCTATGGGAATTATGACTTCTAACTTCACTTCCCAAATTAGTTTTATAAAAGTAAAGTCAACCTTTTGTTCAAACTTTAATTTTTCCTGAAGTGGACTATCGTCTTTATGCCAGAAATATTAAAGCTCCCATTTATCTCACATACAGAAAACTGGAATTTTGTACTCCATGATAATTAAAGATAGCTTTTTCTAAGTATCTAATTACACCAATTTCAACTAAATTTTATAATCTTAAGGGTATTTATAGTCTCTGCAACCAAAATGTATGGAAAGTAAGATAAGATAGCTCTATCAGTAAATCCTCATGTACTTCTACAAAAGGAAAGAATTTTCATATTACAATATATGCAAAAAATACTTATATGAAGTGAGTGTTCAAATTTAATAAAAGCTAAAACTCTATAAAGTAGTCCATTCAAAAACAAAGGTTAGGTAAGTCTATTGCAAATGTCATTTCAAGGCATGTGTTATAAATACACCTAGAACTAATAGCAATGCATTGCTTTGGACAGAAGGATTTAATTACTTAGAACGAACAAAACTGAGGCAGGCAAGAGATGTCTGAAATCAGCTGGTACCAATGTCATCTCTTATTACCTTTGTTACCTATTCTTTGTCAAGAGACTTAGTGTACTAAATCGACAACAATCCCCCAACCTGGCAGGGACTGGGGGTGGTTTTCTACTAAACAGCCATAGTAATATTCTCTGTATGAAAGGTACATGGCCCTCTCCAGCTAAACCCTAAAGGAGCATGTTCCTCGCCCCTCCCTGCTGAGTCACTGTGCTGGAAAACTGGTCCCTGTGCTTCAGTAGATGGCACTCTTTCCTCTGACACAGCTGTCCAAGAGTTTCTGACAGAGTAGAGGGCATGCAGACCTGGCATCATTCCATATTTTTATTTTTTGAATCCACAACTATGGCCCTGGCAAAGGATTCAGCCCTCTCTTAAACAAAAATGAGGACAAAAAAACAAGTTCAGACAAGAAGAAAATATTTACAAATTGTCTATCTAACAAAGGACTTATATCTAGAATATATAAAGAACTCTCAAAACTCAATGGTTAAAAAAAATCCAATTAGAGAATGGGCAAAAGACATGAAGAGACATTTTACAGAAGGCAAATCAGCACATGAAAGGATGTATAATATCACTGGTTGTTAGGGAAATGCAAATTAAGGCCACAAGGAAGTATCACACATGCTCACAGAATTGCTAAGACAAACAATAGAGATAACACCAAATGCTGGTGAGGATGTAGAGACACTGGATCTTTTATACATCGCTGGTAGGAGAGTAAAATGTAAAGCTACTTCAGAAAACAGTTTGACAGTTTAAAAACTGAACACGCACTTAACATATGGCCCAGCAATGACCATCCTGGACATCAGTGCCATAGCAATGAAAAGTCTATTCTTTGTCCACATGAAGCCTGTACATGATTGTCTATACCAACTTTATTTGTAATAACAAAAAACTGGAAACAACCAAAACATCCTACAATAGGTGAATGGTTAAATGAACTAAAGTATATCCATCATACCACGAAATACCACACAGCAATAAAAAGGAATGGACAATTGATACATGCAACATCTTGAAGAGATCTCAAAGGCACTGCGCTGAGTGAATAGAAGAGTCAATCTCAAAAGCTCACATACTGTCTGAATCCATTTATACAGAATTCCCGAAATAAGTGTATAGCAAGGGAGAAAAGATTACTGGTTGTATGGAAAAAGCTAAGGGTGGGATGGGGAGTGGCATAGTGTCTGAGTTGTGACTGTAAAGGGGTAGCATGAGGGAGATTTTTGTGGTGATGGAATAGTACTGTCTCTTGATTGTAGTAGCGACTACATGAATCTACACATGCGGTTCAACAACAGACCTAAACACACACTTTACGCCAATGCAAATTTCCTGGTTTTGATACTGTACTAAAGCTAGTTAAGATTCTACCAGTGAAAATAACTGTATAAATAGTATACAGGACCTGTGTGTTTTCTTCAAAACTTTCTGTAAATCTATAATTATTTTTAAATAAAGGGATTTCTTTTGTGTAAAAATAAACTTAACATCTAAAATACAGCTACAAACTGTTAGTATACAGTATGAAAAACTAATCAGAACTCAAGATGAAATTTATAGTCTACCATCTCTGAAAAAAGATTGCCAAAGCAAATAAAATGTAATGAGTAATATCAAACTGAGATATCTATATTTGCTGACTTCAAGAGAATTTATATACATTTCAAACTTAAACTACAGATTTTTTACCCACTAGCTCACTATACATTAAAGAAGTTCTAGCACTACAACACTGATTGATAATCTACTATCTGCAACAGTGTTTGTAGAATATAAGGATGAAGCCTAGTATAGTGTTTAAGGCTGAAGAGTTGGATGGTCTAAGTTCAAAAACTGGCCAGGCCACTGCTATGCCATCCTGGACAAATTACTTGACTTCTGTAAGATGATATAAAAATGTTAAAAATATTATAAATTATAAATAACATGGTATATCATATAAGTAACAGAATATAATTATATAAATATTTAAATGTCACTAAAATATAATCTAATCCTATGATAACTAAATCTGTGTGCCATGTTTACCCTAACAACCAGAAAACACAGAAGGCTGAAAAATGCAAGCTATCTCAAAAAAACTTCTGATTAACCAAGGAAATGAGTCATATGCAGTTGTCTGTGAAATTAAGGGGCCGTAAGTACTCAATAGAGAATGCCAAACAAGAACTACATAAGCATTCTGGGAATTTAGGGAAGAGAGACTGTTTCAGATACAACAAAGTGATGCTGGTTTTGTGGAAGAAGTGGCACTTGAGTGGCTTTTGAAGGACATACAGGATTTCAACTGACAGATATGCTGGGTCAGGTCTTTCAAGTCAGAGAGCATCACATACATGGTACTGGGAAGATGGACAAGTTAGAGGCCTGCTCAAGTTATCCAGTTTTGCTAGTTACAAATTAGAACCTAGGCTGAAGGATTCCTGCTCAGAATTCACAGAGTCCCAGCCTAGGCCATCACTGATTATTTCCCTAAGTGTTACTATATTTTTGAAACCATGAATGTACTTTTACCCTCTATTGCTGAGGCCTGTGTAAGTAGAAATGACCAGTTCTCCCTGATCAAGTACCAAAAGATGAATTGAGATTAGAACAATGATTATACAAATGGATACGTTCAAACACCAAACAATCTTCCAGCACAAGATCTCACCGGTCACTTCATAAATATAGGCTGTATCTACCCAAATAAATTAAATAATGGCTAAGCTACATTGAAGGCTGAATGATTCTCTTCTTGTTCCTGACTCAAAGCCTTAGTTTGAGGTCACAGGGACAGACCACATAAAACTATTCGGGAAAAAACTACATAAAAGGTTTCTAAGAATGTTTTACCATATTTCAGAATAAGACTAAAAAGTGAAATATACAGTTTTGTTTACAAGAAATTTCAAAAAGTCAATATTATAGATTAAAAATAGAGAAAAGTCAGGCCAATAAGTTAGAGACTATGTTATTCTACTTCTCCATTCCCAACATATGTTGAGCACAATCAAAATTGATTCAGGGAGATTATAAATTGAGTATCTGGGACTAGATTGCATTATTTAGCAGAAGAATGCAAGAAATCAGTTTCTAGGATTTATTGAAAGCATATTGCTCAAGAGGTTTGAAAGGGTAGGTGGGAGCAAATACTACATTTATGAAACTGAGTAAAAGTTACTCAGTGTCCAGCTTAATACAAAGGAAAGAACTACAGACATACAGATATATCTATACCTACTGGTAAACGTCCTTTTTTAGTACAAGTTTTGTTCTCCAACACAAACCTTTTTTTTTTAAAGTATGTTTGATTTACAATGTTAAATTAGCTTCAAGTGTGCAACAGTGATTCCAAGGTTATAGATTGTACTCTATTTAAAGTTATTATAAAATATTAGCTATATTCTCTGTGCTGTACACTACATTCTTGTATCTTATCTATACATGTAGTTTGTACCTCTTAATCCCCTTTCCCTACCTTGCCTCTATTCTACCCCTCTCTGCACTGGCAAACACTAGTCTCCGTATCTGTGAGTTTGTTTCCATTTATTATATTCATTTACTGTTTAGATTCCATGTTTAAGTGAAAACAAAGAATTTGTCTTCCTCTGACTTATTTCACTAAGCATGATACCCTCCGGGTCCATCAGATTCTTGCAAACAGCAGAATTTCATTCTTTTTTATGACTGATTGCTGTGGCTAGGACTTCTAATACTATGTTAAGTAGAAGTGGTGGGAGTGGGCATTCTTGTCTTGTTCCTGAATTTAGAGGAAAAGCTTTCAGCTTTTCACTGTTGAGTATGTTAACTGTGGATTTGTCATAAGTGGCCTTTGTCGTTTTAGGTATGTTCCCTCAATACCCACTTTGAGAGTATCTATCACAAACAGATGTTGAGTTTTGTAAATGCTTTTTCTGCATCTATTGAGATGATGTGATTTTTATCCTTTCTTTTGTTAATGTGGTATATCACATTGATTGATTTGCAAATATTAAACCATCCTTGCATCCCTACAATAAATCCACTGGATCATAGTGTATGATCCTTTTTATATACTATTGGATTCAGTTTGCTAATATTTTGAGAATTTTTGCATCTATATTCAAAGACATTGTCTGTGTTTTCCCTTTTCTGCAGTGCCTTCGTCTGGTTTTGTATCAGGGTAAAGGTGGCCTCGTAGAATGAATCTGGGAGTGTTCTGCCCTCTAATTTTTTGGAATAGTTGGGGAAGGATAGGTATTAGGTCGTCTTTATCTGTTTGGTAGAAGTCCCCTGTGAAGCTGATCCTGTTTGCTGGGAGTTGTTTTTTTCTAATTACAAAATCAAATTCACTGCTAGCAATCAATCTGTTCAAGTTGTTTCTTCTTGATTCAGTAGGTTTTTGAAATTTGTCCATTTCTTCTAAGTTGTCCAATTTGTTGGCATATAGCTGTAGTGTTCTCGTGTGACTTCTTCCTATCTCAGTGGTATAGGTTGTTGTTCCTCCTCTTTCATCCCTTGTTTATTTGGATTCTTTCTCTTTTCTTCTCAGTGAGCATGGTTAAAGGTTTATCCGTTTTGTTTATTCAAAAATACAGCTCTTAGTTTCATTGTTTTTTTTTTTTTGGTCTCTTATTTCTTCTCTGATCTTTATTATTTCCTTCTGCTGACTTTGGGCTTTGATTGTTCTTTTTCTAATTTCTTTTGGTGGAAGGTTAGGTTGTTTAAGATTTTTCTTGTTTCTTGAGGAAGGTCTGTATCACTACAAACTTCCCTCCTAGAGCTGCTTTTGCTGTATCCCATAGATTTTGGAAAGTTGTGTTTCCATTTTCACTTGTCTCAAGGTATTTTCTGATTTAATTTCTTCATTGACATGTTGATTTTAATAGCATGTTTAGTCTCCACATGTTTTTTCTTTTCCCATTTTTCTTTCTGTAACTGATTTCTAGTTTCATACCATTGTGGTCAGAAAAAAATGCTTGATATAATTTCTATCCTGTTAAATTTGTTGAGACTTGTTCTGTGGCCTATTATGTGACCTACCCTGGAGAACATTCCATGTGCCCCTGAACAGAATGTATTGTTTTTGGATGGAATGTCCTGTAGATATCTATTAAGTGCAACTGGTTTATTATGTCACTTAAGGTCACTAGCCACTCTTATTGATTTTCTGTCTGGACAAGCTGGCATTGATGTGAGGTGTTAATGTCCCCTACTACCGTATTATTGTCAGTTTCTCCCTTTATGTCTGCTAGTGTTTGCTTTATCTATTTAGGTGTTCCTGTATTGGGTGCATAAATGTTAATGAGCATAATAGCCTCTTCTCATATTGATCCCTCTATTATATAATGCCCTTGTCTTTTATTAGTCTTTTGATGTGAGCATTGTTACCCCTGATTTGTCATTTCCACTTACACAAAATATCTTTTCCATCCCCTCACTTTTGGCCTGTGTCTTTATCTCTGAAGTGAGTCTCTTGAAGGTGGCATATAAAAGTGTCTTGCTTTTTAATCCAATCAACTGCTCTTCATTGGAGCATTTAGTCCATTGACATTTAAAGTAATTATTGATGGGTATGTACTTATTGCCCTTTAGTTACTTGTTTTCCAGTTGTTTTTGTAGTTCTTCCCTGTTCATTTCTTTTGTTTCTACCCTTGTGGTTTAGCGATTTTCTTCAGTAGGATGCCTGTGTTCCTTTCTTTTTAGTTTTTATCTATTGTAGGTTTTTTATTTGTGGCTACCATAAGGTTCATATATATTTACTTACCAGTTTAAAACAAGCAGAAATAGGTCATTTAAGTTCAAACACATTCTAAAAGATCTGTATTTTTTTCTCCCCTTCCCCATCTTTTTGATGTCACATTTTATACCTTCATGTTTATCACTTAACTGTTCATTGTAATTAGAGTTGTTTTCAATTTTTTGTCTTTAAATCTTCATACTGGTTTACTTAAACAGTTAATACTCAGTCCTTACTATATATTTCCCTTTCCTAGTGGGATTTTCCCTTTTCTATAGATTCTTCTTTTCCACATAGAAAAGACCCTTTAACAGTTCTTTTAGTGTAGGTTTAGTATTCATGAACTCTTACTTTTTGTTTGTCTGAGAAGCTCTTCATCTCTCCTCTGATTCTAAATGGTGATCTTGCTGGGTAGAATATCCTAGGTTGCAGGTTTTTCCCTTTCAGCACTTTGAATATATCAGTGGCACTCCCTTCTTGCCTGCACCATTTCTGCAGCGAAATCAGCTGCTATAGGGATTCCTTGTGGGGATTCCTTTATATATGACTCTCTTTTTCTCTTGCTGCCTTTAGAATTCTTTTTTTTAATAAGTTTTATTTTATTTTTGGCTGCATTGGGTCTTCGTTGCTGTATGCAGGCTTTCTTTAGTTGCAGCGAGCAAGGGCACCTCTTTGTGGCAGTGCGCAGGCTTCTCATTGTGGTGGCTTCTCTTGTTGCGGAGCACAGGCTCTAGAGCACAGGCTCAGTAGTTGTGGCTCGTGGGCTCTAGGAGCACAGGCTCAGTAGTTGTGGCACACGGGCTTAGCTGCTCCGCAGCATGTGGGATCTTCCCAGACTAGGGCTGGAACCCATGTCGCCTGCATTGGCAGGCAGATTCTTAACCACTGCACCACCAGGGAAGCCCCCTAGAATTCTCTTTAACTTTTGTCATTTTAATTACATATTGGTGTGAGTCTTTGTGTTCATCTTGTTTGGGATTCGCTGTGTTTCCTGCACCTAATTATCTGTTTCCTTCTTCAGGTTAGGGAAGTTTTTAGCCATAATTTCAAATACATATTCACTAAATGTTTATTAAATACCTACTATGTGCTATTGGAGTTGGAATTCTTTTCAAATCCTCAAAAAAAAAAAAGGTACACGTAAGCTTGGCATTCCTCTTATCTTGATGTACAAATGCATCAAGATGTTGGGGATAGCACTTCAACTCTGAGCATTATCTTGGGGCTGAAATGCCAGAAGTGACTCTATCCAGATGGGAGCTTTAAAGGAATTGGTTAGTTGGGGCTGCACATCCAGGGTTGCTGAGAGCCCAAGAAAAACATTAACACGTTCTACACGAAATCTCCAAGGGCAAGTACCAAAGCTAAGAATGCATTCTCTAATAACAGCCACCATTACTAGTTGTGGGGCACAGATTGTTTTAAGGTGATTGTGCAGGAGGTGGCTGAAGTGGAGTGAAACTAGGAGGAGACTGCAAGAGATATAAATGTGGAAGGGGCTACACTTATAAAAGAACTGAGAGGATAGTGTTAAATCTCAAAATGTTATTTCCTATTCCAACAATTCCAGTGTGCATCATAGGGTCGATAAAGCTTTCCATAACATTCTGCAAACCAAACCAGGATTGGACGGAGGTGGGACAACAGCTACTGAGAAGAGTTTGTAGAGCCCGAACCAGCACCACATAGTAGTCTACTAACACCTCTAAAGAATCCAGATCTGTCCCAGCCCGGGTGACCCTAGTGCTGAACTACTTGATTTCTCACTATAAAACCTGAGGCTCCCAAACTTACCTTCTATCCTTTGCTTGTCTATTGTGGAGGAAAGTAATCCAAGATCTTCTTGCTATTAGGTAAGACTATTGCAGAGAACCCTTTTTAAGACTTATTACTTGGAAGCAATATTTAGAATAAAAACAGAAGAGTTCTAAAAGCTATCAACTCCCTAGTGACATTTCACAATACACCCACTAAAATTTTTTAGAGACAACTGATGGCGTCAAATGTCAGAGAGGATGTGAAGCACCCAGAGCTCACTGCTGTCGGGTGTATAAAATGGTACCCCCGCTGCAAAACTGCTTGGTAGTTTCTTTAAAAGTGCAAGCTACAACTGCCCAATGACCCTACAAATCTACTTGTAGGTATTAGCAAAGGGAAATGAAAACATATGTCCAAAAAGCCTTGTGCAATAATGATCCAAAAAGCCTTGTACAATAATGTTCATAAGAGGTTGAATCATTATAGCTGAAAACTACGAACAGCCCAGATATCTGATAGAATATATGAACACACTATGATATAATCATACAATGGAATACTGCTTAAAATAAGAAATGTCCTACTAATACACAGAACAAGAATAAATCTCAAAACTATGCTTAAAGACCACAATAAAAACATGTATGGGGCTTCCCTGGTGGCGCAGTGGTTGAGAGTCCGCCTGCTGATGCAGGGAATATGGGTTCGTGCCCTGGTCCGGGAAGATCCCACATGCCGCGGAGCGGCTGGGCCCGTGAGCCGTGGCCGCTGAGCCTGCGCGTCCGGAGCCTGTGCTCCGCAACGGGAGAGGCCACAACAGTGAGAGGCCCGCGTACCGCAAAAAAAAAAAAAAAAAAAAAAGTATGAACACTACTATATATGAAATTCATAATAAGAACCTACTGTATAGAACAGAGATCTATACTCAATATCTTGTAATAACCTATAATAGAAAAGACTATAAAAGGAATATATATTTATATACATAGGTATAAGTGAATAATTTTGCTGTACACCTGAAACAAAACATTGTAAATCAACTTATTTCAATAAAACTTTTAAAGAAAAACATGTATGATTCTATTTACATAAAATTTTAAGATAGGAAAAACTGACTTTTTTTTCTTTGAAACAGATCAGTGGTTCTTTCTGGGGTTGGGGGATTAGTTGGGAAGGGGCACGAGAGAATTTCGTGGGTGATGGAAGTGTTCTTGATTGCTCACAGAACTGATAGTATTGTTTCTCTCGGTATTATAAAGTTTTAGCTAAGAGCTAGCTACTTGTCAAAGGGAACCCAGAGCTAGTGTCCAGCCATCCTTGGCAGTGTCACAAATGCAGGATGGTGAAGACAGGAGCCAGGAAATAAGATGGTGTTATCTTGGGATGCACCACCAGAAAGACTAAATAAAAGGGGTAAGGAGTCAAGTTTATGAAAGTAAAGAAGTGAGTATGGGAGGCGTGACTTCCTCTGCGTAGAAAAAGTCCTACACAATGGAGGGGCTGCCCAACAACCTTTTTAAGCCTGTACAGGGGAATTGTTCTTACGCTGCAATATGCTAATTCCTTTACTTCCAGGAACTGCAGGAAATAACCCACCATAAGCGGAAAAATCCACTCTAAATAACCTAACCATAAAGTTAGGCATTTCAAGGGTGTCACTTCTGGGCCAAAGTATTTAAATTTCTACCAGCTTTTCTTACCTGCTGTAAGGACCATGAAAGCCTGTGTTGACATGGAGACCCATGGAATGCCGGGCCAACGCTCAAAAGACAACTACCCAAGAGTATCACTTCGACCTCCAGCAGACTATGTGAATGAGAAATTAACCCCTATTGTGTTAAGACACTGAGAATGGGCATTGTTAGTCACCACAGCATAATCCAGATTATCCTTACTAATATAGCTTATTTTTTCTTTAACCTATTTCTAAAATGAATCCATTCAAGAGAAAAAAATTATGCATAAGATACCACATTAGCTCCACTAAGGGCTCCCCAAGGTAACAGGATTTAGTCCCTACCCTCAGGTGGTTATGGTGTGATAGGGAAGAAATGCCATGCATTGCAATAACCAAGATATACTAGTGTGACACCTGAGGTATTAACATAGCTCTATGGGATGTCCAGATCCAACACTCAAGCATTCTCTCTAAGCTACAGTAAGCCATAGGTGCTCACATTTCTAAGGCATTAGAACTGTGCTATATATGTAATTTGCTATAAGTACAGATAATTATTTATCAATACAAGTAGAGAGCATTCAGAAGAGTCTATAGAAAGTCCTCAAATTGCTCTCTTCCTTGCCCCATGCCCCAGCAGTTTTAGATACATCAGAATGGAGATTCCTTGCCATAGCGAGCCACCATCACTGTCGCGAGTATGTAGCTTGAACACCCCCGCATAACTAACACACAATACAGGGCTAAATATATATAGTTCATCTCCCTACACATTCTTTCTAGTGTCAACCTATGCAGGTATCCCATGAGTTCAGACCTGGCTTTAACACTGTCTCATGTCTTCATTATCACTATCAGCATTATTTCAGCACACCACCTATGGCAGATATCGTTCACAAATATCCCAATTCTATTCCTTTCCAGCACAAGACGGTACAGTACCTCCCGGCCCCTCCGAAAGGGACGTACGGTGCTATGACTTGCTCTGGCCAATGAATCATGAACAGAGATGACGTGTGTCGCTCCTGGGCTGTGGCCTTTTAGAAACAGTACATGAGTTAACACAGTATTTTTCCTGCCTCAGTGACTGGAAAGTTGTGTCAAGATGGAGCTGTCAGCCTGGGTCCCAGAGTGACCAGAATGAGTAGAGCTCCTCTCCAAACTCACATGGAATATGTAGAATACCAAGAACTAAAACCTGGCTGCAATCAACTATTTGGGGTTATTAACCAAAAGTAACTTGGACTATCCTGATACAACACTCTTCTGTTATTTCTGAACGGTTACCTACTGCTGGCAGTCTTCTTTTCTGCCCAAGTTTTTACACTTTTTTGCCTCCTGCCCTTCCCAGATTTTGTATATTAAAAAAAAAAAAAAGGGTTGGCCTTTATCGGCATTACTAACCAATTAGAGGACTCCCCTCTTTCCAAGTAGCAATACTTGACTCAGACTCAATGGATACAACTTTTACTCTCATGACTCTAAGCCCAAATGTTACAGCTACCTGCTCCTAAGCTATTTATTCGGAGATTGAGGAATAAAGCGAGAAACGGAGGTGGGCAGGTGGGAGACAGGAAGAAAGTCCATCTGTTTAAGGGTTCAAGGAGATTATAGAAACTAAGAGGGTTCTGGAAGCCTTCAGCATAAAAATAAGCATTCTTCCACAATAGATTAATAAGTATTAGAGGCCTTCAAAAGGGAAAATAAAGTTCAATCAACCATGCAGATAGACTTTTGCAGGTATGTCCAGCGGCTTAAAGTAAATCTGGCGCTGGGCTCATGTGAAATCAGAGCTCACTGCTTCTTTGTGGTACTGTCTTTTTCACTCAGGGGAGTCAATTTGTAAAGAATTACCAAATGTATCTGCTTCCAGAAATGCTTAGTCTTTTAGCTCATATTTGAAGAGGGGGGATGAGAACAAATGGAGACTGTCATGAAAGGGCAGAGGTAATGCTCACAAGTAAGGGTAGGACTTATACAATACTGGTCATTTAAGTATTAAAAATGGAGAGATTCTTCTTATAGTTTGGAGTTGAACAAACAAGCAAGCAAATAAGCCATATTTACCAAGAATGAGATCCGAAAATTGGTGAAATGTTCTGTTATGTGCAAGATGAAGGAATCTGGAATATGATTATACACAGAATCTTTCAAAAGCATCATCTCTTGGACATAAAGTATGAATGAGTTGACAACATTTTAAGTACAACAAATGACTAAAATATAAAATTGGGAAGTAAACAGCCTCTAGGTCTTCAGCCCTAAAGACTTTATTATACCCCATTATGTGCCCTTCCCCAGCACCCAAGAGTGCAAAACAGCAGATGCTTAATTAATCTAGCGGTATAAGGGGTTGATTTCAGAAACACTGTGACCTATTCAGCTGCCTTTCACTGCTCCATGATTTTCATTTTAGATTTGTCCCTGTGTCACATCAACATACGCAAACCCTCTTAAAACCCAAGAGAATAAACTAGGACTAGAATCTGATATATGAGTTTTTTGTGGGTGGCTTCAGTGAGGTAAAGCTTAGTTTATTAATCTTCACTTTCTCCACTGACACAGCATCACAAATACCTTCTCCAAGTAAAAACATAAGCATGCCTAAAATATAAATTCACCCTTAATAATCCTAATGTATCTCAGGAATAACCAATTGATAAATAGTACAATAAGCTAATTCTCACATAAAATCCCTGCATTAAATTCATCTAATGGAAAAATCAAGGCATATTATCTTTTCACATTAACTTGAGAAGCACACCTAACTGAATACCCACAGCAGTCGATCTGTTACCTCCACGGGGCAGGACTGCTTAAGCAGCCTCACTGGCTACGTCATTTCAAGAGGTACTTAGCAAAAGCATGCAAGCCACAGATAGAGATTTGTGAACGACTGTCAAACCCCTGCACCTAATGTGAAAGGCACCTGTAAAGTTAAAACAGTAGCCGTGTTTTCCCCTGCTAGGTGGTAGTTAAGAAGTCTCAGGCTTAGTGACCTACAAAGTAGGTTTGCTCATCCTAAGACCACAATATCAGACTATTTTTTATAAGGTAGGGTATCAAATGTGATTAGCTTTTATTGTCTTTATAAGCAACTTAGGGTCGTCAGGGTATCCATTTTCGGAGGAAACCAGATTGCTTTTGTGAGGCATGCCTGATGGGGTCCTAAGATTGGTTCACATGGCTTAGAAACGAATGCCCACGAGCCATTCTAACGGTCATCCTAAGCTTGCACTTAACATGGAAATAACACAACAGGAATGCTGGTTCAGGAACGTTGGCTTATTCCTCCCTACCAATGAATTAACTTAAAACACACTGGTTCCCATGTGAAACGCCCTTGAGCTCTTGTTTTTGTCACGTCACTCATCCTGTGGTGAGAAACGTTATAAACGTAACTTTGATGCTAGTGACAACTGCCATACTTGAGATACGCTCCAGACATTTTGTACTTTCGCAAAAGAAGAAATGAGTGAATCAGTAAAGGACAGCTCTGCATTAGCCACCGAGAGCCAGTGATGAAATGCCCGCCAATTAATTCAGCTGTGACCATCCCTCAGCTTACACGGAAAACTTGGAGACATGAGCTCAGCAGCGGTCATGCAGTGAGGCTACTGGATGGCTCTCATTTAGAATGCTGAGTCCTGTCCAAATGGTGACCTCCTCCACTCTCAGCACCATAACCCTGCTGAACAGCTGCAAAACCAATAGTCAGCTCTCTGTTCAAAGGGAATAGGAGAAGGTGACGGAGAAGACTTCTCTAAACAAAGAGCACGGACACATGCGACATCCAGGTGACTCAGGGCAGGGCAGGAAAACATCTCAGCAAGAAAGTACTTAGCAAGAAAAACCAACAAGCTAATACAGAGGCGATTAGAATAAAAGAATCATTTATGCAGGAAGCTATTTATTGTATAACTAGCAGATAAACAAATTTTTTTAAAGTACAATCGATAAAGAAAAATATATTCCCCCAAGAGCATTAAGCAATGAGTAGGGTTAAACACATACAAATCTAAAGACTGCACACAAGATACTCCTAGATAAAACTAGAGGGGGTCCAAGTCTCTCCATCCCTTTCCTTTCTGTTACTCATTTCTTAAGTCCAGTCTCATGTCAAAACAGTCCAGTATCTATGGCTGCCTTAAATGTAACAGACCCTCTAATCGCACTAGGAATTTAGTAGCTTGATAACCTACTCCTAACCATCAGAACTATAAAAGAAGTTGATTAGAAAGGACTCCTTAAACCAAAGGAATTTTCCTAGGATAGGTACCCTGACCCAAACTTTCAGGTAGTATAACCATCATCATGGCAGTTGTGGTCACAGTCACTAAAGGTACAATCACAGTGTTCCAAGCACTGTCAACAGCATTTTACTGTTTTAATTCAATTACTTTAATCTTCACAACCCAATAAAGTATTTTATAGATGTGGAAACAGACTCCGAATTACTTATCAGAAGTCCCTCAAGTAGCAAGTGGCAGACCTGGGTTTCCCATCTAGGCTCCTGTTATCCCAGAGTCCATGTTTTTGCCACTACATACATTCATCAAGACATTAGGCTAGTTTATAATCCCAGGTGAAAATTCAGGGACCTGAATATGGCCCAGTGAGAAGAGCTATAGTTCAGCTAGTTTAACAAAAAGAGGTAATGGATGAGAAAATTTCTATCCATGGACACTGGAAGAAATAACTTTGGGGACAGTGAGGTTTCATGGTTTAAAATTTTGGAAAGAAACCCAAAAGAATATTTATGCTAGTTGCCGCCTTCTTGTTTCACATTATATGCGAAATGTGATCTTGTCCACCTCTCCCCCAGAAGACCTAGTCTATGCCCTCCAGGAGGGTGTGACCAATTTTTACCTGGAAGGGCATCAGAAAACAGGTGGCATTTGAACTGTGTCTTCAAGAAAAAAAAAAAAGATTTGCCAGTCAGAGGGGAGGCTCATCATAGCTTCTGTGATTTCAGTCTACCTACCGTTACAGGCTAAAGGAGGCTTGAGAGAATCAGGGTGAGGTCAAAGCACTGGCAAGAGAGACCAGCTGGTGTCTACAGGAGGCTCCAGGTGGTATCGTTATCTATGAATTTACCGCAACCTTAGCGTAACCCCTAACCTTGCAAGCTTTCCAGAAGGAATCATAAGACAGCACTGCAACTTTCCAAAAGAGGAATCTTGCGAAAAAGGAAACATTTGAGAAATCTGGAAGACTGCAGAGAGGAAAAGAGGTCAGATGATTTTGTTTTTAAGGGAGAAATATGAAAGGTTTGGAAACAAAGATATAAAGGTTAAAATAGTTTAGAGATGACAAAGTTTAAGAACTTAGCACACCGGTGTACTGGCCAAATGTAACAGAACGTGAGCACTGTGCTGAGATGGTGCATTCCTGTCAGTTTCAGTGGAGGCCCTACATCTCTAGGTGACCCAGCCCAAGGTGAGGCGCAGACTCCTACATGCAGGGCTTCCCACGTGAGCTCATGGGCTCCTTGTGGCTCTTAACTACTCCGCACCAAGGAAAAAAAAAAAAGGGTCCTAGTAGTTAGAGATCTCTGCAGAGCAGCTTTAATATACTGAGAGAGAGAGGGAGGGAGTTAACTGCTAGATTCTCAGCAGCTGAGGAAGGATCTACGCTTGACCAACAAGAGAAACATAGGGGATTCTTAGCAACAGTAGTTGTGGGGTGATGTCCGCAACGAACTCAAGGCTACAAGTATCAGATTAAACATCAGCCAACCTGGGAGAGTACATATGCAAGAGTATTCAAACGGTATTAGTCAGGATTACTGCCTGTGTTAACTGACTAAAGACCACCTCCCCCAAAGATTTCCTAACCCCTAGAATCAGTGAATGTCATTTCTATAGCAAAGGTGAACTAAGGTTACAGATAGAATTAAAATGGCTCATCAGCTGATTTTAAAATGACAAACTATCTGTAATTATCCAGGTGTAATCCAACATAATCACAAAAGTTCTTAAAAGTAGACAGTTGGAGGAGAGAGTCAGAGAGATGGTGATGTGATGTGAGGACTTTGAAAATGGAGCATGGGGCCATGAGCCAGGGTATGCAGGCATTCTAAAAGCTGGAGAAGGTAAGGAACTTCCTAGAAACTCCCTAGAACTTCCAGAAAGGGAAATAGCCCTGGTGACAGCTTGACTTCAGCCCAGTGCGACCACAGTTATCTTCTGACCTCCAGCCCTGTCAGATACTCGGTTTGTGTAAATTTGTTACAGCAGCAGAAGGAAACGATACACTACTTTCCAGCCCCCGCCCCCCCCCCCTACTCTTGCCGTGAGAGTATGAGAACCTGAGGTTAACAGCTAAGAAATGAGTAACAGCACTATAAGGTTAGAGGAGAGGCCAGCTTTTAAACACTTGCTAGTGATATCTCAGAGCAGACTTGAGCTGGGTTAAGGGCGTAACTTTGAAGTTTGAAGTTCTGATTATTACACTAAACTATGTTAATTACTGACAGGAGGGCATTTTATCACTTCAAGTTGACCAGAAGAGTCTTGGAATTTGCCGCACATTTCATCCAAAGACAAGGGAAGAACTATCCACGTGGAATGAATTTAAAGGAACAGTGGGAAACAAGTTGTTGGCTGATTACCCCCCCTGAGTTTTGCTTATTCAACATGACAGCTACATACAACTGAAGAAGGATGGCAAACAGTAAGCTCAGAGTATAGGATGATGAATCAGAGAAACCTCCTACTGTACTACTGAGCGATTTTTACATTTCAGAAACGAATAATGATGAAGGTGCTTAAAGCTATGTAAAAATGTAAAATAAAGGAAATGTCAAAAATAATAAAGCAGGACGCTACAGATTAGGGATATACCCACTCACGGGAGAGTAGGGATTTGTAATTGTATAAAATCAAAGATGAGTCAAACATTTTTTTTTCAGTCGAATTCTGCTACTGAATGAATATTTGTGTCCCCCCCCAAGCAAAATCCGTATGTTGAAATCTAAAAACCCAGTGTGATATTATGAGGAGATGGGGACTTTGGGAGGTGCTCAGGTCATGAGGATATAATCCTCATAAATATGATTAGTGCTCTTATAAGAAAGGCCCCACAGAGCTCCCTCACCCCCTTCCACCATGTGAGGTTACAGTGACAAGACGGCCATCAGGGAGCAAGTAGGTCCGCACCAGACGCTGACTCTGTCAGCACCATGATCGTGAACTTCCCAGCCTACCTATGAAAAATAAGTGTTGTTTGTAATCCACCCAGTTTATGATACTGTTGTTATAGAAGCCTGAACAGACTAAGAGAAACTCCAAAAGGAAGTGATTTCCTGGTGAGTACCATTTCTCTTGGTAACTTCCCCATGTCTCCCCTCCAATGAAAAGAATTTAAAGTATATCAAGGGCCACAAAGAAGAGACGGGGCAATGAGAGATAGCAATGCAATTCGGAAGGTTGTAAGCAGGCAGATGGGTAACACGTGGCTTAACCGAGACTGCAGATACCTGAGCCAGTATAGAAGGAAGCCAGCAAGAAGCAAACCAATGATTCAGGGCCTGGAGGCACCAAGCGCCCTGAAGGTAGAGGCAAGGGCTGAAAAGAGAGAACTGGCCGACACTGCACTGGCAATCATTTCCCCCAATCCAAGTGGAAAATCACAAGTTTTCTCTATAGAGAGAGAAAGCCAAGGAGACTATAAACTTGGGATATGAAATTTGCAGACAACGAGCACAGCTGAGCACGCATAAACTCTAGAAAATTAGATGAAAGTCTGCACTGACAATGAATAAGGCTTTCCTTAGCTCACTTCTCACTCTAAGCCTCCTGGACACTGGTTGCCCAGGCTTATACCCCTGAGGCATAAGAAGATTCCTTTAGAACAGTGGTTCTCAAGCATGGTCCACAGACTGGGGATGTAGTGAAAGGTCTATGAAACCAAAAGGAGTTTCATTACATCGACATTATTTGGTGGATAAATTATATCCACCACCATGAGCTTGACATTTTTCTGATGAGAATGACAGTGATAAAAGCAACTGTGATGTTTTGATATTGTATAATGAGATGTGTCAAAATTTGAAAGACTGACACAACTCAGTCAACTAGTATTTTCCGAATGACTCACGCATGTTACAAGATGTTATAAACCCATGCATAGGTATAAGTTCCATTAAAAAGGCAAGACTGACCAATAGATTTTAAGAGCTCTTCCATATGACTTCAGATTCCACATTGCAACTAACCTTTAAGGATTCAACCACTTGTCAAGTTTTGGGGTAGTATCAGAGAACACCCACAATTATTTGAAACACTGTTAATATTCCACCTTGTGCCAACTACATATCTGTGAGGCCATATTTTCTTCTAATACTTAAGTTTGCAAGACTGATAACGAAGGCAGATATGAGAATCTAGGTGTCTTCTATTAAGCCAGAGTTGCAGAAAAGCAAAACAAAGTCACTCTTCTTACTAAATTTGTTTTCTTGAAACAGTTAATTTGCATAAAAATAATCTGTTTGCGTTAGCATGTAGTGAGATTACTGTTATTTTTAAATGAATTATTTTTTATAATTTCAGTTTTAGTTTCCAGTACATAAGCATTGGTAGACATAACCCCCATAAAAAGTTCTATAAATTGCACTGTCCAAGAGGGTAGAAACTAATCACATGTGACTATTAAATTCTTGATATGTGACCAGTCTGAATTGAGCTATGCTGTAAGTGTAAAATATATACTGAATTTCAAAGACTTAGCATTAAAAAGAATGTTATATCTCTCAGTAATTTTTTGTGGTGTGAGGGCCTCTGTGCTGTGGCCTCTCCTGTCGCGGAGCACAGGCTCTGGACGCGCAGGCTCAGCGGCCATGGCTCACAGGCCCAGCCACTCCGCGGCATGTGGGATCTTCCCAGACCGGGGCACAAACCCGTGTCCCCTGCATCGGCACGCAGACTCTCAACCACTGCGCCACCAGAGAAGCCCATCTCTCAGTATTTTATATTACATGTTAAAACAACATTTTGGATTTACTGGATTAAATAAGATACATCAATTTCAACCCTTGACTTTTTTTTTAAAATCTTTATTGGAGTATAATTGCTTTACAATGGTGTGTTAGTTTCTGCTTTATAACAAAGTGAATCAGTTATGCATATACATATGTTCCCATATCTCTTCTCTCTTGTGTCTCCCTGCCTCCCACCCTCCCTATCCCACCCTTCTAGGTGGTCACAAAGCACCGAGCTGATCTCCCTGTGCTATGCGGCTGCTTCCCACTAGCTATTTTACGTTTGGTAGTGTATATATGTCCATGCCACTCTCTCACTTTGTCACAGCTTACCCTTCCCTCTCCCCATATCCTCAAGTCCATTCTCTAGTAGGTCTGTGTCTTTATTCCCGTCTTACCCTTAGGTTCTTCATGACCTTTTCTTTTTTCTTAGATTCCATATATATGTTAGCATTAGGTATTTTTCTCTTTCTGACTTACTTCACTCCGTATGACAGACTCTAGGTCCATCCACCTCACTACAAATAACTCAATTTCGTCTCTTTTTATGGCTGAGTAATATTCCATTGTATATATGTGCCACATCTTCTTTATCCATTCATCTGTTGATGGACACTTAGGTTGCTTCCATGTCCTGGCTACTGTATATAGACCTGCAACGAACATTGTGGTACATGACTCCTTTTGAATTATGGTTTTCTCTGGGTATATGCCCAGTAGTGGGATTGCTGGGTCATATGGTAGTTCTATTTTTAGTTTTTGAAGGAACCTCCACACTGTTCTCCATAGTGGCGGTATCAATTTACATTCCCACAAACAGTGCAAGAGGGTTTCCTTTTCTCCACACCCTCTCCATTTATTGTTTGTAGATTTTTTGATGGTGGCCATTCTGACCGGTGTGAGATGATATCTCATTGTAGTTTTGATTTGCATTTCTCTGATGATTAGTGACATTGAGCATCCTTTCATGTGTTTGTTGGCAATCTGTATATCTTCTTTGGAGAAATGTCTATTTAGGTCTTCTGCCCATTTTTGGATTGGGTTGTTTTGTTGATACTGAGCTACGTGAGCTGCTCACCCCTTGACTCTTAAATGTGGCTACTAAATATTTAAAAGGTCATGTAACTTGTATTTTTGATTTGCATTACAATTCTATTAGACAGCACTGGTCTGTAAGGTCCTCAATGATTTTTAAGCATGTAAAGGAGTCAGGAGACTAAACTTTGAGAACGGCTGCTCTATAGGGATATGGATCTGTTGGAAAAAAACAATCAAACTGATAGATGCTGACATTTAGGGGGCCTGACAGGACACAAAATGACTCTACAGGGAAAACCACCAGTCAGTAAGACCAGAGCAAATTCACTCAAATATAAGCAGGTGGTAAGGCTCACCAGACAGTTGTACAAATCCTCTTACAGGAACAGCAGAGTCCACAACAGATAAAAATGAAGAATTAGGTACCCCTGTGAAAAGACAGGGTAAATAGCTGAAATAACTTCAAAGACTTACATATCCTCAGAGATGAGAAAATACTGCATCCATGAAACAACAGTTACATTTAAAGATGTTCATAAAGCAACTTAATTTTGATAGCAGAAATTTAAAATTCAATAAAGATAAACCTCAAAAACTTCAGAGTAGAAAAAAAAAGGGAAAATAGGTGGAAACAAGAAATTTAGAAGTGCACTCCACAAAGTCCAAAATGCAAAAGAGCCAGAAATAACTAAAAGATTGTTTGTGGGAGTGGAAGGGGAGAGGAAGAGATGGTTAAATAATGTTTCCCAAAACTGACAGTTACGTCTACAGACTTAAAAGCTCTAGCAAGTGCCCAAAACACCCAGCACAATAGATGATTTTGAAAACCACACACATCATGAACTTGCAGAGAACTGGAGCAGGGGCGGGGAGGAATGAGAAGGTTTGGAGGTGCAAAGAGGAGGCTTTATCAGCAATAACACTAAAAACTGAAGCACTGCCTTCCAAATTCTAAAGAATTACTTTACCCTAGAATTTCTCATCTTGATAATCAAGTATGAGTGAGGAATAAAGATATTTACAGACATGAATATTAAGAAAAATAGTTCAAGAATTTTTTCTCAGAAATCTACTAGAGGTATTTGAAATATATTTAAAGGAGTACCACTGGGGCTTCCCTGGTGGCGCAGTGGTTGAGAGTCCGCCTGCCGATGCAGGGGACACGGGGTCATGCCCCCGTCTGGGAAGATCCCACATGCCGCGGAGCGGCTGGGCCCGTGAGCCATGGCCGCTGAGCCTGTGCGTCGAGAGCCTGTGCTCCGCGACGGGAGAGGCCACAACAGTGAGAGGCCCACATACCGGAAAAAAAAAAAAAAAAAAAAAAAAAAGGAGCATCACTGAACAAAATTGAAACCGTTACTAAAACCAGGACAATATTTGTATAAGCAAAAACTTTTGTACTATGTGGCTCAGCTTTGAACTATATTTTCCAGTCATACTAATGTAAAAACTGAATACTGATTGCCTCAAAATGTTTAGCTAATGAAGCACAGGATGCAGAGGGGGACGAGGATGTAAACTAAGACGAGATGAAAAAGAACTAAGTAAATTATATCAACCAAAGACATCTTAAATTTTAAAATCAAGAAATATTCACTCAGGCATATTGCTAAGAAATTAGAAGAAATGCTTAAGGATGAAATTGGCTGTCGCTAAGGAGTAGGAAGTTATGGAACATAAAATTGCTGATATATGTGAAAAACCTTGTCCTACATGTATAGTGTTAAAGCCCTTTCTTCCATTAGTTTAAAATACAATTTTAAATATTTAAAATATCAAGTAACAAAAAGGGAATATACATTTAACTTTAAAACACATTTATCCAAAAAGAAAAAAAATTGACCCTTGCAAGGAAATTTAAAGCTTGTGAATTTCTGTTGACAAAGCAAACCAGCCTAGGAAAAAGCTAAGAAAATCAAGTAAATGTTATTTGTAATTTGTGTAAATAAATTCTGCCAGTTTTGTTTTAAACTAGACATAAATGTAAAGAAAAGACAGCCACCTGTCTAATGATTCACCAAGGATCATAAACTGGGGATCCACGGGCTGACCCGACCTGCAGACCTATGCTGTTCGGGCTACAGAGTTTGTTGCTTAAAAACCAAGGAAGACTCCAGTGGAATCCAAATTGCTATCTTCCCTTGAAAAAGCAAAAATCTGGCCACAGACAGCCCATGTTACAACAAACAACAACCAACCAAAACTGAGCAGGGGGGCTTCCCTGGTGGCGCAGTGGTTAGAGTCCGCCTGCCGATGCAGGGGACACGGGTTCGTGCCCCGGTCCGGGAAGATCCCACATGCCGCGGAGCAGCTGGGCCCGTGAGCCATGGCCACTGAGCCTGCGCATCCGGAGCCTGTGCTCCGCAACGGGAGAGGCCACAACCGTGAGAGGCCCGCGTACCGCAAAAAAAAAAAAAGAGAGAAAAAGAAAAAACTGAGCGGGGCAGCCTACTATCTCCCCAAATTGAGCACCACACATTCCACTACCAGATGGTGTAGATTTCTCTGCACACGCCCCTATAAGACAACAGAAGATAGACCAAGAAGATCCCATCTTTCAAGAATAATCAGAAATAGTGCATATGTGTCTGTAAAAATGAAGAAAATTCTCATTGTCTAAAATGCAACTGCAGATATTTATTTCTCCAGTTCCTTGTGCAGCCCCTGCAGTGTTTTGAGCCTGAGACTCCTGGTTTAAAAGTTAATAGGCTTGAAAGAAACAAACATTCAGTTCACTTTTACTATGTCCCGCAAGCTTGTATTTATATATTTTTCCTACGTATTGCAAGCTTTATATATGTAATACATGCAGATAAAATTAAAATAAGCACATCAGCATATTTTTAAATTAGACTTTTTTCCAATTTAACCTGTAACTATGTTAACATTAAAAATGAGACCACTTCAACATTTTCATCTTACTTTCGATTTTATGATACATATTATAATCCTATTCATGCAAAAAATCTTTCAGTGCTCACTCTTAGAATGATGGTGAAGGAAGAAGGGAGAGGCAGTGTAACTTTAAAACAAAGACTTAGTTTTATTTACACACTAGGACACAATCCCCAAATGACCTCTGCCTTTCCATAACATTTTAACTGGAGCAACAGAGAATGGAACATCACATTAGAATTGAAAGCAAGATAAAAGGTAGAAGTCCTAATCTACTGCTCAACATAGCATTATTCATGACAAGGGTTTCCTGCTTTCTCAGGCAGGGTTCAAAATATCAGCTTGAACTATGTAGCAAATTTTAATAGGATGTTTCTAAATGAGTATCCTAAGAGGGCAACAAGGATTTCTTCACCTGTAGCACATTCAGAATGACACTAGCTACTTCTTCTCACCTGGCCCCAGGAGTAAAGAAAGTCTCCCCAACCCATTTCCTTTCATTCCTGATGCATTTGGTCTCTGGCTGAGCTAACCACTCTCCTAGCAGGATAGGAACCAGAATAAAAATTTTGTTTTGGGTTTACAAAGCAAAGTATGGGCAAGAAAGCTCTTTCTGAAGGCCTCCCTGCTCTGGTTACAGAAATACTCTGCTAGCAGGGTGCTGCTCTACCCTCTGTGTTGGAGGGATGGCATCAGGGAAGTGGTTTAGAAAAGCATAAAAACAAGTAGTTTGGTTACAGAAAACTGTAACTACCATTTTCAGTGTAAAGTACCACTGAGGTCTTAAAATCTTAGGGCAATTTTTCAAACACGTATCAATTAAATGTTGTATGTACAGCTATGAGAATAATACATACTTAAAACTGCTGGGCAGCAGTAACACAGATCGGACCAACTAGTCAGGTACTTTTCTCAGAATGCTCGGATGGGAGGAGATGATGTTTCTCCTCCAGAGAGAGCACAGCCTGTTGTGAGGCAGACCAATATATCAAAATGATTCTATAAAGGCACGGGAACAAGCAGCCAGAGCTCTGCTGATAAACTACTTAAATTCTTGGTAATATGTGTAACATTAAACAACAAAAAAACCACATCAAGATTTGATCTTCCTGTAATATGGAACTTTAATTCTTCCTAAATACCATTTTCCAATTGCAAAACACTTAGCAAAGTATTTGTGGGTTCCAAAAAAAAAAAAATGTTAGTTACGTCATACATTACACCTTGATACTCGCAAACACTTAATTTTAAAAATCAAAACTCTGTAAATAGATCCAAAACCCTACTGAGGAAAATACCTTAAACACTTCAAATTTCACTTTAGAAACAAAAGTGTAACTTTTAACCAGGATATCTTAAAAGTAGTATAACTCCAGGGCAATATAGCAAGGTATTACCTGAACTATAATTCCATCATAATTGGAATGATTTAACACAGGGAGACAGATTATTGAAGTACACAGTCTCTTATCTTTATTTTAAATGAGTTTCAAATTTCTCTCACCCACAATTTAACATTGTATCCATTCTCATATTAATCTGAGCAATGTAAATTAAAGACTGAAATCCTTTCGACTTCCCCAATATCATCAGAATCATACAAACATACATGTGTTGTATATGTATGTAGCTGGGGTGGGTGAGTCATGGTGAGATTATGTCAAAGTCAGGATCTCATCATCGGAATACTTCCCAGGTAAATGACATCTCCATGCAATGAACTATGAATGTTACCAGCACTCCCAAAGTTACTGAGCCAACCAGTTGATTTGTGTTAAAGAGTTTATGCTTCCAGGACACATTACACCCTAATCCCATCTCCTTCCAGGCATAACCCTGAGAAAGTAAGACCCAGCCAATTCAGAACAACTCCTTTTGGCTGGAGCTTCTAGGAGCAAAGAAGCATTCTGTGCAGCTTTACTCCCAGTGCCCTCCCCCCGGAGATGCACAGCCACACACACAAAGGGGACAATGGGAAAGGGCAGGTATTTCTTTCCTGGGAAAAAAGCCATAGTGAAAGTTTTGGAGGAGATAAACATATTAACAGCTAGTGGAGAGCCATGGAAAGCTTCTCCCCAAGCAAATGTGCTTTGCTGTAAACTTTCCTTGCCCCTTACAATATTCAGTGTTGTGTTAAAGCAAATATTTTTAAAATCCACAAGCATGTGCTGTTTTCAGATGCCTAAAATTAAAAACAAACAAATTCCCCTTTATTGCCTATTTAAAACTAGCGAGACATCCACTCTATCACAAGATATTTATCAAGTAGCGGACTGCTGGAGAGACAAACTATTTTGCAAGTTTCCTCTAGTTCCTTCTGCCAGGATTCTAAACTGAGGGTCCCATTACACCCCCGAAATTAAGCACAACATGGCACACCCAAGTGCATCTTTCTGGACAGAGGCTTGCCCAAAGTCCCAGTTGTCAGAGGGGTCTAAATCTTAAAAAAAAAAAAAAAATACCATGGCTTTCACAGATTACAATTTACATTAATGGACTCTTCCAGTCATCTGGTTTGGCCGCCCTAAAACTCCTAAGGAATACACCTCTAAGCAACCTACTCAGAGTTAATCCCCCTCTCAGGAAATCTTTTAATACAGGTCTCTGATAGGAATGTGAGTCTACACCCTCTACTTCAGTTTTCTGGACTTAGAACAGCTGATCACCTCCACAGGTGGAGCCACTCCCACCCCCTTCATTCCCAAATCCTTTACTTCCACTATACTATGTTACTTTTTATAATTACTGCACTTTCTTAACCTCTATATACTTTCTCCACACCATTCACAAAATGACATGTATATATACAAGCACTGCCTTCTGGTCCTTACAAGAACCAGTTAAATATATAATGTTGCCAACTTAACAGGTTTGACAGAAGCCCTACTCTGCTGATACAATCAGCTAGTCAATGATGACGACTCCAGGTCCTTTACTTGCCATTCTTATCTCTAGCAGGCTATTCCCTAACCCTGTTGGGCTTCCTGCTAGAGTCTGTATTTCTCAGAACTCCTTAAAGCAAAGTTCTATGGTGAGCCTTCATAAGGCTTACACTGTAAAACAAACTTCCCAACTGCTGTAATAATTTTAATCTTTTATATATATGGTAGTCTGCTTCTATAATAATTTTTGAATACTATTTTTTAGGCACCTAATGGTAGTTCTAGAATGCTAGAATATTATATCTCATGTCTTGCTAAGTAGTTTTTTCTTTAAAGCAAGAATCTAAGTGGAGGGTAGGGGGAAGAAATGTCTTTAAGGGAAATACATGAAATAAATGAGAATGTTTGAGACTTTAATATTTCTAAGAGAAATCCATATGCACAGTAGCAGGTAATATACCTGCTACTGCAAGATTTTTTTGTTCTATTTTCCTTAGGTAGGACAGCATCCAATTGAGAGCTAAAGGAGTCTCTATAGACTCACCTGAACTGAATGCTATAACCTAATGAGGTGCACACAGGTGAAGCTCTTGTAGCAGTTTGGTCCTATTAACCCAGCAGCATCTTATAGGAATAGGTAATGAGACCAGGGAGTCATCTGTGGTAGCCACTGAAGCTGTTCATAAATTGTTGATTCTCTTATTCTGAGAACATGGTAGAATCACACTTTACCACCCACTTGAACTTAGGTTTGGCTATTAACTGGCCAAAGCAATGTGAGCATAAGTAACATGAGCCTCTCTGCGCAGAAGCTTTCAGATCCAGTGCATAGATATCCACCTCTTTTTCCCTGGTTTTCTGTAATTATAAACATGTTTTAATCTGGAGCCTCCATCAGCCAGGACCCCGAATGAAATAGTGAGCACATCTCCTTATGACCCATGAGGGGCTCATAGCATAACTGAGAGATTTTACTTTAAGCCATGCAGGCTTGCAGATTTTTTGTTGTTGCAACATAACCTAACCTTTCCTGAACCACAACTAGTTTTAAAAACCAATATATAAGGCACAGTGCGGTGCTACAGGGAAACTCAAGACAGAAGTCAGGGAGGAGGTAGTATTGCCCTCAAGAAGTAGAGATTACAAACAGCAGAACCAAACAGAACTATGCTCTGGTCATGAAATGAGGAAAACAATTCCGGCTTCCATCTATGGAAAGCCCTCTAAAGCCTTGCGGTCAAACCACTTTCTAAAGGTCAAGTCAGTAAAGATCAAGACAGAAAACTGGGGAAACCATGAAGGCAGCAGATAGTTGAGCGAGGCTATAGCATGAATTTCAAAAATAGTCACAGGAAACACGGCTGGAAATCTAAGATGCAAAAAAGCATAAGAGGGCCTTGAGTCATTAGAATATTAACAGCAACAATAAAAACAACCATTATGTCCCAACACATTTTAGGACATTACATAACCGTTCTCATAATAATCCACGCAGGTAGATACTGTAATAATTTCCATTTGACAGATAAAAAGGTGCAGGTAGAGTACATTGCCCAAGGTGACAAAGGGCTTAAACCCATTCAATCTTACTCCAGGGTCTGTGACATTAACCACTACTACACTAGACTCCCTCTCACAGACTTTAGACCACCTTCTATACAGGCATTGAGACCCACCTACACTTTTAGGAAGGAGTTGACAAGCAGCTTCATGCTTTAAGAACATTACTTGTGCCATATATAAAATGGGTCAAAGAAAGAGGACTGATGCGTAGGTAGATACCTTTAAAAAAAAAAATCACTGAAAGGAAGCAAGTGAAAGATAATGAGCTCTGTATTAGGATAGTAACTAGAGATGGGAATCAATAATCCAGAAACGTATGATAGGGTCATAGCAACAAGCTAGTGTACAGCAGTTTAAAGGTGGCTGCAAGCTCTCTGCCGCTCCTCTCACTGACAGGGAGCTAGTCTAATTCCGCTCTCCCGCTGGCTTTCTTACACACTTGCTTGTCAAATAGATTAGGACAAAAAATGGTGTTTTAGGGCTTCTGACACCAGATCTTAGGAAGGCCTGCAGCTCCTGCCTGGCTCTCCTGAAGCATCTAGAGCCCAGGATAAAACACTAGGAGCCCTGAATCACCTTGCAAGAAGGAAAATACCTTGCTAAGAGGCTTTGTTTAAAAGCTCCAAGAGTACATAGGGAGGGCCCAGCTGAGCCCAGCGGCCTTCCAAATACCCATACCTAGGTGCTGGGCATGTGAATTAAGCCACCTTGGACCCTCCAGACCGGCCAACAGCTGAATATCACCAAGTGCCCCCTCAACCGACACAGTGTGGAAGACAAGTATACCCCAGCCAAACCGTGCCAGACTCTTGACCCAAGGCCCATGAGGTATAATAAAGTAAATATGTTAAGATGACACGTTTTGGAATGCTTACGCTGGAACAGACCACTGCAACACACTGTTTATGAGAAGAATTATGAATTTCAACCAACTGTATCAAAGTCGCTGGGCCTGTTCAGCCCCCCACGTCGCTCTGAATTAGAGTGTGCGCGTACGGACCCAGGGACTGGCATTATCAGCAAGTTCCACCACCCCAAGTGCCTCTTACATTGAAGTCTGAGAAGATAAGAATCAAAACCACCTACACAATAAAAATGGAACCGAAAGGACTGGTTTGCCACAAAACGAGGGGTATGAAAACTTACGTAGTTACTCACCTCCTGCCGCTGCTGGCTCCACAGTCTCCCTCAGCTCTGCCTGCCTGAAGCCTGCCTAAGACGCTTTAAACATTTCCCAATTCTGAGCCCCGCCCCAAGCCAATCACCCGGAGGAGCACTCAGGTGATTCTAATATGCAGCGAGGATCTCGAGCCACCGGTTCACAGGTAACCATTAATATTTTATTGCTTTAGGAGCAAAAAAGGGATTAAAAAAAAAACTTGCCTAGGAGAAGAATTACTCACGTTTCCTAGGAAAAGAAGAGAAAGAAAGGTTTGGCTTCATTTCCCAAAACTGCAGGGATGATCTCCATTTGAGGAAAATAGATGAGAAAGAATTACAATTTCTCCCCTTCCAAAATAGCTAAAATTACTTGCATATGTATATTATTTTGGTCAAATGTTATTTTAAATATATAAGGTACATCTTGACTCTCTAAGCATGTTTCACAAAGCAGTATAACGCATATGACTTTCAAGAGCAAATTTATATTTCTGCTTTTAAAACATCTTTTGGAAACACTGGATGTCAACCAGCTTTTAAAGGGAAAATTTAATTTTAAAAAAGCTTAGCTTATGCACTAGGCCACTCACTGCCTCATACATTGTATTCTCTTACTGAGCTAATATTAAAACTTTTTTCCTAATACAAAGAATTCCAGAATGGAATCTAAAAAGTATTAATACTTGAGTTTATATGAAAAAAATCAAAATAACCCCCACTCCTTTTGTAACAAAGCATTGCCCTTGTCCAACTCTCAATGGTGAGAAAAAACACTCAGGATGTCAAAGGCACAAGACTGTAGGCTCTTCTATAAAACAAACATTCTCTCTGAACACTGTTAATATTCACAGATTAGAAAATGAGGTCATTAATGATAAATATAATCATCTTAGCAGCTGTCTTCCCAGACTCATCATCCAATGTTATTCAAGTGTGAATGGAAATGACCCAGTACTCTTCAATAAATATTTATTACTCACCCAGCAAATAGTACTATGAACCAGGTAGTAGTGGGTCAGGTGAAAGGAAATCACCCAAAGGTTCACCAAAGAGGAGGCTGGATGAGCCAGATAGAATCACTTAAGCTTAAGCTCAGGTGGAATCATCCTAGCAAGATGTGAGGCTGTCCCCTACAGTGAAAGCTAAGCCAGTACATGCACAAAGATCTTTCATACCAATGTGAAGCGCTCCTCGAACTTGGAAGTGTTTTTCCAAACACCTGTTGGGTTTGCACTGCATGCTTCACATTCTTCCTGTGCAGAGTCCCTTTTGGAATTAGCCAAATGCACTTGTGGCAGGAGTTAATCAAGTGCAGTCTATAAAGCAAAGTTTTTATCAGGATGTAGGTAACAGGCATTAAGGTTCTACATTTTTGTTACACATGATTAATAGAGCAGTGAAAAATGTCCTGTGGTCTGATCTAAAGAAAAATAATATTGAAGTTGGGAGGGTAAATTTTCAATGTTTTCTTTATCTGTCCCTGATGGTCTTCAGGGATCCAAACAGTTCGCACAGGCTTTGTGGACTGCTTTACTTCTCAGCACTTAAGTTGCCCCAGTAGAGAAATTAACAAACAATAACCACTGAAACACTTTTTATGAGGATTCCTGAAGTAATGCTGGTGAATTAATCAAGGCCTACAAGTTATTGCAATGAGAGCTAAAATACTTTTTTAATACAAAACGTGCTGTTAGAAATTCAGATCCAGAAAAATTAAGACAATTTCAAAGTTGACAGACAGCAAATTTAATAAAGTAGGAATTATAAAGGCATAGAAGAAAATTAACTTAGATGCCTCGAGTTATACGGTAAGGATCAGCACTTTCAACTTTTCTGACTTAAGACTATTCCATCTATACTTCCTTATTCCTGTGCTGAGCAAGAAGGCTCTCGTATTGACCACTTTAAAAGATAAATAAGTGAGCATGCAGCTACGTAATTTAGAAGTAAATTTGCGCTCAGAGTTTCAGAGGATGCTATTAACCTAGCATCAACCTCCGTACAAACTGTTTTTCTAAAAATAGAAGGACTTATAATTACCCTGCTTCTACAGCTCGATTCAAAATATTTATTGAGCATCTGCTAAGAGGAAACACCTGTGTTGGTCAATAAAACAATACAAAGTGGTAAAGACAGCTCCTTGCATCCCCAGTATAGCTAGGGAAATAGAACATATTCTATAAAAATCCAAATGACCAAATGAGTGGTTGAGAAACACTTGTATCAACTTCTGACTTTTATGTAATATATCATCTTCTAACCAGACTGAGAAGGTTAAGTGTTTCCTGTGTTTTTTATCTTTTTATCTCACTCACCCACCCACACCAACCATTGGCACAGAGCTGTTCACACAAGAATCCAAAATGGCTTGATTGGATTGATTTGGTCTCCATTTGAAAATAGGACTCTCACCAGAGAGATGTAGCTAAGAGTTGGTCTATAGTCCATGACAATGAAACACAAACAGGCCACAATGTGTATTAAAACCCAACATTCTGACCTAAATGGACATTTTATTAATGACAGATTAGACATGGTATGAATAGAACTGATGATAACATTCTACCTTCCCGTGAACTTAATACCAGTCAGATTTTCACTGTTTCTTTGTGCTCCTATTTAAGAAAATTCTTGGGCAGGACTTGTAGCAAAAGAGAATTAAATGATTGAAAACTAAGTTGAATGAAAGGAGTATATCTAGCTTGGAGGAGACATACTTAAGAGTGACAAGAAAAGCTTCACCTAGAAAGTAAACAATGAAGCACCTGATATCTATATTACTTAGCAGATTTACAGCGTTTCACAAGCGGTATATCATGTATTATCCCCACGTGATGGAGTTTATGTCTCAATTGTACAAAACAGAATATTGGGCGTGAAGGCAAGTGCAGAGTTGAAATACAAACCCAGATTTTGTCTTTCTCCAAGAGGGTGCTACTTGCCTCGACCAGAAATAACTCCCCTCAACAAGGGGATCAAAGTCAATGATCTCTGGTTTTCACCTCTTCCAGGTTTAAAATTGCCATCGTTATAAAAGAAAGGATAGCAACCAATTGCACACCACCTTCAGTAGGGCCAGAAAAACACAGTTTATATCAACTTTATTGTAATTAGCTAAACCAACGAGAACTTTCCATAAATTTCTACAATTCCTTAAGAAGAAGATAAATGTCATCTGTTTGAATAATTTAGAAGGTGAAGTCTTGCCTTCAGGATTACTTCCAGAACTTGTCTTCTAATCCTACAGTGACCACTGGAATAGACAGATTTTCATCTCAATTTGAACAATCGCATTCGTAGTATATCAGTGACAATCACTTTCACCAAGTTTCTTAGGCCTAAATTAAGCAGTTCATGAACTGCTTAAGTTTTACATTATCTTCTTGAAACAGGAGATCTACATATTTAAGCACCGGTTCCAGATTCATGAAGAAACTCATTTGGGGGAGCCTATTTTTTAAAAAAAATACAATTTACATATAAGAATTCAAAATTTGTACCACATCTCATAATCATTCTTCAATTAATCAAGTTTGATGAGGAATTCTAATAAGCTTTCACAATTACGCTTTTTATATATTAAAAAACAATATAGCAATCACCATCTAATGTGTAAGACCTTAACCACTGCACAGATGATGCTCTAAATTTGAACTTGAAAGGAAAGCCCATCGGTGTGCCTGCTTGATTTCTTCAATCTATTCGTGCAGGTTAATTACCTGACACTCATTAAGATGACTCTGGGCTTCTTTAAATTTCTGACCATATTAACCTCTCCAACTAATCCTTATTAGAAAAATATTAAAGAGTGTTCATTGCTATTACAAATTGAATTTGAAATGATGAAACAATTATCAAATAAATGGAGTAGAAAACGAGGTTATACGCATGAGAAGATTCAATGCATCAAATATTTTACTTCCATTATTATAAAATAAAGGTCTTAAGGTCTATATCCAGGAAATGTGCTTAAAGATCAGTCCTTGAAAGAAATCTCTCCACTCCACTCTTATCCAGTACGGTGACAAACAAAAACCTCCAGTTCATCACTAACAGTTTTATTCAGGGAAAAAAAAAATTCTTTTAAACTAAACAACTGGACAAAAAGATTCAACCATCTAGCTCAGTAAATATACATAAAAATCACTTAATACTATGAGTTTCACTTTCCATATAACTCATTTTGCAAATAAAATCGTAAAAAGGGGCCAAGAAGGTACTGGTCAACATCACAAAAGCATGAAATATGAATGAGATGTTACTTTTAAAAACTGAAACCTTATCACTTCAGTTCTGGGACAGAAAAGGAATTCAAAGACATTTCTTCTCTAGACAAATGTCATTAAAATTTGTCCTATGCCCTTCAACAACTGATATTTCATCTTTGTAGACACCTTTTTTAAAGATATTATGAAGTGAGTGTTAATGGTGGTATTTTATAAATGTTTACTTAAGTTATACTAGAGGTTAGACTAGGGGAAAAAAGGCACAGAAGTCTGGATTCAGGCAATGAAGTGAAGAAATGGGAGAATTAGGAAAAGAGATTAAGAGAAAAGGGAGAGGGCTTCCCTGGTGGCGCAGTGGTTGAGAGTCCGCCTGCCGATGCGGGGGACACGGGTTCGTGCCCCGGTCCGGGAAGATCACTCATGCCACGGAGCGCCTGGGCTCGTGAGCCATGGCCGCTGAGCCTGTGCATACGGAGCCTGTGCTCCACAACGGGAGAGGCCACAACAGTGAGAGGCCCACTTACTGCAAAAACAAAAACAAAAAAAAAGAGAAAAGGAAGAAAGGATGCAGGGGATATTTACAACAAATGACAAGGCGTTAAAATCCTTAATATAGAAAAGGTTCTCACAAAAGAAAAAAATATTGTCCTTTGTCCATTTTTTTAATAAATAGCCACAACCAAAGGGAAACACAAGTGGCCAATCCATCCATATGGCAGAAATTAACTTCATTAGTACAGTTTTTTTTTTAATGGGAAAATGTTTTACCCTCCATATTGACCAAAATGAAAAAAGATATAGCAGTCTCAAACACAGCTGTGAGCAGCACTGATGGGATCTCTTACCAAGTTCTGTAGAAAGACTACCAAAGTTTTACAAACATATACATCCACTGATCCAGTAGTTCCAATTTAAGAAATTAACCTAAGGAAAAATGATGGATACTCAAAAACTCTGAGGGACAGGAGTTCACGAAAGAGCTGTTCATCATTGTGAAAAATCTATAACAACCTAAATATCCAACATGGTGTACTGCGTAAATAATTTGTGACGTGTGCATACAATGTAATATTGTATATGCACACATATATACACATATATAATACACACACATATTTCTTTAATTTAGCTCTTATATAAAGTCTATGTGCCAGGTACTGTTCTAAGCATTTTACAAATATTAATTCATTGAATCCTCATAACAACTCCCTTATATGGACCCTATCATTATCACCATATTAGAGATAAGGAACTTGAGGCAGAAGGCTAAATAACTTAACCAAAATTACACAGCCAGTAAGTGGAAGAGCTGGGATTCGAACCAAGGTGACTGACCTCTATAGTCTGAACTCTAAAGGATACTTACAACATATAAATAAGTTACAGTTATCTCAGATAATGGGATTTTAAGTAAGATTATGTTTTACCTATCTATATTTTTGAATTTTCCAACTTAAACTTGTATTATTCTATAAGAAAAAGTTTATTTTAAAGCACAAATAAAAGAATAACCCAGGAAATAAGTAGGGGTAGAAACTGTAAAGTCCAAATCATCAAGACAGAGATGATAGTTGAATTTCAACATGGGAAATAAAGGAATGAATATAAGCCAAAAGCAGAGGGCCAAGACCTGAGCTTACTTTTGTGTTTTTTGGGGGGGTTTTTTGCGGTACGCGGGCCTCTCACTGTTGTGGCCTCTCCCGTTGTGGAGCACAGGCTCCGGACACGCAGGCTCAGCGGCCATGGCTCACGGGCCCAGCGGCTCCGCGGCATGTGGGAACTTCCCGGACCGGGGCACGAACCCGCATCCCCTGCATCGGCAGGTGGACTCTCAACCACTGCGCCACCAGGGAAGCCCCTGAGCTTACTTTTTAATTTGGTGGTCTTAACTGGTAAATGTCAGATACTCCAGAAAGCTATTCATTTGGAGCTGTATCTCCACAGCTCTTATACATAACAGTAATTCTGTGAGACATTAATAGATGTGCTATGATAGGAAGGCGCCACAACCATATGGTTTTACACACTGGATTAATCAAAAAGAAAATGATTTCTCTGTCACAAGACAAACCCTCAGTGACTCTACCAGAGGCTGACATTTCCCAATTTATTTGTCCATGAAACTCTCCTCCAAAGATTTCCTCCTAATACTGAGGCTCTATAAAGCACACTCTGGAAAAAAAAAAAAAAAAAAAAGCTGATTTAGAATATTTCCACTCATCCCTCTCATTCATTCAAACAAGTACCACGTGCCAAGTGCCTTGGGACAGACAGCCAGGCATGCGGACAACAGAGAAGATGGGTCCTGGTCCCAGCTCACCACTTACTGGCCCACCTAAGACTGTTTACTCAAGAGTAGAAGAGGGTCAATATCGCCTGTTCCCCCGTGTCTCTAACTGACATGTTTAAGAACTGAAGTGAGTTTGCAAAGCACATTCGCACATGTTAGCAGTATAATCCTATGCAAACAACTGCCTTCTCTCCACATCCTACGGCTAAATTGACATTACTTGTACTGGTTGCTCACAATTCCCAATACCGTGCCTGGAGAGATGAGTTTAAAAAAAAAAAAAGAGAGAGAAGTATTTTCAGGGGAACTCTCAGCAGCAAACAAACGGCATCCACAAAGGCACCCTATGTATTAGTGAGGCTTTATCAATGGTTCAGATGTCTACCGGGGGGGGAAAAAAAAAAAACAACCTGCCTCAGCCCCTGCCACTTGAGAAAAATAATTCCATTCTCAGAAATGAGTTGTGGAAGCACCACACAGTGCTACGGAGTGGTGTCCTCACCACAGACCATGAGCGCCACAAAAACGGAGCCAACGAATTAGGCAGGTTAACTTCCCATACCCAATTCTCCAGCCAGCTTAATTCCTTAAAAGCCTGGAATCGCTGCCTTTACACATATATAAACATAAACCACAAATACCGATGTTCTTACAATTATTTTTCTTGCTAAGCTGAGCTTCATTGAAAGATTATTTGGAGGGTATTCTATGTTTTTGTATCTGCTAAAGGTTTTTTCGAACCACCATTCCACATACTTTTCCACCAGGCAGACAAACCTCTAAACTTCTAAAGTCAGCAAAAGGTGCCCCTTTATGAGCAGCAGTATTCATCCTTGAACCTGGAAATCAAATAAGCATTTTATGGTCTGTTTGCTAAACAACTTAAAAACTAGCCAGTGCCATGCATTGTTTCGGGACTGGCAAAATAAAATGATACAAGAAGTGACTTGGAAGATAATGTTCAGTAAGGCTCCATTATCACACACAGGAAGCCCTACTCCAAGATTCTCAGCATCTCTAGAAAGGAAAAACAAGTAGGAACAAAATAGAAAAAGAATAAAAGATGGAGCTGGATTGGTGAGTGGTTGATGATTTTAGGAGCTGGGTGACGGACACATAGGGGTGAGAGGCTCACAATCTATGTATAAGCTGGAAAATTTTCACAATAAAGTTGTTTTACTTAAAAAAAGAAGGAGGGCTTCCCTACTGGCGCAGTGGTTGAGAGTCCGCCTGCCGATGCATGGGGCACGGGTTTGTGCCCTGGTCTGGGAAGATCCCACATGCCACGGAGCGGCTGGGCCCGTGAGCCATGGCCGCTGAGCCTGCGCGTCCAGAGCCTGTGCTCCGCAATGGGAGAGGCCACAACAGTGAGAGGCCCGCGTACCACAAAAAAAAAAAAAAAAGAAGAAGGAAACAATGGTTATTAGACAATAAAAATCGAGGACATTATATTCCTGTGTCTCATGATTTCATAATACTAAATGTAATTATTTATGAAATCCACTGTCGAAAAAACCCATCACAAGACTCACTGTGGTGCTGTATTGTTTTTATTTCATTGTCTTTACATCCAGTAGTCAGAGAGCTCCATGACAGCGGAGCACATGTCCTGCTCACAGCATCTAGCATAGCACCTGCAAATAATCAGTTGTTCAAAAAGAAAATGTTTGCTGAATCAATGAATAAAATCCTGTTTCTTTGTTTCACTAGAGAATTCAAATTGAGCCCAGTAGCACAGCATTCTCTCATTTCCCTTAAAAACAAAATTCTGAGTCTCCGTTTTGACCAGGGCTCTGATTATTACAAAACATGAGACAAAGCAAGATCACAGAAAACTTGTGAAATATACCCTTATTTTATCCATATCTTTACACAAAGACACTTGACTCTCTGAAACAGCTTCCACAGTCCCAAAATGATCAAGGCCTTATAAAATGACTACTGTCGGGTGGATAGAATATATAAATGTCCCACCTCTTAATAAGCATCAATACTACTTGATATTCTTCTGTAAACTGTTTCTTTCTTCTCACCCAACTTCTTCCTTCCATGCTCTCCTCTTCCCCACTGCCAGTATTCCACCAACACAGGCAGTAATCTCACCAGCAACTGGGGAATGTGGAGGTAGGAGCCATACCATTAACCACAGTCTTCAACACACTAGGCCCTGCGGTGCCCATCCTTGCCAAAACCCTCACACTCCATCTCAGTTTTTCATCTGTTCAATGCTTCGCCTCACCATGGGCTCCACATCAAAGGTTTAGAAAGAGGAGAGTTTCCACTGTCAGTAGCAGAGGGGCCTGGGATGAGGTGGAGGCAAACTAGCCTTTGCTCTCCTTTGGAGATTGTAGAGGGAGGTGATGTCTTTTTTCTTGGCATCTCAAGCAGACCTTGCCTACAGAAATAAAGCAACTTCCATGTCACTAAGGTACAATTCAGGTACACCAAGGTTCAAACAGGATCTTCTGAGCTGACGCAGCACCTGAGCACCCTGTGAAACGAAGAGCAAACTTGCAAACAACTCCAGGAAATTCTTAGAGCAAGTCCTGTCTATAAGGTAGACTCATGACCCTAAGGAACAGATATTTCTCTAGCCAGGTCGCTGCAGGCAACATTCAGATTTTGGCTCAGGGATGATGAAAGAAAATTCACAAAGGCACCTGGTCAAATTCACCTGAGGCACCTGGTCAAACCGCCTCACAGACAACATCATAGCTGAAGTGTCCCTCTTTCTTTAATTATGTTTATATTGCAGGGTTTCAAGTATTTTTTATTTTCTTCTTTATGAAGTATTTTCTGACATTTTCCTCCAGTAAGTATGCATTATGTTTATAGGTCAGGGAATAAAATACCCACCAATAGAGCTATCTAAAAAAAAGAAAGAAAAATATTACTGTTATTTTGAAAGCACATGCACAGAACTCAGTGGCGATGGGAAAAGGGTGATTAGGAATTCAAGTGCTGCAGGCAGCAGTTCTGCATTGGGATCCACAGCACCTGCTCTGCAGTTCCATGGCCTGGGTACACTGCGGCTCCACCACTGGTTAGATTTGATGTTGGGCAAAATAACTTACTTCTTGCTTGTTCACCTGTAAGATGGAGATAAGAGTACCTACCCAAAGGATGGTTGTAAGGATTAAGTCTGTGAAGGCCTTAGCCCATCCCTAAACACAGCAAACTCTCCAGACATGTTCACTATTATCACCTTCTTCGAATTCCTTTCACATCCACTTTGAGTGATGACCATCTTAATCCTTTGCTATTATTGTGAGAATGTGTATTGGTAAATGCTATAGAGGACTATGAACTGTCTGTTTCTCATGATGTTAGAGAGATGCTATTATAAATAGATGCTATCTTTACTGAAATGCACAGAAAGACTTGGTAATGAGTGAAAGAGCAAACCAATGATTCAGTGAGATGTACAGAGTCCTAAGTCTTCTGGCCTTAGCATTTGTCGCACCCTCGTGTTTTAATGAGGATAAGCTCGCAAAATCCTTTTTACCCAATATCTGCTTTACTTAAATTCCTCGATCTTACACTCATTTTCAGATATACAGTTATGGACTTTTGTTTCAGGGAGCAAGTATGATGGGACCACTCTGTGACATCTAGAGTGCCATAATCACTATGAATATTGGTACTTAGGACAGAGCAGTCAAAACACTATTGTTGAGTTCCCTACTGAAAGTTTTCAGTAAGATCATTTTCACACTAAAACACAGACGCCACCACTAAAGTTGCAGAGTGTCCTGGTCCTGGTTAGCAAAAGGGAGATAAGGGAGATAAAGGCAGAAGGTAGACGTGTATAAGCAGAAGGATATTTGAGAACAAACACAAATTGTAAGACCTGGGGTCAAGTTTGACCTTGCTGGTTAGTAAAAGTGAGTCCAAGTCATTTCTGATTCCTAAATTTTCCGGCAAATGAGATCACTCCCTGCTCTACTCAGTATTTACCTAGAAAAATTAAAGGAAGCCAAAGAAAAATATTTACAAACTACTGAGTGCACTAGGATCATCATCACTACCAATATAACAGTCTTGGGGCTTCCCTGGTGGCGCAGTGGTTGGGAGTCCACCTGCCGATGCAGGGGACACGGGTTTGTGCCCCGGTCCGGGAAGATCCCACGTGCCGCGGAGCGGCTGGGCCCGTGAGCCATGGCCACTGAGCCTGCGCGTCCGGAGCCTGTGCTCCGCAACGGGAGAGGCCACAGCAGTGAGAGGCCCGCATACCGAAGAAAAAGAATATATATATATATATATATATATATATATATATATATATATATCACAGTCTTAGATTAGTACCCTCTCTCCAACTTAAATATCTTGGGAGAACTGGGAGCCTGCAGACTATTAGAAAATTTGCCATTTTGAAGACAGTAAATTGGTGAGGGGTTGTACATAAGCATTCACACCACAAGCACTGCTTGATGCCAACTGCATGCTGGATGCAATATGGCGCCATGGAGGATAGTGTAAGACACTGCAGCCCATCTGCAATGCTCCACCACCACCTTCTCATATACACACTCTTCTGCTAAACATAAGCATTTCTCCCATGTTGGGGAGCCTCAATCTACATCGAGGGTTCTTAGATTTTCACTGTCCCTGGCATTTTGCTGGATTTAGTGCAAGACCTGATATAGCAGCCCATGACTCTATAGTACTCTTTTAGTAATCACCACAATCTTGCACGTAACATCCAAAGCTTTTCAACCTATTAAAACCTAACAGGGGCCACACCATGTGCAAGATAAATATGCACAGAAAGACAAAAAGAAATCCGCATAAATTACCAAAAATACAAACACAGTGGAAGCAACCTAAATGCCACTCAACAGATGATCAGATAAACAAATGGTAGTATATCTATCTAGTAGAATATTATTCGGCCACAGAAAGGACTGCCTACTGATACATACCATAGCATGGAGGAACCTTGAAAACATTATACAAAGTGAAATAAACTAATCACAAAAGACCACATATTGACTGTATGATACCAATCACGTGAAGTGTCCAGAACAGGCAAACATACAGAGACAGAAAGTAGACTAGGGGTTGCCAGTGGTTGAGGAAATATGAGGATGACAGCTAAGGGGAACGGGTTTCCTTTGGGAAGTAATTAACATATTCTAAAATTGATTGTGGCAACAGATGCACAAGTCTGAATATACTAAAAGTCACTGAATTATACAGTTTAAATGAGTGACTTGTATAATATGTAAATTATTTCTCAACAAAGCTGTCATAAAATAATAAACGGGGCATAAATCATGAAAAAAGTTATGTAGAAACCAAAAAAAATCAAAAATATTCTACAAAGACAAGTTAACAAAAGTGGAATAGCTGATTCTTTTATTTAAGCTTACTTTCATCACTGGGTATTTTAGAAAACACAACTGTCATCTAAAACAACTGACTTTCATGGCAGGTTTTCCCATGAAGAAGAACAACAAAAACACACCTTTTATTACAAAAATAATCATTTTCAATAAGAGTTGAATAAATGGATCAGACATGCTCTTTTTCTTCCACTAGGTCATAAAAATACTGTACTTAACTCATTTCATGGATTTCCAGGGAAAATGAGAGCCACCTTTCTACTCACTGCTGAGAACGCAAGACAGCCCAGCATTTTTCAAAGTAGTCTGTCTACCTTCCTAAAATGGATGTAGCTAGTCCCCTCAGACCCTTGGCCTCCAGCCATCTCCTACATGGCCTCTACAGCAGAGGTCACTTAGGGGTCATCAGATGCACCCTTGCCCTCCAGACGGGTCTGCATTTCAACCACATATAAATGATAACCATCCACCTTTACTTGGTTTTCAGATCACAAAATTGCTCGTATTAGTAGAAAAAAATGATATTCAAATTATCCATTACGGGTATCTTATCAAATATATATATATATATTTTAAAGACAACTTTAGCACACCAGAAGGTAGGAAAACATTATACAGTAATTTTGCATTATGCCTTCATGATAAAACACATGTCATTACATATGAACACATCATTTAAAATTCATCTTGCACAGTAGTACTGCAAGAAATTAATGATGGAGCAACTGAAAACTGTGTAAAAGTTTGGGAAATTCTATCTAAATCCTGCTTGCTTCTAAAAGATACTACTACTTTCATTCAGAAGCAGTTATAAAATTAAAATTCAGGAGAATTATTTTTACAACTCAACCATCTTTCCCAAGCCTGACACTTGGATGCACTTGTTTGTGAACCTTAGCCCCTAAGCCCCAAAGGACTTTCTTTTACTATACCACTACGATGGCAGCTATTGTTCTAATTTCCCTACTGATGAGCCAAACAGTTAATCTGTTTTAGCACACAATGCATAAAAGGTTTCATTTCAGTCCAGAAAAGAGAAAGAGACACTTATAATCACTGGGCATTCATAGCTGAATGACAGCTAAACATAAAGGAACATCAGGCATGCAGCCATCTGGAAAAAAGCTGGTATTCTTTCATATTATCTGTTCTCAAACCTTTGAGACAAAAGGGTCAGAGGTTGGCCCAAGACTTCCATTTAGTAAGATGCTCATTTCAAATCCATGGCCATTAATAAACATTCTGTCAGCTCCACAATAAAAGACAATCATCATCCCTCTCTCTCCATTTGGTACATTCTGAAAGATGGCTTCATAGTAAACATACACATGCACACTGAGAATTATTTTATTTACCCAGATAAATTGTGTATGCTTGCTTAGAAGAAACATTTTTTTGTACCAAAGAAAAAGGAACACAGTTTTACTGGATATTAATACATAGTAATTGCAACATTCATTTTAATACGAAAGACAAAGTAAGCAATCAACCTGTGCTTATTATTAAAATTGCAATTTTTCCCCATTTAAGTTATTGAACCCCAACTGGAGATAATAAATTTATTGCAAAATGCTGAAGAAAACCACAATACAGACAAGAATTTTACTGCCTATCTTTAAAACAAAACCCTATTTTATATCATATATATAATTTGAAAACAGATGTTAATCCTTGTTATTGTCACTCAGTACTCAGTTGCAGGGAGGAAAGAATGGCCATTCAGTCCTTCCTAAGAACTAAAGGGCAGATATTTTGACCCATTCTACATTAATGAGAGGTTATTTCAACACACACGGACGGTCACAGACTTGGACAGTTTATTAAAAAGGCTGAGTCGGGCTTCCCTGATGGCGCAGTGGTTGAGAGTCCGCCTGCCGATGCAGGAGATGCGGGTTCGTGCCCCGGTCCGGGAAGATCCCACATGCCGTGGAGCGGCTGGGCCCGTGAGCCATGGCCGCTAAGCCTGTGCATCCAGAGCCTGTGCTCTGCAACGGGAGAGGCCACAACAATGAGAGGCCCGCGTGCCACAAAAAAAAAAAAAAAAAAAAAAAAAAGGCTGAGTCACAGTCCTTCTAAAAGGAAGTTCTGCTAACTATAAGCTACACTTTCCTGGAGACAGACCGTTGTCATCTTCTGGCCACGAGCAACGCCTTCTCTCTTGCTACCAGAGCAGCCACAGACAGGGAGGCCCTCAAGGCATGTCGCCAGCTCCTTTCTCCCTGCCCCAGTCATGAAAGTCTGCATCTCACCATCCACACGCCCAGGAGAGAGCAAGGCAAGGACCCTGGACCGAGCATCAGCATCACCACCCATGGTCAACAAGAATGAACGAAAGCATCCATAAAGGAAAGCATCCACCTGACCGGTTCTCACCACTGTCTCATGCGCTCTTCAGTCACAGTGAAAGAGGGAGGGGAAGAGACTGCCCAGGACAGCAGCTGATCAATGGCAAACTAGAAACGAGGGTTCAGATCTTCAAGAATCAAGTCCCTGCCCTTCCCCCCCCCATTAGTCCCTGGGGCCCAATCTTCACTGTTGAAACTAGGGACCATGTTGGGTTTGCTGCCCACCAGGCTTGCCATACCACCACTCACCCAGCCAGAATGCTGCTGCCTCTCCTGAGCAAGGGAGGGTTTTATCTCAGCTCCACACCCAGTCCATAGCCCTCGTTCTTCTCACTAAGGAGGCTGTTCTGCAGAACTAGATCTTGGGCTCATTCCAAAGAGCAGCCCTACAGGGAGAAGGTGCAGAGACAGCTCATGAGCCAACTTAGATCCAGGAGCAGCCTTGCTATGATGGTGTGACCACAGCAGAAGAAAGTTCTCTGACTAGAGCAACCAAACATCCTGATACACCTAGGACAGCCCCAGTTTACACTTGTGATCCAGGCATAATTATTAACAGCACCCCTTTTACTGCCCATAGTACCTCAGCCTGAATACTAAGTGATATGGTTGCCGTATGACACCTGTGTGGAGGAGTCCTGGTCTTAGTCTTCCCTCCCCCTCCACGGTCCAGGACCATTCCCCCACCCTAACTCCCTTTTTCCCCATGTTTGAAAAATGGCCAAGGGTAACTAAGCATGGCTAAAAGTTTTATATGAAACAGTAACTGGGTGATGGGATTCAACAGAGATGTTTAATCCCTTCACACCCTCCGAAACACTCTCCTACACCCTCTCACACACCCCTCATTTCTTCCCCTGGCTGACTCCTGCTCTTATGCAAAAAGTCAGCTCAGGTGCCTCCTCCAGGAAGCCCTCCCTGATATTGACCTCCTTTCTGTCCCCAGAAAGGATATCTGCATTAGGTGTTCCTCTGCTTCTCTTTCTACAGACCCCTATCTATCGAGTTGTATCACCCACCTACTAACCTGCACCTCCCACTAGACAGTGAGCTCCCTGATGATAGAGACAGTGCCTCCTTACCTCCGTATTGCAAGAATTCAGCTCAGTGCCTGCCATATGGTGGCCTTTTATATAATGTTCAGCATGTGGTTTTTTTTAAGTATTTTGGGGCCAGAATGTGAAGGGCCTTTAGGCCTTGCTCAGGGAATTTTCAGCGTTTCGTGCTGTGGACAAGGAGAAACTAGAGTAGGAAACATTTTGGAGTAGGAAATGACCAGGTTAGTGTTTAGAAGGATGATTCTGGCCAAAGGGCAGAAGATGCAGCTGCAGGCCCTTACCCATCCTTGCAACCAAATTAGCAGGTAGTTGGATAATCACACCTTTACCTCATATTTCATATCAGACCCATTTCCCTATTTCCTACCACTCCACTTCCTTTAAAATTAGTATGATCTTGCACTTGTAAAAAACTTTCAGCTCTTTTTGTTTTGTTTTGACTATCGTATTCCTCTCTCACACTTCATTTGGTCCTCACCATAATCTTCAGGCTAGATAGATCACATGCCTGTTTTCTCCATGAAGAATCTAATATAGGGCTTCCCTGGTGGCGCAGTGGTTGAGGGTCCGCCTGCCGATGCAGGGGACACAGGTTCGTGCCCCGGTCCGGGAAGATCCCACATGCCACGGAGCGGCTGGGCCCATGAGCCATGGCCGCTGAGCCTGCGCATCTGGAGCCTGTGCTCTGCAACAGGAGAGGCCACAACAGTGAGAGGCCCACGTACCGCAAAAAAAAAAAAAAAAAGAATCTAATGTAAACAAGTTGATTGATCCAAGAGCATGCAGCTAATAAATTTCTATATTTCACCTCTGAAATATTATGAAACAAAATAATTCCCTTCCTAATACCCCCATTTTGTCAATAGCATTTCCCTTGCCACCTACCTCAAAAATCATTGTCATCTGAGATCCAAATTCTCTGACACAGACTATTTCCAACAATCCTTTACATTCTTCTTACCTTAATTTTCCCCTTTCTGATCCATCCATCCTGAGCTGGATCCCTCTGGTTCAATCAAACCTGTGCTCAGGGCCAAGAACCCTGAGCAATAGCTATAACTGGTCTTCTATTCTCTTCCCATTGCAGGGTACTCTTAAACAACCCAAGCAGACGAATCCTGAATAAAAACACTGCCTTCATTCAGTCACACCAGTGCTAGAAGGCCTATACTGGCTCACAGTAACTTCAATGTCAAGTTCAACGGCAGCACAGTGGCATTCGAGGCCTCTTGGCTCTTGGTCCTGTTTTCTCTATTCTATCTTATTGCTACTACCCTCCAACGTGAATACTGTTCAATCACATCAGTCTCCTTGCAGATCTGCTCCAATATCTATCCCCACATCAAAGCTTCTGCTCCCCACCTATCTGTCAAGGTTGAGCTCCATCCCCTCCTTTCCTATGGACATTTCCCAATCACTCTGCTTCCTGTATTTATATTTTAACATAGGTTTTGCCACCAAATGACCTAATGACAGAATCTCTTATATTCTGCCCTAATTATACCACGTGAAAATGTGCTGTCATCCCAACTCTATGCAACCCCTTGAGGGCAGAGAGTCCTGTCTGAAGCCTCCACAGGTCTCACTTGCATGGGTCATCCCTAAGCACTCATGATGAGACTTCATAAATACTTATCTGGTCTTAACATATTAAAATTTTAATTATATCTGCTAAGTTTGTTGTTGTTGTTGTTTTTAATAGGCGAGCAAAAGAGCTTGAGAGAGGAAACTAAGGCCATGGGCCATGTGGAAACCATCCCATATTTTAGGAGGGATGTTGAAGGAACTGAGGATTTTTAGATTTAAGTAGAGGTGCCTCAGCTCTGTGTCCTCTGGAAACCAGAGCTTAAAGACCTCTGCATCGAAGGGGGACTGATGATAATTTCTAATTTTAGATGTTATGATTCTAGTTAAAAAAAAAAACAAAACTTTCTCCAGGGACTGTTCTTCATTTGGGGAAAGAAGAGAATAAAACTTTTATTGAAATTTGCTTATTTTTAAAGTAAGCTCAGGAATCCATTTTAAGTGATGTACTCCAAATATAAAAAGAAAAGCGCCTTTCACTGAAGTATTCTACAATAAGATTTAAGCTAAAAATAAAGATTAGGAACAATTATGCAAAGTAAATGATATTACCAAATATAATGATGTAGTACCTTTGAAAACCATAAAAGAAACCAAAAGCCCTGTGGAGATATTTGCATTTCACATACTAGGGGATGAAAGTTTCTGCAGGAACCAAAGTAAAAAATCCAGCACTAAATAATGGTGAGGGCCTTCCCTAAAAGGAGTTCTTGAGATTCCACCCTTGAGTTAAATACACAGGTTACCTGCTTCACTCCAGAAGCTTTAGCAACCTCACTATTAAAAAAAAACATTGTGTTAATATAGGCCAGCTTGCTCTCATTACGTGTATGATAAATGGATTCCTGTCACTCCCACATACTGTTAGCTTGTTCTGCATGAGAGAATTCTAAATCTGATGTGGCCAAGAGAACCTAGGCCCAATTCACTGAAGTCTACACAGCAACATGAGAAGCAGTTGGTTTGAGGTCTAAAGTCAGATACCATGACTTGTTACAATGTGTTTTTCCTACTTCAATCAAAACCACAATAATTCTAATGTATCCCCTCCCTCGGAGTATTATGAAAGGCATATGAGCAAATAAAAAACCAACTGAGATGACCCAGGGTCTGCGCTTCTCCCTCGGAGCCTAACAGAAAACGATTGATTATGTTTGAGCTGAATTAACTTAATTTTAGTAATTTGGGGCTTTACAAAATGAATTTAGCATCAGTGAAGCGGCTTTCTTTGCTTTCAATTCAAAACATAAAAAGCTACTTCTTGTATTTAAATGTCCTCATAAAGCCATCCAAATATCTTCACATTTTGATTACAGGAGAGCTCCAAAGTGAAAATATCTATCAACAATTCCATTTATCTGTGGACAATGCATTGCCTACAATGAATAAAAGCCCCCTAAAAGTAATAAAGGTAGATGGAAAATAGAAAATTCAATTTTTTTAAAAGATTCTCTCTGTTTTAAATAATGCAGTTATCTGAGAAGAATTAATCATCATAAAATAGTTTTTCTTCCTTATGTCCTGTAAAAGATAAGATTTATACTATAAACATCTCTCTTATAATGAGCTTTCTGGCTTTTCCATATAAGTTACATCTTCTCTATCTTACTGGCATATCCTCTACAACACCACTGGCATACCTCTCAGTGTTTAGAAAAATTACACACACACAATTTTACAGGACACGAAGAGTCAGTAGCTTCCTAAAATTAAATGCTTCTATTCCAATTTTATATTGCACTTATAGAATATAGTCTGAGGGATTTGGTTTTGTGCCATTACCCAGCACCCCTGTACACCTTGGGAAGAAACTGTTACATACTCTAGACCCCAATTTCTGTTCGGAAGAGACAACAGAGGTAAAATAATCACAAGAACATCCATATTTATCAGCGTTGGTCACGTGTATTTTTAAAATTTGGTTAAATGATACAAACTGGTTAAAGTTTGAGATTTATTATATTTAATATTTACTATTAAGAATTCATGAACTATCTTAACATATGAAACCTCCCAAACACTAAAAACAGTCCAATTAACTGAAGAATAATAGATGAGCCATGAGCTGCCTCCCTGGTAAACCTTCCTTGGGGACCTGTTGGAAAAAAGACGATGAATGGAAGTCACAAATTCCAGGCCTTTCATTAACCACAGATTAATTCTGAAGAAAAATAAAGTCAGAACACATTGCTAGGATCTGTAATTGACAACTCAAGCAAAATGCCAGAAATTAGGAAACAATTCTAACCCTGACTCTTGCAGCTCCCTTGCCGGTAGCCTTGAGGAAGCATTTAATTTCTAGTGTTTAAGTACCTTCATCCTCAAAACAGGGGCAAGCCTTAAGTAATTACTCTCACAGCAGTTCAGTGGGACAGGTTCAAATAGACACAGGTCTTCAGATCACAACCTATGGAAATACCAAACACTGACACATGTCACAGTAGGAACGCACTCTTAAAAACACCCTTGTCGCCCGTGGTGTCACTAGCTGAAGCCCCTTGCTACCTCTATTGATTACAAGAGTGTCAGGTATGCATTTACGACGGAATTAATCAGAGTGCCATTATAAAGGAAATATGGTATTGTATTTATTTTAATAAAGCTCCCTTTATGACATCAGACTCATTACCCAAGTCTAATCTCTCCCCTGCACCCTACAGGGGAGCTACTGTTAGAACAGCAGGACCAGGGCTTAGCTCCGCTGGGTGCAAAGTACTTGGCCCATCAGGCAGAACAAATCAAATGCAGTGTACTATAATTCCATTTTTCTTTAAAAATGCCTTTAAATGGTATAGTAAAGCAAAGTCTGTCATCTCATATACATACATATATGGAATCATCAGGCTTTAGTGATGTATCTATCAAGTAACTAGCTCTCAAAGGAACAAGTGTTTATGACTTAGTGCAGATAAGACTGCCAATGGGTCTTTTTAAACCGATACATATTTTAAATATAAAGGCTGCAAAAATGTAAACACGTTGAATGGGAAAGAGATATGGACCTGAACTTAAAAGCAGAACAGTAGTGTAAAAGTGCACACCTGTATTAAGCCTTTTAATCACACCACTTATGAAAATGCATATAAGAAATTATTGGCTTTAATATGCTTATTCCTCCAAAATAATATTTACCTTTACCTTTATTTAATTTACTGAGAAACTCCCATAAGGCCCTACTTTATGAGACCATCATCCAAACAGAGATCTGCTAGAACACAGGACCTGAGCTCGTTAGCAAGACCACAGTCCTGGTCACCTGCTGGTTTGTCCTCAGGGTCATTCTGTTCTTCTACTCTGGAGCGGACCACACTTGCCAACTGGTTTGGCCAATAGGAAGTGCTGGCGCGAGGCTAGAGAGCTTGGTCAAAGAGCAGAGAAGGGAAGATATTTCTCCTTTTTCCCTCTCTGCTTCCGGTGTATCTCCAGCACCCTCTACTAGTCTCAGCTCCTGCCAGGCAGCCTCCCACCCCAACTGGGGATCTAGCTCCCTCTAAGATTGCTGTGGCATCTGGGATCCAGAAACACCACCTGCTTCCATCACTTCTCCAGCCTCAGGGGTGATGTAGCTGCTGCCTGCTGTTGCTGGTCTCTGAGTTGCCTCACCATCACCAGTTTGACTCCTGGACTCTTGCATCATCTGTGTTGACAATGCCCTGTTTTAAATTCCCTTTGTAAGGCCTGTAGTGGTTTCTGGACCTTGAGTTAAGAGTCAGGAGACTTTTGTGTATTTCATACTGTCTCTGCTCTTAAACCCATATGACCTTGGAAAAATTCACTCTCTCCAGACCGGAATTTCCCCACCTAAAAATGAGGAACTAGAGAGATTTAAAATCCCAAAGTCTAGATCATACCTCATACCAATTCAATCAGAATGTCTGGGGGCAGGAACCAGGCAACAGTATTTTTTAAAACATTCCCCAGGTGGTTCCAATGTACGGCAAAGTTTGGGAACAACCAGGGTAGTAAGCAGGAATGTGTGCTCATGTCTTCTCTGTTTTCTAGAATATTCTAAGAGAGCAGGATTAGAGTAAGAACAGCACATTTTCAAAAATTTCAGCTTGTTCTTAGTATCAATATTTTTACTATGCTCTTAACTAGCTATCTTCAATTTTACCCATCACTTGTAAACAATATGTATACTTGATCCCATGTAATGCATTATACTCAAAGTTTAATTATTCAATTATCGAACAAAAATCCCCAGGAGCTAGACTGGCAAGTCATCATAAACACCTTGAGGAAAAGACCTGAGATTAATTAGTTCCAAAGGTCCCTTGTCCAAGGTCCTGCCCCATATCCCCACCTCCAGGCTTTTCCCTTTGGAGCCTCCTGTCGCTTCTGCCTTCTGCCTGTGTGAATCTCATTTCCCTCCTCTGCTCCCTAAGATAGCTAAATTCTACTCCCCTGAGGACAGCCCACCTCTGCCTCTAATTCCATAAACTACGTACGTATTCCTGGCTCCTGCCCTGCCTCACTCCACAGGTCTCACCTCCCCTATCTTCTGGTCTCCCTGGCACCCTCTCCAACCACGCCCAGCTCTGCTCACCAATGAGCTCACTGAAATGTTGGCAAACAGGCCCTCACTGGTAGTGACAAGCCACGGTGAGAGAAAATTAGCCCTGAAAATGTGTGCCAAGACCCGAACACGGTTGAATGATGAGATACGTTTCCACTGCTGCTTCTCCTCAAAGAGAAATGTACACATGAAAAGCATATTTTAAAACCACAAATAACGACACTGTGATTCTGATGCAGGGGATCTGGGGTAGGCCAGAAATCTCTTTCTTTAATAAATACCCCAGAGGATTCTCGTGCAGGTGGTCCTTGGACCACACATTAGAAATCACGTCACCGGTACACGCTCTGTTGCATTTAGTGAAGCATATGGCATGTATACGGATATGCGGAGACTCCTGTTAAATGCTTCTTTCCAGCTGTATAAAAACCTTCCCTCCACAACCAAGTACAGGCAGGGACACGGCTAGCGGAGGGATCAGGAAAGCAGAGAGTGGGAGGGGTGGGATGGGGAGTGTCCCCATAATCCAAGCCTGGTTCAAGCTCTCAAGTTCGTAAACTAATCTCAATATACTACCCATGCTGCGGAAGAGAAACCTTGAGGTTGGGTATCACCTCTTACTCTTAGGACCCTTGGGGGAAATAAGAATAATAAGCAAAAAAAATCAAAATAGATATTACAATCTATTTTCACTCAAACTGGTGAAGGAGTTCTGAGCATATCAGCCCAAAATATGCAGCTCTGGCATATTCATTATTTTGAGCTAAATACACTTGAGAAATAGCAGGTGTAAGAAGGGCACTCTGACCCTCCTTTTTATTTCTGAAAGCAGGAGAGAAAACTCCCATATAAAGGTGCCCTCCCTGTACGGAGAGAAAAGAAGACATACTATTTCCAGAGATGAGGAATTGGGGCCAAGAGAAATCTGGCAGACAAACCTTGCTGAACTAACCCTTATCTACCTAGTCACCTCCACGTTTACTGCCCCAAGCCCAAACCCCTTGGCCTTAGCAATTTTTCACAAATTTATTGTTTTTCTGCCTAGAAGGCATAAAAACTTTCTGCTCTGGTCATTCTTTGGGTTTTCATTGTGTTGTGAGGGCTCCCATGTACATGTAAAAATTTAATAAAACTTGTACGTTTTTCTCATGTTAATCTGTCTTACGTCAGTTTAATTCTTAGGCCCAGCCAAACACCGTAAGACAGTAGAAGCGAATTTTTTTCTCCCTGACACTTGCTTCCCCGCTTTCTTAAGAGCGGAGGAAAAACTAACCCAAAGAAAAAAGTCAGAGGTAAAAAGAAGTAAACATATATATTCCCTTAAGGAAAAAAACAGTCAAGGGGACCAGGGAGAATTCCTTCATTCTCTCAGGAAAGCATGCTTGTCCATATGTGTTCACATGGAAGCAGACAGACCACTGCAAGGGGAGCCTTCTACTCAGCAAAGTGTAACTAGGTGTGGACTTCCCTGGTGGCGCAGTGGTTAAGAGTCCACCTGCCGATGCAGGGGACACGGGTTCGTGCCCCGGTCCGGGAAGATCCCACATGCCACGGAGCAGCTGGGCCTGTGAGCCATGACTGCTGAGCCTGCGCGTCCGGAGCCTGTGCTCCACAACGGGAGAGGCCACAACAGTGAGAGGCCCGCATATCGCAAAGAAAAAAAAAAGTGTAACTAGGTGGACATGAATTTATAGAAATAAAACTTCTCTTTGGAATGACCAAAGAGCAGAGAGGAGGAAACTGCAGAAAGCTTCTAGTTGTGTTTAAGTACTCTGTCCGGGGCTCTAAGAGCTCTAGGAGGGGTCTCAGACCTCCAGGTCATTCAGGGTAAGCCAAGGCTGCAAGCAAGCTGCCACCTCCACTTCCCCACGATAGAAAACCAAAAGGAGAGAAGGTCACGTTCACTGAGCTCCTTCTACATGCCAAACCATTCACGTGCATTGCCTCTCAACGACGCCATACTGTAAGTATTATTACACCCTCTAACAAATCTCAGAAACAGTCTCAGATGGGTTAGATAGCTTTACCCACAATCACAGACTTGGGAGGTAGCAAGTAGGATTGGAACTTGGGTGGTTGCAATTCCAAGGTACTTCTCCCATCAGTACCTTTGTAGGCTGCAATCAGATTGCCTAGATTCCAATTCATCTCCAACTTAGTAGCTGTGTAACCTTGGACAAGATAACTAACCTTTTTGTGCCTCAGTTTTTGCATCCTTAAAATGGGAATACAAATAATGTCACCCTCAGAGTTCCTGTGGTGATTGAGTGGATGAACCCATATAAAGCCCTTACACAGCATCTGAAAGATAGTATATACTCAAGACATGGGCTGTTAGACCTAGAACCCACCCCAATCCTCCCATCATATCTCGTTCCTGTTTTCTACGCTTTTCTGACAGAGTTGTCATTTTTCCCTACCACTTTATCTTTCTTTCGCGAGAAGGGTTTGTTTGCTTTTTTTAATGAAAACCCATATAACCATTCAAGTTCAACATTTTAGTTGTATAGTAATTACAAAGCATTTATCAACACATAACAAGAACACAGCAAGGCTTTAATGACTGTGGAATAAAACAAAAGAAGGTAGAAAGATAGGACACAATTTACTTATAAATGCAACTCAATATCTAAAACCCCTTTTAGGAGATGAGATGACTTTCGAAAAGCAGACGTGTGTTAGAGCAGAGTACACCATCCTACAAACACAGCGCTCAGAGAAATAATAGCAGGCAATCTCCAGTTCCTCCAAACCTTTCTCCTAATTAAACTAACTGGTTTAAAATAGGTTAGACTTCTCGTGTGTAAAGTCCTTAGTGGTTCACGGTTTGACAAAATGTACTAGGATACAACTACTGGCTTGCATTTTATTAGAATTAGGGAGTCATAACTATAATATACAATCTGATATTTAGCAAAGGAAATATGCTTTTCAAAGCAGAATAACTGGTCTGCTTAAATTTGAAATTCTTCTGATAGAAATGTCATCTGTTTTCCACAAGAGTACTGCAATTTAAAAATATACTTTAACAAAAGACATTTTTGCTTCCAAATTTATGATTCCTATTCCTCTAACTCCTCTCCATGGAACAGATTCATTTTACATGTCACACAAATTGTTATTACAGGTTTGACAAGATCACAGCTCTCTTATAGAGTCCCATTCACTCCCCTAGGGGCCACAATTCTGTTATAGTCTCTAAATTAATAGGGTCAGGTGTGAACAATATTTACAGAGCATATTTTGAAGAAAACAGGCACTCTAAGACAACACCTAGGAAGTAGAAATGTATAGTGACCCGCCCTTCAAACCAGCATGATAAAAGGCTCCCTTGTCCAAGTGGAGTTTTTGTATATGTTTACTACGTATTTTCCAGTACAGTACTTTCAATATCTCATACGCCTCTGGTCACCTCTGTGACAAGTGACAGTACTGGCTAAGGTCAAATGACAGAGAAAAGGAAAGATGCAAGGCTGCAGAAGCTCACCAGTCTCAGAAGAAGGCAGTGAGCCCTGGGTACGGTCTGGGTGTGAGTCATGGGGAAGAATAGAGAGAGGAGCCTTCAGGGAGAATGAAGGGGGATGGGCATCTTGCTGGGTTACCCGGGAAACTCACTCTGGGGAAATGAGGAGGAGAAAAAAACACATTTTTGAAGGGCAGGGTGTCCGTCTGGGACAGAGGATGAAACAAAATAGAGAAAACACTCCCCAGAACTAATAAGGGCTGCCTCCTACCCCCTCCCGTCTCCCTCTAGTAGGACTCCCTCCTTCCAGGGGCTTATGACGTTTTGCTCCACCTTCTTTCCCTTCACTTTTCACACCCACCAGTGTACTTCTTGGTTCCCACATCTGTTTTTTCCTCCAGAGTCTAGACTATGAGCATCTCCAGGTCAAGGACTGGCTTTCTATACATGCTTGATGAATGAATGAATGAACAAGGAAGGAAGGGAACTGAATTTTTTTCGAGCCTGTAGGTCAAATTACATACCTCTCTTATAATAAAGTACGCTCAGAGAAGAGTCACTCAAGGAAGCACAAATAAATATCAGGAACTTTTTGATATAATATTACCTTGTTACTTTTCTAACCAAACCCTCGACTTCAATTCATTGTCATGAGGGTAGAGATGGGGGGAAAATGGTATAAAATCTAGGAGAGGGAGGACTGTACAGTAATCTTAGCTTTCATGGTCAAGCAAGGAAAGATACCTCTTCCCCCTCCACTCCCTCATCCCTGCACTGGAGCTACTGAGGTAGAAGGGAGGAAAGCGCTGTGGTTATATCCTCACAGCTAACCCAAAGAGCCACAGATTCCAGTCTGGCTTGCCCTGACTCTCCTGGAGGAAAGCTGTGTGGTAATAATTACCATCCGTTTAGTCTGCACTTACACTTTCATACTTAATGCCCAAATCAATCACTTTGGCTAGCTCACCTCAAATCGTACTTGTCCAATTTCCCAGGTCACAAAATTTCCAAGAATTCCTACGAGACCAAGTATAACAGAGCCAGTTTCCTTAAACAAAGTCCAAACTTACTCTAATGGCACAGAAAGGTGTGTCCCAGGCATTTCTTCCAGAAGCATGCTCATCTCGCCACAGCACAGCTCTGCTTACATCACCCCTCAGTCAGACAGAGAACTGCCAAGCCTGAATCGGGATGGACTGCTGCCCAGGGGCGGCCTGGGGCCCACAAGAGCCCTGTGGCCATGGACAGGACACTGGGCCTTGCTAGGTCTTGGTTTTCCTGTCTGTGAAGGATAATACCAACCCCATGAAATGGCTGTGAGGATTGAAGGGGTTTATCATAAGGCCTCCAGACTAGTGCCTTTACAGAGTTACACTCAATAAGTGGCAGCCATGATTATTATTGTGGTGATGATGAAGCTTTCCTTTCATCTCCCTTCCCCAGCCAGCCCTAAAAAGGCCACACTTTTGCCTAGGCTGGTACTCGATCTGGATTACTCTTAAATTTCTCCTAAAACAAGATCTAGTTCAAAGGCCACCTCCTTCCCCACAACCCTTCCTACCCTGGGTCCCCACTGCTCAGCACACAAATGAATACGCATCTCCTCAGGGGTACTACGACCCTGAGTCTACAGCTTTATTATGATACTTTTCTGCCTTGTTATCTGAGAGAGTCACATCTTCCCAGATTATGACCTCTCTCATGGAATAAACATCGAAAGCTTCCCAAACTTCCCCTCTATGGATACATGTGTTGAGTTCTTAACCATGATCTGTGGAAACATCCACAAACAGAATACTATCAGAACAATGGGACTTTCCTGGTGGCGCAGCGGTTAAGAATCTGTCTGCCAATGCAGGGGACACGGGTTCAATCCCTGGTCCAGGAAGATCCCACATGTTGCGGAGCAACTAACCCCGTGTGCCACAACTACTGAGCCTGCGCTCTAGAGCCCACGAGCCACAACTACTGAGCCCGTGTGCCACAACTACTGAAGCCCACGCACCTAGAGCCCGTGCTCTGCAACAAGAGAAGCCACCACAATGAGAAGCCCGCGCACCACAACGAAGAGTAGCCCCCGCTCAACGCAACTAGAGAAAGTCTGCATACAGCAACAAAGACCCAAAGCAGCCAAAAGTAAATAAATTAAATAAAATTAAAATTAAAAAAAAAAGAAGAAAACTATCAGAACAAAAGTGACACTTTGATTGCTTAGGGGAAAAGGCCAGACTTCAAAGACCCACTTTGAATTTTTACAACCTGTTTAGTCCTTTTTAGGTTTTGCATCATTGGAAATGGGGATGATAAATCAAGCACCCAAATATTACATCATTATAATAAACTAGTTTATATCTTTCTCATGAGACAAGAATTACTCATGCTCTTACCTCTTCGGTATGCACATTACATGCTGTGTTCTGAATTCTGGCAGAAGTCACCCTTCATGAAGTCACTCTTATACACCACACACACACACACACACACACACACACACACGAATTATCTACAAAAAAGTGTTCACCACACAGATGCCCAGAGACACAAACCCCAGCTATATGAATAGACTTAAAGATGTCATCCTCCTACATTCCAGAAGGTAAGAGATTCTTTAACCTGGAATCTGTGATCCTATGAATCCCCTCAAGCACAGCTTTTAAAATAAGAATGAACACAGCTCAAAGATAAGTGCTCTCCTAGCCAAGACCCTCCCAGCTCCACCCCCTTTTTCTGTTTACTCTCCAGCCTAAAACTATCTTCTGCATAATTTTGAACAAAAGAAATTGATTCCTCCAAGAGAATAGGTACTATTCAAAACACTCTAGACCAGACTTCCTCGGTCCCAGCACCACTGACGCTTTGGGCTGATAATTCTTTGCTGTGGGGGAACTGTCCTCTGTGCTGGAAGAGGGTTAGTGTGGCACTCATGGCCTCTCCTAGGAGATGCCAAGAGCAGCCTCTCACTAGCGGTGACAACCAACAATTCCTCCAGACATTGCACATTGGGATAAAAACCACCCCCAACTGAGAGCCACTGATCTAAACAAATTGTCACGCTTTGCTAACCATCATTTTTAATTGCCTTTAAATAACTGGAGGCAATGCAGCTCTGGAAAAGAGATGTTGAGACAGAAGAGCTAGGTTGAAAGCCCCATTCTACTCCAGGGTCGCTGTGCAATGTGATCAGGCAGCCTAGGCTTGGAACCCGGCTCTGCCACCTAGATGACCGTGAACGAGGCGCTTACCCTCTAGGCCTCAGTTTCCTCACCTATAAAGTAGTGAGGATAACAGTAAACGCTTCATGCAGTGGTTGTGAGGATTAAGTAGGTTAACAAAGCAAAGCATTTAGAACGTGTCTAGCAGGTAGTGAGCGCTCATTAAATGCCAGCTACTATCATCATATCCCTTAAACCCTCTATGCCTCAGTTTCCGCATCTGTAGATTAGAGGTAAAACTGGAAGTACAGCTGACACCCTTGAATAATGAAGGGTTAGGGGCAGTGACCCTCCACATAGTTGAAAATCTGTATATAACTTATAATCTGCCCTCCATATCCATGATTTCTCTGTATCCACATTCAACCAACCACGGATCATGCCGTACTGTGGCATTTACTATTGAAAAACATCTGCATATAAGTGGACCCTTGCAGTTCAAACCTGTGCTTTTCAAGGGCCATTTGTCCTTTGCTTTTACGTGAATTAAATGGAATGATACAATGAAAGCATTTGGCATGGATAGTAAGTATTAATAAATAGTATTAATAGGTATTTGTTAGCTCTAGCCTGCATTTTAAGAATATATAAATGGGGACTTCCCTGGTGGCGCAGTGGTTAAGAATCCGCCTGCCAATGCAGGGGACATGGGTTCAAGCCCTGGTCCGGGAAGATCCCACATGCCACGGAGCAACTAAGCCTGTGCGCCACAGCTACTGAGCTTGCGCTCTAGAGCCTGCGAGCTACAACTACTGAGTCCGCGAGCCACAACTGCTGAAGCCCACACGCCTAGAGCCCATGCTCTGCAACAAAGAGAAGCCAACACAATGAGAAGCCCGCGCACCGCATGGAAGAGTAGCCCCTGCTTGCCGCAACTAGAGAAAGCCTGTGTGCAGCAACGAAAACCCAACGCAGTCATAAATAAATAAATATTTTTTTAAAAAAAGAATATATAAATGAAGTACTTTGATTTCTGTAGCAGAACTAAAAACAATACACTCTGATCAATTCACAAAGCCTATTTACCCCACCCCAAGAAAAAGGATGATTCATGACCTGAATAAATACATATGTGAATATATAAACATATATAGTCAAGTTATATTTCAAATTCTAATAGTCATGTTAGAATTGTCAAGCAAGTGCCTTAACTCAGCACAAAAGAAAATTACCCATAAAAAAAGTTCCTGGCACAGACTAATTGCTCAATGTATATTAGTTATATTTCCTATTGTTACTATGATCCATGGCCAATGACTACGACCCACCATGAGTGTAGCCCAAATACACCATAAAGGAAAGCAGATGAGAGCTTGATGATGACTCAAACACCTGCCACTGGGAAACTGAATGGGTGATTGGGGGTAGAAACTATACGTGTTTATTGTAGAAAAGCATCACTGGTGATTCCATTATATAATACACCCCTCCCCACTGATATGCATGTTGCTGTCATGCGCATTGATGTCACACATACAGACACCTGTTCGTGTCATGTTGAGTCCCACTGGCTTATAGCATCAACTTCAGATATGCAGGATTAACACTTCATTTTTTATTAAGAAAATAAGTGTGCTCAACAATGTTGAGTATTCCTTGATTTACAAAACAAACATCGCTGTATGAAAAGTAAGTTCAGATACTGTTTCCCATTCCCCTCATCTCCCCTCTTTTGCCTTAGATCCCACAGAGGCACATTCAACTGTACATCTTGCCCCAGCGAGACCTGTGTGGAACTTCTGCTGTAGCACGGATTAAGGGAGTCCTGTCCTCAAAGCTAGCAGCATCCCAGCTGCTGGCAGGAGGCAAGCCCTACCAGTCATTCTCTGTAGGGGACCTCAAGCTACTGTGTGACTTTAAAGAGTCAAATATTCAAAATCAGACCAAAGGTGGCATTAGGACGGAGTTATTAACTACGAGATTCTAGTTTCTACTTTAGGGACCCTAAAATAAGAGAGGTTGGGGGTAAAGAGGAGCCCAGAAGGAAAAGATAAGAGGCTGTGACCTAGATTATAAAATGAGGGATACAGGGCTTCCCTGGTGGCGCAGTGGTTGAGAGTCTGCCTGCCGATGCAGGGGACACGGGTTCGTGCCCCGGTCCGGGAAGATCCCACATGCTGTGGAGCAGCTGGGCCCGTGAGCCATGGCCGCTGAGCCTGCGCGTCCGGAGCGTGTGCTCCGCAACAGGAGAGGCCGCAACAGTGAGAGGCCCGCATACCGCAAAAAAAAAAAAAAAATGAGGGATACAATACTGGAATAACAGAGGAGCTAAGGGCCAGCTATCAAGGTTCCCCATAACAAGGGCCAGGACTGCCAAAGAAATCATGGGGTAGTAATCTTAACAGACCTGGATCTCCACAGGGCCTTATATCTAAAGGGCCAACAAAGACTAATTTTACTAAATGGCAGGTATTATCCAAGACCACGAACTGAGCTAATCAGGTGAATAGAGTGTTAAATCAAATGAGCATAACTATTCTCGGTCTCAGACACTGTGCTGAAATTGGTCCTGGCTCCAAGAAGCACTGGTGAGCATCAAAGCCAAAAAGAGCTGGGAAGAGAGCAGGCGTGGCCCTGTATCTCCAATGGTGATGACACTAGACTCAAGTACCATGTCATTCAAGAACATTTCCAACTCAAGTCCATCTCACACCAAAGGGAGGGGAAAATGCCCGTTCATCTATATCAACAAATGTCCAATGGAAGATTCCAATTTGAACTGCTTTCTAAGCACCAGTGGGTTTCAGAGGATCAATAATCTACATTTTCCCTTGAACTAAAAAAAAAAAGAAGCCTACATGCCATATTTAAATAGTTTTAAGTCCTTTATAACTTAGGTTTTCATGGGAATGGTTTTATGTCTAGAATTTAAAAAGCAAAATGCAATAAATATTTTAGGGGCTTGTCACAACTGCTCCTGTTAACCAAGAATAAATTCACTTGAAATAAAGCATTAGGAGACACACCGTAATGAATGACCATTTTCATAATTTCAGAAACTGGAACAACATATAGATTATAACAAAACCACACACGTTTTTGTCTTAGATAAGTTATATTTGGTGGACAACTCAGAACCAAAGCCAGTTCCTGTGAAATTGCTAAGTGAATCTTCTTATGGCTAATGACTGCTCCTAGGACAGCTAGAAAGAATGTCAACAAACGAATCATAGTCAAATCAATGAAAATTCAGAAACTAAAACAGAGTCACTTGAAGAGTAGAAAACAAGCTCAGAAGAACAATTTATTCAATAAAAAATAATGTAAAGGACTAAGGAGATTTGGTAAAAGGTTTGCTATGTTTTTATACACTCATGTATGTAGTGGACAGACTTCTGAGGGCTTACGCTAGGTACTGGGAATAGACGCCACTGCAGGACCTGTTCAGAGTCCACCTGAGAAACATGGACACTACACTGAAGACACACTTAGGCTGTTAGTGTACATGCAGCACTCTCTAAGCACTTTAGGAATGTGAACACACGTAGTCCTTCATATCAGTGCTATAACCCCATCTTCCAGATGAGGAAACTGAGGCACAGTGAGTGTAAGTTGCCCAAGGTCATACAACTAAGACATAGTAGGGCTTGTTTTTGGAACTAGCTAATCTCACTTCAGAGTCCACACAATTGCAAACTGTGTCACGCTTCTTTCTCTCCAAACTGAGGTGTCCCCACACCAGGGGCTGAAACTCAAACCGCTGTGTAAAAGCCAGGAATCTTTATCCTCTTGTGAATGTTAAGTATCCATACAATAGAGGTTGAGTCAAAATGCCCATTGGAAAGAAGAATAATTCTGTCAATGTCAGAGTTAAAATACAAAATCCACATATTCAAGCAGGATTTATTAAGAACAAAGTATGAGGTAGCTGGGATTCATAAAGAACTCTGTCATAATTTCTTTTAAAAAGACAGCACAGAAATGAAAATAAAGTTTTAGGCAAGTGATAACTTGTTTTATTCCTAATCAACAGTTATGGATACAGTAAAGCACCATCTCTGGCACCATCTCTGGTACTGTGGTCCTTAAACAGCTCCAACTTGGGAGCTGTACACAACAACCAAACCAACTTTGAAGACCAACTAATATTCCTAGACCCACACAGCCACCCAGGGATAAAGCTCAGAAGAAAGGCCAAGAATAGGACTCTCTGACACGAAATGTCTGGTCAGTTCATAGCAAAACAAATGCCCAGTTGGCCAGCTTCTTGAAGTGGATGCTAAACACACTGGAGACCCTGTGAGAGAAGGAAGAGAGCAAAAGAGAAGTAGAAAGAGCAGTCGACCTGGGCTCGGCAGGAGTCAGCAGCGGCAGAAAGTGGCTGGAGATTAGCCACAGTGACAGAAGAGGCATGTAATTGGTGATACCCCAGAGCAGAAGCCAATGGAGAGTGTTGAGCTAGAGACTCCTGACAACAGAGAAGAAAAGAGCCAGTGATGGCAAAACAAAAGGCAGAAGAGCAGGCTGAAGGACAAATAGTGACCTGCATTTCAATGCCTTAGCACCCAAGGGCATCTGGGGACCACTCTGCCAGCACGCAAACCAGAGCAATGAAAAAACAGGGACCATAATCTCCTTACAGAGCAGAATCTGTCACTTACCTTGTACTTACCACAAACAAAAGCATGTAGTAGCTGAGCCTGTGGCAGGGAGGAAGGATGTAAACTACATGCACAGATTCACACACACACACAAAAAAACACAACAACACCACTCAACAGACAAGTGACCACCTATTCCACTGTGATGACGACTGATACGGAAGAGTCATCTAACCTCTCTAAGTCTCAATGACATCTGCAGTAAGATATGAGAGATTGACAGCCCCCATCTCAGAGGCTGTAGGCATCAGATGAGATAATGCATACACACTGTCTGTGGTGTTGAGTAATGCTCAAAGGATGTTAGATATTATCGTCACCACCGCCAACATCAATGTCACTATCATTGTCATGACCACAAAGGAGTCTAGTGGGAAAGATATTGCCAGTGAAAACCAGTGTAGATAAAGAAAGTATGGAGATTGCAGACGGTGGAGGGTCCATTTCAGAGTGTCTCTTATATCTCACTTCAGTATCATACGTGAGGCAAAAAATGACCCAGGACTGAAGACGGAAGAGCAGACAGGACGGAATGGTACAGCAACCAGCCAAGTTGGGCTGTCCCGGTCATCTGTGTCAACACATGGTCTCTGTGGCTTCATCCAAAGAAGATTTTTGAAGCAATCATTTAAGGCAGCAGAGAAATCTCAAGTTTCATCTGTTTTAGGAGGGCTTCTAAAATTCCAACCCCCCAAGCAGAGTGGTCCTGTCTGAGACACGATGCTTTCTAGGTGATGTGCACCATCAGACAGAATCATAATTTCCTAATTATGATTAGGAAAGGAACCAGATAAGAAGGCAGGAACCAGATAATATCTTTACTGTACCTCCACTGACTGGCAAAGTCTCTGACACATTGGCCAGTCAATGAACACTGGTTCCATGAATGAATAACTGACTTTATGATTTTTATGCACAAGATTTAAACAGCTTTCTGGAGCATCTGCCTATTTAGCTCAGTTCCTCAGACAATCAAACAACTAAGGTACTGTCAGGAAGAAAAAGGTACACTTATTGTGTTTATAGAAGCGTTTCTAAAAAAGAAATTAAATATCTGATTATCTGTTTTAACTGACTTCTGATGCAATGTCTTAAAACATAGGTCAAACATCCCCATTCCTGCTGACCACAGGTCAGACCTATCATTATGACATCAGTGAATGTCCTGGGTTAGGATATAAGGACCAGGGCTACAGATGTGGACAGAGGTCAGCTTCTTCCCACAATGAGGAGCTCCCCTCCAGCTGCACGCTTTCCTCCCCCACCTTCCCCTAGCAATGTCTGCTACCCGCCTTTCCTACCACTGCAGGCACCCTCCTCTTCACCCTCCCTCACACTTCTCTTCTTATCCTCTGGTCTCCGGCTCCCACAGAAACTAACACAGACACCAGGAATCCCGTATCCTGGAAAGCTTTCATCTCAAAAATCACCTCTAGTCAGAAAAAGTGTTCTCCTTCTAGCCAGAAAACTGACAAAGTGTTTTGTTCTCTATGTAACTGACCCCTGTCACTTCTAAACTCTTGACTTTGTTTCCCCCTCCCCAAGTGTAGGGCACTGCTCTGAATCCATGAGGGTACTCAAAGACTGATCTCTGGAAAATGACATTTCCTTTCTGCATTGAGAATAAAAGTTATATGATTATGAACTAACTCCTACTAATTTGTCCTAGAGCAGTACACTGTGGAGACCTTTCCTGGACTCAGCCTGACCTTTTCAGTTCTACCTACATGTAGTCACAGCAATAATGATTACAAACACGTTATTTAACTCAGGGAAGTAATAAAATACCACAGGCCTAAACCTTTATTAGTTCATGTTTCAATATTTCAGAGTTCATAATAATTTGATTTGAATGGAAATTTATGCTCTAGCTACTCATTCACTCATGCTTTATTAAGTGCTTTCTGTATGCATAGTGCTATTTAAGGCATTATGATGGATTAAAACAAACAAGCAAACAGAAAACAAAGCATTTTGCTTTCAAGGAGGTTACAATCTAATTAGGGAGATGAGTTATGTATCTCTCAGAAAAATTCATTTTTCAAATAAATTAAAGATGCAAACAGAATTTCAAGGGCTTAACTTTACTTAAGGAAGTGAAAACTATTAAGAGAGAGTTAGGGCTCTGAAATTGTTTGTATGGAAATATACGCTGTTAATTGTACATGAGTCATTTATTCATCATACATCATCAACAGAGGCCCCTAAAAGACCACTCCCTGGCAACTTGTAGAAGTGAATACTTAGAAATGTATATTTGCAAGTCATAAATGAGACAGTAAAAAAAAAAAAAAAAGTAGCTAGGGAGAGCCTTAGAAATAAGTTACTCTATGTCCAAGGTCTTGAGATTCAAAGGCATTGCCCATGGTTTCAGAGGTAATTCACATAAACAGAAGTGCTGGGCTACACCCCAAGGCCCCAGACACCAAATGCAGTGCTTCTCCCAAAAGCCCACAATGAAGCTGTTTGACTTTCTTGGCCAGCCAGTCTAAGTGAGTAGATGTTCTACTCCAGAATATTGCCTGAAGTAGTAGAAACAAAGCATACAGAAATCAGAGCTCATACCAACAGGATTTAAGTGTCTCAGTCACAACAGCTAACTGTTTGATCTTCAGTGTTTCCCCTCCAATCCACCCTGTACACTGGGCCCTGGTCAATCCACCTAAAAAGACTGCCTTTACCATGTCATGATCACTGCTTTCCCTTGCCTTTGAGTAAAACTCCTATCCAGGCAATCAAGACTCTCAACATTCTCAAGGTTCTAAAGCCACAATGTTCTCAACTACCTTTCCTTGGAAACTGAACCCCCTGTTCCAGCCAGATGGAGATAATCCTGATGAGGATGACAAAGAAGCTGTCAGACTTCATTCTACCCACTGTTCTTTGCCAGGCTCATCATAAAAAGAGGCACAAAGCAGTGTACTTGTCTTTCCAACATCAACCCTAATGGTAAGGTATGGTCTGGCCCTGCCTCCTAAACACAGCCAAATTGTTTCTACTTCCCACCTACACCACCTCTTGGGAGTAATGAATTCATCAAGTGTACCAGACACTCTTTGGGGACAAGGTTTGCCTCACTCAGAGTACAAAAAGTTCTCTCTCACACAGGGATCTGAGCTCACTGCTTCACTGTACATACTATAGTCTTCATCTCTAAGATCTCATCCCCTTCCCGACTTTGTCTTCTCAAAAGAGGCCCAATATTTTGACTTCCTCAGCACTGAGCACCAGACAAGCCCCCAGCCCTACGATCACCCGAACCGCTACTCTGAGTCCCCGTGTAGCCCCATTATAAACTTTACCACTCACTTTAAAATCTCAACTCAATACTGCAGGCCAAAGACAGAAAATCATGGCAAACATGCAGGAAAAAGGTTTTGTTTTTTTACACTATTGTAATGGTGCTTAATCTCTTGATCTTCGAGGTTGCAGCAAAAAGTGGCCCAAGGTACACAGAAGCACTCCCACATTAACTATCATCTTGTCGCTTTTTGCCCAAACATGGACTTTTCTTAGTGTTCTCACCGGCTCCCCTTCCCAATTCATTTTCATCATCACTGCATGGAATAATCTAAAGTAATATTCAAAACTGTATTCCTCATGGTGTGAAAGCCGAAGGGAACAAACTCAAATGTCTCTCCGTTTTTAGTTGCAAAGACATGTACTAAATACCTTATTATGCAACTGTCCACCTGAGCAACATAACCATAACCAAGAATGTCAGGCACACCAGCCAAGACTGTTCACTACATCTGCAGGATGTTCACTCCGTACCAAGGTCCACAGTCCACAGTCCACATTCTCCAATTAATAATCACATGGGTGTCTATCATCTGATGATCACTGCTCTATTACACATCTTGTCCTTTCAACCTATATGTTAATATTTACCCCCAATATTATTTACACATTTATAACAAATCTACTCTCCATGAAGCAGAGTTTACAGAAAGGCATGGTGATTTTTAAACAGCATCTAAATCGTAGCAAAGAGATGTCCTACTATAAAGTAAAGATGAATGATCACCACCTTTCGTTTTTTAAAAAAAAAATAAAAGGTATGAACTGTACACATGCAGCCAATCAGTGATATTTAAATAAGGTCCTTTAAAGAGAGTCTAAACATGTAAACTGTGCAGTGAAAGCAAAAAAGGTGAGGCTGCCCAGCCTCAGGTGGAAGCTCCAGTTCAGCACCACCACTCCCAATGTACAGTGGATGGCTGATGAAAAAAAATACTCCCATTTAAATACTGATATCTTTGGAATGCTATTTTAAATAGTGATATGTTCCTTTGGGTTATAAAATACAAAACAATGTCCCTAACTTTTGTTGTCTTTTTTTGGTGTTAATCAAATTTCAATCATTTCTTGTAGTCATCTAATCCAGGGAGGCTGTTTGCTATTTTCCTATTCTAAGCATAGTAATAGTAGAATGCCCCAAATGCAGACTTAAAATATCTCTGTTACCAGAAAAGGACCATAATCTACTCCTACCTTCTGTTGTCAGACCCTAAACAGGTTCCCAGTCAATGACAAAACAGTCTTCCTTCCCAACCTTAGTTCCATGTCAACTGATCTGTTTATTTCTTTTGTATTTTTTTATTAGTTATTTCTTTAAAATAAAATAAAATAAAATCTTGGGTACAGGCTATGGGGAAAATTTTTTTTGAAATATAGTAAATAGATTTGTGGACCAAGGGAAATAACCTTTACCCACCTAAGGAAACAGTGACTAAACTCACTGTGAAGATGCTTCCTAACACTATACTCCAGTGAACAGTTCTCAAGTGAGGACTACGCACCCCTGGAGGTATCAAGACCTTCTCAGGAGTTCCACAAGGCCAAAGCCAGAAAGGTATTTACATATTTTATTTGTCCTTTCACAAATTTGCAGTAATATTTTAAATCTTTTCAAGGATATTTCTAAATGTTCAAATATATCAAACTATAACTTAGAATTTAATATTTCTAAAATTTTTTAAAAGTATAACTTTTTTATATTTAAAGATGGATCACTGATTTAAAAGAGGAGATTAGATACTTCAAACCCATTAAGGTGGCTATAATATTTTAAACACACACAGAAAATAACAAATGTTGGCAGGGATGTGGAGAAATTGGAACCCTTGTGCACTGCTTGTGGGAATATCAAATGATGTAGCCACTATGGAAAAAATTATGGTGGTTCCTCAAGAAATTAAACATAAAACTACCATATAATCCAGCAATTCCATTTCTGGATATACACTCAAAAGAACTGAAAGCAAGTACTCAGATATTTGTACACCTATGTTCATAGAGCATATTCAAAATAGCCAAAAGGTAGAAGCAACCCAAGTGTCCATCAATGGATGAATAGATAAACAATGGATAAAACGTGGTATATACCTATAGTGGAAAAGAATCTAAAGCTCTACACCTGAAACTAACACAATATTGTACATCACCTATAATTCAGTAATTTTTTTAAAAAAATCAAGAAGCACACACAAAAAATGTGGTGTATGGTATATACATACAATGGACTATTATTAAAACCTAAAAAGGAAGGAAATTCTGATATAGGCTGCAACATACATGAACCTTGAAGACATTATGCTAAATGAAATAAGCCAGCCTCAAAGGACAAATGTTGTATGATTTCACTTACATGAGGTACCTAGAATAGTAAAATTCGAAGAGACAGAAGGTAGAATGGTGATTACCAGGGACTGGGGGAAAGGGAGAAATGGGGAGTTAATGTTTACTAGGTATGAAGTTTCAGTTTGGGAAGATGAAAAGGTTCTGGAGGTGGATGGTGGTGATGGATGCACAGCAATGTGAATGTACTTAATGCCACACAACTGTATATTTAAGAACAGTTAAAAAGATAAATTTTATGTTAGGTATATTTTACAACAATAAAAAATTCAACATATAAAAAAGGGGGATTAGAAAACCTCCTTCTTCAACCCACCACAGCTGTACTATCTAAACTTAAGGATATTTTTAAAAGATGAAACTGACACACCAGAGGTCTCTGATTCATAGAAGGGAAAACTCTACCAAAAGAAAAAAAAAAGGTGCAAAACTGTGAATAGACAAAAACATGAAAGTTATCATTTCTTCGACCTCAAAGATACTGGTAATTTACATTATTGTGTCTAATGCAACAGAACATTTTCAAATAGTTGTAGTATCATTTTGAAATTAAGTACCTAGAATTTAAAGAAAAAGGAAGTGAATATTTTTAAATGCAGGCATAATGAACATTTTAAAAGCCAAATATTTTAACAGCTTTTCAAACTAGAAATGAAAAAAGCTACTGAAGCACTTTACAGGGTAAGCTATTGTATTGCGTTAGCTAACTAAGAAAGCCTTATACAACTGAGATTGCTGAATGCCTACTGGATAAGTCAGTTAAAAAAAAATAAAATAAAATAAGGTATGACAGTGCCAGTTTCCAATGACACTGGAACTCCTCAAATGAAACATCTGGCTACAAATGTGAAGACTGAGTTAATATCCCACCTGCAGAATTGTACTTTTGTCTTACACATGGATTGATCTACAGGTGTAACTGAACTTGCTGTTTCTTTTGTATGAGATGACTACTTGGTGCTGATACTAACTGAAGAATTTTTTGGTATGTGAATGCCTGACAATAAACACTAGCACTGAAACAGTCAACATGTTGAATAACTTTTTGGAATCCCACAGTTTATCCTTGGAACAAGTATGTTGACACTTGCACTCCCGGTGCAAAGGCAGTGGTGGGTAAAATGGCAGGTGCCTTAGCTTGAATCAAGGCAGTAACAGTACTAGAAATCCCTGTATTCTTCAGTGTCACTCACTCATTTGCATTTTTTAAAAAAACAGTCAATTTAACTTAAGAATGCCCTTGACGAAGCAATAAAAATGTTATTAATTTTTGACCCTTGATTCACATCTTTTTGACACTGGATGTGAAGATTAGAAAGTCCACATAAAGCACTCCTGCATAATGACATGCAATGTTACCTCAGCAAAAGCACTCATGATTGATCGAGTTGAGTTGAACTAACTGTTTTTTTTCATGGAGCACCATTTTCATTTCAGAGAATGACCGACAGACAAACTATGATCATTCATACTTCACCTTTTGGCATTTTTCACATCAAGAACAAATGATGTGAACCTGAGCACTTCGTGGAAAACAAATGACTGTATTTGTTGCCAATAATAAAGGAAAAATTAAAATTTTAGAAAACTGTAACAACCACTGTGAGCTTGATAGTTTCCCAATACTTACACTTTTCTGATGAAATTGATGGTAATGTCAATGTATGTGGTTTTGAAATTGTGTAACTAAAGGTGCCAACGTTTGGGAGACTGGCATAACTCAGTGAACCAATGTTTTCCAAACGACCAATGTATGATGTTAGAACGTTGCACATGGATAGAAGATCTATTCAAAGTACAACACAAATGAATGAATTATAACAGAGTACAAAAATTTTCTTGGCGTGATTTCAGATTCCACATTACAACTAATCTTTAAAACCCTATTGAGGTGTCATCCCCATGATTATGTTATGTTATGTAAGATTCCGTCTTGCTAGCCATCATGCTTTAGAGATCCTCCTTGCTGGCTTGATGAAGTAATCAGCCAGGATGGGACGTTCCACATGATATGGAACTGCAAGTGATCTCTAGGAAAGGAAGGTGACCTCTAGGAGCTGAGAGCTCCAGCTCATAGCCAGTAAAAGCTAGGGCTTTCAGTCCTACAGCTACAAGGAATGAATTCTGCCAACCACCTGAGTGAGCTCAGAATCCAATTCTTTCCAGTCAAGCCTCCTGAGAATGCAGCCTAGCTTTCATCTCTATCGTAGCTGGTGAGACTCGAAGAAGAGGACTCGGCTAAGTGGTACCAAGGTTCCTGACCCATAGAAACTGTGATATGATAAATGTATGAGAAAGGAAGAAAAATGGAAACAAACCATCACTATCGTATCTACATGTAGCATAGAGAAAGCTTATCTATAAGCACCTGGAAAAGCTTTTAAAATGCTCCTCCTTCTTCCAGCTACTTATCTATGTGAGGCAGGATTTTCTTCATATATTTCAACCAAAACAACATATTGCAACAGACTGAACAAGCAAGCAGGCACATTTGAGAATCCAGCTATCTAATAAGCAAGCATCAAAGAGATTGGCAAAAACGTTACACGGTGCCACTCTTCTCAATAAATTTTTTCTTTTCCTTTGAAAAATATAGTTATTTTCATGACAACAAGTAATCTTGTGAAGGGATCGTTATCCTAAATCAATTAAATATATTTTTTAATTTCTCAGTTAATTTAATTTCTGATATGGTAAATATAGATAGGTACAATCCGCATAGAAAAGCTCTTTCAGGTCCTGTAAAACAGAAGAGTCAATAAGGGCGTTGAAACCAGCAAGTCTGAGAACTGCTGCAATGTATCTATTTCCTCTATCTCTGCTTCCATGCGTCTATTTCCTTTATCTCTCCCCCTCCCTTCTTCCATTTATCTAGATTTTATCCATTTTTCACATTGGGCCATTCCAGGCAACTGTGAGTTCTCTCCCTTAATGCGTGGAGAACTCATGTGGCCCCCTGGCTGTTGCTTTCTTTTCAGTAAGTATACACTTCTCTCCAACTGGATTGTGAAGCCCTGAAGGAAAGGGACTGTGTACAGCACAGAATAGGTGCTCAAAAACTCTCTAATTATACACTGAAGAGGAATTCAATTCATACAGGCCCCTGGGCTTCACCAATGCTGGAGGAAACCAGAACACAAAGGGCGTGGGATGAGGCGGGATTTAAGACAAACATGAGTCTCAATAAGGTACCTGAAGAGGCAGCTAAGAACAAGGGCATTGATACTGAAATGCAGTGAAAGTAGCAGCAAGTGATATCAGACCAAAAGACCTTTACTTTTCAATAAAACAGGAAGCAAGTTATCTGTGGACCATTTTGGAGCAAAAACTTGAGGAATAAAGAGAGCAACACTATGGGGAAGGCAACAGGGAATCAACAGAATTTTCTCAATGTCTTATTGTAAAAGCAGTGAAAATGCATTAAAATGCATTAAACTGAATAGCAATTGTTATGAACTGAACATAACAATTCAGCCCCGCCCCCCAAGGCTATGTTGAAGTCCCTTGGTACCTTGTGAATGTGACCTTATTTAGAAACAAGGTCTTACAGATGTAAATATCTTAAGTGAGGTCATTAGGGTGAGCCCTAATCTGATGTGATTTGTGTTTTTATAAGAAGAGAAGAGACCCAGAGGGAAGATGTAAAGATGAAGGTAGAGCCTGGAGTTATGCTGCCACAAGCTGAGGAATGTCTGGGCCCAAAAGAAGCTGGAAGGGGCAAGGAAGGCTCCTTTCTGGAGGCTTCCAAGGGGGCATGAGCCTGCCAACACATTGATTTTGAACCTCTAGGCTCCAGAGCTGCGAAAAAAAATTGGTTGTTTTAAGCCACCCAGTGAAAAAAAATTGGTTGTTTTAAGCCACCCGGTTTGGCCACCCAGCTTGTGGTACTTTGCCACTGTGGTCCTAGGAAACAAATACAGCAACAGAAGGCTTCAACTGTCCATAGTCACAGTCCCACGTAGCCCTCCCTGCTCACCCACAGACAAAAGTGAAAGAAAAGGCAGAAAGATCTGAAATGCAAATTTAGTAGCAGCAACCAAAAAAAAAGTTTTGTTTTGTTTTTTTTACTAGAGATTTCCGAAGTGCAGTTTTGTTTTTTTAAGGTTCTGGGAAAATGTCTCTGATCAAACACTGCTGTCAAAACTCAAGCCCACTGAATCTCTATAAATGTGCCTATAAATACAGACAAGGATTATTTATCCATCTTGCATTTCGTCAACCCTTTGCTACAAAAGGAAGTAATCCAGAACCTAATATTTAAAGTTACCAATACTATGACTATGTCATGATGAAAGAAATACGGGAGGGCAAGTGAAACTCTTTCAATTTCTCCAAGATTTTATCAAGCCACCTGCACTTCTGGGCCAAGGTGACTCTGAGCTCACGTGCCGGCCATTCACAAGTGTCAAGATCTTATAAATCTTATCTGTATGAGACACTTGGCATTAAAGCCCATAGACTGTAATTTAAACCCTTTTAACACATACCTGATGTTAGGAATTTATCTTCAGCCTCACACTTTATCTCAACCCAGAAAAACAATGGGACCCTGTGGAGATTTCTAGAGTCATCTGACTTGATGATCCATCCAGGATTCCCTAAACATCAGGTAGCCCCAGTGGTTTTCTAACTATGGTCCCTAACCCATTAGTGGGCAGTGAAATCAATTCGGTATCTCCCAACTTCATTTTTTAAAAAACAATAGAATAAAAAATAAGAGGGGATCATTTATAATAAGGGTAAGCATCCTCCTGAAACTTATTTCATTTGAATACATGTGTTGTTGGTACTGGGTCATAAAGAAAAAACCATTACTGCTGTATTTATCAGTCCATGTCCTGGCAGGAAACAGATGGTTCGCTCAAATTAGGCACTTAGAAGTTTAATAAAGAAACTATTTATAAAGGTTTGCCCAGGGTTAAGGGAAAACATTAAGGGATAGCACTCCTAAGTACTGAGGCCTTGCCATCACCTGGTACCCAAGGGGCCAGGGAAAGGAGTGGATGCAGTACAGCGGAGAGAGGCATGCAGGGAGGGCTGCCTGATGGGAGCTGTGTCCTTTGGTAAAGGGAAGCCGCCAACCCACAATGATGTGGCAAGAAGGGAGCTGCCTCGCGCTGGGACCTCTCCCATGGCTGACCCCAACTAGACACACCAGATAGCAAGAGAGTTTACACTGCTCAGCCTCCCAGGTCACAGGCGTGGGTCTGGAGGGGCAAACAGAGGGCTTTCAGCCACTGTGACTCCATCACAAAACTCTGGAAGCCACCAATATAGTTCACACCATCATCAACTCAGTCTGACCACTTTTACTTCTGGATGCCACATTTTTTCCACATCTGCCCTCAATCCCAATCTTGAATCAAGGCTCTAATCCAATGTCAAAACGCTGATGCAAAAGACTGGCGCTTTTATGAACTCATGATTTATGATCTCAGCTGGGCCCTCAAACACTCCCTGGCAAGCCTCTCATCCACGCTCAGCCTCCCACCTCTCCTACCCCCACCTACGGGGCTCCTGGAGGGCACAGACCGTGTCCCACTGGTCTCCGATCCCCAGGCCGCAATGCCTGGAATGCAGGTGGAGTCACTGAAGTGTCCATTAAGATCCCCAGGCCGCAATGCCTGGAATGCAGGTGGAGTCACTGAAGTGTCCATTAATGGTGAACAGGGAAGCCTCAGGCGGCTCCCTCTCCCTCATTTCCACCCATACTTCCCTTGCCACAGAGGGTCAGCTCCTAAGTCTCATTTCTTGGCCCCTGAAGTTTCCAAGCCCATTTCCTCTTCTGCTTCAATATGTCTAACCTCCACTTCCACAGCCAGGGTGTGGACCAGTTCTCCACCTCCAGTCCCAGCTCCCTTTGTCTCCATCCTCCAGGATAATCGACAGAGAAAAGAAAACCAAACACTATCACCACCCCACCCGGAGCGCCTCACTGGGTCCTCATGCTCTTAAGGCAGTCATAGCGAAGGCCTCCTGGCCTGGACCCGGCCTCCCCGTTATAGCCTCCTTCCTCCCCTTCCCTCCCACAGTCAGCCTGAGGAAACTTTCCATAATGCCATTCTCTTCCCACACCCCCCGGAAACCTGGTACACCTTCAGTCAGAGGCAGACTGCTTCTCTCTCCCATCCTGTCTCTCCAGTACCCTCCTCACCCTTACTGCCCTGCAGATGTCCGTTCCCTTCCCAGGTATAACTCCCAGTGAAACTGGCATGACTTCCCCATCTCTCCCTGCTCCAAAGTCAATGTCAACCACTCCCTCTGTCCACCACCCCAGGGCCCCTCTACCACACTGTGTTGCTTATTTACATTCTTTTCTCTGCCCTTTTAGTCTGTAAAACTGATGGAGCAGGGACTATGCCTTATTTTATGCTGTATCTCCAGCACAAAACACAATGCTTGACCCAATGTCACTCCGTAAAATCTTCTCTGAAGTGACATTTGGATTGTTAAAAGCAACTGTAGCAAAGCATCCACTACTGGGGGCTCTGACTAAGCCCTCGCTGAATACGCGACATACTTTTTCAAGTAAGAGGTTGCAGTCATTACCCATCATTCTTAAGTCAGGTTCCCCACTATCTCCACATCCCTTCCCCAAAATAGGCCATCTATCTATAAATAGGGAAGAGTACAAATTATGTCTAGATATCCCTTGTCAGAAGCCCATCTTTGCTTAGAGGTTACTCTTTCTAGGGTTCGTGTCTATAAATAAAAAGAACAGTAGCGAGACTTGCTCTAAATCTCCCTAAAAAGGTTTCAGAAGTCTATTATCAGAGCTCCCCACATACCCTTAACTTCTGCCTCAAATGAAGCAATAGAATGCGTCTGATCATTTCCCCTGCCAGTGTGGTTCTCTGGTCTTGCTGAGAGTGGTTTAGCCAAAGAGTTGCAGACATCTCTTCTGTTACCTGCCTCCATCACCAAGTGATGCCCCACCAGCTCCTCCTCCAGGGCCCAGGACCACCTGATGAGTTTAAGAGCCTCACCCGAGGCAGAGGACACGCGCAGGACGGGGCGTATTTACCTGGATGATACTTGGCACTGCATCTGATAGAGACTAACTTTAGAGTGAAACCTTTTTAAACATCCTGTCCTCTTGGTATCCCACAATTCCATCTCATTGCAACCCAAAGAGCGAGAGTCCGGCAATCAAAAGAACAGTGGGGCCCCGAGATGGGAGGCAGACCTCATTCGGCAGCCCCAAGATGCAGATACAGTGCCTTTCAAAAATAATGGATCCGGACTTCCCTGGTGGCGCAGTCGTTGACAGTCCGCCTGCCGATGCAGGGGACATGGGTCCGTGCCCCGGTCCGTGAGGATCCCACATGCCGCAGAGCGGCTGGGCCCGTGAGCCATGGCCACTGAGCCTGAACGTCCGGAGCCTGTGCTCCGCAACGGGAGAGACCACAACAGTGAGATGCCCACGTACCGCAAAAAAAAAATAACGGATCCACCCAAATTGAGATAGTCCACAATCATTTTTAAAATCCACATGAAATTAATGAATAAAATGCTGAAAATCAAACATTGTTCAAATATATGGGACAGCATGGCACAAATCTTCATGAAACAAAAACATATGATGTTCCTTCACTGACAATCCAGAACTGCCAAGTACTCAGTCTCAAAACTCTACAAAGTGTCAGAATTTGAAGCTGTTATTAAAGACAATCAGTGTGGCAGATATAATGGACCACTAAACTACTGCCTACAGCACATGTGGATGTGATGAGGTATCGGAAGATAATCAAGAGAAAAGTTGCATTTAGACTTTCTTTTTAAAACTACACCACAAATAAAGATTTCAAACTTACAAAACATTGTGTTGAATACAAGGTCATTTTCATTTTTGTGAAAGAAAACGATGTGAAATTTGATATAATTTAACGAGCATCTCTGGTATACATACTATATATCAGGTACTGTGCTAAAAATTGGGATAGGAAAATAAATAAGACTCATTCTTTGTTCTTGAATAGTCCACAGTAGAGTAAGGGAGACAAAATGATTGCAGTATGTGGCAGAGCCCAGCTAGTCGCTCTCCTATGTCCAAGGGGACTACTTTCCCAGACCGTTGCATCTAGACGGTGCACATGGCCGGTCTCACCAGTAGCGCGCTGACACAAAAGTGATGTCTGCCACTTCCAGGCCAGACCCCACGCCTCCTGTGGCATCCTCCACACTCTCTTTGTTCATCAGTTAGCACAGTGCAGGGGATCTGCAGAAAATGCCAAAGCCAAAAGGAACAGTGGGCAGCTGGTTGTATGGGTCAGAGCCCGCACCTTCCGCCCAGAAAGAGAACCCTTTGCTGGGATAAACCACTGTCCTTCAGGGGCTGTCTATTAAGTTGCTAGACCCGGACCAATAGACAGTATAATGTAAGATGTAGTTTTCAAAACGAAAGCACAGCATAGGGAGCTCTAGGAACACAAGAATGTGGCCCCCCAAGTGATGGTGACGGGGAAAGGGAGGGAGGGAATTCCTAGAGAAAAGGCAACTGGAGACTCATCCCAAAAGATGAGCAGGATTTACCTGGGGTGGGGGAAAATGTGACAGAATACTATGTTGCACGTACGAATTTAAAGGGTACAAAGGAATAGAGAAGATACTGGACCGGTAAGCAAAGTGGGTTTTCACCTAAAAGCAATGTAGAGCCATTCAAATATTCCCAGCAATACTCCAGACATGATCAGATTTGCAGCTGTGAAGTCCTCAATGGAGAACAGTTTGGAAGAGTTGGGAGCTAGGAAAGGCAGAAAGGCCAGTTACTGGTCTGCTGCAGTTCCCCATGGTAGGAATGAGAAACGCAAGGTTTGGTGCAAAAAAGAGGAAGCAGATCAAAGAGGCAGCATGTAGAAGCATCAAAGGAACTTTCTGACCAACTAGACAAGTGGTAGAATATGGAGGATGAGAGGTCATCAAGGAATGAAGGATTTCCAGGTTTCTGGATTAGATAACCAGGTGAATGGTGGCACCAGAAATGGAGAAACAGGCTCCAGAAGAATGCAGAGAAGCAGATGTACAGAGAACAGGCTGGGCTTGAACTGTACGTGGGACATCAAGGAAGTGAAGTCCACAGGCTGGTGGATATTGAGTTCTATAGTAAGTACAAGGCTAGGGGTGTGTGCTTGAGGGTAGCTGAAGCCATGGAATGGATGAGATCCGACTGAAAGAAAGGCCAGAACCCTGAGCCGCCAGCACAAAAGGAAACAGTATTGAGAGCACCTGCAAAGACAAAGAAGAGAAAGACATGTTTAAAAATCCTGGAGGGGCTTCCTTGGTGGGGCAGTGGTTGAGAGTCCGCCTGCCAATGCAGGGGACACGGGTTCGTGCCCCGGTCCGGGAGGATCCCACATGCCGCGGAGCGGCTGGGCCCGTGAGCCATGGCCTCTGAGCCTGCGCGTCTGGAGCCTGTGCTCCGCAACAGGAGGGGCCACGGCAGTGGGAGGCCCGTGTACGGGGGAAAAAAAAAAAAAAAGCCTGGAAAGCTCATGGGTAAAGAGAGTTTTAAAAGATGAGGTATCATCAAAAATAAGGACTGAAAAGTAACCATGGGTTTTAGCTGTCAGATCTTAATAATCTTGTTGAGAGCATTTTAGCTGGAGAATAACTTATACTCAGCTATTGGGAAAGGTAATAATGGAGACTAGAGCATAATTATTCCTTCTATGAGGTGTCCTCAGCTCCAGGTGATGGTTGCCATGTGGGAAAGTAAAGCCCAGTATTCTCAGGGCTTCTGGTTGTTTTTTCCCTAAAAGAAGACAGAACTCTGGATTTTTCCATGAAATCTCAAAATATTTAAACATGGCAACTAAGTCAAAATATAACACTGAGCAGAACTTAAAAAACATGTCTGTGGGTCATAGCAGGCCCCAGGAGCCCTGTGTTTGCAAACTCAGAGGCTGCTCAATGCAAGTCAAGTAACAGAACCAAAACCAAGTTAGAAACATGTGCCTTGTTGATGGTGAGTCAGTCCTATCCACATGCTGGAAAGAATATCTAGTCCACACATTGGGAGAGGAGAGAACTGAATAGGAAATAAAGCACTCTAGTCAGTCAGTGCCCAATAAACTTGAAAAGCATTCTGGGAATCCAGTGTGGTATACATCTAGCTTATGTGTACAGGAAACTTAAAATCTGGAAACGAGACATCCAAAGCTGAAAAATTCAGGAATTCAAGAATTCTAATTTATTCCTCCAGGTTAGTCCCATACAATATCATACCAGATTCTCGTTACTGCACAGATTCTTACATTGATCTCACAGTTCATCAATAAAGATAATTGCTCTTATCTTCATTCAGATCCAGGAAGCTGATCTCAACTTGCAAAACAAACAAATTATTCCAAATATCTGAATACAGAGGAGATACATTTTGAAAGTCAATCAGATGTTTCTTTACTTAAAAAAAAAAACTATCCTCATACATACAGATCCGCAAATCTTCTTAAAAATTCCATCATACCCACTACCCCATGAACTCAACGTTCATATTATCTCATTCAACTCCTGAACTCACACACACACACTATACACTCATTTACACTTTTGTTACTAAACAAATCTCTCCCTTATTTACTTACATATAAAATGAATGTTCAATTTAATAAGTTATTTGAGCACCTGCTGTGAGAATTCATTCAGGGTAGGAGTGGAAAGACAGTTGCTAATAACAGGTTGGTCCATAGGCGTCTAAGACATAGTATCTGCCATCAAATGAGTTTAATAATCAAATTAGTTCAGTGATACCAAAAGATTAGTGGTAGTAGATTAGTGGCTCTCAATCCTGGCTGGGCATTTGTATCATCTGGACTTTTTTTTTTTTTTTTTAAATACCTATGCCCATTCCAAACCCACTGAATGAGGATCTTAGAGAAAGGGACTCAGGCATTTGTATTATTTAAAATGTTAAATGTTAAAATTAGAGGTAACTAATGATCACCCAGGGTTGAGAGCCCTGCAGGATACGGCTCAATTACCCATTCATCTGTGACACGTAATTTTGATGATTAATTAACTAATTACTCAATGATCCCCACCTTGACTACTTAAGACCATCTCCTCTCCACTAACTACTTAACTGAACTGGATTTACAGCCTTGGACAATGACAAACTACCAGGCTCCAAAGACAAGCCACCCCATAATTCTTGCCCCTTGGTCAATTCACCTCACCAGGAGAGTTCATCAAATGGCAGGGAGGGGGAGGCCACAGGAACCTCAAAGTCCCAGATTTCAGAACATAATTAAAGCCTTCCCCAAAGCTCCCTCCGTCTCTTCAGCATCTTACCTACTTCTGGCCTTATCTGATGCTGATTCAGCTGGCTCCCCACATTCCACAAATACCAGTTTCCTTTGTTTCTTCTCAGTTGGAGGTGGCTACTTCTCTGCTGCTGCCCACAAAATCCAGAATGGCTTCCTTGGGCTTCACTTACCTTTCAGAGTGTACAAACCTCAACTCTATCCTCAATCTTGACATCTGCCTTTCTCCCATCTAAATTATTCAGGGCCCCGGAAGAAACGGGCTTAATTTACATTCATGTTCCCGCTAAACTTGTTTCTTTACCTCTTTACCCCTCTACCTGTATATCTCAGAGATCTTACCCAATTTTTCCATTTGTAATTAGACTGAGGAAGATCCTACATACTTGATGCAAATCCTGCAATACTTGTCACAGAAATTAGACTTCTCCCTATAACATAGAGACCTATACTGTAAAAGATAAAATCAAGAGGAGTTTGTGGATGTCCCATCCCTTTGCAAGAAACACAACTGCTATCATTAGGTTGACAGGTTACTGCAGCAGTTTGTAGATGGAATCGTCTTTTTAAAACAAACTCTAAAAAAATAAATTAGATAAATTACACTGCATAATGACCTACTAGCGTGTGTATTAATGACTGAGAGTAAGGACCTGGAGACATAGTTCCTGGGTTCAAATCCCAATTCCACCATGCACTAGTCATATTTCTGTGTTTCTTTTTCCCCCATCTGTAAAATGGGGATATTAGTACCTAGGTTATGGAGTCAGTCATTTAATATATGTAAGGCACCTAGAACAGTGCCTGCACCAAGTAAGCACAATTCATGTTTGTTGTTGTGTTATTACTACTGAGTAAGAGCTTAAAACTTTGCTGTCCAGGGAAACAAGCCTTTTAAATCTTTCACCTATTTAAAGACATTGAATTTATGCCAAACTGTTTTCCAAATTGAATTTTGACATTTCTGGTCTTTTCCCATCATTTTCTAAATTAAATGGATAAAAGCATGGAATTTATCAGAGTATTTCTTGACATTTTAGTTCCATTAGGAATACCATTTAATATTAGTTAAGCCTTGTTATGATTACAATGCTATTTAAAATGAAACTATGAGAGAGGAATATTTTGGGAAGGAAAAACATCACTTGCCAGTTATTAAATTGAGATTTTAAAAGCCGAAGAAGGGAGGGAGAATTTTTAAGTTGCAGATGGCCTTTAAATGTCACATTCACCAATATATAAACGTAAACACAGAAAAATGTAATGTCTGGTAATAACAGTAAACTGATCAATACAATTATATTATGGGATATGTGATATTATAAATTATACTTTCAGTCCAGAATATCAATAGCTTTTTAACACCTTTTAAGATCAAATTACAATGCATTAAATATCATACAGTTAGTTCCCCATGTGTTATTTATAAGCTTATAGCTTACTTCTATTACTTGGACAGCTCCAAGTATTAAACTTCTAAATATACAAAGTTTTAGAGATAAATTATTTTTAATAACAATTAAAAATAAGTTTATCATCTCAATAAAGCAACCCTTCAATGAGATCTACTTTAATAATTTGCCTAGAATAACACTGTTAGGTTTAACCCTAGCTTACTTTAGGGAAATATGATTTCAAGGACAACTGGTTACTTGTGTAAACCTCAGTTTTCAACTGGATTACACAATATAATCAGTACACTACTGTAACAATGGAAGAAAAACCATTGGGTAAATACTCATACAGTCATACAGGCCACTTTGATTATTTTCTCTCTCTGCCTCAATTCCATTAGTAAAGAGTCCAGCTTCTGAGATTATATTTTAGATATTAACAGATCATTCACTATGCTCTTCTCCAACTCTTGGCTGTTCAAGGCAACATACACATGTATTTATCCAGGGTGGAATTTTTTCCTATATAATAATTCTTAGTGGAGGCACAGAGGTGCAAGAGATTTTCTTAAAAGCCTCAACTATATATTTAGAAGAAACACAATTACTTTTATGCCTTGCATAACCTAAAAGACATTAAAAGAAATTACATCTTTCCATTCTCGAAACTGGCCAACTCACCATTTCGACAGTTCTCACAGCACGAGAACAAATATTAAGAGAATCATTGGCCTCTAAAGCAAGAGTTTATGACTTGTCCTGTTTGAGGAGGATTTGGGGCGAACAAGATATCCCATTTGAGGATTCAAAAAAATAAAAAGATGCTCTTGGATGCCTTCATTTAAAATTTCCATTAAAGAAGAAACAGAGGCCCAGCATGTTACCCAAAAATACGAGTTTCAGAGGCCAGCTAGGTCTTCTGAACATTTAAGCGTGCACTGCACACTTAAAAACACTCTTCCAGAGTTCCACTTAATTTTCACTTGCTCCTGACTTCAGGGACAGAGCTGGGGACACTCTTTGTCATCATTTCAATAGTCACCCGGGACCTGACACAGCCCACACACTTAGTAAATGTTGATAGACTGTGTGGTGTTAAAGTAAAAATAGCAAAGTGCAGACTGGTGTAAGCACACAGCATCCTTCCACCTGAGCTCCTGCCTCAGTCACTGAGGGAAACCAGCTCACGGGGCTAAAATTCCAAGGGCTACATCAGTTATAACTTCCGAGTATCTGATACTTGAACCAATCAACTTTCTAACCCAAAGAGTAGGCGTAGGGCGGGCCTTAGCAGGTCAAAAATCACACCTGAGGTTAGCAGCACCTTCAAGCGTTCCCTTGAGATCTGTTCGCTCAAACAACTTCTAAAGCAGTGCTTGTCAAACTTCAGTGGTCAGTGCAATCACCTGAGAGCTTGTTTTAAAGCAGACTCTGAAGCCGTGGGCTTGGACTGGGTCACCAGATGGTGCCTTTCTAACGAGCCCCCGAGTGATTTTCATGCTGCGGTACCCACGCCACCCTTGGACAAGCAAGGCCCACAAACGCCCATAAACGCCCAGGTCAGTTATATTAGCAACATCCAGAAGTTGCGGCCACAGGTTGTGAAAACTCAGGTCGCCCAGGTGCTCTGCGTCCCCCAAGCGTCGCCACCCTGTCCTCGGGGCACCTGGCAGGTGCCGAGGCCGCGGAGCGCTCCCGGGGAGCCCGCTCGCAGCCGCGCCCCCTCCTCTGCCCCTCCCGCGCGCTCCCCGCGCCGCGCCCACCTTCTCCCGGGTCTTCAGGTACCGCTGCAGCGCCTGCTGCGTGAGCTCCCGGACGTGCAGCTGGCCCTCCTTGCAGGGCACCACGATGCCGGTCCTGCCGAAGCACACGGTCACTTTCATCCTGGCCCCCGGCGACCACGCCGGGCTGGGCCGGGCCGAACAGGTGTCTGGGCCGGCCGGCGTGGCCCCACTCTCGGGGGCCGCCGGGCGCGGGAGGGCACAGAGACCCCGGGGCGCCTCTCCCCGGCGCCCCTCAGGGCCGGGGGCTCGCAGCAGAACCCCTTCGCCCTGGGCAGGCGGCCGCCGGCGGGCGGGAGTCGGAGAGGAGGCGGCAGCGGGGAGGGCTACCTCCCAGGTGGCGGGGGGCCGGGGACGCCGCGGTCCAGGGGCCCGGCTGCTCCTCCCGCTCCTGCTCCGGCGCGGGCCCGGCCCAGGCGGCTGCTACCCGCCCGCCAAAGCGAAACTGCCGGCCCGGCCCGGCCCTGGCCCTGGCCCTGGCGCTGGCCCTGGCGGCGGCGGCGGCGGCGGCGGCGGCGGGGCCGGCCCCAGGCCCCGGGCTGGAGTGGGCGGCGGCGGCGGCTCGCGGGGCCGGAGTTGGGAGGAAACTTTTGCGCCGGCTCCCAACTCCTCCGCGGCGCGCCTCACTCTGGGCTCCCGCGGCCCCAGGGCCAGCCTGGGCCCGGCTCTTAAAGGGGCCGCGGCGCTCCCCGGGCCTCGCAGTACACTCGGCGGTTCGGGGCGGGGGCCGTGCGGGGCGGTAACCGGAGCCCGGAGACTTCGTCCCCTCCGTCGGTCTCTCCCTGACTCTGTCCCTCCCGCACACACATGGAGCTCTAGGGAATTGTAACGGGACCTCAGAGCTTCTCACCGGGGGATTGAAACCGGATCTCATAAAGCACACTCGAGGGAATAGCTGGGAGACTGCAGAGCTACACCCTTAAAACTAGGGGATTGGAGTAAGATTCTTGGAGAGCCCGGGAGCAGGTGCTTCTCGCCACGCCCACCAAAAATACCCCGAGGCTTGAAGGCTCACAGGTACTGTGCTGCTAGGGTGGCCACAGGGCCTGTTAGGAACTTAGTCTGAAGCACAGCGTCGCATCTGCCCCCTGAAACTCTTTGATGGTAAAAATGAAGGGATTCTTGGAGGCAACGTGGCAGTGGAAACGGTTCCTTTTACGGAGAACACTCAGTTTTCCCCCCAGAGGTCACATCCCAGACCCAGTTATGATGGCGTATGTTCACATATATCCTTCTGAAATGTGCTTCCTGTTGTGCATTTGACTAGAAAAAAAAACATTTCAACACGTTTAGGCTCATGATTTGGCAGGTGTGTATCCATCACCAATTGAAATTGACATATCTGGGGGGGGAAAAATGAACAAATAACATCTGTACCATTTTTAGCTCACACATGAATGAGCTCCTTTGAGCCTAACAATAACCCTGTATTATTCTTCCCGTTTCATCGTGAAGAACAGTACCCAGGGGGGTTAAGGGAATGAGCTGACTATGGAGTTAGTTATGCTAAGAGGAACTCTGGTTCTTCCAACGCTGAATCCCTGGTCTCCCCACACAGTTTTCTTCACAATCCAGCTCACTCAACAAGTTCCTCAGGGCTACATCATGTATTTCTCTAAAAAAGAGATTTGTTCCAATGTCAAGATGCACTTAAATTGAATTTGAATTGCCTAGGACAGTATAATAAAGCACAGGAGATTAAATTTATGGGCTCATGGGCTTTCACTTTTAAATTTTTTAAATTCATTCATACATGCCATATATATGTGTGTGTGTGTGTGTGTATATATATATATATATATATATATACACACACACACACACACAAATACATGGTCTTCTATGTACAGGGCCTTATATAAGGTCAATGGCATCAAAGAAAATCATGTGGACCAAGAAGTTGATTTGAAAAAGATGTATATTAGTATTAATTTGGTTGCAAATCCAATACAAACTAATTTAAATAAACTAAAGACAGGACCTATTTCCTTATAAAATCAGAAAAGCCAAAGCTCACTCCTTTGAGGCAAGATTGAATCCAGAAACTCAAACAAAGTCCTCAAGAGGCGTTTCTCTCCATCTGTTGGCTCTGTGTTCCTCCTCCGTGTTGTCTCCATTCTCAGACAAGCTCTCCCCAGAGGAGGCAAAGATGGCCACCCCCAGTGTTTCAGGTTTACACAGCCTTAAAGCCAGCCATCTCAGACATCAATGAGCCTTTTCCTGGTGAGGACTTGCATATCCAAGCTTAAGTCACATACTCTCTCTCTGGCGAGAGGAATGCAGCATTTATTGGCCACGCCTGATTCACTTGCCACTAAATCATATGGTGAACCCCAACAGATGAGACAAAAAAAAGAACATTTAGCCATGACAAAATATAAGCTTGCTTCCCACCCTCAAAAGTCTTATAGATAGTAGAGGCAACAAGGCCTACAGATGTGAGAAGTTAAATAGAAACTACAAAACAACAATGAACGTGATAATTCTACTGAACATTATTGATTTAGATACATGCTAGGCACTGTTCTAAGTGAAGATAGATATAGATAGCTATTACATATGTACATGTATATACATACATGTATATGTATGCATCATGTTATGTATCTACATCTTATTTTCCTTTGCAATAACCTTATAAGAGAGATGCTTTTGTTATCTTCCTTTTAGAGATGAGGGAACTGAGACCAAGGAAGGTTAAGATCACATTTCTTAGAAAGCAGTGGAGACCAGATTAAAACCCAGGGTATCTGACTCCAGAATCTTCATAGTAATGGCTATGCTGATCTTACATGGGAAGTACCAAATGAGCAGGGCTAACAAATACCAATGCAGGGCATTCATATGTGACACTTTTAATATTGGGTATTATATGGACATGTAGAATGGTACAGAGCAAAAATTCTTAGCTGATGAGATAAACTTGCATGTAACCATTCTTTAATGCTTCATGGCTTTTTTTCTTCTTCTTCTTCACACTTGATCCAGACTTCTCCTCTTCTGCTCAGATAATGAATAGCTCCTGCACTTCACATCACAAAGTTCCTCTTGGCCCAGCTTTAGCCCCTCCCCAATACCTAGAGCCCAGACCCACTGTCCTGGCTTTGAGAAGCCCCAAGTGAACCACGAAGAACACCCAGGCTCTCCAAATCCCACTCACAGAAGGAGCGGAATCAGGTCTCGTGAATGCAGCAGAGGTTGTGAGGTATGAGATGAGGAACAGATGAAGGTGGGCACAGATACGAACAAGGCATTGTACAGTCCTGAACACTATGACCCAAGCTAGTATTATAAAAAGAGTTTAGCGTTTACATTTCATGTTTATTAAATAGCCAGATTTAATTTGTTATTCAACCTTATCACAGCATACACAGAAACAATTTATCATATATTAAGAAGCGATAGAAGAGAACATGGTGGCAACACAGAGACAATCAGGCCCAGCAAATTCCTAAGTCAGTATTTCATGCCCCGTGGGACCTCCTGGGCAGAAGGCAATAAATAATTTGCCTTGATTGAGTAACACTAGAGGATTCTAGGCCTGGGCTCCATTTTCTTGTTTTGCCTGTTGGAGAGGTAAATATTGCCTGCGGTGTGATATTTTCCCATTTGTTATCCAACAGCTTAGCATGCTTTGGAGTAGCCTGTGAAAATATGTTATGCAGAGAACAACAATACTGACTGATATTATTAAACTGCTCTGTGTTATGGAAAGTATAACTAAAATGTCAGGTACCATTGGGTGTATATTGAAGAATGATAATTTTTAATATATAGTTGACCAGTCATCCATTTTGATGTTTTGCACTATTAAGAAAGAAAATATTTTTACCTTTCAAGGAATTATTTATAACAAGCACTATTTATCACAAAAAAATTAATTGAATTGGAGATAATCTTTTTTCTAAGACCCTTGGAACAATTAGTATAATAGATTATGTTCTTAGCTTCCTTATGAAAGCAGGTGCCAGAGAAACAGCATAAGAGAAAAATGGGTATGATTTTTCATTCTTTCCTTCCATATTTAAAAGCAAAGTGTTTGGCTTATTTTCTTTAACTTAGCAAGAATAAGCTTTTCTTAAGAGATGTTTGTCTCTAAATGCCTTATGGCATTCATTTGTTGACTGTTTCTATAGGTCTCCTTATAACATAAATATTTTACACCCTGAAAAGAGTGTTGTGGGTTAGCAGCTTTTTGAAAGGTTCTTAGTTATGCCTATTCTGTAAGTAAGACTCGTAAGTCTCCATAATGTTTCACCTAGACCACCCCTCCTTATACTGATTTCTACTCTATGAATGTTAGTATCCTACTTTGATTTATGTTTTCTTAAAAGGACATAAATCCTTTTCATCCTGAATCATGAACTGAGTGCCTCTTTTAAAAACAAAATAAACAAACCAACACAAAGCAAGGAAACTGTTCCAACGGTGTTTCATTGAGAGCTGATCATTAGTTAGATGATTTTCCTCATGGTGTGATCTCTTCCTCTGAAGCATATTAGGGTCCATGAGTGCCGACCACTAGAAGTAGGTTCTACTCAGAGTAGCACCGGGTCCTCTCACCACTAGGCTTCTGTGAGAGAGTTAGATGGAGGCCAAAGGCAATGGTCAAGGGTGCTCTCAAACAAGCTCAGTTATCCAAGGAAAGATCCTGAACTGAGGAGAGCTTGCAATCAAGACTTCTCTTTTCAATCTTACTCCCTTTACCTAAGACCTCCTTCTGCCCCCCATTTATATCCCTTGAATTCAGGAAGTGAGTTGGTGTTTGTGTAACTGACAGAAGGTAGAGAAAAGAGCTGAGACTTGGCACCAGATTCTTCAGTGTGTAAAAAGAATACAGGCAGAACTAGTAGACTGGAGCTAGACAGACCTATGTGCCTAAGTACTCTGCCACTTACCACCTATGTAATCTTCGGCAGTCTCCACTGTGCTCCTTTATGAAATGGGGTAACAATCCTATTTTACGGTGTAGCATACATAAAGCACCCAGCACATAGAAGATGAAATGTATTGCCCTCTTCCACCTTTTATTCTATTTACTAACATTTCTAAATGCCACTTATTTTCACTGGGCTTGAAACTACTTCCAAAAAATAATATATCAAATGATACTTGAAAAGAAATAAATCAATGATCATCAGTGTCAACAATTTCTAAAGCCCAAGTATTACTTGCTTTGTAATGAGGGTGTCACACTCATAGCAAAAATAGTAAGATTTGTATTATATGTCACAATCTACATATTATTTAACTCGACGCTCAAAAAATAATCCTGGGACATAATAGTCGAGTCCCTGAGAATCATAGAAGTACAGAGCTGAAAGGGGCCTTGGAGATTATTTGTACAATTTCCTCATTTTATAGATGAGGAAACAAAAGCCTGGAAAGGTCAGGTGACCAACCAAATTCAGGACCCAGATCCTCTGGTTCATCGTCCATTGCTTCTTTACTTCCCTGCCTTCTGGTAATGAAATGTAGAACAAGAGATATGACCAACATTGCCTTAAGGCGTTGAACTTTCTTTGGCCCAGAAGGTAATGGGAAGGAGCTCATTTTTTTATCTGTTCCTAAAGTTTCCATTTAAACTAAAGGTTCTGAACCCTTGTCCTTGCCACAATTGTAAATCTCAAAAAGAGTTGCTGAGTGTTTAGATGACTGTTACAGAAAATAGAAAACCGTCAAAGGATTTTAAGCAGGACAGTGACATGATTGGATTTGTGCTTTGAAGAATACAGGGGACCTAGGAGAGAGACAGAAGCCCTGCTTAGTTCATTCATTCAATAATTCATTTCTTTGTGCAACAGTATTTACTCAACACCTATAATCTGCTGAGCACAAAGTGATCACAAAGCTTAGACTCTAGTGAGGAAGACAGATGATAAATGACTAGCCAAATGAACAAAATATTTGCAAATTGTGATAAGGTGTAATGAAGGGTATAAACAACAGGCTGCATGATAGGGAACAACGGGGTAAGAGAGAACCTGTTTAGACCGGAAAAACAAGAGAAAACAGGACTTTGTGAAGAACCTGGAGAAAAAAGGAATAGCAAATGCAAATATTCCTGAGATAAAACAGAGACTGGTGTGTTACAGGAATTAAGAGAAAGCCAGTTTGGTTGGAGCATTAATGAGCCAGGAGAGAGATGCAGGGAAGGAGGTTGAAGAGATTATCTACAAAGTGACTCAGGTGATAAAGATGTTGAGGAAGGGCAGATTCGAGAGATCTTTCAGGATGTGTGACAGATCAAAGCCGGCAAGCTTTTAGGAGGAGTCCAGAAAGAGTCAGGTTTCTAGTTAAGAGGTGACATTATTAATTAAAGCTAGAGAATCTTGAAAAGGTTGGGGGAGGACTGCAGATTGTGGGAAAAGAAGAGTGCATTCAGTCCGGGACATTTTGAGTTTGATGTGCCTGCAAGGGAATCAGGTAGAAGTGTTATCTGGAAATGTAAGGTTTAAAGGTCAGGAGAGAATCTGGGGACTAGAGATTTAGATTTAGGGGCCGTAGATTTGGAGGTGAACTCATCCGAATGGAGATCAGCCAAAAAAAGGAGTCTAAAAAGAAAAGGCATAGGACTTGGACTAAAATCCTGGAGAATGCCAATATTGAAGAAGAGAGAGATGCAGAGAAGTTACACACGTGTATGATGATGCATCATTAATTACAAGTTACTATTTTATCAGATGTATAAAGTATTATCAATGTCAAAAATATGATAAGAAAGGGTGCTGCTGCCCTAGTGAAGACACAATGATGAGAAGAGGAAATTGAATGTTACAAATGGAAGGCAAGATGGTTTGACTGGAACAGAGAGCGCAACATAGGATACAAGGCTGTAAAGATATGGGAAGAAGGAAACGATTGAGGGAAATAATTGAGGGAGAGCTGTAAGATATAGACAAAGGAGTTTGGATCTGTTTCACCAAAGAAATATCCTCCTGGTGCTTGATCAAAGGGGTAATATCCATAAAATAGCATTTGATTGTTATTATTCTGACATCTTCATGTATAAAGAATCAGAGTAGAAACTAACTGAAATTTGGGGAGAATCCAAAAGAAGAATGTTCGAGTCAATTGCATAAAACTATATTGAAGTGAAACATCATGTACGTACATAGTTGTAGAATATCCCCGCCCGTACATGTGTTTATACAAAGTAGTGGACTCCGCGATTGCTTAATGTCCAGCCCTACTACTATTCCATGCATGGGAAACAGAGGGTGCCACATGACTCAGGGTTCAGTCAGGCAAATTAAAAACAGACATCTCAAACAGAGGGAACTGAATACAAGAAGTTCATTACACTGTTGATGGAAGTGCTGAAAAACCAAAAAGGAAGTGCAAGGCAACTTAGACATTCCCCGCAGCAGGAAGCTGCATCTTTCTCTAGGATTGGCTGGATGCAGGGAGGAAGTAGTGTTAGCAGAACCCAGAAGCTGGGCAGCCTGGCAGGAACTAAAACCATAGCAGGGACTGCCTGGCTGAAGCGGGGGGCTCAGAGAGAGGGGCTGTCCAGGGGTGGTCTGGAACTATAAGAGGCTGTGTCATGAAAACACAGCCAGAGGAGAGAGATACGGGCAGGGCGGGGATATCCATACCCCAGGATTCCTTTCTCCCACCCTCCTTGCTTCCACTACGCTCTCACACTTGCAGGGAAACATTTGGGAACAAACATGATGACTGGCCTAGAAGGTCTTTCCTGGCGAGCTTCTACAGTATTTCATAAATCGACATTTTAAGTCTCACAAATATTTTAGATGTAGGAAATGTGCTAATAATATTCTCAATTCAATTTGATATATTTATGAAAATACATTTTTCTCAACCTAGGCTAAAGTCATGCTTTTCTCAAGAGAAAGTACTTTGACATTTTAACAGTGAAATGTATAGGCTTTCCCTTGGTTGCCAAAGTAACTATTAATTTCCATCATTTAAGAAATAAAAAAATCCCTACTCTTGCTCAGTCATCAGACTCAAATTAATAGTTTTGTTTAGCTTTGATTACACAGGACTAGAAGCAGCAAATCCCAAAATCCTATTAATATTGAATGCTGAAGATGTCTAACTACAGTGCTATCTGATAATATTTCATTTATCTTATATGCTGTAATTTTAGACACTAATCCATGGATTCATGATGGAATCTTTGAAGACTATCCAAGTTTAAATTTGTGATTCCTTTGTATAAAATTATTTGAGAAATCCATTAATACTTTACCACATGTATACATGAATAATAAGTAATTTTTATTGCAATACTATCAGGAAAACTTGATTTAATTAGTTTTTTTCCTTCAAGAGTGTACACTCCTGTTAGGACATGTTAGTTACAAGTTTTTGCAATTATCTTCAAACTCCTTTTTATATAACTGGAATATAAATATAATAAAGAATATAAATAAGTTACACATGGACTTCAGTGTATCTTATGAGACACAAAAGGGTAACTTCACAGCAAATAAAAAGAGCTATCAATTTGCCAAGTGCATAATACATTTTTGGTACTTGATACCCCCAAATGGTGGTATAAATGATGAGTAGCCTATGTTGGTCATGACCTCTACAAAACTAAATGAGATTTTTCTAACTGTAAGTTTCCTTATTGCATCCCCAATATAAGGTCTTTGAAGAACTAGAATAGCTACTGATTAGACCAAGAGTGGTCCCTAATTCAAGGACAACCATCCATAGGCTAACTGATGACCCATGACATAACCTGATATTAAGAGCTATACCTGGTAAAGTAATTGGTGATTAGCAAAGCCAAAGAAACTGGTTCCTTTCTTCTATGTAGGCTGGAGAATAAAGAGAATTCGCTGCTTGTTAGAGAAAGAGTTGAAAGCCCAATTCAATTCTTGAGGCCCCAGTGGTCCATGAGAAAGGAGAAGGCACTTTTGGAGCTGCCTCAGCTCTTCATTGATCTCTTAGTACCAATCTACAGCATTGTCACAGTAACCACCACTCTCTACCCAAATTATTTTTTCATTACATTATTCTGAGTGAGGCCCGTCTTTAAACCAAACCAAACAACAATCTGTAGCAAAGAACACAAATATTAATAAAGAAGAAATAAGTTCACAAACAATAAGTCATTGACCCAAGGGTTTTAAAATATATTGTTGCCAGAATGAAACCTGGACATACTAGCAATGAACTGCATCATAAATGGGGGTAACCTAGCAGTCCACAGATACTTCGGTAAATTTTCTTGAGGAAAGAAATTTGAACACTACTTGGCAAGAGTTGGTAAGGATACCAGGGTTAGGAAAATCCAGCCTAAGAACAGAGTCAAGGCATGTGACTTTTCTGCATTCCAGGATAGAGAGATGAATGTTTCCCTCTGAAGTCTCAAATAAATAACTGCATCTGAAAGTTGTAAACATGGCAAACACACCCAGAGGCGAGGAACCCGCATTCGTGAAAAATAACACGTTAGGAGAAATTTCTTGGAAGAACATTGAACCCTCCTATAGTAATAGTGTAGGCTGTGATGCATCACACAGATACCCCCCTTTAGGACTCTGAGCATTCATTCTCCTGGTGCTGGGATCGTTGACAGCTGAGGCTCTCAGCCGAATTGCTGTCCAGGAATTTCCCTCAATGGAATAGAGCCTCCCTGCCTGAAATCATGTCTCATTCACGGTGCAGCCCATGTGCTCACATTCATTGAGTGATCTATGACTGAGGAGAGTGGAGGGGAGAAGGGTGTAAAGGTCCAGATCCTCTGCCTTAAGACTGGTCAACTCTGAATGGTCATCCCACTCACAGTAGAACTTTGTTGAAAGTGCATCCCTATGCAATTCGTTTCCTTCACTTCCACATAAGAATTGATTTTGAGCACACTCTCCAATAAATTTCTACATATGAATCTCCAACTCATAGTGTGTTCTTCAGATAACCCAACCTACGACATAATGTCATAAGAGAACTCTGTTAAGAATTCACACACAATGATTTGCATGTAAATGAGGGCTCAGGTAATGACTGATAAACCAATTTAAAGATAAAAATGAATGGATAAATAAATGAAAGTATGTATTGTAAATGTCTTCAGTTATTTTTAAAAAATCAGAGGCAGACTAGCAGAAAATGGAGGCAAAGAGACTTAGCTGATAATAATTCAGTAAGGGTGGATCACATTGGACTAGGTATAATAGCCAAAACTTCTATTACCTGAGTGTTTTGAGTAGGGCTCCTAAAGACATGGAAGAGTCAATCTGAACTTCCAGCATTTGGTTGAGGAAGGCAGTCACTGCAAGAAAAACACCTCTGTTGTCTCATATTCTGTCTAAAAATATTATTTGAATTTTGCTTTAGACCGCATAGTGCATCCATATTGTATTAATACAAAACATATTTTAGATTACTTTCCATCAGGACAAAAGTTTTCTCCCCATATCTTTGGTTAAAGGACGAGATGCTAATCCAATTAGTCTTTCAACTTCATCCAGGCAGTTTCTCACCTCTTTACAATGTTTTGTAAAGACAATAATCTAAATACGTGTATAAAGATAGATTCTTTACAACTTTATGAGCTAGACCAGAGTAATCACTGAGGAAGCACCCATTCGGTTGTTCAGCAAATATTTACCAAGTGACTACCATAGGTCAGGTTCTGTTTGTGGATATAAAGTGCACTATTAGACTGAATGTTCTCCCCAAAGTTGTATGTTGAAATCCTAATCCTGGATGTGATAGTATTTGGAGATTTTAGGTGATTAGAGGGTGAGAGTGGAGCCGTCATGAATGGGATTAGTGCCCTTATAAAATAAAGACCAAGATCTCCCCACCCCTCATACCATGTGAGAATACAGCAAGAGATGGTCATCTATGAACCAGGAAGTAGGCTCTCACCAGACATCGAACCTACTGGCACCTTGGTCTTGCACTTCCTAGTCTCCAGAACCATGAGAAATAAATTTCTGTTGTTTATACGTCACCTAGTCAAAGATATTCTATTATAACACCTGGAAAGATTAAGATACAGTGGTAAACAAGAGACATAACACCTCTGCTCTACTGGAGGTTACGTTTTATGGAGAGAAGACTGAGATCAGCAGAATGTGGCCAAGAGGAGAATTAGTGCAAAATTTCATACTACTGTTGGTGAAAATTTCAATAAATCTTTTTCCTGTGAGGCTGTGTCACTCCTGACATGGTGGCTGATAAGTGTTTTTGATCCACTCATCAATTTCATGTGTGCCTTAGAGAAATACTCAAAGGATATTTTAAGTGCTGAAAGATGGCTGATGAGAGAGTTGTTTATTTATTTATTAACCTATAATTGTCATCAAATTTAAGAACTAAGAGTGGTAATCCACAAAATCAACTTTTTTTTACCCAACTCTCAAACTTTGTTTTGTTACTACCATTTTGCCATGTGCAATGAAAGCTTCCACAGTTTGGCTTTGAAGGTAATGATTCTAAGAACCCTCAAAAAAAAAAAAAATCTGCTCACCTAACCAAATTTCTGAGCCACTGTTTAACTTACAGTTAAGTTGAACAATGAATCCATTCTCCTCTTCTAAGACTTTACCCCTCATCCTGATATTCTGTCTCCCTTTTCTGGGGTTAAATAAAAATCCAATCTTTGAAATATCTGCTCTATACCTCTTCCTAGCTAATCAATGTGCATCTGAGTAGCTGGCTAAGTTTTCAAAATTACTTCTCATTTTATTACAAATGATCTCACCTAAAACCACTAAATTTAAGTATTTTTAGTTTTAACATTTGTATCAATTAGGGTTCTAAGAAGAATCAGACAGTTCACTTGAACTGGGTTAAGTGATGAGAGTTTATAAAGGGACCACTTGCAAGTGTGGGCAGCTTTAGGCAAACCAATAGTGGAAGGTGCAGTACTTCAGAGTTAGCAAAATGGGGAGATGTTACCATCCCTGTGCAGAGTGATATGGAAAGGGACACCTAACGTGAACATTAGCCTATGTAGAGATGTAGCAGGAAGGGGGGTAGAGGAATAAATACATCAACCTCATAATCTCCTACATCTGATCTCCTACAGATGCATTTCATTGGTCAAATCCACTGGAAGGCAGAAAGCAAGGGAGTTCAATAATATTCTTGGAGCCAAGAGTAGGGTAGAAAAGAGTGGAGAGTTTCACTGTGAAAAATGTACCTTTAGGATGTGTAATGGCATGGACTGTGGACTTACCTTCTTGACATTTTACCCATTCTAGAGTTGACCCCATCCATCAAGCTTGCCTGAAGCACCAAGGTTCCAAAGACTAGGTTGTGGCTTGATCTTTTAAAACATGTGACTTTCACCAGATAAGAAAGCCATGTATTACTGTTGAAGCAGATAGACTTTTACTAGCTTATTAAGAATTACTAGGGATGTTTGAAATGTTTTACCTCTTCTCTTGATGTCAGTTTTTGCTGTGTAGAATAACCAAGATTTCATGTAAAACATCTATTGGTATCATCCTTAGAATAAGAACACTGAACTGGATGGACTATTTTTATACTCCACTTGGCATTTGCATTGTTACTTTTCCTAAGCACTGGTATCATATATATTTGTGTGTGTATACATTATTATTATATATATTATACATATTTAAAAGATTAAAGTCAAGTGCTAGACTCATGTCACAGAATAGAATATATAAACAGTCTCAGACTTATGAACAACTTATGAATGACATAAGTTTATGAGCAGGTAGTTGGAGATTTGGCTTCTCAAGTTTGTGTTCTCAGGTCCAGACTGGTAGTGGGTAATGGTGGAGAAAATATGTGGAAAATCAAGTCCTGTTTTCAGATTTCTTTTCCTAAGAGCTTTTCAGTCGTCATGACAGTCACATCAACATCTTACCCATTGTAAAATGTGCCACTTTTCAAGATTACTCAGGAGGACAAATCACACTGCTTCTTCCTATGTTTTGTCCAGGCCAGAAGTACTCAGAGTTTTTAATATCACCTCATCCTCTCCCTAGCATCCCCAAGAAAACATCTTTCATCTCTGTACAGTTGATATCAGGGAGTTTTGAATAAAACAATCAAATAAAATAATGGGGGCTTCCCTGGTGGCGCAGTGGTTGAGAGGCCGCCTGCCAATGCAGGGGACACGGGTTCGTGCCCCGGTCCGGGAAGATCCCACATGCTGCGGAGGGGCTGGGCCCGTGAGCCGTGGCTGCTGGGCCTGCGAGTCTGGAGCCTGTACTCCGTGGCAGGAGAGGCCGCAGCGGTGAGAGGCCCGTGTACCGCAAAAAAAATAAAATAAATAAAATAAAATAAAATAATGCACCAAGGGTCTAGATGCCTTGTCTGTTTCCAAATGGGGACACCTGGGATGACTGTTAACTTGGAATATTTCTGCCAACGTTAGAAAGGAAAGTACAAAAACTCAACTTTAGAAAGGAGGGAATTTTGAAGATACATAAGAATGATAGTAAAGCACCTCAAAACTCAGAGTTAAACTAAGCAAATCAACTCAAAAGGATGAGGCCGGAGTCTGGGCAAACCCAGAATCATAGCTCAGGATGGGCTGGCTAATAAATTTCCGGATTAAGTTCCAGTCAAGAGATTAGAGAATAGCTGCCTTCAAAGCCTGGCAATTAGCATGTTTAAAGCTGTGGCAAATACAATGACATTAACATATCTAAGGGAAGAAAGTGTTAACAGAAAATTCTCAGTGGTAGCAGGAGGAAAACAAGGAGGAGACCAAGAAAGTGACATGTCAAGTCCCTACCAATGACCAAGAAAGAGGTGCCTTCACCAGAAGATTCCAGTCATCTTCTCGGCTGGTGCTCTCCTCAGTGGAGGGGAAGAATATATTTCAAGCACTCTTAGCTGAAGAACCCTTCATTAAGAAAATCTAATTCCCATTTGTTTGTACTTAATATTCACCAAGCAATCTTGACTGTAGGTTGCATTTCCATCTGTTTGCCTCAGGGAGAAAATGCAAAATCCAAACACCATTTCATGAATGTTTAGTGTAAGTGGCACCGTGAAGCCTGGTGTTTCAGTTAAGGATATTGTATACAGGCTGCTGAGCTGTGTGCCTGGGTCCCAATCTGGGCTCTGCCACTTCTTTCCTGTGGGATCTTAGGCAAGTTACTCAATTTTATGTGTTGTTAGTTTCCTTGTAGTAAAGGGAATAAATGATATCACTCATAAGTGGAATCTAATTTTTAAAAAAAGATACAAATGAACGTATCTACAGAACAGAAACAGACTTACAGATATCGAAAACAAACTTCTGGTTATCAAAGGGGAAATGTGGTGGGGAGGGATAAATCAGGAGCTTGGGATGGATCACACACACACACACACACACACACACACACCACTATACAAAAGGTAGATAACCAACAAGGACCTACTGTATACTACAGGGAATTCAATATTCTGTGATAACCTATATGAGAAAAGAATCTAAAAAAGAATGAATATATGTATATATATATATAACTGAATCACTTTGCTGTATACCTGAAACTAACACAACATTGTATATCAACTGTACTCCAATAAAATTTTGAAAAAGATAATTGAACCTATGTATCTTTTAGTATTGCTGTGAGAATTGATATGAGATTAAAAAAATTTTTTTTAGAGCAGAGCTTTCTGATGAATATGTCAATTTTTGTGAATTCATTTGGCTCGAGTCAGTTGCCCAAGACTTCATTATCTGAGGGTACTGAAGAGGCTTTGTATCTAGACACACAGGCTAAGAACCTGTGCCTACCTCACGATAGAACCCTTAAACATCACCTCTGGACAATACTACCTTTCTGTTGTGGAGGGGAGGGGAGGATGGTACAGGGTGGGGTGGGAGTTATTTACCTAAGGCAAATTCCTACAACTTTATGACCAAAAGAAAACACTGCTCCATAATATTCAGTTTGGGGAAATAAGGGAATTTAATCTGGCTGTGGGGCAGCTTCCCAGCCCCTTTACTTGCCTTTTCCCCCCTGACCTTCGTCCTGGTGGAAAAAATCTGGGCTCAAATGAGATAGAGCTGAGAGTCCTTGGGGAAAGTACACTTTGCCTATGTAAGGTTTTATTGCTCAGATCGCTTTGCCCAGGGGTTCAGGCTCCAAGGCCAAAGTCCAGCTTTTAAGGAAGTCTGCTTACGGAGGCATGTCTGTCATCTGGTCTAACCTGCCCAGAGGCAGGAAGGAGTCTGTAAAGGTTGCCAACCCTGAGATGGGAGCAGGGAAGCCAAAAACTAGGGCAGAATGTCAAAGTTTGGTTCAGAGAGGAAAAGTGGTGCTGGCTATGAGCAAGTGTTAGATTTCTGGTCAATACAGCAAGAGGCACCCAATCTGAGAAGGAGCAAAAGCGGAGGCTGGGCTTCCCTGGTGGCGCAGTGGTTGAGAGACTGCCTGCCGATGCAGGGGACACGGGTTCGTGCCCCGGTCCGGGAAGATCCCACATGCCGTGGAGCGGCTGGGCCCGTGAGCCATGGCCGCTGAGCCTGCGCGTCCGGAGCCTGTGCTCCGCAACGGGAGAGGCCACAACAGTGAGAGGCCTGCGTACCACAAAAAAAAAAAAAAAAAAAGCTACAGTAATCAAGACAGTATGATACTAGCACAAAAACAGAAGTATAGATCAATGGAACAGGAGAGAAAGCTCATAGATAAACCCACGCACATATGGTCACCTTATCTTTGATAAAGGAAGCAAGAATATACAGTGGAGAAAAGATAGCCTCTTCAATAAGTAGTGCTGGGAAAACTGGACAGGTACATGTAAAAGTATGAAATTAGAACACTCCCTAACACCATACACAAAAATAAACTCAAAATGGATGAAAGACCTAAATGTAAGGCCAGACACTATCAAACTCTTAAAGGAAAACATAGGCAGAACATTCTATGACATAAATCACAGCAAGATCCTTTTTGACCCACCTCCCAGAGAAATGGAAATAAAAACAAAAATAAACAAATGGAACCTAATTAAACTTCAAAGCTTTTGCACAGCAAAGGAAACCATAACCAAGACCAAAAGACAACCCTCAGAATGGGAGAAAATATTCACAAATGAAGCAACTGACAAAGCATTAATCTCCAAAATTTACAAGCAGCTCATGCAGCTCAATAACAAACAAAGAAAAAACCCAATCCAAAAATGGGCAGAAGACCTAAATAGACATTTCTCCAAAGAAGATATACAGACTGCCAACAAACACATGAAAGAATGCTCAACATCATTAATCATTAGGGAAATGCTAATCAAAACTACAGTGAGATATCATCTCACACCGGTCAGAATGGCCATCATCAAAAATCTAGAAACAATAAATGCTGGAGAGGGTGTAGAGAAAAGGGAACACTCTTGCACTGTTGGTGGGAATGTAAATTGGTACAGCCACTATGGAGAACAGTATGGAGGTTCCTTAAAAAACTACAAATAGAACTAGCATACGACCCAGCAATCCCACTACTGGGCATATACCCTGAGAAAACCATAATTCAAAAAGAGTCATGTACCAAGATGTTCATTGCAGCTCTATTTACAATAGCCAGGACATGGAACCAACCTAAGTGTCCATCAACAGATGAATGGATAAAGAAGATGTGGCACATATATACAATGGAATATTACTCAGTCGTAAAAAGAGATGAAATTGAGTTATTTGTAGTGAGGTGGATGGACCTAGAGTCTGTCATACAGAGTGAAGTAAGTCAGAGAGACAAAAACGAATACCGCATGCTAACACATATATATGGAATCTAAGAGAAAAAAAAAAGTCATGAAGAACCTACGGGTAAGACGGGAATAAAGACACAGACCTACTAGAGCATGGACCTGAGGATATGGGGAGGGGAAGGGTAAGCTGTGACAAAGTGAGAGAGTGGCATGGACATATATACACTACCAAACGTAAAATAGATAGCTAGTTGGAAGTAGCCGCATAGCACAGGGAAATCAGCTCGGTGCTTTGTGACCACCTAGAGGGGTGGGAGGGAGGGAGACGCAAGAGGGAAGAGATATGGGAACATATGTATATGTATAACTGATCCAGTTTTTTATAAAGCAGAAACTAATACACCATTGTAAAGCAATTATACTCCAATAAAGATGTTAAAGAAAAAAAAAACTATACATTTCCAATCGAGTCCATCAACGTGGGTTATACAGTTTTTTCCTAATAGCGATCTGACGATTAGCAAGGTGGGTGGGAGAGAAGGTTGGATGGGACCAGCAAATAGAGGATCTTGGCAAGAGTATAATTAACGTGGTTAACAATAGGGTCCAGTTATTTCAGCATCAACATTCATCGGCCATCCATATCGTTCCTGAATTTCCTAATTGTGGGTAGCCTTCAGCTTACCCTGACCTCAGATACCTAGTCACTCATCCAGACACTGGACCTTCACTTCATTTAAAACTGTTTCTTTTTGAGGCTCTTAGTTTCTGAGATTCTCCTCTAACCATGATTCATACCCTTGCACCCCTCCTACTCTTTCTTTCCATTAAAATGTTCACTTTGCTGTCACCTTGACCCTCAGTCTCTCAACCTCTCCTCTTTGAATAGTATACTTTCTTGGCCAGCTTATACTCTGTGTTTAACATTTGCACAGTTCCAGTTTCATATTTATATGAGTACCAAGGAGAAATTGGCATCCTTTTTCCTCCCCGCATCTCCCTCATACAGAAAACACACAGTGAGGGGATGAATGCCTGATTGCAGGTATTTGGGGAGGTTCATACTATTTGAAAAAATTCTGGTCCTAGAAGAGTAAATTCTGAAGCAATTCCCAGAGTTTGAATCTCTGCGTGAGTGGGCTCAACTTGGGCCTTGGGATGAGCAGATGCAAATGAAACCCTGGTTCTGATTAAGAGCACACACCCACTCATTCCCAGCCTTAGACTTCCTGAAGGTTGATTTCTGCTTGACTAATTTTTATTCATGACTCTTCTCCATTGGGAGAACCAAATCACCTTCCAGAAGGTGAAAAGCAAGGTATTATTTCACTGGGACTAAGTCAACACAAGGGAGTATGATTTTTTGTGAACTACACAGTATGAGAGCACAGTGGGTACAAATCTGAACAAAGAGAACTTGGTAAATTATTGACATTCATTTGCAAAACTCATTCATCGTAACCCAACTTATTCTCATGTACTTAATTTTATATGATAAAAAATATTATTCCTATGTTTCTAGTAATTTAGATTCTTCTCTTTTTTTTAATTTGTTAATTTATTTATTTATTTTTGCCTGTGTTGGGTCTTCATTGCTGTGCATGGGCTTTCTCTAGTTGTGGCGAGTGGGGTTACTCTTCGTCACGGTGCACAGGCTTCTCATTACAGTGCCTTCTCTTTGTTGCAGAGCACAGGCTCTAGGTGCGCGGGCTCAGTAGTTGTGGCTCATGGGCTCGCAGGCTCAGTAGTTGTGGTCCACAGGCTTAATTGCTTCGTGGCATGTGGGATCTTCCTGGACCAGGGCTCGAACTGTCATCTCCCGAATTGGGAGGCGGATTCTTAACCACTGCGCCACCAGAGAAGTCCATAATTTGGATTCTTAAGAAAAGCATGGACTTTCAAAATTTATATAGAGAAGGAGGATGTTATAGAAAGCTAGACAAGTACGAGTATAAATCTTGTTTCTTTTTATGACCATGCACGTTACTACATCTTTCTGGCTCTCTGTTTACTTATCTGTAAAATTATCTGTAAAGTGGGAATACATGTACGTACTACATATGATTCTGGTTAGGATTAAATAAGACAGTGTTCTAAAGTGCCTGGGATGGTGCCTGGTAGTACTGCTGGTGGATTGTCTGCTGTTGACTCATCGACACCATCACCACTCCCTTCAAAATCTGGGAACTGCATTTCCCAGGACCTCCTTCCAGGTGGTTCTGGATTATAATGTAACAATGAGGATCAGACATGGCAGCATCATCTATGTGGCCCTTTGCAGACCTCTTAGAGATCCTGCATTGTAGTTTGTGGTTCCACTTTGGTGACAGGATGCTCATGACTTCTAGACTACTGAGAGCTCTGATTATGCCCCTCCGCCCATGCTAGTGCTTCAGGGAAGTTGTTTGTGACTGTCTTTTGAGTCCCCGAGTTGTAGGCTTCCAGTACCAAAATATCTCTGTGGAAGTCATCTCTAAAATTATTCAACATAGGTTTGGAAATAATCTCACTGAAGCACTGACTCTTTGCTTATTTTAAATTATTTTAATTCTATTTCTCTACAATGTTCCAAACTTCTTTACTAATTTTTAAAGGCAGATTTTACACCCTGACAAAATGAAGTTTTATATTTATCTATTTATGAAAAACCTCAAACATCTAATAATTATTTTTAAAACTGGACTTTATTGGTATTTTATGAACCTCTTCAATTAATCTGACAAACTGAAATTTATTACTATTTATTACTATTACCATTACTAGTCTGTGTTATTATCTCAATCTGTTCCTCCCTTTATGATTTACTGAGGATGGATCTCGTGTTAAGAGGTTAACAATTCGTTTTTTAATCTATTTCTCCACAAATTATTCTGCTGCATACATATGCCAAAGCTATAATTCACGAATGAGAGTTAATGATATGGTCACTCAGTATATTTACTAATTGTGTGGGTAATTTTTTAGATTGATTTTGTTTAATAGTATGAATTTGTTATTCTTAGGAATGTTTGTTCTTGTCCAATCTTCCTACTGGACAATCTAGAAAATAGGGGTCTCAGAAGCTAAGCCAGGGAGAATTTGCAACTGTGGTAGGCATGGGACGAAGGGGAGCTGAAGGCTGTTTTCTAGGCTGAGGTGGAAAACAAGTCAGAAACCTAAAGCTTCAGGAATGGATGAAGAGCAAGATGATAATAGCTGATGTTTTTTGACCTCATATCTCAGCCCTTGTTCTAAGTCTTTACCCATATTATTTGCTTAATCCTCAATCCATAATCCTAGAAAGTATCCATTATTATTAAACCCCTGTATCAGTAAGTGTTCCAACGGGATACAGAAAGCATGAGAAGGTATGACCCTGAAGACAATTTAATGAAAGATTATATACAGGTATGTGGGCAGGGTTATGGGAACCAATAGGGATGGCAAGGGACTGGGGACTAGCAAAGGGTGAGCTGCCCTAGGCCTAAAGGAGAAAGGGGACTACCAGTGTTACCAGAGCCAGTGACTGCTAGCACCGCGGAGGAAGTGCCACCTCCAAAGCTGGTCTTGGAGTCCTGTGGCCACTGTCAGAGCTGCAGTGCTGAGAGGCAAGAGAGGATTAAGAAATATTCCAATCTCTCTCTCTCTTCTGCAAGGTGATATATATATATTTTTTAACATCTTTATTGGAGTATAATTGCTTTACAATGTTGTGTTAGTTTCTGCTTTATAACAAAGTGAATCAGCTATACATATACATATATCCTCATATCTCCTCCCTCTTGCGTCTCCCTCCCACTCTCCTTATCCTACTCCTCTAGGTGGTCACAAAGCTCCGAGCTGATCTCCCTGTGCTATGCGGCTGCTTCCCACTAGCTATCTATTTTACATTTGGTAGTGTATATATGTCCATGTCACTCCCTCACTTCGTCCCAGCTTATGCTTCCCCCTCCCCATGTACTCAAGTCCATTCTCTACATCTGCGTGCATGGTGATATCTTATTGGCTGGACCCAAGTGAGCCTCATTGATGATACTTGTAGGGGGTTGGACTCCCAGGGCAGAGAAGAAAGGACTATGGGCTTTGTTGTTGTGTGACGACTAAGTGGAGAATAACCAACACTATCCCCTATTTTACAGATGAGGAAATTGAGGTTCGGAGAGGTTAAGTCCTTCCCTAAGGTCACATAGCTAGAAAGTGGTGAGGCCAGGATTCACACATTCTCACCCAGTTAATCTGAAACCACAGCCTCTGGAAGATTCTGAAGAGAAGCAGGTTATAGGGTAGGCACATGTCAAAATCCTCCGAATGAACAGTAGAAAAGGGATAGGATTCAGGTCGGAAAGCCTGTGGCTGAAGTTGTAGCTGAATTCAAAAAGAAGAGCAGTCACCTTCAGACAAACTTACGGAGAAATAATACTCTTATATAAAGAATTCACTTCATTTGCAGGGAAATGCATTTGCACAGAAATTTTGTAAAGCCTCTTGTAGTTATACCTGCATGATGCCAAACATCTAGATGAAAAAAAAGATTAACTGGATCTCAATAACCAAATTTTTGACAGCAAACTATTTGAATATTTCAGTGAATTCACCAGCCAATTCTTATAATAAGAACTAAGATTTGGATAAATCTTTGTTCATATACTCATCTAATCCATATAATAACCTTGCTCTCTGAACATTACTAGTCTAATTTTATAGATGAAGAAATGGAGTCTCAGAAAAAACAAATGACTTGTCTGACACCCAAGAGCTAGTCTGTAGCAGATCCAGGTCCCAAAACTCCTGTCTTCTGGCTGTAAGCCCCATGTTCTTCCTAATTCACCAATCGACTTCCTCAGCAAAGAGATACTGTAGGTTTTTAACAAACTGAAAACACAGAAAAACAAAACAAAGCAATACTGCTGTCGCTCTTTGCCAGGGATTAAAATGAGAATGTAATAGCTGTATTTGCTTTGAACTTGGTGTTTCCACATTTCCCAGCATTCACCATCAAGCAAGACAAGGAGAAACTGGAAACCCAGTAGGGGTTTCTGTAGAGTCCAAAGGTATAAGGTGGACACAGCTCCTATTAGCATGTTTGCAGACATCATACTCAACCCCAAGTTTGAGCAATAGCTCTGGATGGTGCTCTTGCTGAGCCGGGTTTCCTTTTCACCAGGGAAGTTGTCTAAAATTCAAAGTTAACTATAGAGTATAGACTCCAAGGGGAAATGGACCCTTTCACAGCTAGCACAGAGACTGACACATAGTACGCTTCCAATATATATCATTAAAATAAATGAATAAAATATTCTAGTTACGTACCAACCAGTAAACCAACATTTTACCAAGACATGATCACTCACGAAGCAACCCTAGTACTTCATAGTTTGTTCATTTATTCCTGGGGCCAATGAGATATGTGCATAGAAGCACTTTGGAAGTGAAAAGTATTCTATGAAAGTAAGATGATGTCACCACTACTACTGTCACCAACACTACTACTATCATCATACTTGTCCTCCTCACTCTTATCAATATCTTTGCATCATCAGTGTCACGGCACAGAGCTACACACTCAAGTCAAATTTATAAAAAAACCCAGCTTATTGTAGTATATATTCTTTGCTTTCCAGAACTACCCTCCATGCTTCTATACTCTAGGGACTGCATCAACTTCATTGCTCTCTGGCTTCCTGTTGGGTTTGGCCAATGGGAGGGCCAGCAGGAGATTGGAGGGCAGGAGAAAGAGGTCAGGGTAATTATTTCTTCAGTTATTTTCTCAGTGTCCTTCTCTTGGGTCACTCTAGTTTGGCTTGGTGTCTGTAACAAAGAGTACAACGCAGTCTGCACCTACACTTCGAGTAGACTTTTATCAGGTGGCCCTCTCCTGCAGATATAGATTTTTCCAACTTGAGTAACTATTCCTACATCTTGCCTCTTTAGGCCTAGGTTGGTGATGGCTTCCCACTCTTTGCCAGTTCCAGCATGCTTCAGTATTTCTTGTTGAGTCCCCTGAATTGTGTCCCCTGCATCGGCAGGCGGACTCTCAACCACTGCGCCACCAGGGAAGCCCTGTGCCTATACTTTTCTAGACAGTGCCTTAACCAAACTCTTTTCATTGACACCTGCTAAGTTTGTCATCTTTTTCCTGCTGGAATCTTGATGAATACAGACAACTCAACCTTTCAGTGTTGAATGATAGAAATGAAATGATCTGAGAACATGCTTTTTCTCCCCATGCATCAGTGCCCTTCTTTTCCCTGCAAACATTCTGGCCAATTTTCATCCTTCCTGTGACGTGGGACTACAGCTCATCTCTCCTATGGTACAGCCCATGCAGCCCATGTCTCAAGGTCTGGCAGCTGCAGAAGAATCCAGTGACAGGGCACACACTTCAGCAGCTTGCCCTGAAATTATGGAAAACAATACAAGGGAGAAAATTACTTAATTTGTGTCACCACCAAGGTAATAGACAACACGGGAAGGGGATGAGTAGAGAGACAGAGTCAAGGGTGAAAAAGAGGGAGGGAAAAAAATCAGTGAAAGGAGGAGAAAAAAGTAGAGAAGGCGGCGAGGCCATTCATAGACATTAAAATACAAGCCTTGAAAAACCAAAGGAAATCTGAAATCAAAAAGCTAGATCATTACAAAAAGCACTTGAGGTATGAGTCTGCTGGAGATACATGTACAGACTGTGTTGAACTGACAAGTATAAGAAGCCAGGAAGGGGAGGATCTGGTTGAATTGGGCCATTATAGGAGCACAGGGTCAAGCAAGAAAATGCATTCTATTTGCTCAAGGCAGACACCAGATGTTTGATTCCTAATAGTTGATTAGACTCACTACTTGATTCATTTATATACATTTTCCGCTTTCCAAAAAGATATTAACATCATGGAGACATAAATGGTAGCTGGGTATTTTTGCAAAATGAGCTGAAAACTATTAAAAGAGAGGAAATAGCTGGGATCTCTTCCTCTCAACTGCTACATCTTATTCTGGCTCTTCTGATGGCATACAAGGAAGTGTTCGATTTGCTCACGAGACCCCTAGGTGACCTATACTTAAAAGCACTTTCACCTGGAGCTGCACAGTAGGAAGTGCACTTCAGAGGCTGATGGCCTGATTTAATTATGCTGATGTCTCCCTGTGTTCCTCATGCTACCTGAATGGTGTGTTAATACCCTGCCAGGTGGATGTGCAGGAGGGATGGTGACTGTACAGGATGGAGTGGTTTCCCACAAGCAACCTGGTTGCATTTCGCCAGATCATGCAGAAGCGAAGATGGGTGAGAAATCATTGAACACACTAAAAATTATATCATGATGATTAAGGATTAGGAAATTAAAAGGTAAAAAGTCTAGAGATCTGCTGTACTCTGGAGACTTTTGCTATCACAGTTCCAATCTTGTGTTTAGGTTTTCATGTACATGTGAGCAAATGAAAAGTTTAAAATAACATTAAACATAGCTTGAGAGCAGGGAATCTGAATATATACATTCCATATTTTTCCATCTTTTAAATATTTATTGTTAGAGTGATGTGTTTTTATTGTTTGTTTCTCAGTTTTCTAATGTCTCGTTTATCATGGTGCGCGTGTCTTATTGGCTTGAATTGTGACAATTAAAAAAATCCACACTGAAGGATGGCTCCCCATTTTTTAAGATAGCTATTCTCTTGTCGCATACTCTTCTTGAGGTTTTTCTTCCTTTTGGGGCCAAAATGGAGTGTAAACATTTTAAGAGCATTTAATTCCAGCGCATATATATTCTTCATTTGAAATTGGAATTGATTTCCATTTTGTGTTATTAAAATAAATGTACTATTCCCAGACATTTAAGGGCCCTATGGTTGCTTGATTTCTCTTCTGTATCATCTTTAGTTCATCAACCAAACCACAGTTTCTCAATCACTTCAGGACGTAATCCATTTTTTATACACTGTTATGAATATGAAATCAGATGCCAGAGTGACACATTTCTCTGTCCTTAGACTCCTCGGCGGTAAAAGTAAAATTCTGATGGAAATCTGTTTTTATAATAATCTTTTTGGTGGTTATCTTTAATCCTTTTAATCTGAGCTTCTGGAGCCATTTAATTCTTATGTGTAGAATCACTGGAGCAACAATAACAGACATATACAAGATACTGGCATACAGTGCAAATGGTACTAAAATAAGGATGCAGATAACAGTTAACGCTTATTGAAGGTTGTGACAGAGACTACTAGGTGTTCTAAAGATCTATTTCTCTTTTCTTTCCATAAAATCTCCTGGTTTTCAATTGATCGTTGCCCAAAATAAAGATAACATTTTCCAGCGTCCATCCTGGATCAGTGAGTGACCTCTGGAAAACCACTCAGTACAGAACGACAAGATGGAAAGTCCCTGAATCCTCAACACAGTGGAATGCCTTTCAACCCCTGGTCTAACACCTGTGCACTTCTTGGACATTGAAGAAAAACAAACTTCTATCTTTTAAAATCACCACTATTTGGAGATATGTCAGTGATTTGCAGCTGAGCCTAATCCTAAATATATGTGGTCCCGGTCATAGACACTTAGTTGTTGCTTTACCTCTTTTAATTTTGATAACATCCCTAAGATATAAGTATGATTATTTTCCCTATGAAACAGGTGAGGCTATCAAGGCTTAGAGAGGCTGAGTGATTTGCTCACCACCTGTTGTTGTGGAATGAAACCAGCTCTGTCCGATGCCAGAGGCAGTGCTCTTAACTACTCTGTCTCTACAGCGTTAGAAGGCAAGCAGAGAATTGACGCCTCATTTTTGTAGATAACGAAATCAAGGCTTAGAGAGTGAATGTCATCTGTTGAAGACCTCTCATCAAGTCAGTAGCAGAGCTAGGACTGAAAACTAGGTCTTTTGATGTAAGTGTCCCTCCTTCATCTCACAGCCTCTGGACTGTACCACAGCAGCTTTTGGGCCAAGGTCCTTCCCCAGGCAGGGCTAATGTAAGCCTAGGAAACATAAACATGGTGATAACCATTCTCCTGGCATGCTCCGGCTTGCTACTAGCCGCACCATCTGCCTTGCTTCTCCTTTGATCAGCCCTCACCTCTGGTCACATTTGTAGTAACTAAGCCCCAACTTTTCTCTCCATCGTATGCCTAGGGCTTGCCCAGTGGTCCAGCATCCCTCTCTAGGATTTGCAGTCCTGTGGTTGAATCCCTTATTCTCTGACTTTTGTTGAGCATCCATCCCTCCTTGTCATGCCTGGTGCTGGACCCCACGGTGCTTTCATCTCCTTGCTGACACCCAGCCTGCTACTTAGTGCCACACTGTTCTGCTCCTGACATAGATAAGATGAGGGTTTGGGAGAAGATAAAGAAGAGAACTGACAGCACCAGCTATGACAGTGTTACTGTTCGTATGTAATTTTACCAGCCCTCCAGCACATTAATGAGATAATCATAGGGTGAGCATATCCCAGACTGAGACCCTTTTGAGAGAATAATAGGAAACTAGGATGTATGATCACTTGTGGTGATGATGATTATACATAACACTGGTTACATATTTGCCATATGCCAGGTGCTATGCTCAGTGTTGTATATGCATTGTCCCATTGGAGCCTCACAACGTCATGAAGAAAGCACTTTTATTAGTCCCAGTTGGCAGGTGAGGAAACTTAGGCGCCCCAGGTAAGCCCCTTGCCTAGGTCACCCAGCTAGCTAATGAGAGAGCTGGAGTTTGAGTTCAGGCAGCCTGGACCAAGTCTTTACTCTTAGCCACACTGCGCATCCCTATACAGGAGCTCTCAGTTAATTCTCACAGCAGCTTTAGGGGACAGAGTCTACTCTCTACATTTTTCCTACTCCAGTTTGAAAAAAAAAAGTGAAGCTTACACAAAAGTCATAAGATAACAGTCCAGTGAACACTTGTATACCCTTACCTACATTCACCAATTGTTAAAATTTTGCCCCATTTGCTTTCTTTCCCTCCCTCCATAGGCATGCATGTGTGTGTTTAATTTTTCCTTCTGGAAATGAATGAAAGAACGTTGCAAACGTCATTCCACTTTACCCATAAATACTTCAGCATGAATCTCCTACGAATAAGGATCATCTCCTAAATAGCTACAATATGATTATCATACTCAGGAAATTTAATAGTGATACAATCATGTTACCTAATAGGCAGACCATGTATATTTAAATTTCCTCAATCATCCTAATTATGTCCTTTATAGCTATACTTTTTTATCTTGGATCTAATCAAAGATCAAGCATTGCATTTAGTTGTCATTTGTAAAGTCTCCTTTACAAATTCTAATATACAGAAAGAAAGAAAGAAAGAAAGGAAGGAAGGAAGGAAGGAAGGAAGGAAGGAAGGAAGGAAGAAAGAAAGAAAGAAAGAAAGAAAGAAAGGAAGGAAGGAAGGAAGGAAGAAAGAAAGAAAGAAAAAGAAAGAAAGGAAGGAAGGAAGGAAGGAAGAAAGAAAGAAAGAAAGAAAGAAAGGAAGGAAGGAAGGAAGGAAGGAAGAAAGAAAGAAAGAAAAAGAAAGAAAGAAAGAAAGAAAGAAAAGAAAGAAATAAAGGAAGAAAGAAAGGAAGAAAGAAAAGATGGCTTGTGCTTTGGACACTGTTGATGCCCTGCTCATGTCCCCATGGCTAACCTGAAGCTGCAATGTCAACTGCAGCAGCCGTGGATATCTTCTGTGCAAGGACAGCTTCTTGCCTCACATGTCCATGGTCTCAGGCTCTCTACCTTGGGGCTTTCTCTTGCTCAGCCTGTGAGTAGGGCATCCTGGAAGAGCTGAGTACTTCATCCTTCCCCACAGAGACAACTCTCTATTAATGAAGTTCACCATGTGATCCAGCAATTCCACTTTGGGGTATATTCCCAGAGGAAATGAAAACAGGATATTGAAGAATGCACACCCATGTTTATTGCAGCATGACTCACAATAGCCAAGATATAGAAACGACCTAAGTGTCCATAGATGAATGAATGGATAAAGAAGATGCTGCATATTTACACCATGGAATATTACTTAGCCATGAGAAAGAAGGAAATCCTGCCATTTGTGACAATATGGATGGATCTTCAGCACTTTATACAAAGTGAGATAAGTCAAGCAGAGAGAGAGAAATACTGTATGATATCACTTATATGAGGAATCTGAAACAGCTAATCTCATAAAAACAGAGAGTAAAATGGTGGTCACCGGAGGCTGGGGGTGGGAGAATAGGAGAGCTGTTGTTTAGGGGCACAGACTTGCAATGAATAGACGAACACATCCTGGAGAACTAAGGCACAGTGTACTGAACATAGACAACAATATTTTATTATAATCAGCAAACTTGCTAAGAAACTGGATCTCATTCCCACCACAAGTAAGAAATGATAATTATGTGATAAGAGTGCTAACCATGCTAGAACGGCAATCATATTACCATATATAAATGTAGCAAATGTACGTAAATGTATCAAATCAGCATGCTATAACCTTAAATTGACACACTGTTAAATGTCAAATGTATTTCAATTTTTAAATGTTTTAATGAAGTTCACAAGTTGGTGCATGAATGGCCCAGATTCCTCTTCCTTTGGTGGGACTACTCTGAGGCTGATTCTTCATGCTACCTTATGGGAAGCTAAGCCCCAGTTCCCCCAACCGTTACCTGTCCACTTGCATAATTGTGTGTGGGGGGCCTTTTTCTCCTTTCCTGTCTCTCTCCTCACTTGTGCTTCTTGGGATTACCTTCCAAATAAACTACCTGCACCCAAGTCCTTATTTCAGGGTCTGCTTTGTGGGGAACCCAACTAAGTTGTCCACCATCAGGCAGCTAACTGGTGGCAAAGCCAGGATTTGGACCCAGGCAGCCTAGCTTCAGAGCTGATGCTCTTAATCCCTAAACCAAACACCATTTTATGCCCAAAGAAACTTCCCTAGAAGGGGTAAATCACTTACCTCAGGTCTAACAGTTGGTAAATTAGGGCTGAAATGGAAATGCAAATCATATTTGACTTATTCCCAAACTCTTAACAATAACACTATATAAACTCAATGGAGCCTCAAAAATATAGGACTTGACCATAAGGACAGCTAGATCGCTTCCCCTCTTCAAATATTGAATTATAAAATTAACTTTTTTCTTTACTAAAGATTTTCTTTATTATAATATATAAATCAACAAATAGTCATCAAACCATGATTGAGCTCCAAGGGCTGTGCTGGGCACAGGGGTAGTCTTTAATTCCTACCCTCAAGGAGATTACAGTTTAGTGATTGTAATTTATTATTGTAGTTACTCAACAACATTAATAATAATAATCAGTCTCTCTCTCTCTCTCTGTGTGTCTCTCTCTCACACACACAGCCCCTCAGACTCTCAGTAAAAGAGTCTTTCATTCCCTTCTCTTTTCCCTTCAGAATCCCAATAAATGCTCTTGTTATGGCACTTCTCACACTTCATCGTAGTTGCCTATGTTGATCTATGTCTCCCACTAGACTCTGAGTTTCACAAAGGCAGAGATTCTGTTTTATCCTCAGCATCCAGCTCTGGCCTTAGCAAAAAGCTAATAATTTATCGATTTCTTCCATGTGGTCCGGGGCTACACTAAGCACATTAAGTGTGTTACCTCATTTCATCTGCAGGACAATCCTTTGAGGCAGCATCTATTATTGTGTTCATTTTATCTATTCTTTAATAGAGGCTCAAGGAGAGCTAAACAACCCCCCTAAGGGCACACAGCTAGTAAATGGCAGAGCTGGGATTCAATCCTGAAATTCACTGTGACTCCTTGCTCCTTTCTACGCTGTGTGGCCCCACAGTTGAGCTCGTCTAAAACCAGAGATCACTGAAAATGGTTCTGATCACTTTAAAACTGTGCAAAATATCGCCGCTGCCAACCCTCTCAATATGGGCTGCACCCCCGAGCAGATGAGACAGCTGCCTTGTCTCAATTAAACTTTACTGAGATCGAGTTGGTTGACATTAGCTCCCTAAGCACTTCTTCAATCACTCATTCATTCATTCATGCATTCACATGTTTTCACTCCAAATCGCTCCTTTGTGAACCAAGTTGGGAAATTCTCATTTTCACACATCACCTATTTTGATGGATTCTGCTCGGTTATTTTCTATTTTCATGACTGACCAGCAGCCGTTTACACATTTTTCCAATTTTACATTTTCCATCACCTCCTTTGCAGCAGTGGGCCTTTGACCTGTGATTGCTTTCAAGGAGGTATATTACCAGTAGTTGTTTTTTTGACTGTGGTTCCCTGGTAGCTTCAGTTTTCAAATGAAATTGAAATGAAATTGAACAAGATAAATCTTTGTCACTTTTGAATCTGTGAAATCTTGGTATATATATGTGTGTGTGTGTATATATATATATAGTATTTAGATATATACCAGTATTAGGCGTATATACAATTTATACATAACTTAGATTACACACATATTATATATCTTTATCGTTTAGATTTTAAGTATATATTTTTTATTTATATGTAATCTAGATTATATGTATGTAATTTAGATAGGTGGTCTGCACTTTGGAAGAGGAGATACCAAACTTTCAGCACCTTCATTAGTACTGATGAGGAAGTTGCTAGCTATTGACTCGAGGGGTGGAAGTGCCAGCCACAGACATTCCCTGTGGAGTGGCCAAGATGGTTTTTGTAAATAAAGTTTTATTGGAACACAACCACACCCATTCATTTTTGTATTGTCTATAGCTGCTTTTGTGCTACATTGGCAGAGTTGAGTATTTACAAGAGACCATATGACCTGCAAAACCTAAAGTAATTTACTATCTGGTTCTTAAAAGAAAAAGTTTGGAATAGAGAAAAGTGCATGGTTATAAGATCTCTGTTTGAACCCTGTCTCTGCCACTTAATAACTAAGAATATTTGGGCAAATCATAATCTTTCCTGAACTCTGGTTTTCTGATCTATAAAATTATGTTAATAATGAATAAGGAAATATACTGAAAATACTTCATAGTCTGTAAAATTTTATCCAAATGTTAACTGTTGTGGGGAAAGTAACACTGGTAACTATATCAGTTAGCTATTGCTGTATAACAAACGATCCTAAGAACTAGTGGCTAAATACAGAAATAATTTATTATTTTTCACAAGTTTTCCTGTTGGCTGGGTGTTGGCTAATCAAGACTGGGCTCAAGTGAGTGGATTTTCTGGTCTCTCCTGGACTCAAGTAGTCACACACTTCGTGGCTGACTGGCGGGTGATTTTGCTGTTCTTGTTCCTCATCCTCTTCCTGAGACTAGTGGATTAGCCTACGCAATGTCTTCTCATAGTGATGGCAGAGACACAAAGAGCAGACCCAATGACGTAATCATTTTTGAGGATACTCATTCATCGTTACTGCTAGTATCACACTGGCCAGAGAAAGTGCACATGGTCAAGGTCAGGGGCAGGGAATTATGCCTCAGCCACAGCAGAGGCCACTTCGAAGTCATTGGGCAAAGAGTATAGATCCAGGGAGTAGTGAAGCCTTGTGGTCTTCAAGGCAACGTACTAAAACTATTGTGTGAAGAAATGAGCATTCTTAAATTGTGACAGTGAGAGTAAAAATTGGTACTTCTTTGGACAGCAATTTGGCAACACATAAGAAAACCATTCTATGTGTGTGCAGCTTTTGGCTCAGCTATCACATTTCTAAGAATTTATCCCAGATGAATCCATCACGGATATATCTAAAGATTTATCATTAAGGATGCTTACTACAACATTGTTGAGAAGGCTAAAAAACTTAGGGTAGAAACAAATGTTCAGAAATGGAGTCATGGTAAATAAATTACGGCCCATCCACGTTATGGAATAATATGGAGCTATTAAAAATGAGGGTAAAGAAAAATAATGCTAACAAAAAATATGCATGATATATTGCTTAGTGAAAAAGGTCATAAAATAGTTTCTATAACATTTCATATTTTGTGAAAAATGTATATATATGCGTAGATAAGAGAACGCATATATAGTAAACATTAACAGTGGTTAATAAATCTGAAATAAATCTGAAAAATAAGATTAGTAATGAATTTTAATTTTCTTATTAGTAATTTTGTGAATACTTTAAATTTTCAGAATGATCATTATTACTTTTGTAATAGAAAATTGTTTCATACAAAATAGAATAAAATAAATTATCTTTTTAAAAAGTGTGGGAAAGGGCTTCCCTGGTGGCGCAGTGGTTGCGAGTCTGCCTGCCGATGCAGGGGATGTGGGTTCGTGCCCCGGTCCGGGAAGATCCCACATGCCACAGAGTGGCTGAGCCCGTGAGCCATGGCCGCTGAGCCTGCGCGTCCGGAGCCTGTGCTCCGCAATGGGAGAGGCCACAGCAGTGAGAGGCCCACGTACCACAAAAAAAAATTAAATAAAAAAGTGTGGGAAAGAAGTAAGGTAGCAGCAATCATCATGTATGCCATGGGTTGCTCATTCTTGCTTTCCATTTTTTTCTTTGTTCTCCCAGAGGCATTGTAAGATAGTGTGCACTTCACCTATTGATTGAAAATGTATTTTATATCAATGGAGTAATTTGTTGGACAGGAATCATTTGTGGCTATGTAGCCATGCATCAATTGTACTGCCCTTGTTTAAGTTATTTATTGTGAATTAGAAATATGATTATTCTCTGTCTCTGCCTAAACATTTTTTATGTATACAATTCTCTTTCCACTTGCAAAAGCCTATGTTTTAACTTTGAAATCCCTATGAGACGGCAGATTGCAATAGTGTTATCAGTTTTTGTAATATAAAAGTATTGAAAAATAATATAATTGCCAATGTTTGACATATTAGATAAAATAGAAGACTAGATTCATAATACATACATGACCCACCTACATCCTTTCCCCTTAGTCTTTGGTCTACTCTTATATTTCATGTTACTGTGAAGGTTTATACTGCATAGAGGAAGCTTCCCTCTCCATAGCTATCCTTGGTCCACAAAAATGTGTCCACAAAGCATTAATGTTATTCTCAAACAAAGACCACTTATGAATGTTTATGGATGTAATATGGCACTAGATTAGATGTTAAGAATACCTAGAAGAATAAGGCAATGCCACTGGCCTTAGACATATAGGCTACCTATTTCAGAACATAATAATGATAACAACAAATAATAATAAATATGATCATTACAGGTATCATATGCTTGGCCAAAAACAAACAAAAAAAATGGCATAGCCACAAACACTCAAAAACAGGCAGTACATATGTTCAACTTCTGCCCCCAGAAAACATATCCCACTAACATTCATGTGTTTGTTTTCTTCAATTGCTTTAGTGCACACTGAAAAATCACAAAAATGTGCTTGAAGTTTATGTGATACAAGCTGCTTAATAGAAGACAGGGGAATGGTTAAATAAGTGGCAGTTTTCATGATACAGAAGAATGCTACATATGATGAAAATGAACAAACTGGATACACAGGTATCTATACAGATGAGTCTTACAAAAACAATGTTTAAAGAAAAAACAAGTTTCAAAAGTGTACCTATAGTACACTTAAAATATTCCATTTCTATGAGGCTTAACAATGATGTGAAAAATAATGGTAAATATTGCAAATATATACACACACACATCTATTGTCTATACACTAGTTGTTCACTACCTACCTGCACATTAGCTGGGCATTAGGAATGATAAATTCCATACTCAGTGGAAGGGCTGCTGCTGAGTAAGTAAAGGGCGAGTGCATTTGGGAAGAGTTCAAAGGTATTGACAATATAATTCTTTAGTTGGATGGTGAGTGAGATGGAATTTATTATATTATTTTGATAGCTTTCTATGTGTCTCAACTATGTTATAATAAAATAAAAATATAAATGCCCTGGAAGGCCCTGGTAGATGCCCCTAGATCTAAGTGTGATCTATAAGAAAGTATTTTCATCAATAGTAGATAAAATGTTGACAAATGGATTGAAAAGGATTTACTGCAGTGCATTAAGGTAAGAACTTGAGCACAGTTTTTAAGAATACGAACTCAGTGTGACTATGTGGGGCAAAGACTGTCCATCTAGGAACCTATTTATGCTGACATCAAGATTTGTACTTAAGGCCCTGAATTTTAAGAACTGCTAACTGAATACTGGGGAAAGTTTCAACTCCTGAGAATTCAGTGCTGTTAATCTTCTACCACATTTGTCCTAGGTCCATTAGGCCATTTCAGGTCTTGTCTGTTTTTATTACTTGTTGTATTTCTAGTAAAGTCAAAGTTTTTAGCACTGCTTGGGTGCCTATGAAGTTGATGAATTCCTCCATTGCTGATGGTGTCTCACGCTGATCCCCTAATGGATGCATTGAAATATATTCTGCTGGGTTATTTTCTTTCCCTGGCCCATGTGCAACTTTATAATCATAACCATGTAGATATTGTAAACCCCATCACTCAGAGCACATTGTCGCCGTGAACTGTGAACTGCCAAATATTGTCATGAGTGCCTGATGATCTGGGAATACACAAAATGATTTTACAATGCTTGACATTATAATGGCCTCCCAGCCAACACGGCAGTACGAAAGCCAGATTTCTTACTGGGTCCCAAATTCTAATTTCTTGAGGAACTGAGATGTGTTTAGTCTTGGTATCTCAGCTTCTCCATCTGTAAAGTGGAGATAATGATAGTTTCTGTGTCCTGGGGTGTTGTAAAGATGAATTCTTGTTCAGAAGGAACTTTGAAAATGGAAATCATTCTGTGGAAGTGAGAAAAACAAGTTATAGGATGTTTACATTTTGATTTTTCTTTTTGATACTGTGAAGTTCAAATACCCGTTTATTTTATTCCATGTCCTTGCTTCCATTTTTTTTTTTTCATATGAAAAGAGAAAAAAGAGAAAGAGCCCTAAACTTACTCTACCAAGTGTTTCATATAGCTTAGGGATTACAGCAGCTCTTATGTCTCTTAATGAGTGCTAAAGATAATGGAATACTTGCGATTTCCCAAAAAATCACTTTATTTATGCTACTCTTTGATGTGTTTAAAGAACATCAATGACTTTTCTACTCCTTCAAAGATAATTGTTTTTCAGCAAAACATGTAAAGGACACTTAGGAATTAAACAAATTGACTTGGTGCACACAAGATTTACTCAGTATGTAAATTCAATGTGTATCTTTGTGTCTGGCTCTGATTCCTTTTATCTTGTGTCCCCGTCTTAATTACCAGGTTTCTGTCTTATTTCATTATGCCTGGCACCCCAGCCATAGAGAGATATGGTCCCGCATTCTCACACCAATGACTTTCTGTGGCACATGGCAAGGTAGTCTTTTGTTCAAACCACAATCTTCTGTCCTTTCAGCCTTTCTATCAATTAATTGAATGAAGAAATAAGAACAGTTTAGTGAACACCTACTATATTCCAGATGGTGTACTAAGTATTTTAAATATTTCATCTTATTTAACTGCCACTACAGTCCAATGATATGTGTACTATATTTCCCTTTCACAGGTGAAGAAAGAGGTTCAGAGAGGTTAATAACTTTCCCAGGGTCTTACAGAGCTAGTAAGTGGCAGAAGCAGGATTCAAACCCAAGCCTGTTTAGTGATCTTTTGACTCCTCTTTTCCTTTTGTTCAGTTTGCAAGTAAGTCACTATGGCAGTTTGAAGTATGCCCACAATTCTTTGATGCCTCTCCCTTCAAAAGGTGGAGATAATTCTCTCCAAAAGATTCGGCAGAAGTGTCTGCATGGCTTCCAAGACACAGCAAAGGCATTGCAGCTTCCTTCTTGCTTCTTTTCTTGGTTAAGTCACTCTGGGGGAAGCCAGCCACCAAGTGGGAAGACTCTCTGTTAGCCCTATGGAGAGGTCCACGTGGCCTGAGGACTCCTGCCAACAACTAGCACCACTTACTTGTCATGGAAGTAAGCCACCTTGGACGTGGGTCCTCCAGCCCAGCGAGGTCTTCAGATGACTGCAGCTCTGCCTGACATCTTGACTGCAACCTCATGAAAGGTCCTGAGTCAGAACCACCAGTGAAGCTCCTCTCAGATTCCTGACCCACAGAAACTGTGTGAAACTCTAGATGTTAATTGTTCTTTTAAGCTGCTAGGATTTGTAGCATTTTGCAATGCAGCAATATACCGACTTATAATAGAACAGATAGCAGAATTGGTATGTCCAGGGATCACAACAGTATAAAATCCAGAGCCAATATCATAAGGAAAGTTTAAAACAGTTTCTGTTTTAGATATTTAAAATCAATTACACAAGTTCAATTGCTCATATGGGAGCAGTTAATTTTAAAATCACTGGAATTGATCACAACTTCAAATTGAGCTAACAATGTGATTTAAAAAAAAAAATCAGTGTTTGGGTGGTCTTGGGCTGCATTCATGGAAATTAAGTCACTCTTTCCCTGCTGTTTTCTGGATAAATCAAACCACAACTAGAAACCCAGTAAAGCATCATTTTTAGAGTCTGGGGCTCCTTGGTCCAGAGAAAGACCAATGCAGATAGTCTTGCTGTCTTTAACTCTGTGAAGAGTTACAGCACAGAAGCGCTAGAGGATTTGTTCTGTGTTGTTCCATGGGACAGACCTAAAATCACTGGGAGGCAGTTCTAGAAGATTGTACTCACATTCAGCAAAGCTTTAGAAGAGACTATTACCCCTGCATGAGAGGTTAGACTACAAAACCCAAGAACTCTTTATAACTATAATTGAGTGCATTAGAACCCAATTTTGATGTTGGTGGTAGCTGCTAGAAATCAACCTTGTTGCCTGAACTAGTCACATATTTCTTCATTCATATCCTCAATGTGATACCAGAAGGGCTTAACGCTTTTTATAAAATGCACATGTCATGCAGGTGAGGGTCTATCCTCCTACCCTTGCCTTGGGTGTGTGGTCACTCTTCTGGGAGATGCCTGTTATTTGGGGAGACTTGACAAAGAAATAAGTTGCTGTATTTCTGAATACCACCTCAACTGCAGTTCCTTAGAGAAAATATACACTGTGCTCGTGGAAAGTTTTACTCAGCTCAGTCATAAAAAGAAACGAAATTGAGCTATTTGTAATGAGGTGGATAGACCTAGAGTCTGTCATACAGAGTGAAGTAAGTCAGAAAGAGAAAGACAAATACTGTATGCTAACACATATATATGGAATTTAAGAAAAAATAATGTCATGAAGAATCTAGGGGTAAGACAGGAATAAAGACACAGACCTACTGGAGAATGGACTTGAGGATATGGGGAGGGGGAAGGGTAAGCTGTGACAAAGCGAGAGAGTGGCATGGACATATATACACTACCAAACGTAAAATAGATAGCTAGTGGGAAGCAGCCACATAGCACAGGGAGATCAGCTTGGTGCTTTGTGACCACCTGGAGGGGTGGGATAGGGAGGGTGGGAGGGAGGGAGACGCAAGAGGGAAGAGATATGGGAACATATGTATATGTATAACTGATTCACTTTGTTATAAAGCAGAAACTAACACACCATTGTAAAGCAATTATACCCCAATAAAGATGTTAAAAAAATGTTTTATTTTCCACTTTATTTTTAAGATCCTTCATATAAAATTATGCAAAAATTCAAATATGTTCATGTCATACATGCTATTTTTAGTGTAATCTTTTTTCCTCATTTTTTGATTCTCCTTCCCCCTCTCCTTTCTACTCTATCCACACTAAACCTCCTCACCCCAAAATGATACTTACGTTACAATCCAATATATATATCCTTCCATATGTCTCTCCACACTCATATACATCTAAATACATATGTACTAAATATATCCATATAGACAGAGGGGTGCTTTCTGTGTTAGTTTATGAATGTGGAATCATATTACACATAATTTCCTGCCTCTTGGCTGTAATAGTTCTCACTTCCACTTGCAACGCACAAGAAGAATCTTTTGCCCCAGGTGTTATGGTACTTGTTTTTGTGGTCGAACCAGTGTATGCTTTCTCATTGTTACTTCAGTTTGTATTCCCTTCACTTCTTTTGAACTTTTCTTATGTCTGTTGCTGTTTGAATTTTACTGCTCTGTGAATTGCCTATTTATAGCTTTGGCTCTTTTGCTATTGGGTCTTTTCCCTGTCAGTAATATAAGGAGACTCTGCACATTCTAGATGTTGTGCCTTTTGTGAGAGTGAGTGAATAAGCAGGGCTTGTATAAACCACAGTCAGAATGAAGAATGCATTGTGGAACTCTCACTTTTCACTCATAATTCCTCATGAATCCTTCTCTAAGAGCAGTCTTGACATATGGACAGAATGATGGGGCCATGGTCATTTTTATATTAAATTATTAGTAGAGCTTAAATAAAAATTATGTAAAAATAAAAATTATAGTATTTTCCTCCTATACCACAATAGATCATCTTGTGTACCACCTGGGGAATGTGCACACTTGCTTAATTTCAAGAGGAATGAATATTTCACAATTAGCATAATTCTGATCTTATTTCTTGCGAGATAATAACACTCCTTGTAAGATGTAACCCCTTGGTGAAGGAACATCTGGGTCATCCAAGATGAGTAGCACCATTCTAAAATAATTTCTCTCTGATCACCATTTAAAAAAATGTTTTCTTCTAATCCACATATTTCTTCATGATTGGAGTAAAAGGGAATTAGAGAGTGAGCTGGGTGAGGGACTGTTTAAGGTCATCTGTCTCACATTCAATATGGCAAGATAACAGTAAGTCCGAAAACTGCATAGATGAGTCAGAAAGCAAGATCAAGCAGGAGTCAGGTTTACCCTATAAACTTGCTGGAAATGGGCCACAAATTCGGTGCTGAACTTCCTTACAGCCAAATGAAAATGGAAAAACAATTGCCTGTAAACTACACAGTGATCACAAGTTAAATACCAACCTCTTGCTTAGGAAATAGCTCAAGTAGCCCTATGATTAGACCAGAGATTAATTTTTTTTTCCCCATAGGGCTTTTCGTGTCACAGGGACATACATTTGTGCCTTATTTTTTCTTATGTAACAAGAGGCGGTTGACCTGAGCCATTTCCTTGGTTCCTTCTAGCTCTTTTGTGCTTTGATATTTTGCTTTATTACGATACTGTTTTTGTTTGTTTTGCAACTTCCCAAATATCATCTGATAAGACATGGACTTTGGGCATATTATTATTTTTTTTAACTTCTTTATTGGAGTATAATTGCTTTACAATGGTGTGTTAGTTTCTGCTTTATAACAAAGTGAATCAGTTATATGTATACATATGTTCCCATATCTCTTCCCTCTTGCGTCTCCCTCCCTCCCACCCTCCTTATCCTACCCCTCTAGGTAGTCACAAAGCACCGAGCTGATCTCCCTGTGCTATGTGGCTGCTTCCCACTAGCTATCTATTTTACATTTGGTAGTGTATATATGTCCATGCCACTCTCTCACTTTGTCACAGCTTCCCCTTCCCCCTCCCCGTATCTTCAAGTCCATTCTCTAGTAGGTCTGTGTCTTTATTCCCATCTTACCCCTAGGTTCTTCATGACCTTTTTTTTTTTCTTAGATTCCATATATATGTGTTCTGATCCTTTTATTTAGTTATGTAGAATTTGGCAGAGTATATGGTACAAAGTGAGAAGACCTCACCTTAAAAATTAATGTAGGTCTTTGTGTTTTATATCCAGGCTGTGGAGCCAGTAAAGTGCTTTTCATATCAAAATACTACATCTTTGATCATCATCATCTTTGGGTATAATCACCTCTCATGATATAAATGAGCCATTTTGCTCATGGTTGATGTAGGAATTTGCTGAGTTGACAGCTTTAGATGGCATAGCTCCAATAGTGGTTTATTTTATTAATAAATTTTATTTTTAAAACCATTTTAGGCTTACAAAAAGCTGAGCAGATAGTACAGACAGAGCTCCCATATACTTCCTCTCTCTCACTCACAGTTTTCCCCATTACTAACATATTGTATTAGCGTAGTAAATTTATTACAATTGATGAGCCACTTTTGATTATTATTAACTAAAGTTCATAGTTTACATTAAGGTTTATTCTTTGTGTTGTACAGTCTGTGGGTTTTGCCAAATGCATAATGTCATCCACCTATCATTACAGTATCAAAAAGGATAGTTTCACAGCCCTGGCTTTAGGGAGGATAGTTCCAATAGTATTTTATCACCTTTTAATACTGTGTGTGATGTTATCTTATTCATGTTCAAAGACGTAAGTTATATGATGCACAAAGCACAAGTGCCCCCAAAATATGGCCAAATATTTTAATTTAGTATATGGCCAGCATTTCTTTCCTAGTTCAGGATACATGTTTTGTGGACTTCACTGTCATTTTCCATAGACATTTATAAAACTTGGGAATTCATCTTGGTGCTCAATCCTATTATCAAGTTATTATCCCAAAAGAATACATGGTAGCTTAAAACAACATTCTGATAATACAACAAGATGTCAAATTAAACATTCAAGACATAGCACCTAAACAGTCTTTTCCTAGGGAGAGATGTACTATTTCTAAATATTTGTTGAATTCAATGGAGTGAGTTAGTCCTTCAAGTTTTAAACAGTTGTGGATTTACACTCAGTAGGAAGAACTTCTGCCCCAGAAACACAGAAGTATGGAATTCTTATGTTATTTCACAACTTGTCCCTTAAATTTGTTGCCTGTATAAAGAAAGGATCTAATACCCAGATACCCAGTTACCCAGACACCCAGACACCAGACATGCTTTTTATTTCCTGTTGTCATGCTGTTTACTGAGGTACCAGGGATATTGGGTATCTGTGACCATCAGCTAGATAAATTAGCATCGTTAGTCAGTGAACATACATCCTTAGTGAACATATCCACACGAGTAGAGAGAGAAATTTATATTTATTTACATGTGAACACACATTTACTGTGTTCCCACTATGTGCTAGGTATTGGGCTGGATGTAAGAACAAAAAGACGGGTGATGAGGCAGATAATAAGCAATTACAAGACAAGAGAAATGTACATGGACATAGTATTTTAGAACTCAAGGGTAAAGAACCCTCTCATTTTACAAGGGAGTAAGTTGAGGCTAAATGGGTCAATATCGAATGAATAATAGAGCCAGGAATAGAACTGTTAGTTAAGCACTCCCCACGCCACCCGCCTTTTGTTTCTGCTTAAATAGCATTGCATTGTTCTGATAAATCTGAGACATCTTTAGTATTTTAATTTGTGCCAACTCTATTCCTTGGGATGATTAGGGGAAAAGGAAGATGCCTACAGAATTCTAGTGAAGTTTAATTTGCTTTGGATGAAATTGAAGCTAAAATTGTTAGCTGAGAGACATACATAAGGAGGTATGAAGACCCAAGAGCGCTGTTGTTGCTTTTTTCCAAGTTTGTTACAGATTAGAATTTCATCACTGGAGTTAAAAGCATTGGGGATGTGTTGACTTACTTTTCTGATTGTATCTTTACAATATTTCAACAGCTGAGTTTATTTTAGACATTAATCTTTGAGGCCATCTCAAGGAAATACAAAAATAAAATGTTTTTCAAACAACAAGATTTTGTAACGAGTTCTGAGGGTCACCTTTGTTCAAATCTAGCTCAGAAAATACAGATGGACCATTGAGCGACTGAACTATGGCTGGTGAAATTGACCAGATAATATATGTATATACCCTTCTTCCTATCTCTTGAACTGAATGATTCACACCAATGCAAATTCTGCCCTACCTCTATTATTCAGTTTAAGAAGAGAAAGTATAAAAGATATATTAGTGCATGGTGCTGGATCAGTCACTGTCCTGATTTTATCTCTGCCTTTTCCATTCTTTTAAATTAGATTCTTTATTTTTCTTAAGGTTTCATGTTTCTTCATTTTTATCACGCAGCGTCAAAAATTTCTCTACATTTGCAGCTAAATCAGGCTGTAGAATATATCAACTGTATTTTTAATGGCACACATGAAATTGCTCTATAATATCCCAAAGGCGGAAGACTGATTCTATTAAAATACAAATAAATGTAGAACATTCAGGGACATTACAACAAATGGAATTACAACAAATGGTACATTGTCTAACATATGGGACAGAATGTTTTCTCAGTAGCTAAAAATTGCTTTTACTGTCTGAATATCATAACAGAGATTTAAGTTGTGTTTAAAGGAAGCTAATAGAGTGGAACGCACGTTTGGAAGGACGTATTATATTATATACGAACCATGCTCTAGGAAACTTTTCCTCTTTGCAGGTGTCCTGCTTCTGAGGATTTGCCTTGACCATGGTCCATCTGAAGCAGTGTAATAATGAGTTCCAAGACTTCAGAGTAACTCCTCTTTGCCCTTTACAGTTTATGGAAGTGCTTTCATATAATTATATCGTTTTGATCCTGTTTATGGCCACACAAAGAATATGACTCGCAGCACCCTACGTACTACATATGGTCCTTTATCCCCAGGCAGCTAAGAAGGAAGAAAACTAACACTATTAAACGTCTACTATAAGACTCAAGTAGGTCAGAAAGAGAAAAGCAAATACCGTATGCTAACACATATATAGGGAATCTAAAAAAAAAAAAAAAAAAGGTACTGATGAACCCAGTTGTAGGGCAGGAATAAAGAGGTAGACATAGAGAATGGACTTGATGACATGGGGTGGGAGGGCAAAGCTGGAGCGAAGTGAGAGTAGCATCGACATATATACACTACCGAATGTAAAATAGTTGGCTGGTAGGAAGCAGCAGCATAGATAGCACAGGGAGATCGGCTCAGTGCTTTGCCATGACCTAGAGGGGTGGGATAGGGAGGGTGGGAGGGAGGCTCAAGAGGGAGGGGATATGGGGACATGTGTATGCATATGGCTGATTTGCTTTGTTGTGCAACAGAAAATAACAGTATTGTGAAGCAATCCTACTCAAATAAAGATGTATTAAAAAAAAAAAAAAAGACTCATTGCTAAGAGCTCCTCTTAGAGTCTTTTTACATCTTTTTGTTACCAGAAGGTGTAAATGTTCCGAACATGAAGTGTTTCCCATTTTAATCAATGATAACCAAACAAATTGGGAAGTCATGAGAAAAGTAACAGGAAGAAAATGAAATAAACCTCTGGGAACGGAAGTAAAGTTACCCTATTTGTGGAGATCATTTTAATTTTTCCTAGCAGAGTCTGGGAATATCATTGCCTAGAGCCCTCCTTTTCTCCTGGTCATATTCATATAGCATAACAATCTATTTGTGTACTTGAGCAGATAAGCAAACCATAATCCTTGTAGCAAACACTGTCACTATGGATGCCTTGTCCAGATGCTTGCCCGGAGGCCACCAACTGACAGTTCCCTCCTAGGAGGTTTCCTGTATCTCCCTGTCTGAGGGAGTCTACTGGTCCTGGGCGCAGGCAGAGCCAGTATATGGAGGAGACTGGAAAGGCTGGGAAGTTAATGCCCCCGGGAGCGATCCTCAACCAAGGAGGACTGGGTGATGTGTTTAGTTGGGTCTTCTGAGAAGCAGATGCTAAGAGGGGATTAAAAAGGCACACAGGGAAAATGCTATGTGAAAGGAAATAGGGAGGGGGCCAGGGAACGCTGGGAGAACTGTTTGACCCTAAGGGAAGCTGATGACAACAAAGTTGGGTGGATGCATCCTACGCATCAGTGCAGTCTAAGGAAGGTTCAGAGAAGCTGTCAGGAAGTCCTCAAGCCAAAGTCACCAAGAAAGGAGTCCCGCATATCTCAGGAATATGTCTGCCTTATCCCCAACACACCCGGCCACTGGTGGAAAGCCCCTGGGAAGTGTGGCCTCAGCACAGATGTGGCTGGGGATTTCAAAGCACGGCCACTGGACCCTCAGCCAATTAGCTGCTTGAGTAGCTGGTCTGCCAGACACAGTCTCCAGGCTGCCACAGTGGATAAAAATCCAGCTACTTTGCAGAATCCTAAAAATATTACAAATAGAACTTCCATGTGATCCACCAATCCCACTTCTAGCATTGCAGGGGAAAGTTCTGAGGTGTGTTCCACACAGTTCCTCAGTGGGTGCCTAGTAGGGATGAGCCCCAGTTGCCCACTGAAATCACCTCTTTTATTGGCTCTCCTCCTTCCTGGCCTCACTTCATTCTTTCTCCATGCTTCCTGGGTCCCATTCCAAATAAATCACTTGCACCCAGATCTTTGTCTCAGGGTTGGCTTTTGGAGAAACACAAACTAAGAAAATGGTTTTCATTTATTCTTTAAAAACAAAAACAAAAACAAAAAAACAGGGTATGATTGACATGTAAAAACTGTACCTATTTAATGTATACGACTCCTGAGTTTGGGTTAAGTATACATCCATGAAACCATTATCACCATCAAGGCCATAGACACACCCATTACCTCTCAAAGTTTTCTCCTGCTCCCCACTTTAGCATTATTATTATTATTTTCTTTTTTGTGGTGAGAACATAACGAAAGATCTACCCTCTAAGCAAATATTAAGTATACACTATAGTATTGTTAGCTATAGGTACCACACTATGCAGTAGATCTCCAGAACTTATTTATCTTGCACAACTGAAACTTTCTACCCTTTGATCAACACCTACCCATTTTCCCACTCCCCCGCTCTCTGCTTCTACGAGTTTGACTATTTTAGATGCCACGTATAAGTGAGATCACTTAG